>NC_141536.1:112543123-113219998 GCF_021556685.1 Rattus norvegicus
TACCCACCACTTTCCTTCTAATCCATACATAAATTATTTATGTCTGTACTTATGTAGTTAGAGACACTGGCATAGACTTATTAGTCGTTTCATAATAAGAAATTAGACTCTAGTTTCATTTCCAGGGATCATAGAGATATCCCAAAACAACATACATCCTGAATTTGGATAAAAATCATGGGTAATTTCAAAAAGTCAAAGTGGCATAAAGAGGACTAGCAGCCAGATTTTGAGACAGACAGAGACAGACAACCATCTATATACTTGCTAATTAGTTATAAGCCATCTGAAGAATGGTCTGCAGTTATTAATACATATAGACCAGAAGCCAGGTGTGCTGTCTCATTCCTTTAATCCCAGCATTCAAGAGGCAGAGGCAGGCAGATCTCTGTGAGTTTAAGGCCAGCCTGGTCTACAAGGCAAGTTCCAGGCCAGACACAGCTGGAAAATTAAACAGTGACCAGAAGAGACTGACACAGCCCCTTCCTTGCAGTGACCCCGCTGGCTGCCCTAGCATCACCTCGTGCTCCACCTGCGTAGCTCCAGCGGCCTGCGCCTTCAGCCAGCTCTGCTTCTCCGCCTTCAGCGTTTCTTGGTACCTCTCCTCTAGTTCTAGCTTCAGTTTGCGTACATGCTCTTCTCTGTCTTCCAAAAGCTGTCTCTGTGAGTAAAGCTCAAGTAAGTGCATGTGCAGCACTAAGTCACCAAGTTGAAATGTTTCAGTGTGGGTGGTAGCGGTAGGAAGACGAGTTCAAGGTCACTAGTGGCTCCGTAGCAGGTTCAAACCCAACCTGGGCTTCAATGCAAGACTGCCTTTATAAAAACAGTATCAATAGCACAAATCTTGGTCCTGCACATTTCATAAATTCTGTAACCAGGCTGAGCTCCCTGTCTAACACTCAGACCGGTGATTCTCTCCCTATTTTAATTTTTATAGCGTCACTAAAAGCTAAGGTCTTGTTTTGAAAGTAACTATAAATCCTTTGTAGCTCCTTGGCAGCCAACACCGACTGAAACTGCTCCCTCTAAAGGTTTGTCTTCCCCAGTGACACGCCCACACATCAGATTCATCTACTGAAATATAGCCAAGAAATTATGTGAGCTGAACACCTCGGCTGCTCAATACTGCCCTTTGCACTTGGCAATACATTGCGTTGTAAGACATCATACACAAAACGTCTGGATAGAACAGAGTTAGGACTCTGCACCTAGTTTCTAGCTTTGAGGCAGGTAGCTTTCAATCTTGGTCTGCAGGTCAGTCCAAGCAAGGAGTTAGACCTCCATCTCCAGAGGACAAGGCTGACCACTGCTTACCATAAGCTTGCTCCTGGACAGACGGGTGAGACAGAGAATGGACTGCTTTCTCCAGCTCCCCTGACACCCAGCAGTCATATGCAGCCTCTCCAGAGCCTCGCCTTCCTTGTCATAAGATGACATTCAAACCCCTGTCCTTTCTAGGACAGTAAACTAACAGCTGTCTACTCAGAGTGTAACAGGTGTTAGGGGAAAGCCACTAACAGCACACTGTGTGCAGTGGTCAGAGCCGCTGACCGCTCACTGTGTGCGGTGGTCAGAGCCGCTGACGGCTCACTGTGTGCGGTGCTCAGAGTCACTGACGGCTCACTGTGTGCAGTGGTCAGAGCCGCTGACGGCTCACTGTGTGTGGTGCTCAGAGCCGCTGACCTCTCACTGTGTGCGGTGGTCAGAGTCACTGACGGCTCACTGTGTGCAGTGGTCAGAGCCGCTGACGGCTCACTGTGTGCGGTGGTCAGAGCCGCTGACCTCTCACTGTGTGCGGTGGTCAGAGCCGCTGACGGCTCACTGTGTGCGGTGCTCAGAGCCAATGATGGCTCACTGTGTGCGGTGGTCAGAGTCACTGACGGCTCACTGTGTGCAGTGGTCAGAGCCACTGATGGCTCACTGTGTGCAGTGGTCAGAGCCGCTGACCTCTCACTGTGTGCGGTGGTCAGAGCCGCTGACTTCTCACTGTGTGCGGTGGTCAGAGCCGCTGACCTCTCACTGTGTGCGGTGGTCAGAGCCGCTGACGGCTCACTGTGCAGTGGTCAGAGTCACTGACCCCCACTCTGTGCGGTGGTCAGAGCCACTGACCGCTCACTGTGTGCGGTGGTCAGAGCCGCTGACGTGCTTTGCGCAGTACTCACAGCCGCTGACACACTCTGCACAGCACCAGTAAGTTATGTAGGATCTCCCGGACAAGCCTAGGTAGGAAATATGAAAATGGAGACACCATGGGGCTGAAGGGAGTGAACCTGTTTTTAATTGTGTGAGCTGTATTAACTTGATAAAACCAAATAAAAAAGCATCCTGAACAGTGCCACAGTTCCCCAGAGCAGGTGCGTTAGTGCAGTGATGGAGGCACGAGAGGGACACGACGGGAGCAGCCTACCGTCTGCTCCTGAGCCTTCTCCATGGTCTTCCTGAGAGTGGATTCCAGCTCATCCTTCTCTCTGCACACTTCCAGGTAGCACTCCTGCACAGCAGCCACCTCCTTGTTCAGCTTATCCAGGTCAGACCTTCAGACACGGAAATGGCAAGTGAGGGGGGGAGGGGAGTGAGTGAGCGCGCACGCACGCACGCGCGCGCACACACACACACACACACACACACACACTCTTCACACAACTTCTGCATAACAAGCCACTTCCTCCAAGATACAGAGCCAACAGGCACAGGCACCTGAGCTGTGACTGGGTCCCCTCGTAGACCTCAGAGAGATGCTGCTTCTCGGCAGCGTGCTTTGCTAGAAGGCTCTCTCGGATCTGGGCCTTCATGGCTTCGTGGTGCTGCTGGTAAGTCCTCTCACACCTAGCAAGAGAGGGGTAGTAGAGCGATGAAGCACCAGGGACGGAGTGAACCGGGGACGGAGTGAACCGGGGACAGAGTGAACCGGGGACAGAGTGAACCGGGGACAGAGTAAACTGGCCAGATGGCCTCCTGCCTGCCTTGTCCCCCCTCGCTTTTCATTAATGCAAATTATAATTAGGTCAGACTGCTTTCCCCCAACCAAAAACAAGAATTTAAAACCAATGGTCTTACTGGACTCTTTTCTTCATGTTTTTAGAGGAAACTGGACACTTGAGTGTGAGAATGTCCCGATACTTCAAATACAATTATAATGGGCTAGCTTGGTGCTGTGTGTATCCAAATGCTAAAGTCTGTACCCCAAGATCTGGTTGTTCCAAGATGAGCAGATCCTCACGTATACCAGTTGTGTAAACCCTGTCCACCAACTTAGCAATGATTGGCTAAAAATAAAGATGCCTACAGCCTATAGCTGGGCAGAATAGAGGTAGGCTGAGCTGAAGGTTCCCAGGCTTGGGGGCTCAGGGAGACACCACCAGGAGGAATGGGAAGGAAGGAGCCATGGGGTAGGGGGTTGTGAACGCATGGCCATGAGGGCCAACCTGTTGGAGTAGGGGTGGCCCACGCGGAACATAGCAAGTGACATCTTCGGATCATTGACAGGGAAGTAGACAAAACAGATAGAGCCCAGCTGTAGTGCTTTAAGGCTTATTATAAATATGAAGGTTTTATGTCTTTTATTTGGGAATGAAATGAGTGAAGGTGGGATAGAAACCCCCAAATAATATTTACTGCAACACAGAATAGACTGTCTATGCCAAGGGCTGATGTTGATAAAGAAATAACTCTTTAACTGAACTAAACAAGAAATAGTTCCCAAATTCAAGTCATATATATTTAATACACAGATATCAGCAATGTCCAACTAACAAGTCATCTTCCAATAGGCTGTTTACAAATTTATAACTCAGTATGTGGAAGTAAAAGCCCGTCCCCGTGTCCCACTGGGGCCTTTGGAAGCGGCTCTAGTATTTCTGTGAAGCAGTTGTGAAGGGCTAGAGTCAGCCCACCACAAACCACTGGCCCCGTGCTCCACACTATACTCCAGGAGGGAGGAGACCCAGGAGAAAAGAACAGCAGCAACATGGACTCACCTATCCACAGCTTCCTGCTTATCATGGTCAAACTCCTGCACCATCTGTCTCATCTGATTACACAAGTCTTGGTTTGTACTTCTCAGTTTTTCTTCAGCCTCTTTAAGTTCCTAGACATAGAGCACAGGATTACAGAAAGGAAACGTCACCTGCACTCATCAGTCTGACCTCTCAACACTCTGGGCCTTACAACACCATCTGATGAGAACTCTCAAAAGTCTGCAAAAGAACAAGTGTCTTCACATCTTAGTAAGACTCCTAACAGGAGCAAACAAAATCTTGTTTTTATTTTGAAATGTATTAAACAGAAATATTTAATCAGAGAAGTATTAGCTAACTGATACCTTAAAATAAGCCTTAGAATACAATAATCCACATCTAAGCAAGTGAGGTTTTACATTTTGGTCAAGAGCTGGCTAGGAAGAGAAACAAACCTATTGGTCAAGGCCACCACATCACATGGGAACTGCTTAACTTTCTACTAAAAGCACTGGTAAGGAAAACAATGGGAACCCACAAGGTCTTCCCAAGACACATCCATCAACTAGTGTTGCCTGTGTCTGCTACCTGAGTTACCTTTATATTCAATAAGGTCATGGGAATTCTCACTAAATGCCAGGTCATTCACCTGATTCTGTTGTTGTAAAACTTCCACTTCATTTTTCAGTCGCAGAATATCTTCTCTGTTAATTGCTTCAGGAGAATCAAGCCATAACTGATTAGTTGTTTTTTCAGAAGTCTCTGTTTTAGTCTGAAAGTTTAAAATGGTTTTAAGTTTAAGACAAACAAAAAAAACAAAAAAACAAAAAAAAAACAAAATATAACCAAAAACCAAAAAAAAAAAACAAACCACACTTTGAAATAATTTCATTTAGGAAAAAATGTTTGAATAGAACAGACCTTGTCTTCTTTTTCATATATAACCAATAGAGTCCTCAGGGCAGGAAGTTAGCACTGAGGTGCGGTCACCCATTTTACCGGCTTTATCCAAATGCCATGTTCACTCTAACATCCCCTTCTGCACCAAGATTAAATGTGTGCCACATGGCGTTTGGTTGCTATGTCTCCTCCCGCTGTAATGGTTCTTCAGTCTGTTTTCCAAATCCATGGCACTTTCAAGGAGTGCTAAACTTTGTAGGGTGTTTCCTTGGTGGGCTTTTTCTAATGTTACCGAATTCAGGATGGGCGTCTTTATCACGCGAATACTAAGAAATGATTTATGTTCCTTGTAAAAGGCATAGACAAGAACATGTCTCACCACCTGTGCTGACCAGCTGAAAGATGAGCCCCCAGGCATCAGCCCTGCCACTTGCTGTCCCCACACACCAGTTAATTAGTAAGGTGCATCTCACTAACAAAGGGGGGTAGTTACTCCACAGGAGTACCATATACCCCACTTATGGACCTCTGTACTAGGCACTACCTTGTTATGAACCTTACTCACTAGATACTATTTTAAGATACATGTTTTAAACTGCTCCATAACTTTCCAGACAAGTCACAAAAATGAGTGGACTGCAGGGTGGTGCAGGAATCAGTCTCCATTCTCTCCACCGCTAACATTGGCAATTATTCTGTTTCTGAGCTAGAAGAGGAAGCCAACAGTTCCTTCACTTGAATTCTGTGCTGCTCCCAGAGGGGCACGTCTGTTTATATGACTGTGTGTGCTCCCTTTCATCTGAATGGTCCCATCTATCAGTTCCTTATTCTCTATATGAGAATTAATACATCTACTCAGTTTGTGAAAATACCTGTATACCTATTCTGTGATTTTATCTGGTCACAGTCGTGTGACAGCTAACACAGATTGTTTTCAAAGGGGGGCTGTTGCCCTGACTACATAAACATGTGGCTAATAGGCTTTTTGAATGGGTTGCCAAAGGAATTCCAGAGATTTTGGACCTGTAAGCTAGAGAAATGCTGGCAGACTATAAGCAGAGCGCACCGGGCTGTTCTGGTAGGATTGTGGGCAAACCGGGAGGATAACAGAAATGTGGACAGCGGAGTCTGGCTCCAGGTCTCAGCAGGAAGCTGGTCCACAAGGCCATTTGTGTAACATCCTAGAAAAGAACCCACTTGCACTCTGCTGCATCCTGAGAGACTGAGTGAGGCTAGATTTGAAATGGGATAAGCCATTCTGGAAAAGAAAGGTAGAGGCAGCACAGCATCTGGGCTGAGGCACGGCTGCTACTCACGGCTCTGCTCTGCTTCACTTAGGTATCCAGTGAGAGAGCGGGTGAAGCACAAAGACATTAGAAATGTACAGCTGGGTAGGAAAGGAATGTGAACACATTTAAACTTGCAGACATGGCAGGCGTGGGGAAAACCAACTCTGACAGAGAGTACTGCAGAGGGACCTCATGCTCCTCACTGAGTGTGAAGAGTTGAACTGGACATCAGAGGCGGATGTTATGATTAAAACGGATATGTTTGGGTGTCAAGTGGAGAAAGGGCAAAAGGATGATTGTCAGTCTAGATCATCAACTTCTAAGTACTTAGAATCACCGAGGAAACACACTCTGGGTGTGCCTGTGAGAGCCTCCTTAAGGAGTTTAACTAAGGATGTCAGGACAATCCACTCTGCACGTACGTGGCAACCTTTGATGGGCTACAGCCTGGGATTGAGTTAAGGAGGGGGAAGCCAGATGAGTGCCAGCATCCATCTTTCTCTGCTTCCTGGCTGTGGCGGCTGCCATGACCGGTCATGGCAGCTCTCCCACCTCCACCCCTCCCCACCATAAGCCATACACACCCTTCACCTGGAGTTAAAATTCACTTTTCTTGAGTTGCATCTTGTTGAGGGTGGAACAGAGAGGCTGTGTATTATGGCTGATCCCTCAGCAGTCACTTATTTTCACACACTGACAAATGTGCACACAACACAAACACACATACAAAAGAAATGTACTGGGGATCAGACACAAAAAGCTTTCTGTGTTTTATGTTTACAAAGAACTCAGTATATGGACTCTGACTGTTGGTGGGTCAGTACAGTTCTCTTAAGACCCTTACATATTCTATCTTTAATACACACATATGTGTGTATGTGACATGTGTGTGATATGTGTATGTGATATGTGTGTGTGATGTGTGTGTGATATGTGTATGTGATATGTGTGTGTGATGTGTGTGTGATATGTGTGTGATGTGTGTGTGATATGTGTGTGATATGTGTATGTGATATGTGTGTGTGTGATGTGTGTGTGTGTGTTTCAGTTATGTGTACATGTGCACATCAATACAATGCCCAAGGAATCCTCAGGAAGGCATCATAGTCCATGAAGCTGCCCAACAAGAGTGCTGGGAACCAAACTCAGCAAAAGCAATTGCACATCTCTGACCACTGAGCCATCTCTCTAGCCCCACTACATTCTATCTTAACCACCCACATGGTCACCTGGGATGAACAGCATATCTGATCTACACTCAAACACTGCCCAGTGCAGTGTATGAGCAGTCTCCGAGTCTCTACCACACAGTAGCCTGGAAACACCACAAGATGGTATGCTTTGGTTGTTGGTTTTGTTTGAGACGGTGTCTCACTATGGAGGCTTGGGCTGGCTTGAACTCACTGTGTAAACCAAGCTGGTCTGAAACTCAGAGTTCGTCTGCCTGCTCTGCCTCTCAAGTGCTGGGATTAAAGGTGTGTACCACCACATGCAGCTGAATTATTAATAGAAACAAGTTTTTAAATGCAGATGACGCTCCACAGTACTACAACATATGTGGCTCCACATAACCAAATTTTTAAATATTAATGTGTGTCTTATAGTTCTATTATCAATAAATCCCACAAAATCTTACACATCTTTTCAAAAAAAGAAATAGATAACTACTCCCTCTCTCTATAGTCCTCCCAATCATCCAATTTCTAACTTTACTGACTAATTTAAAGTTCTATTATAAAGATTTGGGAAAGAAGAGTCCATGCAGTGTTTGAAGGCGAGTCACTCATTATACAGTACAGTCCAAATTTAATGTTTAACAAAAACAAAGCAACCTTCTGGCTTTTACACCATCAGAAGATGCTATGCAGGATGCCTGGGGGATGGAGGGTTGGGAGGAAGTCAACAGTCTCACTCAGCTGTGAATGCTGTGAACTACAATATCAATTCGTATGCCAAAAGATGTCCTGTGTGGCACAAATGTCATGGGCAAAACCGATTTTTTTTTTTAATGTCACAAAAATTGGTACCTTAGAACATCTCACACATACTTAGACAGGATTTGTTAATGGACAGGACTCCTACATTAAGACCCAGGAGATAAAAAGGCAACAGTCAGATTAAACCTTATTTCCTTTCAGGAGAAAGGAATATACTCCCTACTTTCCTTTCAACCTTCCATTTTCTTTCTTAATTATAAATTCATTTCTGCATTATTTTTCTAAACAGTACAAACGTTAAGTTTGTCAAAACGAAGAAGAAAAAGGTTGCTCTCAAGCTGAAGACAGGAGCATCCAGTAATAACTCTGACCGCTATCAGTCATGAAGTGTAACTTCATTTCCTCAGATTGACTGAAACCTCAGAGGGCCACAGACTCCCGACCCTCATTTTCTTTGTCGACGAAGATGCCAGCTAAAGAACACTGAGGTGGATGTCAGACACTGGGCATGGTCGCACACAGCTACAATCTCAGCACTCCAGCAGAAGCACAAGATTACAAGTTGAAGGCCAGCCAGGGTTACTCAGTAAAACCATCTTTAAATTTAAAAGACACATCTCAGAAGTGAGTATCAGCCAGTGCCATCAACCCCATTTCCTCACAGAGGCCAACTCTTGCAAGTGTGAGAACAGGGAGGGCTCGGGAGCAGAGCTTCCAAGGGATCTCACTGGGGATAATTATTACCAGGGTTTTAAAGCGTGGCTGTTTGAAACAAACCTGACGAAAGGCACATGCCCTCTATAGCATCCTCCTTTCATTTGTGAACAAAATTTAACCTAACTGGCATCTGATCTACTAGGTGCCCAGAACGAGCCAACAAGCATCTGACTGAGTGGCTTTTTCTTGTACTTACTTCTTACATCTACAAAGCGTAAAGCTTTTTTACTGAATGTTTCCAGGGGGCTTCTTATATGTACAGGCGCCAGGGACCTCACCTCCATGCCTCTGTCACCGTCCTTCGACTGCTGCAGGGCTTCCATGGTCTCCCGGCAGTCTCTCAGATCTCTCTGCAGCTCAGACACCAGGTGACGCTTCATGGAGTTGCTAGACAGCAAGCGCTGAACTTGTGTTTTCAACTTCAGGATAACCTCATCCTTCGAAAGCTTTTCATTTGGGGGTTCTTGCTGTTCAACACTGATTGGGGAAATTGTCAGGTCAGTATTAAATCAAGTAACAAATCAAATATCCTTCAAGACCTAACTACATCATGTTTTTTATGCCTTTACATAAGTCACAGCATTTTGAACTAACTTTATTTTTTAACATTTTGTTTGTTTTCAGGTGTCTTATACATGCTAGGCAAGCAATCTAACATCGAGCTAACCTCTGCTAAAGGGTTTGGAACGTGGGAGCTGGAGAGATGGCTTGGCGATTAAGAGCACTTGCTGCTCTTTCAGAAGCCCTGAGTTCAATTCTCAGTACCCTCACGGTGGCTCACAACCATCAGTAACTCCAGAGGATCTGATGCCCTCTTCTGGCCACCAAGGTCACCAGACTCTCAAACAGAGCACATACACACATACAGGCAGTACACTGATACACATAAAACAAAAATAAATAAGTTACAACTTGGTCATATACAAGGATATCACCTTTGCAAAGCCAAGTTCATCCCTCAGATGACACTCTCTTTGGTCTTTCTGTCTAGATAGATACAAGCAGTATTAACTCTGACGCAATTCACACTTGTGAATTTTGGTATGTGTCATGCTAATATTGAAAAAGGTGATACAGATATTGAAGAAGAAAAAAATGCAGACATCAGCTATCCCAACCAGCAACTGCTGTCCTCTCTTCCAGCTGACTGACCTGAAGGCCTGGGCTCCCACAACCAGAAAACTGGGACAAAAACTAAGCTTCTCTAAACTTCTCTCTCCTTGACCCTCCCCTTTCTCTGCAGTAACAGGCACTGAGCCGAGTGGCCTTGTGCAAGCTACCTAGGTGTTCTCCTGCTGTGCTGTGTCCCAGCCTCAAAACTCAACTCTATTTTCAAAAAACTTAAGGCTTGGAATAAGATTCTATTTTTTAAAGTCATTTTATTAGTATGTGCGCGCGTGTGTGTGTGTGTGTGTGTGTGTGTGTGATATGACAAGACCTCAGGCCTCAAACTCTAAGCAGCTGTGACTGCCTGTAAAAGACCTGCGCAACCCAGCCACAAAACCTTCGACCTACAGTTTGTCCTGCCTGGAGAGCGTTCTGGGACTGGAGCCTAGCATAATCATCAGAGACACCAGAGACTCCATCCAGCATCTGATGGGAGCAGACACAGAGTCCCACAGCCAAACATTAGGCAAGGTTTAGAGAGTCCTGCGGAGTAGGAGGAAGGATTGGAGGAACTAGAAGGGTCAGGGACACTGCAAGAACCAGGCTCACAGAATCAACTGACTGGGACCCAGGGGGCCTCTCAGAAATCAGGGAGCCTGTAGGAGTCTGACCTAGAGGCTAGGTAGCTTGGTGTCCTTGTGGGATTCCTAACGGTGGGAACGACAGCTGTCTCTGACTCTTGCCTGCTTATGAGCCCTCCTCTAACTGGGCTGCCTGGTGCTGTCTTGATATGGTAAGTGCCTAGACTTATTGTAGCGTGTCATGCTGTGCTTGGCTGGCATCCCTGGGAGGCCTGGTCTTTTCTGAGAGAAGGTAGAGGGGGAGGGGATTTAGGAGAGAGGGGAAGTGGGAGTAAGAGCCTGGGGGAGAGGAGGGAGGGTAAGTTGCAGTCATGACAGAGTATGTAGAAGACTAAAAGAAGAAAAGAGCTGGAAAGCCAGGTGGAGATGGAGGGGGGTGGATGTGGAAGAAGGTGGGGAAGGAGTGAAGATGCATACAACCAAAATTGTATGCATATGTGAGATTCTCAAAAAAAATAACAAATATAGGAAATAAAGGAAATAAAGGAAAGACCTGCTCAAGATCAAATGAGTCACTATTGCAGCAGGGAGAATACAGGGTGCTTCTGAGGTCCCCACTCCCAGCTGAGAAGCTGATGGCTTCTGGGGAGAAAGTCAGTTTTCTTTGAGGACATGGATCCTGGTAGGCCCAGGCTTCAGTGGACAGCCCTTGAATAGATTGCCAATACTAATGGGACTCAGTGGGTTATTTCACACACACACACACACACACACACACACACACACACACACACACACAAAACACACACACAAACACACACACACAAACACACAGACACAGACACACACACACACAAAAACACACACACAAACACACACACACACAGAGACACACACACAAAAACACACACACAAAAAACACACACACACAAACACACACACACACAAAAACAGACACACACAAACACACACACACACACACAATCAAGTTGGAGTAGGCCTAGGAAGCACTAAAGGGAGGATTATGGGAGACAAATAGGATCAAAATACATTCCATGCAAGTGTGAAATTCTCAATTAATAAAAGTGTCTTTTTTCCTTAATTGAAAACAGTCACGTAAGATTCTAAACCACACTTTCCCAGTGACTAACACGTGCTTTAAAGACACAGACTTGGGTGAAAACTAAAGTCAGTCAGGCAAGCCTCCGACATGAGCAACAATGAAAATACACTGGTCTATTAACTTTAAGAATTAATACAATGTGGTCCCCAGCTCCGAAAAAAGAAAAGAAAAGAAAGAATTAATACAATGGGTGATGGGGGAATGGGATGGAGGTTTATGGACAGGAATCCAGAAGAGGAGATAACATTTGAAATGTAAATAAATAAATCCAATAAAAATTTTTAAAAAATACAAAATGTTAATAGGGAGTACAGGAGCTTAGTATACAGAACTGTGTAAAATACAAATCTAAAAGAATCCATCTAAATAAGGAATTATGGAATCTGGATTAAAGTTTTACTTCTGAAATTGAAAGATTTTAAACGAGTCAAAATGAAATGTTAGAATATTGTACGTGTATGAAGAAAGAGTGAACAAACCGTTAGGTAAACTTATGTTTAACGATATAAAGAGAACCCCTTAGGATGGATATAGTTAAAAGTAAATAATTAACAACATACAAACATATATTCTGCATGTATGTTTGCATATATAAAACCTCACCTATTTAAACCACTCTGTTTTTACAGAAATAGAAACCGTAACTATAACAGATCTAGCTATGTAAGAAACAAAATACATAACAAAGCATTCAGCTATGGGGTGGGTGGAGTGTGAGCGCTCAGTTTATTCAGCAAGCAAATGAGCCCTGCCTAACTCCGCTTCTGACTGAACACAGGCCACTGGAAGAACACACTCCACTCCTAGAGAAGTAAGTCAGAGAGCAGAGAACATGCTTGTGCAATAATTTCTCTCCTTCCTTGACAGGAAAAAAAGGAAGAGTGGTGACCACTCTGCCCTAGGATCACAGCACCCTACAGAGACCGTTTCTCTGAAACCCAGATAAACTAGAGTCCTTTATGAAGCCTGCTGAGAAGACCAAAGGAGAAAGGCATTCCACTCATTAAATGTTTATTATTTGAGCTTAGCAGCCAACTATAATAATGGAGAGAGGAAGCTGTCTGTAAGCTGTGTACAAATTTAGCTACTTAAATTCCATTAATGTAAAATAGAACACTGAGGTTAAACCCTTTTACTAGGCAGTAGCCCGAGGGCGTGGCGGTTGGTAGTAAAAGCTGGGGGGCCGCTGATACCTGGGCCTGTGATTTGAAAGCAATTCAAGTCAAGAAAATGGTAACTCACACTGGGAAAGTTTGCTTCCTTTTCCTCAACAAATCAGTTCACTCAAAAAAAAAAAAAAAAAAGCACAATTTTTTTCTTCCCTATGTCCTGTAAACTTGATATGAGAATGTTTCTCAAAAATTGAGGATCATCTATTAACACTGGTGGGTGAGAGGAGTCTAGGCCACACGTGGCCTCTGGATGCTGCGTTTATTAAATGGTTTGTCCAGAGCTCTCAGCAGCTACCCCCTGACTGATTCAGTAATTCCCCACTTCCCAGCTGGGCGGCTCCGTCATCCTGGGGAATAAGGAGATACCTCAAGTCTAGTAGCTACAGGAACGGACTTTAGAATTCTACATTGTAGCTATGAACATGCTATATAAAGAGAAATAAAAAGAGTAGCCAGGCATAGAGCCACATCCAATAATCCTAGCGCTTGGGAGTCCAGGACATGGCCCTGCATTTGAAGCCAACCTGGGATACACAGCAATTACCTCAAGGAACAAACCAACCCCCATGAAGATACAGAGGTGGGATGTGCTTTAATGGATACAATGAAGTGTGTTCGCATGACAAAGAGATCAACATGGACACATTCCTCACTCTGTTCCAAAGCCATCCACAGTACCAACTAAAAGAAAAGTAGTAACGAATTGGAGGAAAACACTTTAATGAACTATATCTTTAGTCTGTAACATAAGAAAGACAAAAAAAAAAAAAAATGAAGCTTAAAGTAAAAAGGCTTGACTGTCATGTAAATGTGAAAAAAATGGTAAAACAGGCTGGGCCTAGAAAGTTTTGAGTTCACGTTCCAATGGCACCAGTGACTACCTGGGCCAAGTGGCTCACCTCTCTACCCTCCAGTAAAGCCAGCACTTGTCACAAGACTGAGAACCAAGCTGCTCTATAAAGTATGTGTTAAATTCGAAGTAGATTAATGTAAAATCTGATCAAAGGCATATTTTAAACAATCATCTGTAAAATAAAGAGAAAGAGTTATCACTTTTTTAGTACTTAGTAAGTGTTAGGGAGACTCATCCATTATCTATTTTAAATACCACCTAAGTTCCAAGAAGAGCAAGTCTGATGAAAGCACAAAGAAACAAGGAGATGGACAAGCTCCGAGAAGGTTAAGACGCTGATGTGAGGCCGGGTACCTAGCCACAAAGGCAAAGCTATGTCCAACGGTTTGTATTTGAAGCCTGTGCTCTTTCACTAGGCTCTGAGAAGTCATTTGGCAGTGACAAAAAAAAAAAAGAGGTGTTCCCACCCAAGTATGTTTTCAAAGTGGTCACATAGAACCTTAGGTTGAAGGAACCCAGGCATAAAAACAACGAGGGTTTTTGTATTCACCATTCATCGTGGAGGCCTTTGCTCAACGTCATGTAGTTGGGTTAAAATACACTGAGAGCCACTTTGCCATTGCGAGGCCTTCCACATGTCTCTCAGCTAAGGCTGAGCTGACAGGAGTCCCCTCCACTTCATTTCAGCCACAGTGGTCTCCATTTGTCAACCAGGTAATTATGGGATGGAAAGAAACCTGGGTCCCCACAGAGATAAGAGCCTGAGCATCGCTCCCACCATAGCACCTCAGTCTGGCCCCGCTCCCTTCTTCCAGGCATAGCTGCTATTATGTGAAGCGACAGGGGCCAGGAGACAGACACTCAGGTAAGAGCAGGCTTCCTCTGCAGTATCCATCCCATGACTAGCTTCCAGCCTCACTGCTCTAATCTGCAATGGCAGTGTTAAAACACAGTCCTCCCCAAGGCCACTAGGGAGTGAACCCCTCAGAAGACATAGGTTTGCACTTGGCTGTTTAATACTTGAGACACAACATGTATTAAACAATACAGTGAACAGAGTCAGTGGTGGTGACAGCCAAATGCTGAGCCCTTTCTTAGAGTAAGTGAGGTCCTAGTCTCCATCCCTCAGCAACAGAAGCTCTCATCTAAACCCCGTCTCCTGACAGTGCTCCATCTCTCATCTACTCAGACCAGCAGGGAGAAATGACAAATCCTCCCAGGCCATGTGTCAAGCCCAGCCAGCACTGACCAAATGACAATTAGTTATTTATGAGGTACACCTCCTTCCCACTCCCTGGGGAAAGGCCCTTTCTACGGGATCTTTTGTAGCCTAGTTTAGGACCTCACAAAGCACCTTCCCTGTAGCACGAATGCAAAGTTCACTGTGTCCAGAACACTGTGTCTGAGTGTTTATAGTTCACTCTTCATCCTTTTCACTCTCTCCCCATCACTCACCCCTGTGACTAAAAACCTCTCTACAATAGCAATAGCATTGAAAAACCTGCTTTAAACGTGACATCTCAGGGCCGGAGAGACAGCTCAGTGATTTAGAGCACTGGCCGCTCCTGCAGAGGACCTGGGTGCAGGTCCCAGTTCCCATATGGCAGCTCACAGCCATCCCTAACTCTAGGGATCTGACGCTGCCTTCTAACTTCTATTGGCACCACCATACATGTGCACATATGCTCATGTAGGCAAAACATGTACAACAGAAATAAATAAAAAAAAATCATTCAGGATCTCAGCAAGGTTCCCAGGAAAGCATAATTCTATTGCTATGCTTGTTCCCTCCCATAACGCAGGACACCTATTTTATCATTAAAGATCGGCACTCTCCTTGATGGCTCAAATACATAGTCTGTACATCCGTGTATGTGTGCGAATGGAATGTGTGTGTGGTGTGTACACGTGTATGTATAGAGGTGTGAGCCCACTCTTGTGCATGGGTGGAATATGTGTGTGATGTGTACACATGTATGTATAGAGGTGTGAGCCCACTCTTGTGCATGGGTGGAATATGTGTGTGATGTGTACACATGTATATATAGAGGTGTGTGACCACACTTGTGCATGGTGGAATATGTGTGTGGTGTGTACACATGTATGTATACAGGTGTGAGCCCACACTTATGCATCAGGTACCCTCTTCTGTCACTTTCCACTTCAGTCCCTGAAGCAAGGTCTCTTCCTGAACCTGGAGCTAGTCTGGTGGCCAGCAATCTTCAGCCATCCTCCTGTCTCAACTTCCCACAACGCTGGGAGTATAGGTGTACTCAACCATGCCAACCTTTTAAATATAGGTGCTGGGGATTTGAACTCAGGTCCTTATGCCTACATAGCAACCCCTCTTCCCCACTGAACCACCTCCTTAGCCCTATAATCTGTATATTTTAATTACATAAACTCCTTCTTAGCTTTCTTTAACTGGCACCTATCAGCATGATGAAGATTACAGCATAGTAGTAATAGTTCAGATTTCTGTTCATTTGGATTCCAGGCATTTATATTTCATTAAGAATTTCTAAAACACGGGGTTGGGGATTTAGCTCAGTGGTAGAGCGCTTGCCTAGCAAGTGCAAGGCCCTGGGTTCGGTCCCCAGCTCTGAAAAAAAAAAAAAATTTAAAAAAAGAATTTCTAAAACACGCTGTCCCCTAATCGGGGTCTTTATGTTATGCATGGTGCCACCAGTGTCCCATACCTCCATCACCCACTTTACTGACATAAACTCTTCACAGTAATCTATTCACACAGTACCTGTTAGCTTTGGACTGTTTCCAACTGACGTTTTTAATGCCCAAGCCCACACATGACTCAGTGAGCTCTACACTCAGGTCTCCTTCTACGTCACCTGGAAGGACTCCGAGCTCCGCGGCTGATTCATAGAGAGAAATCTCCTCCTTAAGCCCTGTTAATTCCTCCTGGAACAAAATATCCAAAATACCTTTCACTGTTATACTGAGTAACAAAATCAGTCACTCTGTGTTTCAAACCCAATTCAGATGATCAGGAAGAACACAGAAGAGCCTCTTGAAATACATTCTTAATATTCATTCTAAACAACTCCATAAGGATCAGTTCCTGCTGAATTTTTAAATGAAGGAGGAAACAAAGGCAGGTGGTTCTTTCCATGACCCTCTAACTCCTTAGCTGAGATGGCCTCACTACAGAAGACAAACCAGCTCAGACAGGAGCATGCTACACTCTGCCTGCAGGACCTTGCTACACTCTGTCTAAAGGGAAACTAACGTGGCGAGGACCTGTGAGAGACAGAGTCCAATTAAATATGCCCCATGCCTGAGGCTGCCCGGTCTCCAGGATACACCTCAGAGCCAGGAGAGAGAGTGGACAAACTGGCAGGGGCAGGCAGAGGCCTGGCTCTGCAGTTTATCAGAACTGGGCTGGAACGCCTTGGTCTAACTAACACTGGTGTCGGGGAGATCCTGAGAAACTTCCGTGGCTGGTTTGAAGATGGTCTAAACCACTCTTACCACAGAGAAACCTAAGGTTCAAAGAGGTGCGATAGCAGATGCTGTGTAAGAGACAGTACTCACTTGCAAAGCCTTATTCATGCTCTCACTCAGGATGTGTGCCTTCTGGGCTTGCTGCAACTGGAGCTGGAGCTGAGTCACCTCATGCACAGAGCCTGCAAGACAGTCATAGGACGCAACTGAAAGGACGCGTGTTTGCAGGGCTGGGAGCCACCAAGGTTTGAGATGGAGTCTACTTTTACTGTTAGGATTTTTCGGGCTGAGGTAGCCATGAGAGACTAAGACCTATGTGTCTGAGATTCAGCCCTCCAGGAGCTCAAGGCCTTGGACCCTGTAAACCCTATCATGACTACTGCATCTACAAACTGCAGCAGCCCATCATCTGGTGGGGACATGAGGTTCCAGCTTACAGAAGCCAAGAAAGTCCCAACTACTATTTCTGCCCTGCAATTAAACTGTATCTTGCTGTCTTGTAAATTGCTTTTATTTCTAACATGCCCATCTCACATATAAAACTACTACTCTGAAAGATTTGTATTCATGTGCGTGCGTGTGCGTGTGTGCGTGCGTGCGTGCGTGCGTGTGTGTTCCTGTGCAAGTGTGTGTTCCTGTGCTCCTGTGTGTGTGCTCCTGTGTGTGTGCTCCTGTGTGTGTGCATGTGAAGGGGTGTCAGGTCGCCTGGAGCAGGACTTACAGGCAGTTTGAGCTCCATGGGTGCTGTGAACTGGACTTTAGTCTTCCACAGCAGGAAGTGCTCTCCACTGATCAATTACCTCTCCATCCCCAACAGTCTCCTACTGGTAGAGACTCTAGTTCAAGGGGTGGTTTGAGGGTTTCTTTACATGAGAAACAGTGGGGGAAGTAATCACAGTTCAAAGCCTTTAATTGCCAAGGAAGAGACTCACTAAGTCATGGCAAGGGGGAAGAGGCTAGAGGGAAGCAGGGTCAGGAGAGCCTAAAGAGAGGAGGGTCCAAGTCTGGTCCCTCAGCAGAATGCACACGGCCACAGGCCGCCTTTAACGTTAACACTTCCACTGTGAGAGAGTCACACCCCACACCCTGTTCCAACTCTCTGACAAGCTCAGACACCAAAATGGGTAAATGTATAGTAGTCAATAAAAAAACCACTCACTGACTTTATCAACCAGAAATGAAGTTGACTTTTATCTATTCCATGGTCTGTGTATCAACTTGACCCTTTACTGCCTTTTATATCATTTTATAAAAATAATTAAAGGTACCAGGACCATGAAAAACATGTCTCAAATTCCTCAGAGACCACATTGAAATCTTAATAGCAACAAAAATGTAACTCAGTGTCCACTGATCATTGTAAATGGATAAAAAAGTCTAAAGTTAAACAAAAAGGCAGAACTATTTAATCAAATATTGGGTCTAAAACAGGCAAATACAATGAGGTCTCATAGTCAAAGGTGGCTGAGGACAGAATTTCTGCATCTTTGGAAGCAGAGCGCCCCCTGGCGTGTGGGTTCCTTCCCTTTCCCCTGTGGGAAGTGGCTTCAGGCACCGTGGCACCAGGCCCTCAGAGGAGTGCTGGGGACGTTTATTTGGAACTCACCCGTACGCCAGGTTACAGAACAGAAACAACCACCTTTACTATGAACTGCACATACAATCCTCTGCAGAATAAACTGATCACTAGTGGACCGTTCTGTCCCTTCTGGCCTCTGTACTTCTGGGATCTGGACTGGGGAGATGGCTCCGACGGAAAAAGCACACGTCAGTCGGGACGGGTGACAAGACAACCTGAGTCTGAGCTCCAGATCTCAGGTCAAAAGAGAACCAACTGTGCAAGCTGTTCTCTAGTGTCTAATGTGACCATGACATGCACATGCAAGCCCACGCCCCTCACACATGATAACAACAAGTAAAAGTGTAGTTCGGGGATCCGGCTCCATCCGTTTCACAGGAGCCCTGGGGACACCCACGAGACCCGCACCTGACTGCAGCAGGTGGGCACACTGCTTCTGACTGTCCTCTAGACTCCTCGTCAGCCTGTTAATGAGCTCCGTCTTCTCCAGTCTGACTGCTTCCTGGTTCCGCTCCAGCTGCTGCACGTGATCCTTCAAGCGTGTGCAAACATCTTCCTAAACAGACGAAAAGGTGGCAAGTCATTTTCACCATCAGTTTTAGACCAAATTAAAACCGTCAGGGGCAAAATCATCACCTGGTAGTATGATCTCTTTCACAGGTTAACCTGTGCACTGGATGGAAGAGAACACGTGTGACCTGAGAGGGAGGCCCAGCTAACAAAGGGAGGCCCCTAAGATACTGTTATTCTAAGGCCAGGGTTTACTCATGCCCTGCTTGCATTTTATGCTGTGTTAACGTATGTATACAAATGTGGGCAAACCACTTTGAGGGACGGAATCTGTCTCCTCAGACAAGGAAACAGATGAACACATGGAAACTCTAGTCTGAGCAGCCAAGGGCTCATTCCGTCCAGGGCAGGCAAACCAATCTTACCCTCCTCTGGGTTTCTTTTTGATCTAATCTGTTCCTCCTTCTACCTGTTACACATCGTATTTCTGTCTCCTGAAGGCTTCTCTGTAATCTGCTGTGCATAACAAGCACCATCGTGAGACTTGAAAAACCGCTGACAAAGACACGTCGACTATCGAGTGTGACTACAGGGGATATAAGCAATACACACTCTGGGCAAGGATCAGTGTCCCCTACAAACAGACAAGGAGACAGACTCTGTATACAGCAAACTTCTCTCCAATAAGCAGATATATTTGGAAATGAAGAGTCATGGGAGTTTGAAGCCCAGGTAGAAGGAACCGTCATTGTAACAATCACTGCTTCTCACCTGAAAGCTGCCCAGGCTGGATGTCAGTCAAGGCATGGAAGAGGCAGGACAGTGCAGCCTCGAGCTACCTGAGAAGCCCTGAGCAAACCACCAGCAAGAGCGCTGAAGTGAGAGCGCACGGCCTCCAGTTCAGCAGCAGATTCCCTGACATGGCCTGCCTCAGTCATCTCTCAAGGGGAATACAGTGATGCCCCCAATGCAAATAACACGGGAGTGTCTCTGTGCAAGGACGGGGGCTCTGAAGGCCTTGGCTTTGCTTTAAAACTCCTGGGAACTTTGTATTCTATGTCATAATGCAGCTGTGTTTGCTTTAAATTTTTCTACTGGGTTTTTAGCAAAACGAAGCTTCTGGACAGCAGTGCCTGTTTACTTAGCACTGCAAAGTTCCTGGCTGCCGCTGCTGCTGCTGCTGTCTCCCAAGCCAGCTTGGGAATCACAGTTCTAACAAGCTGGCATCATGTCACGTGGCTGCCACGTGATGAGCTAATGGGCAAAGCTCAAATGCCAGCCTGCCGTGAGGGGACGGCAAGACACTCAAACTCATGTTTTGAGCTGTTACCATGTTGTCTGTACAGTCTTTTCTATATAGAAAGACCTGATGTTTAAGAAAGCACTGGTTTATTACAGGCTATACCCATGTATTTATCAAATTGTACCAGGCACACACAGACCTTCAAAAGCCTTAGCCGTGTTAGACTGTCGCTCGCACCTCCCCTTAGATGCAATTAGGCAGTCTCTGTGTCGAACTCTGTCTTTCAAAACACAACTAGCAACCATTCGTGACTTAAAAGAGTCTAGCATACTTAACAGGAAAACCTGAAACTTCCCCACAAGGGTGAGGACCAGGGAACCGATGCCCTTCCTTGCCTTTGACATCACGTTGGAAGTTCTCACCAATGCACTATGGTAAGAAAGGGAAATAGAAGGAATACAGACAACAAGGAGACAGTGAAGCTGCCCATGGTTGCTATGATCTGCTACACAGAACACCAGCAGGGAAACCACTGAACTAGTGAGAGCAACTGCAGGCGCTGCAAGGAAGCTGTTACAGAGTGCCGCTGCCTCCCAAGGGAGGAGATCACCCTCCTCTGCACTAAGGAGCAAGCAGAATATGAAATTTCAAAACTGTCATGTCACTACCACTCCAAAAATAAGGGCCTTTAGCAGAAATGTAAAGCATGGATAAGATCTGTTTGGAGAAACTACAACTCTGACAAAGTCAATAAAGAACTAACAGACACCCTATACTCGCGGTAGGAACACCCAGTATCGTAACTGGACAGATACTCTATTCACAGTAGGGACACCCAGTATCGTCGAGATGCCACTTGCTCCCACTGAGACCTACAGAGTCCATGTACTCTTGACATCCCTTTGTCTCTAGAGCTAAATTAGTTCTAAAGTTATCAGGAAAAACTCATCCTGAAACTGAATTCCTTGAACCTAGGGCTCTGGACACAAGGCAGTAAGTAGCCTGCTGCTTGAGGAAGAGCCTTCAACACTGACTCCTCCTTACACACAAGTACACACGTCGCTGTGCAATACGCTCAAGCGAGTTATCTGGATCACACTTTCTTTATACACTATACAGACTGAATGTCCAGCCTGGGAAACATTTCACTTTTGGGAAATTTGAAAACACATACAGTTATGTTAGTGATGACACTCAAGATTAAATATGAAATTTACTGGGGGCTGGGGATTTAGCTCAGTGGTAGAGCACTTGCCTAGCAAGCACAAGGCCCTGGGTTCGGTCCCCAGCTCCGAAAAGAAAAAAAAAAAGAAAGTTTTGGGGTTGGGGATTTAGCTCAGCAGTAGAGCGCTTGCCTAGCGAGCGCAAAGCCCTGGGTTCGGTCCCCAGCTCCGAAAAAAAGAAAAAAGAAAAAAAAAAGAAATTTAATTAATTTATTATTATCTTAGTTAGGGTTGCTATCGCTGTGATGAAACACCACAAACAGAAGCGAGTTGAGGAGGAAAGGGTTTATTTGGTTTACACTTCCACATCACTGTGTGTCATCAAAGGAGGTCAGGACAGGAACTCAAGCAGGGAGGCACTTGAAGGCAGGAGCTGAATCAGAGGCCACAGAGGGGTGCTGCTTACTGGCTTGCTCCTCATGGCCTGTTTATAGAATCCAGGACCACCAGCCCAGGGTTGGCCCCACCCACAATGGGCTGGGCCCTCCCACATCAACCACTAATTTTAAAATGCCCTACACGCTTACCTACAGCCTGTCTTAAGGAAGCATTTTCTCAACTGAGGCTTTCTTCTTCTCGAGTGACTCTAGCTTATTGTGTCAAGTTGGCACATATATACATAATACACTTAGTCCAAAGATTTTCCTTATATAATACAAGCTGTCCACGAGAGTTCTGGTATGCAAATTTCTATGGTCAGCCATTAGAATACTGGATTCCAGATACCAACATCTATTCTCAAAAGAACTGAGAGCTGGAAGCTCAGACACCTACCAAAGGTCAAGTTCCTGGGTCAAGCTCAGGTTCTGGCCAGTGCCAGTATACCTATTCCTCTCAGTTGGCATTTACTCTACAACAATAAGGAATGAATATATATATATATATACACTGTGAGGTCTGGGAATGTACCAGTGGATCCTACAAGAAAGGTATCAAAATTAGGGCTGGTGACACACTCATAATTAAAATAAAAATCAGGTTTTGGGGGAAAGAGTAAAGGCTGCTACAATTTTATACCTATCATTACCAACAAAATTTCTACCTCAGAGAGCACAAAATATCCAACTTTACTCCACTGACAGTTGCTCATTGGGAACCACGTGACCTGTTCCTGGAGGGCTGTTATGGTAGTGTCCAGATTCTTCTGTAGGCATGACACCTGCTCTTCGTACTTCTGTGTGAGGCCCGCAACGACGCTCTCATGCTGCTCTCTGGCTCGCTGAAGCGACTCGGAATGATGGAGCTCCACCAGTTGCTGTTTCAGGCTTTCCAGGGTGATCTCAGTTGTTCTGAGCTTCTTGGTGAGCTAAGCGAACACACACAGGGTACCACACTGATAGCATCTTACCTCTCCTTAACCCTCTCCCAGTTGCTATTCTCAAGCCCACGGTGGCTGGGAACAATACTCACGGACAAGCTAGGCTGACAAGCACAGTTCCGTGCTGAGGGAGAAGGATCTAAAGAGCAAGCCGGTGCTGGGGCAACATTAGCCCTGACACTGTTTGCACTGCTCTATGAGCAAAGTGAGGGGCAACCCAATTGCAGGGTCACAGAAAAACGTGTTGCTCCTTCAAAGACTGTGAACCTACGAATGGTCACTTACTAAATAAAACGGTTTTTTGGTTTTCTTTTTTGAAACAGAAAGGACCCCACTGTCCACCAAGGCTGGCTTCAAATTCCCAGGTGCAAACGATCACCTCGCCTCAGTCCTGAGTACGTAAGAATATAGGTACACGCTGCCCATCCCAGCACTGAGACTTCTGAAAACATAGCTAGTACTGTGGGTAAAATAATCACCCACAGATGGCTTCCCAAAGCCCCAAACCTGCAATTATGTAAGATTTACAGCAAGAAAAAAATTAAAGTTGCAGATGGGATTAAAGCTGCTAACCACCTAACCTTAAAATGAGGAGACTCTGAAGGGAACCGTTTGGTTCAAGATCTTTACGCTCTCAGAACTTGCCAATAACCGACTTCAAACTCTTGAGCAGGTAACTGCCCTTCTAGGACCTGCACAACACATACGTGTATACAATGGTAAAGCTCACTGCCTTTCCAATCAGAATTCTAATTTTTGTTTTACAAATATTATATATACATTGATGTGCAAAATCTAAAGAAAAAAAGGGGGGATTCAAAATATGTTGAATAGGGACAAGCCTTGTTTGCCAATTTTAAAATATACCATAAATATATCATGAAAATTTCATATAGGAACAGAAAAATATGTAAGAAAAAAACATATATACAAGTTAATTTTAGGCAAAACTCAGCATATATTGGCTACCAACTATAAGCTAAGAACTGGCCTAGACGGCAGAGCTACAAGCAAACTAGCCCAGTGGCACCTCCAAGGAACTTTGTTACGTGAGCTGGCAGTGAAAAGCAGGAAGCTAAGCCAGTCAGTCAAATGGAGTGGCCATGGGACAGGCGTTCCCAAGCAGAGGCACAGGAAACTAAGACAGGAGGGTGGATGGAGGTCACCTTGTTCCACAGTCAACCACGTCCTGCAAAGCCTTTAAGAATAACCCCAATTAAAAAAAAAAAAAGAATAACCCAAGTAGAACCATATCCTGGAAGGGTTACTTAGACGGTCATAAGAGAATTTGCAGAAAGGGTAAACCTAGAGTAGTTGAGACTTTAGAGAGAACAGAAAACCCAGAAAGCATGGAAACGCAGGCATCTACAAAGAGCTGCCGTCTCTTCATGACACCCATAGCTGACCCCAGGGAAGGGACAGGACATCTGTGAGACAAAGTTCTTCTGAATTTGGTCTTAAACAAATTTAATTTAATTTAACTAAATTTAATTTTTTTTATTTAATTATTTAATTTGTGAATGTTTTGCCTACATGTATGTCTATGCTCAACATGTGCCTGGTGCCCACAGAGACCAGAAGAGGGCATGGGATTCCTGGGACTGAAGTTACAGACTGTTACAGCTGCCATGTGGGTGCTGGGAATTGAACCCTGGTCCTCTGAGGAGCAGTTATGCTCTTAACCACTGAGCCATGCTCCAGCCCCAAACTAAAGTTTTGATGAATGAAAATAAAGTTTACCTTCTCTTCACTGACTTTGAAGGCTTCGATCTGCGTCTCCAGTGCATGTATCTGTGCTTCAAGCTGCATTTCCCTCTCCTTTCCACTCTGAAAGAGCTTCTGGGATTCCCGAAGGCTGAGGGCCAAGCCGTCCTTCTCATCTGGAGCATGAAAGATATTTACATAAATACTGTTCCTTCTGGGAGATCATAATTGTCACAACCTTTATGAGATCTATATCTGAATGAAATTCAATTCAGACAAATGAGTTTTAGTTGCTTTAGAAAAAAAAAACCAAAAAACTTAAATGATGCCAAAAATAATTTAAATACCCATAAACACAGCCTGTAATCCTTACTGTAGCCGTGCACGGCAAAGGGTCCCCAGTGCTTCTGTATCTGTTCACTTAAGAAGCTCTGCAGCTTTTGTGTCAATGAAAACAGTGTCCTAGAGCAGGTCACAGCTGGACACACCAGGGATCCCAGTACCCAGAGGTAAGATCTCTAGTGAGACCCCACAGTAAGACTCTTACTCCCAGAACAAGGTACCAAGGACTAGTCACCCCCTCACACACTTGAATTTCCCAGCCCTTGGTCCTTCCCAAATACTTCAGCAATTCACCTCTCCCAAAAGATCGTGTGAATATTACCGAGAGTTTTTGCTTCACTATCAATTAAATCTGAAATGAGCTGAAGTCCGGTCATGAAATATTCTACAAATGGCCACTCAACACCGACTAAAGCTGCACACAGAATAAGCAGCCAGGACCTGATCTATTTCCTCCACACGGTCACACCAGAAATGGCAACGAGGGTCCCTAACTTCTGCTGCATTACAAACAAAACATGTCACCTATAAGTGGACTACTTTATCAAGGTAATGCTGCAAACTCCACAGCCGTTAGGGTGGAGAGCCGTCAGCACAGTGGACAGGGCCCACTCCTCACTGCTTCTAATACCTGGGAAGACGACGGAAGTCAAAGAAAAAGAGAGAAGAAAAATGTCTCCAAACACCAGGCACAGAAGTCCCGGGCTTGGGATCCGCTCTGGCCCGTGTGAGCTCCCTGCCTGGAGGGCACTGGAAATGAAAAACCCAGGAAGCCCAAAGGGAATAAAGTGAGGTCTTCAGACACCAGCTGCCCAGCTCTTGTCACCTCACCTTGGACTATTAGCAGCTGGTGGTTCAGATACCGAATCTGGCATTCGCGGTCATTCAGTTTTTCAACTAAGCTGTCCAGTTGTCTCTCCTTTGCTTTGTTAAGAACCTGGAGTTGAATAATATGTATATTTTCTGCAGAGTCTGCTTTGGAATTAGAGACAATTTATTAGATAAAAACATACTAAGATCTGTGATCAGCAAGGGTAATGTTATTTCAAGCTTTTTAAACAACTTGGCAGAATATCATGAGACCAACTCAGTGGACAGTGGCTAGCGTCCTTTGAATATGAACAGATATCCAGAGTGTATCAGAGAGCACTGTGTCTCGACCTTCCATTTACATGAGAGTCCTACTGTAGGACACACCACACACTACTACGGTCACCGCCAGGATAGGCAGAGTGTCTCTGGTTAAAGCCTGACTCACCATCTAAACGTGGACAACTAGCACACAGATGCAACACAGCAACACGCATTACCAAATGAGGAGCGGAACCTGCTGTCCCGCTACCTGAGAGGACACCAGACCTCCCTGTCAAAGGTTCTCTTTGGCAGAAGGTAAACACATTCTTTTATGTTTATATTGGCACAAAAGGCCATATTGATTAACCAAGAAAGAGAGGCGTAAACTCTGACACCTTCTTCAGAAACAAAGATGTTGTAGAGAACACTTAGTTCAGAGGAGAAAGCCAAATGACAGATAGAATTACACTTCAACGCCATAATGATATTCTTCATTTGGCTAATGCTTCTGCACGCTTACATCAATGAATACATATAGAGAATTTTAAATACTTATTAACAAAGCAATTTGTACTCTTTTCTAAATTAAAAAAAGAAATGTAAGGCCAGGCATGGTAGTACATGCCTTTAATGCCAGCACTCAGACAGAAGGCAGGTGTCTGTGAGTTCAAGGTCATCCTGGTCTACATAGACAAATTCCAAACCAAGGCTTTATACTGAGACCTGGCCTTCAAAGACGAAAAAGGTAAAAATCTGAACATTAAAAGCATCGCTCTGCCTTACAGAAGGGGACGTAAATAAACCGCCTCAAAGCTTCATCGCACCAAATATACTTTTTTTTATTTTAAATTTTATTAAAAAAAAATACACTGAAAAAGTCATTATTGGTATTATACCAAAACTAACCAGTCCCAAAGTCTTTACATTTCAATAAACTTCTAACATTTAGTAGTCACTTAAAACAGAAGCTGTAGAGCATTGGATTTATAGTTTACTATCAAACATATTTTATGTACTTATCTAGCATCAAAAACAGAGAGGCCGAGACAGCTAGGACTAGACACGTGCTAAGTTCAAGCCTCCTCCCGAGCTCAGTCTCCTGACCTACAGCCAGTCTTCCTCTTCCCCAGCATCGGCCTTTCTGGTTCTCCCTGCATGTTTACACAGCTGTCGGCATGTATGCCACAGATTACATATATGCCGGGTTCCCGTATGAAGGAGAACATGCCCGTTTTTCTTCATGAGGTTGTGTGACCTTGATTGAACTCATTCTTTAGTTGCTGTTGCTGGAAAATTGGGCACTACCATCAGTTATTCAATTAACTTCTAAATGCCAACTTTAAAAGATGCATAGTCAATCGCCTCAGGAATAAATTAACTTGGTAAAATGCAGGGTTTTAGGAACAGTAGTCAAAGACATAAAGCGCAGGGACCTGAAGGAGCAGACTGTGAGTGACCGTGATGACCGTCACTCCACACCACCTCAGCCACATGCTTGTTCTACTTCCTCACTGTGCCTCAAATACCGAGAAGCCTCTTCACTCTGGATGTCAATGCTTCCAGGCAAAGGAGCTCTGGTACTCTCTACAGCTGTCCTGGGGCCCAAACAAGCTTACGGCAACACTGTGTCCAGACAAAGTAGTCCAGTGTTCTCTCCGGCCTAGCCCGGGTGTCCTACAGAACAGCTTACCCTCACTCTGGAGTCACACTGATGCTTCAGCACTCACAATAATTAATTCACCAGGAGCATGGTGAGAAAAGCTTCTGTCTATGAAAACACTAAGGACAGTCACCGTACAGCTTTTTTTGTTTGGGTTTTTTTTTTTTTTTCAAAAATAACATTTCAGCTCAAAATTCTCTAGTAGCTTTAACTGTTTTCCTTATGGACATACTTATACATACTCTACATCAAAGAAAAAGGCTGGGGGGGTATGGTGGTTTGAATAAAAATGGCCCCCTATACTCCTACACCTGCACACTTTGTCTCCAGGGAGTGGCACTAATTAAAAGGATGAGGAGGTGTGGCCTTGCTGGAGGAGTGTGTCACTGAGGCTTCTGGCCCAGTGCGGTGTGTATCTATCTCTCTCTGTCTCTCCTCTCCCTGCCTCTCCCTCTCTGCCTACAGCTCATGATCTCTCTCAGCTATTGCTCCGGAATCACACTGCCGTGCTCCCCACTATGGGACTACACCTCTGAAACTCTAAGCAAGGCCCAATCAAATGCTTTCTTTTACAAAGAGCTGCCTTAGTCATTATGCCTTGCCACAGCAACTGAACGGTGACTGAGGACAGGAGGTAACAGATAACTAAACCTGAGATCAGCATCAATTCTGAACAGCAAGTCTGTACAATCATCACACTAAAAAATTTAAAGAGTAAAAGAAAAATTAAGAAACTCATGGCAGCCTTTAATTACATGTTTCTGAGTGAGAGACCTAAGCCTGGAGAGTGAAGCATATTCATATTCCAAAGCAGACAAGAAAAACACTAAATTATAAGCTATGGTGGCTGGAATTCAGGGTACAAAAGCTTTCCTGACATTTCGCTGTCAAATGTCGCTACATGAGGGAGCACAGCACCCTGACTCCCAAAGAAGCACTTACGATCCACAGCAGTTTTACTTTATCCCACAAACACAGCTCCCTACCAACATTTTCTCACAAGGGGCTGCAAAGGAAAATGAGGGCCCTACAAATGTCACATATGCCCCTACCACTGAGCAGCAGGGATAGCTGCAACCCTTGGCTCTTTGAGACCAAGCACAGCGTCTCAACAGACAATTCAGGCACCAGGCAACTCTGGTTGGCTTTGAGTGTTCTGTGTACTCACACCGAGCCTGAGTGTTCCCACTGTGCACTCAGGCTGACCTCGAGTGTTCCCACTGTGCACTCAGGCTGACCTCGAGTGTTCCCACTGTGCACTCAGGCTGACCTTGAGTGTTCCCACTGTGCACTCAGGCTCGGCTCGAGTGCTCCCACTGTGCACTCAGGCTCAGCTCGAGTGCTCCCACTGTGCACTTACACTGACTTCAAGTGCTCCCACTGTGCACTCAGGCTGACCTTGAGTGTTCCCACTGTGCACTCAGGCTGACCTTCAGTGCTCCATTGTGCACTCAGGCTAACCTTGAGTGTTCTGTGTACTTACACTGACCTCAGGTGCTCCCACTGTGTATGCAGGCTGACCTTAAGTGCTCCCACTATGTACTCAGGCTGAACCTTGAGTGCTTCAACTGTGTACTCAGGCTGACCTTGAGTGTTCCCACTGTGTACTCAGGCTGACCTTGAGTGTTCCCACTGTGCACTCAGGCTGACCTTGAGTGTTCCCACTGTGCACTCAGGTTGAACTTAAGTGGTACGAGATCCTCCTGCCTAAGAGCCAGGACTATAGGTGAACCACCACTTTAGAGCTCAATATGGTATTCTGAAATAAACACCCAAGAGCTTATTAGTTTGTTCATAAATACCTCAGTATATACCTTTAACATAGTTAGCAGGGGCCTTTTGAAAGTTACTTTAAAAACATAATTCTTGAAAGTATATAAAACTATTAAATGTTCAAAATTCCCCAATTATCTTAACAAAAAAAATAATATAGCTGGGTGTAGCAACACATGCCTCTAATACTCATAATTGGGAGATTGGAGCAGGAGGATTGCCATGAGTATGTGGCCAGCCTGGGCAACACAGCAAAGCCCCAGCTCAAAACAAAACAAGAACGGCCAAATGAATAAATGTAAACGAACACCTACTTTCATTAGCTCCTAAAAATTGTTGCTGCAAGCCTTCAAACATGTCACTTCCTGCTATCTCCTGGGCTGGTGGACTAGTCTTCTGCACAGAAGAGGGGTAGGGTTTATAGATAGCTTTACATGGCTCCAAAGCTTGACAGTTGGGTCCTTGAGATAAACCAAATTGCTATTAAAAGATGACAAATAAAATTAATAATTAAGATTTGGTGTTTTCTTCCAAAATAACTTACTAGACACTTCCTTCTACCTTCCTTACATGTGTGCACCACCACTCCTGGTTCTGTGATACTGGGGATTGATCTCAGAGCCCCATGAGTACTAGGCAAGCACTCTAACTCCCCTGCTCATGACCAACTTGCTCAAAAATAGGTCACACCATATTAAACACTATGAATTGTTTCATAGTCCTTTTGAGCACACAGTGGAATCAATTTCAAAACTAAAACTTAGAAATTGCAATGAGATTGTATATAAGTATTGTATCACAAATGATCAAGATAATGTTACTACCTTGGGAACATAAAACATGCACATGCTCAATAAATGAGAATATTTGAAACCATTTTATCTATAATAAATTCTACTGTTTTTCAGTGAATAACATTCTCCAGAGATAAAGAGAAAATAACTACTTTTTAATGGACCAATAAAGAAGAGGAAGAGGAGAAAGAGGAGGAAGAAGAGGAGGAGGGGGGGAGAAGGAGGAAGAAGAAGAAGAGGGGGAAGAGGAGGAGGAAGGGGGAGGAAGAGGAGGCCATTGACTGATACAGAATAGCAATTGGGAAAATGAGGCACTGCTGTCATTGAGAAATTCTAAGACATACTGTCTCCTGATGCCTTTTTAGAACTCCCCACAGTCAGTGCATAGTGAGCTCCTAGAACAGTCACCCTGCCCACAGCTGTGACACCATACAATGCAGGAATGGGATCTGAGGTGTTAGACTTAAATTCATTATGAAACTGGTGAAATGGAAATGAAGGAACTGTGATCTACATGAAACTGCTGCTGTGAGAAACTTATGCTTCTCGGGGAAGCAGGCCCACAGAAGCCAGAAGCAACAGTAATGAGGAGCTACTCCCTGACAGACCTGACCTTCAGGGTTTAAATAACTACTTCCAAAAGCTTCCATTTTAAATGCTAGGCTTGGCATCCCAATTGTATTAAGTTATAAACAAAAAACCAGCCTAGCTGATTTAGCACAGACCTGAGTGAGTAGATTTGGGAAAACAGTTATTAGATCATTTTTGCACTGCATTCATGCACGTCCATTAACACACAAACAACGTTGCACACACACAAATTCTTCAAAGTCAAACTCTTACCTGAAAACTGTCCCTCTGAGGATCTGAGAACGTAATGACGCTGGCTGCCTGCTTCTGACGGCCAGTGTATGGCCTGAAGTCTTCAGGAAGGCGATACAAGTCTGCCTGCTCCTGTTTACCTGGAGGGCTATAGCCACTCCCACCTTCGTCCCCTTCTCCGGGATGGTACCCAAGACGCTGGTCTTCGGGTTCACTTCGATTCTCTTCCCAGCCATTGCCACACTGTTCTCCGAAATACAAGTCCAGCACAGTCCCATTAGTCACAAAGAGTAAAACAAAGGCCCCAAGACCAATTCAACCAGCATCAGCACAACATGGCACAACAGACACTTACATTCACACCATGAGGCTTGGGCAGGATATCACGCTCAATCCACTTCCTTTCCAGATGCTCAGAAGGATACAGTCTTGAGAAAAATCAATACTTTAGGTTTATACTCTATGATATTTGGTCAGAAATAACACAAAGAAACCCAAAATTCTAGTATTTGCTTTTCCCTCAACCTTAACCCGAAAGTTTTAGAAAGTAGTCTGAAGTTTAAGTTTACATTATTATCAGCAGAGACTCAAGGGAAGGTTTATGGAGTACAAGATACAAGAGGAAGTGACTCCAGGTCCTTACTCTCCCGCTATGCCGTCCACACTGCAGTCAGAATCACGGCGCTCAGGAGAGGACAGCTCGTCATCCAGCATGTCATGTGGGAGGTCTGTGAGTAGCTGCTGCAACTGAGGAGGGAGAGTCACTTCAATATCACTGACAGAAACACAAGACACTACCCAAGCTGCCCTGAAGCCAATGAGTGGATGCACACAAAGTTTCTTAAATTGCACATGCATCAGGTCCATAATTTTGTAGGTTGATGTCATTATGCAGGAAGGCAGGTATAGGATAGAATGAGGCCTGTCATTGGACGAGGAGGAAGGATGGGCGGGAGAAAAGTTTTATTAAAGAGAAGGGACAGAGTGAGGGGAGGAGCTGGGGAAACAGGGCGGCAGATGTTAAAATTCTTCTCTGCACACAGATACAGGTTGTTATGACTATTTTTAAGGGATGGGTGTGTACGGGATTTTGTGCTGTCTAGATGGGCAAATTATATTTTATCAATTGGATCAGAGGTTATTGTGTGGTGTGTCCTTTCATGTGGTGACTTAATTGAGTTCACAGTAAGAGAACCGTGAGATAGGCAGTCTCTTCATGTAACTGGCGTGGCAGTGACCCACCTTGGGAACTAGATGGGTAGAGAGATTGCTGCCAGGCTCAGAGAGTAGCCGTCAGCAGTATGAGATGGGATGGAGCTTAGCGAGTGAGACACTTTGTTGACTGACATGAAAATATCCCACAGATGCCATATGGCCCAATGGTGCAGGCTCTAAGGCAGGATAAAAGAAACCATTTTATATTTTTACCAGAACATAATTTCACTTGAGGAAAGGAGAAAGTATGATGCCAGGATAAACAGCAGGCTTTACTTTCTCTATAAGGGTGTGGGATTTATATGTACATGCATCACAACTGACAAACTTCTTTATGGAAGCACAGCCAACCATAAATCACGGTACTCATCCATAGTGTCAGGTTCCATAGAACAGACCTGCCTCCCAGGATCCCACTTCACCAGTACTCAGAACTTAGGGGAGGGCAATCGACCCCCACAGGAAATCTGAGCTGCTCTGTGCACTCTGCCCAGGTGGTGGGAACGGCAGCAGTACCATATGTCCAGGGAGCCCTTAGGCTCTGGGAAAGCACCGAGAGCCTCTAGGGAGTGAATGATTGGAGGCAATCACCTAAGCCCCAGGATGAAACGACATGTGATACACTCTGCTCTTAGAAGACGCAAAAGCAGCATACGCTAAACCGAACTAAACATCTGTGTGCACCTGCAGGATAACGGAAAAGTTGGGAACTGGGAAGACAGATCCCCAGGACCCACATATCTGCGTTCCAGCCCCGATTCCGCTGTTTAAAAGTCCAGAATCCATCAGGTTATAAGTCTTGTTTGTTGAAGTTTAATGAATTATAAATCCCTTCAAAATGTCACATGATATAATTATGATTAGCTGTTGAACACTGGGCTTGGGGTTTTTTTCCAAGAAACTCACCTCTTTTTCCCTTTCATAGTCTTCTTTGTCAAATTCTTCATCTTCATTTTGTGTCTGCAGTGCTACACTGCCAAACTCCAATGACATGGTCCTCCTGGGGAGAGGTGGGACTCATGAAAAGCAGCCACATGACAGCAGTTCATAGCAAAGAAAAAATGCAGTCAACAAAAGAGTAACCAGGTTCCCCAAGTGACTGAAAGGTGTTTACAACAGTAAGATGTCTGCAAACAAAAACCTAAAACACTAACAAACTTGAAAGACCAACATAAAAACTTTAAGAATAGCTCAAGTGAAACTCCAAGTTTATGCACAGGGCACAGTGAGGGTCCTATAGAGTCTGCTCCATGCTCTGAATTCCACAAATACAAATTTCATGCTTCCCAGAAGGGAACTTCCCATCCTAAGCAAATGACTGTCACCAGAAACTGTTCACACACCAAAAGCTTAAGGTTCCATGACTCCCTCTTCAGCAATCAGGGGCTGGCAAAGACTACAGGGCAGAAGAGAAGGCCATGATCGTGCCATAGTGAGGCTCTGGGTCTAAACATTCCCATAGACTACTACTAACTACTAACACTGGACAGGCTTCTGATTAATTATACACAAGGACGCTGATACCCTACCTAAAGTTCTCAAAGTCTAAAGGAGCAAATGATTCTGACAAAAGAGAAGAAGAAGAAGAAGAAGGAGGAGGAGGAGGAGGAGGAGGAGGAGGAGGAGGAGGAGAAGAAGTAGAAGTAGTAGTAGCAGTAGTAGCAGTAGTAGTAGTAGTAGTAGTAGTAGTAGCAGTAGTACTAGTAGTAGTAGTAGTGGTAGTAGCAGTAGTACTAGCAGTAGTACTAGTAGTAGTAGTAGTAGTACTACTACTAGTAGTAGTAGTAGTACTAGTACTAGTACTACTAGTAGTAGTAGTACTAGTACTACTAGTAGTAGTAGTACTAGTACTAGTACTAGTAGTAGTACTAGTACTAGTACTAGTAGTAGTAGTAGTAATAAGTCTGTGCTACCAGGCACACTGTTCTTCAATCCAGGCCCCTCACACCTGGGAAATGTACTTTGTGTGTGGTCTGAACCACAACTCATTCACTACAACTTCCAGGCTATAAAATGTCATTAAATTGAGCCACATAAGAAGTATAAGGACCCCAGCAACAAAAATACATTTTACCATAAAGCATATAATTCCCTGTTGTTAATAGTTGTGAACTACATCACAAACTTTGTAACCATTAGCCCTGGATGGACACACACACACACACACACACACACTTTAGCAGATCTAAGACACCTGTGACTGCATGGTTTGTACACTAAGAAAAAAGAAAAAGACACCAATTATGAAACAACACTATTGTTAAAATACTGTTTTATAGCTGTTAAAATGTGACGAGAAGATGTGTGTTCCTAACCAGACCTGGCAGGAAGCGAATGCACACTCACTGGGGAATGGAAGCTTTCCCTCTCTTCGGTGCCTGCTGAAATTCTCGTGATGAGAATATAACAACCTAAGACATCTGTAAGGTGAGGAGAAGACGCTACTCTCATATCTTGGGGTTTAGCTCAGGGCTCCAAGTGGACATCACAGAGTCTACTTATACAGAGACTTATACAGAGTCGCAGATGATGAAAACGGGAATACACTTTAACCTATCACCCCAAAGATGTGGGGCAAAGTTGAGCCAAAGGCATCCATTCTCCAGAAGATACAAAGGTCCTTCCAGAGACTGGAGAATGGCTCAGTGGTCAAGAGCGCTTGTCTCTTCTGCAGAGGACCCAGACTCAGTTCCCAGTATCATGGCAGCTCACAACTGTCTGTAACTCCAGTTTTAGGAGTCAGGAGTCCATTTCTGTCCTCAACAGGCACCAGGCACACAAGTGGTACTCAGACAAACTTGCAGGCAAAAGAGCCATGTACATAAAATAAAAATACATTTTTTAAAAACTGCTTTAAGGCAAAAGACATCAGCCATAAATCAAATAGTATATATCACGGAACACATTTACAAAGTCAAGAGGTAAAATTGCAGATGCTGTAAAACTACTTACAAACCACTTAATAAAATAAAACCACTTAATAACCTGTAAACAATTATTTTCCAAGAAAATGACAACTTAAGATGAGAAAATAGCATAAAAATCCATTTTACAAAGAATTATAGATGTTCATTTAATATTATTAGAGTCTAAGCTCATCAGGTTCAGGAGATGGCTCAGTGCACATGGCCATGCAAGTCGGAAGACCTGAGTTCAAATCCTCAGAACTGACATTAAGGCCAGACAAAGAGCCTAGGCCTGTGTAAGGAAAGCTTCAACAGGAGGAGGAAGGCACAGGTAAGAGGCTGTCTGGAAGGTCATGGGCCAGCAGCTAGCATGCCCTAAACACTGGAACAGCAACAGAAACATGTCCCAAACAAGGCAGAAACTGAAGGCTGACACCAGAGGTTGCCCTCCAACCTCTACAATATGGTGTGACACCTGTATACCCATATTCACACATACAAATATCCACGCACAAACACACAGACACACACCAAGAGGCTAAATCCACGAAGAATTCAGGAAGTGTAATATAGCAATTACTATATATTGCAATGTGCTACCTTCAACTACAACACTGAAAATAGTTGCACTCAGGGCTGGAGAGGTGGCTCAGCGGTTAAGAGCACTGGCTGCTCTTCCAGAGGTCCTGAGTTCAATTCCCAAGTTCAAACCATCTGTAATGGGATCAGATGCCCTCTTCTGGTGTGTCTGAAAACTGTTGCAGTGAACTCACATAAACAAAACAAATAAATCTGTTTTTTTTTTTTTTTAAAGAAAGAACATAGTCACACTTAAAACTGTGACTTTTGTGGTTTAATAAACTCTGGTGAGCTAGGAGCTGATAACTCATGGGGAAAACAATCAGTAGCAATGGACACTTGCCATGGTAAAACTGATGGCTACGTTATCTTGGTTAACATGGCAAAATTATGCCATTAGTAGGCAATGACCTACTCCTATGTTTGACCAGAGAGCTGACCACTTAAAAAATAAACCAAGGTATCTACCTGGATAGTGTCCTTTCTAAAGTACAGCTATCTGGTTAATATTTTCATGCTAGCCAGGAAACTTTTCCTAGCCCCATTACGAGAATATAAAAAGCACGTCTGTCTTCTCTTACACTCAGATCAGACAGACCTCTGACCCACCTTGTCAATACTTGTCTGACAAAACTTGTCAGTATTTGGTAGTTTTTGTTCATTCCCCTCCACCCCCTCCACCCCCTCCCATAAAGGGCTAAATATCTCTAGAATCTTGCTTTTGTGAGCAAACTTTAGTGTATATTTTCCTTTCAAAAACATTTAACTTTAACATGATCATCATCATCATCATCAATAATGAGTGAATTTAGCCATTGGGTCACAGGCCTTAAGATCCCCTGGGGCTGGAGTCACACATAGTTGTGACCTATGCAATATGAGTGCAAGAAATGAACTCACATCCTCTTGCAAGAGCAGTGACAAGCTCTTAACCACTGAACCACCTCTCCCACGGAGCTCCTTTTTTTAAAATTTGTCTACACTTCAAACTATTTATTTGTTTGTTCGTATCCCAAAGGATATAATAGGCTGTAAGCAATTAAGAACTGAAGCTCCTCACTCAAAATCTGGTCTGTGGCAGCTATGCAGTCTTAACTGCTTCTGTTTCTTTAGTAATCGAACTGGGTAAAAACAGCCTAGGTGTGGGAGGCCCACAACTCCCGAGAAGGACTCCGCCCTCCTCTAGATGCCTGCGCCATCCAAAGTCCATTCTGGGCACTTCCAGAGCGCATGGCTTATTATCCTTTGCTTGTGGCTTCCAACTTCAGCCTTTATTTACATGAAAACAATCACAAATTGTGAAGCTACGAAGTGATATTCAGCTTAAATCACACTTAAATTCATGACTACAAGATGGACTAAAGGTAAGCGCCCTGGGAATTAGAAAACTGCACCCACTAGCTTACATGCTAACAACTTCTCTTACAGAATGGAAACAGCCAGAACGCAACAGTCTATTTTAGTCACTTTCCAAGTCCTGTTCCGACTACAAAGCGTACGGAGGGAGGGGGCAATGACAATCTCTTGAGGTAAGCAGTACCGATCGCAGCATGGACAAAGCAAAGTGAGCAGAGGACAGTGATCCCAAAATACAGGAAGCCCCCTCGACTGGGTGTACTCACGCAGCGCCCTTACCAAAGAGCTGGGTCCGGCGTCCAGGAATCACGGGCGCGCTCAGGTCTACCGGTGAGACGCCCCGGCCAAAAACCGAGCAGGGAGCGAACACGCACCGCCCCGGTGCAGGAGACTCGAAGGCCGGTCCCGATCCCGCAGCCGCACGGCCGGCCGTGAGACTGCAGTCACCTCCAGCAACCCGCTGTCTGGACTTCCAGCCCGCGAGCACCTTCCCGGTACACCCTAGCCCGCGAACCCCGCCACTAGACGAGCAGCGGTTTCCTCCAATCGCCGCCGCTGCTCGATGGGCCTGCCCGCTGGGCGGAACTCCCAGGCGGAAACCCCGCCTCCCACAAGATCGGTTGAGAAGTCGTCCGCAGTTACGAGAGCGCGGCTGTTCGAAGAGGGCGCCAGTGGCGGCGGGAAGCTTCCCGGAGCCTCCATTGGGGAAGTCCTGAGCCAATCACAAAAGCCTCCTAGAGGACTACGGTTGCCTAGCTACGGCAGAGTGTTTGCCCTCCGAGAGATCAGCGAGGATATTCCGGTTTTTACCCTTAAACTTCTAAGTTTCTTCCATTTGGCCCTTTTCGCTCTCTGAAGTGCCACTGCCAGCTTTGGTGGTTGTTAAATTTGGCATCCTCTTCAGACTTGACTTGTTAAGATTTGTGGGTTTTTTAAACTGATAAAACTGAATGTGCTCCCAGATGCCCCTTCGTTAAAACTTGAATTTCTGCGGATGTTCGGAGATGTTAGCCTATCGTTAAATCCCATTATATCGTCGCACTTGGAGATCGCAAGCATATTGGATAAATCTCATTTTTGCTTTCCACTTTTATGTGTCCCTTGATTGACTCGTTGAGGGTGGCTGGACCTGGCATGTTACAGACCTGAGTTCTGTAACAATTACTGTCTCTGGCTTCTTTGGTTAGAAGGGTTTGGGTTCCAGCGAATGCTAAGAACATGGGCGTAGATTCTCACATCTTTTTAAACCTTTCCCATGTGTACCATGTTAAGTAAAACACTGGTCCAAGGCTCTTCCAAATCCGACTAAGTTTGCTCTGCACCTGCATCCCACCCTTGCAATGCCTATATTGACTCTCAGCTAGAAGTCTGGTACAGAATGAGAACTTGAGTGACAGAAACAGAATGCAGTCACAAGGCTGCACTACCCATAATAGTGGATAGTTCTGGTTTCACCCCTGCTGCTTTTCCTTCTTTTGCCCCTCCGCTCACCCACTCAGCCCTCTGGACACACACCACAGTCACTCAGCAGCAGAACTGGATCTCCCTACCACTGTAGAAAGAGAAGATGGATTTCTTTTCTGTTACAGTCAGTTACTGTGTGTCTGTTTCACTGCTAGAACAATAAGAACGTCTTGGAGTATTTACTTGAGCATTTGTCGTCATGGTTCATGGCCCATGCTAGGTACTCAAAACAACTGTTAACTCAGTGAATTAATGAATGAAGGGGCAAATGAAGATGTTGGGCCCAGAAAAGACTAATGAAAGGCATTCGGGTAAATGGCCTTTGTTGAAGGTGATCCAAGGTGTCTGCTGAGAAAGAGCCTTGGGCGTGCCTGGTTACCAAACTGTGTCTCCTGTCCCGTGCTGAGGTCTGCGACTCATGAGAATGGTAAGGAAAGTAGGGGGGTGGGTTTGCTCATCGTTGAGATAATGTACTTTTCCTTCCAGGATTTCCGTCCACTCAATCTATATCTGCCATGAAGTCCTGTGGGGTCCACCTGCCTTTGTGAGTCCTGAATGGAGCAGGTGTAACTTTTCCTCTTTCTTCCCATCTGTTACTTTTTGATGCTGGCCAGAGCCCAAGTATGTTTTCCTTGGGACTTTGAGCTTTTTCTCTTTCTCTAAAGCTTCCCTTCCACAGTCCCGCTGCTGATCCACCATGTGGCTGGCCTGTACACCAGCTAAACTCAAACAGCAAGGCTTTTTCTCCTCCTCTGGGCAGCTGCAAGATTCACAGCTTGCTTACCCTGGGGCTTTGCTTTGACCTCTAAATCCAACTGTCCCCAAGCTTCTGTTTGAGTCCAATCTTAAATTATTTTACTAAGGAGACTAAGAACCCCAGCAGGAGACCCTGCTTTCTCTGGTATCAATCCACTGTGACTTGAAAACTGACCTTCAAATCACCACCAAGCTCCCCTCCACCACCATTCCCAATTCTGCCTTCGAGTTAACTCAATCAGTGAAGAATCCCAGCGGATCAGAGACGGGAATAGAAAAAAAAAAAAAACAGGTTACTAATGACCTTAGCTAATCTTCTCTTTTGCATCATGGAGATCAGTCATGACCTCAGTACTATCTGTCCACAGCTCCTCCACGTAGACAAGCAGTCCTTCTCCAGAATCAATAACCGTTCTCACCCTCTCCCCTGTCCTGGGCCCCAGACCACTGTGCTGTGCTTGTAGTTTCTCTATACTCTGCCCATACCTTAAATCCCCTTTATTAATCTCTCCTCAAATTACCCAGTTTGAGTGAGCCGTCTGTTTCCTGCGGGGACACTGATCCACTGCACACCTGGTAAAATTTCCAAGTCCCAAACACCACACATTGTCAATGGTCATAAAGCAATAGTCATTTATTTTTAAAGAAAATCCTTTTACAGATATGTGTAGGCAAATGAGCCATTTTAACCTAGAGGTTGAGAATATGAGCTTGAAATCGCATGCAGACATTCTTATATCTCTTAGGGTTGTGTGAACAGTTGACAGTTGTGTGGCATCTGATAGTGCAGCATTTGCTTCCCTGGTTACGACAGCACCGGCCCATCGTCGACTGCCCATGTGCGCTGCTCACAGCATCTTGCTTCTGGAACTCCCACTGGCCACCCAGTCTGTGTTCCTCTGCTGGAAGGAGACGAGAGACCCGCCCTGTCTCTGCTGCAGGTTGCTTACAAGTCACTATGCTGATCCCTTTTACGAAGAGAAATGACTAAGACCTAAGATATATGGAGGAAAATCAATGAAGTATATATTGTTTTCTACCTGTGGGAAGGAAACAAACCTACCTAAGAAGCCAGTGGTGACAGAAATAAAATGGTGAGCTGTTACATAAAAATGCCAGACTTCAATGTACTTGATTTCTGATGATTTCTACCCAAAAGAACTACTCATATTAGACTTAAAACTTACCAAATACATCATAATCACAAAGGTTAAGGTGTGTCTACTTAGCCAAAATGTTGAGATGTTGAGATGACCATCCAGAAAGCTCATGACCGATCTCTCTCCTCTCTCTCCTCTCTCTCTCTCTCTCTCTCTCTCTCTCTCTCTCTCTCTCTCTCTCTCTTTCTCTTCAGTAATGACTGTATCTTTATATGCACAGGTAAGTAAGGACTATAACTAAAACCAACCAGATCCATGGTACCAACATCACCTGCTCTATGCTGAAACACTCGGGGTCAGACCATGTGAGTGTAATTTGACTAAACCTTTCATCTGCAGAGCATGGACACAGAATAAAGGAGAAGTCCTGAATGTTTACCCCCAACTGCATAGTCTGCTTATTAGTGTTAACTTCTAATGAAGAAAAAACTATCATGTTAGGACAGCAATGGACCTCTGAGTGTACCTCGAGCTCCCTCATCTTATAAACAAGAAAAGTGGAATCCGGACAGGTTTAACGGACTGTCAAGGCTGGAGGTGATGAGTAGTCTGAGCCCAGGGCTTCTCTGAGCATTTTTAATCTCACCACTGGCTGAACCCTTGTCCACTGTGTGGCAGGCCTTTCCAAGCCCTTCTGCATCTTGTCTGATCACATGTAGATCACATGTAGAGAAGGTGATGGGACACATACCAAGGTGACACCAGGATACAGTGGCCACCAGTCAAAAGGAAATTTTGCTATGCTTTAAATTACCTTCTGTACTCTCAACAATGGCATCAGTGTGGGCTGAGCATGAAGAAAACTGGCTTCGTTTGCTGTCTTTTATATCCATACACTCCAAATCAGAAATAACCAAGGAATTTGGCTTTCTGAATGTGTCCCATGCTGCACACGAACAGCTCAGATAGCAAAGGTCAAGGAACGCTAGCCAGTGAGTTTGGCCCCCAACCTTTTAACCAGCAAATGAGACAGAATTAGGAAACCTTCGGTGACTTTTGCTTTCATTCCACAACCACGACATAGTCCAAGTTTGATGTCAGTGTCATATTTAAGATGGCAGCAAAAAGTGCTACTAAACAAAATGTAATAAAGTCAATGCTATTAGTCAAAATGCTTCTTCTTGCTGTTTCTAGCAAGGAAGAACTTTTTGGCAACTGGTTCTGTAGCTATAGAACATGAAGACACTTGGGACTAATCTCCCCACAGGAAAATGTCCCCGGATTGTCAGGGTGAAGGCACGTACCACTGCCTAGGCAGTTCAAGTTGTCTTTAGCATGTGAAATTGTAGTTGTGCTTTTGAGCTTTTCCTCAATGCCATGTGACCTTTAAAAAGTGACCTCCGTGCATATGGGTCAAATGGCCCAAAATTCCTCTTCTCAGATTTTCATATTCAGAAGATAATCTATGACTTCTCTGTTTTATAAAAGACCTGGGTCCATGGTGGTCTAAGAAAGACATGTTTCAGAGTTTGTGTTCTACTTCATGTGTTGAAAAGATCTGAATGGTCACTCCTCCTGACACAAAAGGGGTATGCTTCTGATCGCTCTGACACGGTGCCCAGAGTCATCATTTCTTCGAGTGCGAAAGTCCTGGGTTATTATGTTTTTTTACTGGTTGTTTAAGGCTTACTTCACTTCCAGAAGAGATGATTGGCAAACTATTATCCATGTGGTATTTGATCAGGTGGCCAACATTATCAAACACATGGTCCTTGGTCCTCACCTGGGAAAGGAAGCACACATATGTTCAGGTTGAATAATAGAGGTTCTGAAAGATGTAAACAAGTGTGGGCGAGTGTCCCTAAAGAAGTTGTTTTGCTAAGTGAAGGGTAGGTGCTTTTCAATTCTGTTTTCCCTAATACACCAGTTTATCTTTGCCATTTACCCTTTGCAGTAGTATTCCTACAAGTTCAAAGGTAAGCACTTGCCATTCAATCCAGATCTGCAGCCCGTCTTTCTATGCTGTGGTAAAAATTAGAAAGGAACATTTCGGGGTTGGGGATTTAGCTCAGTGGTAGAGCGCTTGCCTAGGAAGCGCAAGGCCCTGGGTTCGGTCCCCAGCTCCGAAAAAAAGAACAACAACAAAAAAAAAGAACCAGAAAGGAACATTTCCTATCAGTTTCCAAGAGCCGGATTCAATCACTCCAGCTGCTACTCTACCACGAGGTCCTAGACACACACACAGACACACACACACACACACACACACACACACACAGACACACAGACACACACATAACAGACACACACACACACACACACACACACACACGTGCACGCGCATCTCGTTCTGTGGACCCTGCGTGTTCTCACTCCGCACCAGCAACAGAACCAGATCCGCACGCTCTAACTGCCTCTCAGCCATTTCTTTCACACTCTGTCCTCGTTGGCCCAGTAAAATCAAAGGTCCAGAAACTTGTAATTAAGCAATTAGATTTACATGTTAATTTCTCAATCCACAATACACCCACACAATAAATTCACTGCCAATTAATAAAGATTTAAACTGCCCACCTAGACAAGTTAAAATTGACCTAGACCACCTGGTTCTGGATCATCCTGCTCTATCGTCTCCATCCTGATTCTTCTCACTCCGTCTTCTAGGTTCCTCCCCACCTACCCTTCCTTCTCATCCAATGATAGGTTACCCCTTATCCTGGACCCACCTTGCTGCATAATGACATCATCCTACATCTCTACAGAGCTGTGCTTGATGAATTCTGTTATCTCGACACTTCCATAAATATCCAGCTGATGTATGTTCAGACACTGTCCCAGGACTACAATTATCTTCCATAGACTGAATGCTTCCATGTTACCCCCCTCTCTGCCCAAAGCAGACCCCTCAGGGAAGCCCTACCTCTCCTTAGAACCTCAAACACAAATCCTGTCTCCTCCAAGAAAGCTGCCTACATTGTTCTAAGAGGCATTCAGGCCGTCTTCCTGCAAGCTTCATTAACAATAGCTGTTTCATAAATACCAGCTTCCCGGTATTTACTGCCTGCCTGCTGAAGGAAATGGACTTGTAGAATCTCCTCCTAGCGTTACCATTCATCTGCCCTCCACATGCTTTACTGTCTCCTCGGGTTCCTGTGTGGAGGACAGGAACCTGCCAGGAGAGCGAAGGCCTACAACTAGCCACAGGGCCACCTTCCAGCAGGGCAACCTTCCAGCAGGGCAGTCAGAGCTCTGTCTGCATATTGGTTTGACCGATTGGAACATGGACTATAAATCAGATGGTAAGATCTATAACTGAATTTCCTGATGTTGATTATTATGCTAGAGCAGTGAAAGAGAGTGTCCTTAGTCTTGTAAGCACACAAGACAAGGATAAGGAGACAGTGACATTAGTGTTTTCCCTAAGGCCTTCGAACCTTACTGAAGTTTCTCTCTCTTCCTGCTCCAGTGTAGCTGACCAATCCTGCTGTGCTCTTAATTCCAACTCATCTGTCTCCTCTTCCTCCATGTTTCTCCAGCAGACACTGGGTCCAGGATTTCGAAATTCCCACCATGAGGCTCACAGTTATTGTCTCTGCCTGCCCTACACCCTCCACTGTGCCCTCTAACCAATCCTGCAGATAGCTGTCAGGACGACCTTTCTAGTATGAAGACCAAAAGCAGCCACTGTGCAAATACACCAGATGTCATGATAGCCGAAGTTTTAAAGCATCCTAAGTTGAAACTGAAGAAAGTGCAAACACTCTATTTGGTGGCTTCTTTGGAGAATCAAGCCTGACCCTTGTGGGCCCCCTCGCTTGCATGGTAACAGCTGGGTAGAGTGGTGACTGTTCAACAGAGAGTCAGCCATAGCCTCTGTACACTCCATGATTTAGACACTTCCGCTCCGTTACGTTTTGGTCAGACCCTGCAGACATTTGCCTTTGCAACCCCATCCACAAAAGCTTTGAAGAGCTATGTTGTAGGATGTCAAACAGGAGAAGGCGGGTACAAGATAGAACGAGGCCTGTCATTGGACGAGAAGGAAGGATGGGTGGGAGAAAAGTTTTAGAGAGGGGAGGAGACCAGAGGGAGGAGGAGAAGCAGCGGAGAGAACATGGAGGCTGATGTTAAGATTCCTCTCTGCACACTTACAGGTTGTTATGAATGTTCTTAAGGGATGGATGTGTACAGGGCTTTGTGTGTCTAGGTGGGCAATTATATCTTATCAATTGGATCAGAGGTTATTGTGTTGTGTGTTCTTTTTTATGGCGATTTAAGTTTAAGAGAGTTTGTGGTGGTGGAGACACTGGGCTGCCATGGTATTGGGATGTGTGTATGTCTGGCATGGTGGCAACCTGCCTTGGGAACTAGATGGGTAGAGAGATTGTTGCCAGGCTCAGAGAGAAGCCATCAGCAGTGTGATATGGGATGGAGCAAAGGGGTTGAGAGGCTTTGCTGACTGAGATGAAGAGATCTACCAGATATCTTGGGGCACTGCAGTGCCGGATCTAGTGTGTGATAAAAGTCAGCAATTTTTAAAACAATTTTACAGCAACACTGTGCAATTTTTTAAGGCCATTAAATGAGATTTGAAGCATGTAGATCAATATTGTCAACTCAAACTTTCTCCAATTGAAACTATGCCACTCTCAGAACCATGACTCCCCATCTCCCCTGACCTTGGCAACCATCGTTCTACTTAGAACCATCGTTCTAAGTGGGAGCATGTGACATGTGTCCAGAGACTGGCTGGCTTTTGCTTAACAAAAGGTCCTTAACATCCTCGAGAACACAGTATCCCTTGGTATATGTGCAGCGTATCTTCTCTCTCCTCTTATCCATGAACTCTGAAATTATTTCCAGTGTCTTGGCCATTGGAATATCATTGCTATGAGCACAAGTGGAACTCTCCTAAACATGGTGGCTCCCGTTCTTTTTAGACAACTGCCCACATGGGAGACTGCTACTTTGTAAACTGTTTTCTGGATTTTATTCTTGGATAATCACCAGCTTAAGAGACTTGAGGTAAGAGTCACATTTCTTGTTTTTTAGAAATGCTGGGCACCCTTTCGCAGAGCTGTTACTCTCCTCCTCTTCTCTCCTCTGGAGAAATGCCCCACCCTGGAGGGGATGTTTTGTTTTGCTCTGTTTTCGTGAATTTCAGGGTTTTCTTCTGTGTTTTGAATGTTAACTCTATGAATTCATAGTTTACAAATGCTGACCACCTTCTGTGGGCTGAGTATAAACTTACAGTGCAAAGGCATTTAGTGTAACACAGAGCCACTTCTCTGTGCTTGCTTTGTGATTCTTGTACTCTAGCAGCCTCACCTAACAGTTACTAAGAAGCACCACCCTGGGCTTTCTCCTGGGAGTGCGTCTTACAGTCCAGTCTTTGAGCCATTTGAGTTTTTTTGTTTGTTTGTTTGTTTTGTTTTTTTAAGATTTATTTATTTTATGTGAGTACACTGTCATTGTGTTCACACACACCAGAAGAGGGCGCCAGATTCCATTACAGATGGTTGTGAGCCACCATGTGGTTGCTGGGAATTGAACTCAGGACCTCTGGAAGAGCAGCCAGTGCTCTTAACCGCTGAGCCATCTCTCCAGCCCTTGAGTTAATTTTTGTTACTAGTGTAAGGATCCAGGTTCATCCTTCTGCACGAGTGTATTGATTTCCCGCCTGCATTTGGAGAGCGTCCTTTCTCCAGGGTTTACTTTAGGAAGATTTAGTGATCTTCTTGCAGATCACTTGACAGGACATGTGACTTTACCCCAGTTCATTACCTTGTCCTGTCGGTCTAACCGTCTAATTGTATGTCAACACTACCGTTTTGATTAACGTAGCTCTGTAATGTGTTTTTAGGTTTTCAGCTTTATTGTTCTTCCAAAACAGAGTGTTTTGATTATTCAGATTTCCATGTATCAGTTGACTGTGAATTTTAGAATTTTCTGTGTCTATAAAATGCCATCAGGACTAAAAATACAATTAAAAATAATTTTAAATTAGTTTAATTAGTTTAATTATTAAACCAATTAATATCATTCTTAACAAAATAATATATTAATAGTTATATTATTAATAAATAATTTGGAATTATTTAAATTAATTATTATTAGAATATAAAAATGGAATTATCTTTTAAGAATTGCAATTGTGTATGTGGATTGCTTTGGGTGGTGTGAACATTTTAATAATGTTCAATCTTTGAATACACGAAGGAGATGTCTTTTCTTTAATTTGTGTCTCTTTAGCTCCTTTCTATAGGTTGATGTCGTTATGCAGGTGAAGGCAGACAAGATAAAACGAAGCCTGTCACTGGACGAGAAGGAAGGAAGGCAGAAACAGAGGCTTTAGGAGGAGAGGGAGATGCAGGTGAGAAGGAGCGAGGAGAATCAAGATGGAGATGAAGGATGACGCAGACGTGGGTGGCCTTGAATCCAGGTGGGAGGTTTATATCCTTATCAATTGGTTGTGAGTTTATTGTGTGTATGTTTGTGCATTGAGAATTTGACATATAAATCTGGTTGTTGGGTTGCAGTTTACTGAGTCATGATTTCACTGGGTTGTTGGGAGTGTGAGCAGAGCCCATGGCAGGGAGCCATGATAGGCCAGTCCACGATGGGCTTGTAGAGCCCTCGGGTAGCTGGAACCAGAGAGTTTGCGGTTAGCAGAGAGCCGCCAGGAGAGATACTAACCAGAGATAAATTATGGTGAGTTTCATATGGCCCCGCCGGTACCAGAACTAACACTAGAGACCAGAGTGGCAAGGTGCCACACTGAAACATTGGGGACTGCCTGGATCAGAATGCACTTGGGGCAGCTTGGAGTCCCTGAGATGGATCAGCTCTGGTTCCTATGGCTTGATGGAGCCGGAACTAGCAAGAGCAGGACCACCCAGGTCAGAGGGAACTCAGGAGAGAAGCTCGGAGCGGTGCATGGGGGAACCAGTCTTGCTGTTGCTTTTTTACTGCAACACCTTTCATCGATGTTTTACAGTTCTCCATGTGGAAATATTTCTTCCTCTTGGATGAGGATAGTTCTGAGCACCTTTTTACTGTTGCACCATTATTTCTCTGACTGTTTTCTTCCTCTCCTTTTGAATATGTTTTGTATGTGTGTAAGAAACAACCAATTTTGCATTAAAATATCCATTTATTACTATTAATTTCTTCCTGTTTTCTTACTCTTTTTTAAAGTGTTTCCATCATGAAAAGGTGTGGAATTCTGTCAAATGCCTTTTCTATGTTCATGGAGATGATCGTACAATTTTCACTCTTCTTCCCATTTGTCATGGCTAATCTTGGTTGTCACCTTGATTACATCTAGAATCAACTAAGGGCCAAGCAGCCAGGAATGTCTGTGAAGGAGTTACTTGATTGGATCATTCGAGGTGAGAAGATCAACCCTAAATACAGCCATGGTGTCGGGACAACACTCTCCTCAAACAAGTTAAAGTCTTCCTCTCAGCCTGAGCTTAAGGAGGAACGGTGCAAATTCTCTCTGTTTTTGTGTGTTCAGATTCTCCATTTCCCTAAGATTCAGTCCTGGGGTGGGATGTGGTTTTAGACAACTGTCCATTTCTTCTAGTTTGTTCAATTTGTTGCCATATAGTTACATATAGAAATCTTTTAGCCCGGGTGGTGGCGGCATATGTCTTTAATGTCAGCATTGGTGAGGCAGAGGCAGTTGGATCTCTGTGAGTTTGAGGCCAACCTCGTTTATAAAGTCCAGCACGACGGCCAATACTCTACAGAGAAACCTAGTCTCAGAAACAAAACAAAACAAAACCGTTTATAATCTTAATTCGCAATACCCACTGTAGTGCATTTCCTATTTTATTTGTATTTTAACTAAAAGTTTGTCAGTATTCTTAATGCTTAAGAAAGCTGGAATTCTTTGTATGGCACACCACAAATCATGTTCTCTCCTTTATGTCATTTAACTCTGCTTTGCTGTATTTCGCTGAGGTCTTATTCACCTGCAGGAGCCCACTATGACTACAGGTTTGTCCTGCTGAACTGAATTGAGGAGGACAGAAAGGGGCTGCCCTCCACATGGTGCTCCAGGGCGGCTTCCCATGCTAACCATACCACTACTGCTGGCTGTATGGTTCAAGAAAACATTAACGCTTAGCCTTGACCTCTCCGGAACACTGCAGATGCAAAGTGTGGAGCACGACGAGAACTCAGCCGTACCTTGCCTTCAGGATCCACCAAGAGAAGATGCTTGGCCTGGCCGCCTTGCAGTCCGCTCAGTACAAACTGGCCGGGAGATGTCACACTCTCTCGAACCAAAAAGTCCCCATCCTTCACCAAAAGTCTCTCCGCTGCCCCCCTGCTCAGCCTGCCGTGGAAGCATTCCTCACTCCACAGTTGCTGCTTAATGTGTGGCAAAGCGTGTGAGCTCCCAGGCTTGGCGGTGGCTCCTGGCTGCACGGTCTCTGGTGCCTCTGGAGTCAAAACACAAAGGAGAGATCACAGAGTTATCACCTCAGCAGTCCATCCGTTCTTCCTTCTGTGGTCTAGGATCTATATAAACAACTTCAGGGACCGAATGTCCCGGCAGGCTCTGAGAGCTGAATGTGTACATCACCTTTACCTTCTGCCACTAGGAAAGGGTACCAGGTATTTCAGTGGGTATTTCACTTAGTCCATGAGCATTGAGGATTGGTTCTAATGCTTTGAATTAATCCTGCCCCCCAAATCCAGAATCTGCATGTCCAAACACTGAAGGTCCTTGATTGACCAATAAAAAACCAACAGCCAATGGCTGGGCAGGTAGACTGAGGCAAGAGATTGAGATTTGCGTGGGCTAGGAACCCAGAGAGAGGAAGAAGACAGAATCCCCATGATGGGGGAGAAGAAAGACCAGACCTAAAGGCCCACTGACATGTGAGGGTCAGTTCCCCGATTGGGCCTGGGGTAACAGAGATGAAATCTAAATTTTAACACAGGAGTATGGAAGGGGGTGTCTGCTAGCAGCGGGAAGTTTAGTTGTGCCCAACTATTAAGGTAATCACCATGGTGTATTAAAATTAACTGGTGTGGTGTGTGTGTGTGTGTGTGTGTGTGTGTGTGTGTGTGTGTGTCTGTGTCTGTGTCTGTGTCTGTGTATCTCTGTGTGTGTGTATCTCTGTGTGTGTATCTGTGTGTGTCTGTGTGTGTGTCTGTGTGTGTGTGTCTGTGTGTGTGTATCTGTGTGTGTGTGTCTGTGTGTCTGTGTGTGTGTGTCTGTGTGTGTGTGTCTGTGTGTGTGTGTGTGTGTGTGTGTGTGTGTGTGTGTGTGTTATTCAGAATCCAGAGGGCTCTAGCAGGTGGCTGGGAGGTCAGGAGCAAAGCAGTTAGTAAATTCGCTGCTACACACGAGAACTGCTCCTACAAAAGGAAAGGCGCTGCTTATTAAAAGGGGGGAACCACTTACGCTGAACCTGGATCAGACAGAACTTCTACATTGTTCCCCCTCTCACTTTTTTATTGATTCTGAATTTCACATCATGCACCCCAATCCGACTCATCTCCACATCCTTTCCTAACCACATTCCACTCTTGCAATCTCCCCCAAAAGAAAATTTCAAAATGTTTAAATTTTAAAAAATCAAGCAAACCAACAAACAGAACCATTGAAGGTTCAGTGTGTCACAGTGTATCACAAAGTATACACCCTTTCGTCCAAACATCTCTACTTGCAAATGGTCATTGCAATGAGTCCTTGGTCTGGCTCAAGGCCACCGGCTTCTGCTGCACCATCAACACTAGACCCTCACTGGGACTCTTTCTAAACTCTTTTCAAAACCACAACTGAAATTTTGAATTATGCCCACATTTTTTTAACATTTAGCTTTTTATTTTTATGTGAGTTCATAAGATGCTAAGTTTATAAATTTAGCGCACCTAGACATTCTCCTTGGCAAATGTTTTAGCCTAGCATTCCTACCAAACTGCCAGGCTGTGGTTCGTATCGTTCACCTGTCTGAACTACACACGTGGTGAGACAAAAGCAAGCGCAGTGTCAGCGGGGCTCAGACTACATGGCTTCCCCGGCTCCTAGGAAAGCATCGTCCTGAGCCGGGAGCGCTGAGAAGGAGAACACGGCCTGTCAGTGAACACAGCACTCACTATGGTGGCTGCTAGTGCTAATTACAGTGTGGCTCTCATTCATTATGGCAGCCACTTGTGGGAGGCTTCAGATAATTCATGCTATTTTATTTTCAAAATTAAACAGGCCCTCCAAAGTGGATTTTTAGGAAGGCTAGATCACTTATTTAAAGTCACACTGCTAATGCTGTAGAGCTGAGATCCGAAACAAGGACCATCTGACTCCAAAGCTTGGTCTTTTTAGTCAACAAACTCCAAGGCACTGGCAAGGGGTGTAAAAATGTTTCCATTTTCCAAACTGTCTGGCTGCCCACGAAGACCTCTGGAGATAGCAGTGCATCTCCTAGACATACCACACCTGTAACCCGACATTTAGGAGGCTGAAGCAGGAGGATTGCTGAGAGTTTTATTTAGCATGTGACACAGCAAATTTAAGGCAAGCCTATACAAGCCAATGAGACTTCCTCAAAGCAAAAGAATGAAAGATGGAGGGAAGGAGGAAGGAGGAAGAAGGGAGGGAGGGAGGGAGGGAGGGAGGGAGGGAGGGAGGGAGGGAAGGAAGGAGAGAAGGAAGGAGAGAAGGAAGGGAAAAGTTAGGAGGAAGGAAGGAGGAGGGAAGGAAGGAAGGAAGGAAGGAAGGAAGGAAGGAAGGAAGGAAGGAAGGAAGGGGGAAAGAGGAAAAGAAAAATGGTGCAGAGGTGGAGAGCACTTGCTGCTCCTGCAGAGGTCCCTGAATTCAGTTTCTGACCCACAAGTGGGCCCATAACCACCTTAACTCTAGTTCCGAGGGATCTGGCTCCCTCTTCTGGCCATCATGAGCACTACATGAATGTGGTGTGCCTACGTGCAGGCAAAACACTCGTTCAAAGTTAAAGTAAATAAACCTTTTTAAAATCCACCAAAAATAGTTCACTGTATCAAGTTTGTGATTGAACTTTGTTTAAAATCATATGTTTAATGGTAAATTAACAAAAAGTAAAAGAAAGAAAAGAAAAGAAAAAACACCGTAAGAAAGCAGCATTGTGTTTTGAATTGCACAGGGTCTTTTGCACAGACAGCATTCCTCATTCATTAACACAGCAGAGTACTTGCAGCCCTTACGGACGGCCTCACCAGGAGAGATGCCCTGGACTCAAACTGTGCGACTTGTATCCCGCCACGCTGTGAGGTCATCGGTGTAGGCATATGGATAACCCAATTCCCACGTCAGTACGCTGGAGCCCTGCCCTACTTAGAAATGCCTACTTGACATAAAAATGTCACATGACAATTATAGCTAGCAGCACAACCATATCTTGTAAAAAGAAAATCTAAAGCTAATGACTGGAAAGAATGTTCCTCCACAAATCATCGCCTCCCTGTGGTTGCCAGAAAAGGCTTGAGGAAACATGTCCAGATGTTGACTAATACTTGCACTTGGCCTTGGTGCTGCCTGTTCTTGGAACTGTGGAAGACTTCTAATGAGCAGTCCCACGTGTGTTTGTGTCAGGGACAGGCTCTGCATGAACGTGAGGCAATGCATGCAGTCATGCGGCGTGAGGATGCAGGAGGTTTAGTGTGGTGTGTGCTTTTGGTTTGTCTTAACTTATGGATGGCTTTTAGACAAGGACAAAATGATAGAAAAACAGACATCTCATCTTGAAGAGTCAACGGTTCATGGGCCAGCCTCGGGGATGCAGACGCTGTTTCTATCCTAAGTCCCCAGGTTGGAACTAGGACAAGACACAGTGCTGAGCAATGTCGACTGTGCCCTTAGCGTCAAATTCTGTTAGAAGGAAAACCAAAACGTGACAGGCTTTCCAACCCATTTAACTTTGAAGGCTATATTGCTAATTTGGGAAACAAAAAGAAAAAGCCAACTCTGGTCTCATCACCCACCCTGGCTGCTCAGCACTGGGGCGCATTACTCTGTCCCCTGCTCCTCGGTGGTAGCTGACACTAACAGGGGAGCTGTGTGCTCACAGCGGGCCCATCTGTGAGACAGAAGATGGCGTGCCGGGACAGGGCAGGGGCAGGGAGAGATGGGCAGAGGGGTAGACGCTCAGTGGTTCGCCAGCATTTGGATGGCAATCGCAGGGAACTATTAACATCTACAGTGTGAGGCACAGCCTTAGAATTTGGAAGGATTTAATGTCTCAGCGACCCCCATTCTTTGTTATTTGCATTCTATGAGCATCTACATTACTTTCGAGTTTTGAAAATGCCCTATAGAATAAAATGCATGCAGATGTCAGGGCAGTGCCATAGCTAAGGATACAGGAAGCTTGCAAACTTTGAGGAGATTGTCAAGCTCAACCTCTTCCCCTCGGCTCGTGACTCCTATCCTGTTGCAGGGGACAGAGAGGAGGCTCTGTTCTATTTGTAGACATTGTGCTTCAGAAGGTTGCTGTAGACACTGCGTTAGTTGAAAACAAACCTTCACTCCTACAGGCCACACAGGGTCGACAAGCCTCAGGCTGCAACAGTCTCCTCAGTTAACGAACAGCCTTATTTTGTATGTTTTGGACTAAAGATACAGGGTATAGCATATTTTGTGAAGTCACAGCCAACGGCACTGTAATTCACACTTGATTAATGGTTTTATTAACCTGTCTTTTCTCATGAGGAAACCTCACAGTTTTCTTGCACTTAAAAACACCACACAGCAGTTCAGCACCAATACTCGGGACTATTTGAAACAGTGAACGCACTATAAAATCACACAGAATGTGAAAACTTGAGGTGCACTAAATGCACCACAAAAGGACATGAAGTTGGTTGGTTGCTCTTCACTCTATGAAGACTACGTAGACAAGGCTATCCCCAAATTCTCTATGAGACCCAGTGAGGTCTTAAACTGTTGTGTCCCCCTGGTTCAGCCTCCCAAGTGCTGGGACCACAGGTAAGGACCACTACACTCAGTTTGAATAAGTGCCTAAAGCATTAAAGTCAACAGGAGGGAGAACTTTTCCCTCCCTGCTGCCACCTGCCACCCGTGAGAAGACTGATAGCCTTAGCTCCATGAATGTCGCCAAATCACAACCCACAACTGTGGGTATTGATGTGAGGGACACAACTAAGTCCCACTGAACAAGCTACATCTCAGTTGTGAAACCTGTAAATACTGAGAGCAGACAGAAGGTTAAACAACAGGATCTCCTTGTATTCCTGAAAGTACAAGTACTCCTCCATAAGGGACCTGAAAATTTGTTAGGAAATTGTGACCCCAAAAAAATGTTAAGTAGAGATGAAAAGTTAAAAGAGTACCCTAAAGTCAGGCCTGGCTACTGCAGAAGCCTTCAGTCCCAGCACTCAGGAGGCAGAGGCAGATGGATCTCTGAGTTTAAGGCCAGCCTGGTCTATAGAGTGAGATCATGGATGTTTGATGATTGATGATGATGATGATGATGATGATGATGATACCAAGAGAAAAATTATTTGTAATATAATGGAAGGTTGTGTGCCTGTTGAGAAAGTTACAAAGCTATGTCAATTAAGTATTTGGTAGTAAGTACAGTAGCATAGGACAGAGGGCTGGCCCAGTAGAGGAAGTGTAACGAGGAACCCAGAAATAGATGCACGTATGTGAACTCAGTATATCAGAGTGGTGTTAGGGGAGAAAGATAACCCAATCAGCAGTGTTTGGAAAGCTGACCCACACAAAATCAGGCCAGAGTCACTATCTCATACAATGTATGAAGGGCCAAGAGGTAATAAAATTATACACCCTATAAAAGAAAATGCAGCAGAAGCCAGACAAAAAGAAAAGCTAATCAAAAGGTCGTTATGATAGAAACATGGTAGAGATAAAAATAGAGATTAATCACATAGAGAAAAAAAAACCAAATGCTTTAGCAAGATCAATAAAATCAATAAACCTAACAAAGGCATACTTGAATAATAAGAAACAGCCCAAGAGGATACATTATTACCAGGGATCCACAGGACAATGAGGTAACAAGAAAAGGACTGTTCTGTACCAAGCTATTGGAGGAGTCACACTGCCAAGGAATGTGCACGCCTCGATTTTGGCTCCTGAAACAAATTTCAAACTCTCATGCACATATCAATGTGAAACAGGCTGAAAAGAGGGAAGACTCCAGAGGGGCACACCCTCAGCGTCTGGTCTAGGCGAACACACGGAGGTGGGTGGCAGGAGGCACGGCAAAGCCCACAGACCCTAATGGACGAGAGCCAGCTCACAAAGCTGAGCCAGGGTTGAAGCAAGCGGTGTTGTCTCCGGCTCAGAAAGTCTTCAGAGGTCCTGCCCACTGGCGCTCCAGTGACTGACACCCCTTTGTGAATGTGGGTTCTCAGCACAGCTGCGTCCCTAGTATTCCACGCCATCATCCGGTTTGAGTGCAGAGAGGGAGGCAGATTGGTGGGTGATATGGACACCCATTGGATGCTGTGTGTCATATTGTATACGGTGCCACTTAGAGGTTAGAGAGTTAGAAGGAACACAGCAGGCCCTGGCAGTTGCCAACAGGCAATGCCCCTCTGCCACCACCACACTCCAAGACCCCTAAGCTTTCTCTAGGCACCCGGAAACAGAAACTTCCAGGTTTCCTTACAGGGAGGTGGCCACGCGTCTGGTTCTGCAGTTGCAAGTGAATAAGTGAGCGATGTCTTCCAGTGAAAAGAAACGATAATCTGCCACCTTGGGGGACACCCATTAAAGGAATGTTCACACACTGATCTGGCCTTTCCTGTCACTGGCTGAGCACAGATGAGGACCTGTGCAGACACCTGGAACCAGACAGGGATGACAGGTGTCACATATGACAAGTCTGCCTAGTCTCGGTCCTGTGTCACCAGCGTGAACAAGCAAGTAGAAGTAACTAAGCCAGTCTGTCTCACGCTCCAGTGTCTGGGCGCTAGAGAGCCCCTCTGCCGCTGTCAGTAAAAACAATAGGGCTTCCTCAGAGCACCTCATGTATGCAGTGCGCTGGGATGGACCAAGGCTCCCTGCTGGCCACAACTCTGGGCTTCTGTGTGTTTGTCTGTTTGTCTTTCCCGAGTGGATCAGTAAGGAAATTTGGATAAAGGAAGCAAAGTCTGGACGAAAGAGATTAAAGGATCTTTAAGGAAGAGGGGGGGGGGGAAGGTGGAACAACTACAAAGAGGAGGCTGAAGATCTACTTACGGCATTTTACATTTTAAAAAAGTAGAAAAATGACCAATAAGTAGAAAAAACAACCACTGCTCTGTCTCATAAGATTTTCTTGGGCTGCTGGAGAGATAGCTCTGGCGGATCTTCCAGAGACCCAGGTTCAATTCCCAGCATCCACATTGCAGCTCACACCTCTCTGTAACTCCAGTTCAGAGGCCCCAACACCCTCACACAGACATCCATGCATCCAAAACACCAATGTACATGAAATTAAAAAAATAATAAATGCATTTGGACTGGGATTTGATTTTTGGATGGAGGAATGGCAAGTGGACGTTAACCTCAAGGGGGTGCCAGGAAGCCAGAAAGGAGGCTGTGCACATTGAATCCCAATAGGAAACAAAGGTTGGGAGAGCATCAGGAAAAGTACTGATGTCAGCGCAGAAGAAGGGGAAGGGTAAAGACAGAAGCACTGTGGTTAGGACAAGGCAGCCTCGTCTAAACTCTGAGCAGGGATTCACTTTGCTATGTTTAACGTCCCCACTTCCTACGATTTGTCTATAAGAAGAAGTCTAAGTCTACTAAGTTACCTTGGAAGCCATCTCTGCAGCAAATATTGCCTTATCCACACAGGGTTTCCCACCGGACGGCCTCAGGAACTTACTTCAGCAATGTGAAATGAATGTACGGCAACATCTCACAACGTTCTCTGTGCCAGACAGAGGTGCACTTCCTTCAAGGAAGAGCTGACTGCCTCCCCCTTCACAGCTCTGCCCCTGCCCAGCAGTCAGCCTCTAGATGGCCCACATACGGACAGACTCTTGCACCCTGTGTAGGACAATGCTGGCAGAACACACAGGCTCTCTGAGGAGTTGGCCAAAGCTCTCACAGGCCTGAAGTGTGTTCACTGCCTCCTCCACCCAAGCATACGCTCTTCCTGTGCATCTGGATGGTGGTGCCCACAGAGACCTGATAGGCCTACCTCCACCTTATGTGCACTTCCAGAGATCAAGCCTGGTTGGACTGAGGGTGACGAGTTACTCCTCTACCAAAAGTCAGACAACCTGTCTGACACCGCTGGCTGTGAGGGCTGGCTTCAACTAGAGAGTTAAGGTTCTGTTGATGGCCACACCCAACAAAATCCCCTTCGAAACCTCTCAGCTCACAGCTGCCCTAACTGAAAAGCTCATGTTTGGCAAATCCGCAGAAGCCTCCAGGGCAGTGACCGGGGCTCCTCATGGGCAGCTTCCCTGGAGTAAGTCAGGGCTGGCACCACACGTACTCTGAGCACAGTATCTTGTGAAGAACACTGTTTGTTTTTCAAATGATTAAAGGCTTTGGGCTTCTTTAGATTTATTGATCTGTTCCTACTTATACATTCACCCCCAAGCAAGTCAACCAAAACACCATTGCTCACCCTGTTGTTTCTGACCCACAGTTGAAGTGTACGGTTGGAGAACAAAGCATTCATTTCAGGGCTGTCCCATCAGGGGGCTGAGGAGATTACCGTGAGCAATGCCATTAAGCACAATAGACACAGTGGCCATTGTTCCTCTTGCAAAGAAACAAACTTATCAGCTGCCTTTGAGAGCCCTTCCTTGATCAAAGAGCACACATCGGAGACTCAGTAGCAATGGAGGGAAATTCAGTGTTGAAAGAGAGAACCTCCTGCAGTCTGTCCTGAATGTCCTCGTATTTATCCATGTGTATGAACACACAAAAATAAACAAATAAATGTAACACCCTCCCAAACAAAACAAGTTAGAAAGAAAGAAAAAAGAAAGAGAAAGAAAGAGAAAGAAATCATTGTAACTCCCGAAAGATGAAGCTGGGAAAAGGTTTTTAAATGACAGATGTTGCCTGTCCATAGTGGTCCACCAAAGACATGTTGAGGTCTTAATGACCTAATTTGGTAAAACGGCCTCTTAGATATAATTGAATTAAGGATCTTGCACAACCACTTCATCCCACTCAAAGTGCAATGACTTGTCCAGCCACAGGAGATAGAGGGTGTGAGACCGATACAGCTATTGCGGAGCCTGTAAACCAAGCATTGTTGGCAGTCACCAATTAGCCACAGAAACGAAGACACCAGGGCATGCTCGGGGAATGGAGAGGAGTCGGTGCTGCCGACACCTGGACTTGGTCATTCAACTTTTATCACTGGGAGGATTAGGAGCTGTTCTCAGACACAACGTGCCGATGATTGGTTAGTGGCTTGTTGCCACAGAACCAGGAGATGAATACAGGTAGCAGGAAGGCACTTACTTCCAAGGTGCCATGGGCTCCCTTGTGGCAGAGTTGAGCTTTGATTTCCAGCACAGCCGCGCATATTCTGTGTATTGACATAGCAGGGGTCATCAAAGAGATCCACTCGCCAGAAGTGCCTCAGCGATGCAGCGTCACTCTGCATCGCTCTCTCGTGGGGAATACCTGGAGTGGTTAGCAGTGAGCAGGGCATTATATTTTTACCGTGTAAATCATGGCTGAGTTGAAGAGCAACAGGAAGCTGTATGTCACGCATACCCATCCCAAACAAGGACTGAGCACTGACACTTAGGCCTTTGAGGAAAAACCACCCTCTCCCTGGTTTCTGTCCCCTCTCTGCAGTATTCCTTTTGCCAGCTGTGCCACTGACAAGAACAGACAGGAGGGGTACGTAGAAAAACCTGAAAGAAATGACCAGTGAAAGCAGGGACCTGTGGAGCAAACAGTGCCAGCTCGAGGTGACAGATAGTCCAGGAGGAAAGGAAATCTATCATACCGAATGTGAACTCTATCACTAGCCCCCTTTTAAAGACTTGTTACTTAGTACAGTCTTACTTCCTTTGTACCAAATTACCTTAGAAGTAAATGAATGAATGAAGCAGTACAGTTCTGCAGCGTCTATCCCTGCCTGTCAAAACGAGTACATCTGGGAGGAACTGAGGAACTGCAATTCACAAGTGGAGGGCACGCCTGTGATCCAGAACGTGAGGCTGGAAGACGCAGGCTTCTGATCCTGGATCTTGACATGGGATGACACATGGTTTTGATCTGGATCTTGGGGCATAGTAGCCATGAAAAGCTTGGGCCCAGGCAAGGTGATCCACACCTTTAGTCCCAGGCGACAGAGGCAAGCAGAACTCTTGAGTTCAAGGCCAGCCTGGGACAGAGCAAGTTCCAAGTAAAGAAAAGCTTAGGTCCAGGCATGGTGGTGCACACCTTTAATCTGGGCCATACCTCCTGCTGGAGGCCTACAGAAGGACAGTGGAAAGAGAAAGGGTTCATTCTTCTTCGTCTGCCTGCACTTACTTGCCAGCACATCTGTTGGAACCCACCTACTTCTTCAGGATTCCAGCTTCTACCGAAGACCAGCTAAGACGCCTAGCCTCCTGGGTCTGAGCAACTGCGAGATGGTTGGACTTCCCACTCACAGCTGCCCATGGCTGGGTTAGTTGGACTATGACTGTAAATCATTTCAGTATTTTCCCTTACTCCATAGGCACTCCGTAAGCTCCATGGCTCTACAGAACCTACCTAAGATAAGCTCCTAAGGATAGAGTCTAGCTCTTTTCTCTTCTTCCTGCCAAACTCAGCCTTGCACTGATTGCTGGTGTTTAACTGTATCTGGTGGAGTGACCTCTACTCCCACATCAGTTCCTTCCTCTCCTCCTAGCCAGTTCCCTCCTACGCCATCTCAGGCTACACACACTGGCCAAATGCTCTTTTGGACCGGAAAAGCCAATCATATTTATCAGAGATTTAAAAACCATACTCTGCAGAACTGAGAGCCCTTCTCCGTCAACCCGGATCTACTTCCACAGTCTCTGCTGGAGGTCGCACTGGCCTTCTGATTGCCACTTAAACCTCAGGTGTCAATCCAAACCTCTCTTTCCTCAGGATTAGAGGGCTCTCTGCCTTCTGGGAAGCTTGTGCTTTTGCTCTGAAGGCCATTCTGTGGGAGTAATTACCCTCTCGTCCTTACGTGCTTGCGGTCTTACTAATCTCGGCTGTCTTACTACATATTGGCCGCACGTTCCGCAAAAGCAAGGGTAGCATCCACCTCACTCACAGCTGCAAAGCATCACACAGCTGGCACATGACTGTCATTGCATGCATGGGTATTAGCACAATCTCTCATGATCTGCTGGCACAAAGGACTCCACATCATCCAAATGGCTGTGTCCTAAGGATGCCAGAATGATGTGTGTGTGTGTGTGTGTGTGTGTGTGTGTGTGTGTGTGTGTGTGTGTGTAAACATTTATAAACTTCAGCTGTACGTGCTCCAGGATCATCACGAAGTTGTTCCCAAAGCCATGGCTCTTGACTGCCTTACTGTAAAACAACATTCCTCCTTCTGTCACTCAGTCACGCACCCCCTTTGACCAGATCCAAACAGGACAAGCTCATACCAGCTTTGGTATGATAGTGAGAGAGAGGCCCATGGAACAACTCCACTCTTGGTACTTGCTCCTTGTTCCATGTGCTCCTGTTTGTCACCTGCTGCTGTCATCTCACGCAGTGCCAACACTTTGCATGTAGGAAATCTCAAGGTAGAATCCAGTCTCTACAGAAGAAAGGGTTGCCAGGGCACTGTATGTGTGCATTTTGTGGCACATGACTGTTTGCTTAGTCGAATGGAGTGATGGGCTAGTGGAAGCTGCTTTAGACTTTCACAAAGAAAAGGTGACTAACATATCATTGTAACACAGTCATGGCCTGGATGAGATTTCCCGAAGCAAAGTCATGAGCTGAGAATCAGTAGTGACCTAATCCAATGAGACATCCTCCCATACTCAACATTAGCCTGCTCTGAAATGTAGATGAACATGTCCTTGTATACTAAATGCTGTGTGAGGCCTCACTAGATCTCACCGAGGGAATTGTTGAATATGTGCAGGCTATGTGAGGGGCAGAACAAGTCAGTATGGGAGAGCACTGCCATTGCAGAGTGATCCAAACAGAACAAGCTCAGACCAGGTACATCCTGAATGCGGGAAACTCCCAGGAGGAGGGAATGAGGCAGACAGGATGGAGTCAGTTCCAAGAGGACACGATTTCAGAGGCACTTACACTTAGCATTAATTTCATTTCCAGCCATATAACGAAGGATTAGTTTAGAGTTTTACACTTGGTCTCAGCCAAAAGACTGAGAAGTAATTAGCTTGAGATTTTAATTGACTGTAAAGAATTTCATTAAATAAATTTCTTTTTGAGACACAGTTTCACTCTGTAGCCCTGGCTGGCTCAAAACTCACTATGTAGTCCAGGCTGGCCTTGAACTCAAAGCTCTCTGAGTCTGGAGTGCTGGGATTTAAGGCAAGTGCCACTGTGGAATTTTAATTTCTATCAAAAGAAACTATGCTTTTAAAAAGTTCAAATGCTGTCCTCGCTCACGGATCTTTTCATGCAGTATGTAGAATGGAGAAAATCAGAGATAAACTACAAACAAAGGACCTTCATGTGGCCCTGGTCATATAAAAATAAAATAGTAGGCTACTACGGAAAAAATAGATACGGAAGGCAACCCAATTCGTTCCCCACCTAACCCTGCAGGACTTACCTTCCTAAGAGAACAAACAGTGCTGACAGGCGGGAAGAAGGAAGCTGCTAGCTGGCAACCTAATAGACATATTTCTAACATGACAGTGGAGGCCTTGTGTTTGTCTGCCGCACGGTGTGAGCACTCACAGGGATGAGTACAGAGCTCCCAGGCAAGGCGGATGGTGGGAGTTATTGGTGCAGTCAGTTATCTCCCCTGTTTCCTTTGCCAAGCTAGAACACAGGTTATGTCTTAACCAGAGTGGATTCAGTGCCGGTTTCCATACTCATTCATTGCCTAGTCTTTGGAACGGGACCTCTAGACATCCCATTCCCGTGTGAGTTTTCATGATGTCAAAGCAGTGCAGAAGCCCAGAGCTACAGCCACAACCTTGGAGATCACATGGGCACAAGAGAGAAGTATGAGGCTGTTGAACGATACCCAATAGCTTTGTGGGTTCCCTGGGGAGCATGCAGCACAACAGCTGCACGTTCAGTTCCGTGTCTGCCCTGTAAGAGCAGGGGCCTACACGGTCATCTGCCTTAGGAGGAGCTGGGCGGCAGCTGGGGAGGCACCGTACCCACCGATTGGCCTGCTCCGTCCCATGCAGTTCTTGTACACGCCGCTGCACGTGGAGGTCCCGGGCTGCACAAATGACAGATTGCAGGATTTTTATCAAGAGGACACGTTCATAAAGAAAACGATAGCTTTCAGGAAAACGGGGCAGGGAACTTCACTCTCCGACACGGGAAATGTCTGACAGGTTGGAAACAGAGTCTGTGTGGGAGAGAATAGAACTCGATGGCCACCCTTTTGGAGTTAGTTGCAAACATGGATCTGAAGGTTAGGGGTGTCGAAAAGGCCATTCACGTCCTGTGTCTTGAGAGTCCCTTCCTCGGCTGCAGAGGTCACATTCCAGCACGCACAGTCTCAGCTGGAAGGCGATGTTTAATTACTTTGCGTGTATGTTTGGGGATGTGTGTGTGTGTGTGTGTGTGTGTGTGTGTGTGTGTGTGTGTGCGCACGCACGTGCGTCCACATAAGTATGGAAGCCAGAGGTTGATACTGGGTGTCATTCTTCAGAGGCCATCCACCTGGTATTTGGGTTTCAGTGGAACCAGGGCCTCTCTGAGATAGCTAGGCTAGGCTGGCTGACCAGGGAACCCCAGTTAGCTGTCTCGGACCCTCTCAGAAGCACTGGGAAGATAAACCCACACTACGTCACCTGACTTCGCTTTTAATGTGGGTTCAGGGGACTAAGCTCAGATCCTCAAGCTTGCACAGCAAATACTTTACCAACTGAGCTATCCCAATCACTAACTGCTTTGGGGATGACAAACTAGACCCCTGCTCTGCTGGGTTTGCAGACTCATTTGTTATTCTTGGAAGCCTCAGCCAGTCAGAGGGTGTCGGTCATTCCCACCTTAACACACATTTTCTCCAGCAACGGAATGAAGATGTGCTGATGCCTTGGGGAAGTGCAGCGTGCATGTGTTAGAAAGATCGTCAGGGCCAGGAGAGGCGATGGAGCAATGTGTAAAGCACTTGCTGAGCAGGTGTGAAGGTTGGAGTTAGGATCCTCAGAGTCCAGGAACAGCTCTCTGCAGTTGAACTCTGTAATCCCAGTGTATGGGTGGGTGAAATGGGAGGCTGTGGTGGCTGAATGCCCAGAAGCTCCCAGAACAGCTAGCCAGAGAGAGAAAGACAGAGAGAGAGAGAGACAGAGAGACACAGAGAGACAGAGAGACAGAGACAGAGACAGAGAGACAGAGACAGAGAGACAGAGATCCTGCTCCTGCAAGAACTCACCTTCAGATTGTCCTTTGACCTCTACATGCACACTGCAGCATGCACATGCCCACACACAAGGATTGAGGGCCTGAAATCAGTGCCATTAAGTGGCTTTCAGAATCACTTAGGCAATTAGAACCAGAACTTGATAAGTTTGAGTAAAATCTGAGTGGATAAAAAAGATACTCACATGGTAGAAGGCTAGATATTGGACATAAGTTGATATGGGCTCCAAAATGTAAGAAAGGCAAAGTGAGTGAAAGGCGAGCAGCAGGATAAACATGACTAAGCAGACGGGGGATTGAGCAGGACACGGTAATGTGCCCTTGTTCCTGCACTCACGGGGCACAGGAAGGCAGATCTCAGGGAGTCCAAGCCACGGCTACATAGTGAGACTCAATGCAATGCGATTTGGTATTAGAGCTTAAGAGACACGGAATGGTTGAAATAGAAAATGTAGGGGACCGATGTGTCCTCGGGGTAGAGGCTAGACCTACGCCCAAGAAGAGCCACTGAAAATGTTTATGCTGGGGCAAGGTAGGGCTGGAGTCTCAAGGAGGAAATGGAAGAAAATATGAGAGAAAGGAGCGACAGCTCACTCTTCAAAGGATCAGAAATAGGTGGGACTGTGACTCGGCGGATAGAAAGCTTTGCAGACAAGCCTGAGGATTGTGGTGCAGAGTCTTAGCATCCTAATAAATGCCAGACACTCCCAACAGTCCCAGAACACAGGAAGCAGCAAGAGAATCCCTCGAGCAAGCTGGGCAGGCAAAGGACCCTGCCTAAGTAAATACAGAGAAAATGATAGACATCAACCTCTGACCTCCATGTATGAAGGATGACATGAATGTTCACACACACACACACACACACACACACACACACACACACACACACACTACACAAATATGCAAAAAATCCAACATGGATCATGGTATCCCATGTGATAAAACAAACATAATGAGTCAAATGTTATATACGCAAGTGTTCACCGTGGGATTCTACATGTGAGTGTTCACCGTGGGATTCTACATGCAAGTGTTCACCGTGGGATTCTACATGTGAGTGTTCACCGTGGGATTCTACATGTGAGTGTTCACCGTGGGATTCTACATGTGAGTGTTCACCATGGGATTCTACATGCAAGTGTTCACCGTGGGATTCTACATGTGAGTGTTCACCATGGAATTCTACATACAAGTGTTCACCGTGGGATTCTACATGCGAGTGTTCACCATGGGATTCTACATGCAAGTGTTCATCGTGGGATTCTACATGTGAGTGTTCACCGTGGGATTCTACATGTGAGTATTCACTGTGGGATTCTACATGTGAGTGTTCACTGTGGGATTCTTTCAACTATACTAAAAATGTTGAGATAGAGGGACCTGGGGCAGAAGTGAAAGGTTCAGGAAGGGAGCACCAAGGTGAAGTAATGTTTGGAAGCCAACAGAAGAGGACTCAGCCAATGGGCACCAGCTCTAAAGATGGGGGAAGATTACTAAAGGGAGAAATCTGTTTAGCAAGGAAGTCCCTAGTGGCCTATATAAAAGTCATTTACATCAGGTTGCCAAGCAGAGTTAGGGTCTCAAAGTGTGTGAGAGACAGGATGAAGACAATGATCCTTAGAAGTGGAACAAAAAAGGTGAGGTGGTGTTGGTGGGTTGCAGCAGCAAAGCTTGTCCATGGTCAGAAGAGAAAGAAGTGATGGCGTGATTCTGGACAGAACAAGGCCACAGGGCTGGCAGGAGAGGATGGTCAGAGCACAAGGGAGGATTACGTGCAGATGCAGTGACTCAGGAAGAGAACGAGAGCCCAGGAAGACTGGGGAAGGGGGGAGGGTAAGTCTGATAATGGTGCATTGGGTGGTTTTAATTTTCCCAGTGAAGACAGATATGATGTCATCTTGGGAGTGTGGATAGGGTACTGAGAATAAAAATGACCCAGGGTAGAGCGTGATTTACCCCACTTTTGAAGAACATGGCACTTTCACATTTGGAAATCCTCAAATCGAGGGCTCTAGTGGTAAGAATAGAATCCCACCTCTGGTCCCAGTAGCAATAAAACAGTCCTTACCAAATAGCACAACTTCTCACACCGGATAGGGCAGTAAGCCACTGGATCTGCTTGAACCTGGATCCGCACATCTGCAATGCCGCCTGCAGGGGGCTGCTTCCCTGGGATGGAGTTGTAATAGTCGTGGCCTCTGTCTTCAGAGGTGCCATCAACAAGGACCTCCTCCCTGTAAGGGGAAAAAAGAAGCCGCAGGAGGCTGTGTAAGCCAAACAAATCATCCTGAAAAATTGCAGTTGTGTTTCAAGTTTACTGCTGTGCGTAAGCCACGTCAAACATCTGGACTGCCACACTGAAGGGTTTAGGGATCGGGACAGAGCTAGCGCAACAGACCGTCCAGGGTGAGTTAGCGGTGGTAGTAATGACAGTGAGTGGTGCCTCACCTGAATGAAAGGCTGTTTTACCTCAACATCATAAAGACGCAAAGCCTTCATTACCTCTGGCTTACTTCAACTGCTTCATTTTGGAAATGTTTGGTCAAAGAAACTTTAGAAATTATTCTTTTGGTAGAGAGCCTGGCCCAGTTTACTAAACTAAGATGAAAAAAAAGTCCATTTAAAAAAGAGAGCTGTAGCCAGCTATCTTGTCTGCACAAATCTAGACAAGTATGGTATTCATAAAGAACTATCAGAGTCACATGTGGCAAGTCGGGGAATTCTGGAAACATGCAATTGTTTTAAAATTTGAAACAGGGTAAAAAAATGCAACAAACTGACTTCTCTTCCAAGTTGGAATTAACAAGAGTTCCTATAAAAAAGAGTAAGTCAGACCAAACATCTGCAGGATTTCACATGAGCATGGAGGGTGGGGGCAGCGTGAGAAGAGAAGGCATGTGCGTGCATGTGCGTATGCATGTGTCCGTGTGTGTGCGTGTGTGCGTGTCCGTGTGTGCGTGCCATGACATCTGGAGGTCAGAGGACAACTTTGAAGTCAGTTCCTGCCCTCCATCTTGTTTTGAGGACGCAGCTCTTACTTCTGCCTTCACTGAGGACTCCAAGGCTCCTGTCCCTTCCTCCCATCCACTGTAGGAGTTCTGGGATGAGAGATACAGACAGACCACCTCGCCATGTTTTTTTACTTGGGTTTCTGGGACCAGGACTCAGGACATCAGGCCTGAGTGCTGAGCACTTCCGCCCACTGAGCCATCTTTCTCAAACCAAATTAAGTCTTTTTAAAATGAGCTAACTTAACCCACATGACTGTGCATGATCCTGGGTAAAAGCTGTCACCAAGGCTTCTGGTAGCCCTTTTCTTTGTTGCCCTGGATGGCCTACCTCATAAAGAGGGATCTCCAAATCCAGTGCTCACTGATATACAAGATAATAACTTGGGGGAAGGTGCATTAAAAATACCCAAGGATTTAATTTCTTGAGCATGAGACTGTTGACAGCATGAAAGCTTCGGCTTCCACGGCCCCAGACAGAAACACCAGCTTTTTGAGTCACATCTGCTCCACCTCAAAGGCGGCAGCCACTTCCAAGGCCTACCAGCAGCTAACAGATTGCTGCAGAGATCTTCGATTCTTACTGTTTCACTCTTCCATTTCAGTTCGGTTTTCACTAATACGCATGAGACCCAGGGATAAAGAAAGTCTGAGAAACTTGTTAACATTCATTATTTCATAACCCTGCAATTCATAGTTTTGTGTAACACTGGCGAAATGGGGTTGATTCCTTCCCACATTTAGTGTCAGAAGATCTGGATAAACATGAGTGGAAGAAAAGTAAGTTATTCTCCAAGTTTTGGGTTTATTGCCAAAACTGTTACTTTTAAGAAGAAATATTAATCTCGTTAGTGAACTTCAAAAAAATTTTTTTTGATTTTTTTTTTTTAGATAGGGTTTCACAAAGTATCCTCGACTGACCTGGAGCCTGCAGTGTAGACCAAGCTGGTCTTGGACTCATAGATCCACCAGCCTCTGCCCCCCGAGTGCTGGGAGCAAGGCATGCATTACACATCCTGCCATGATGGCAATGCTTTAAATGTTCAGAAAGACAGAAAGTTGGATAATTATGGAACTCTTGACTGACCTTTCCCAAGTGTTCAAGGAAGGATTCTTCAAGTACTGTTTGAACCGGAGCTCAAAGGCCTGCCCTATGGTGCTTATGATATCTTGGGCCGTTCCACTGCGACACTCCAGGATGTGGCACGCTGTGAGAAAACACATTAAAAATATAGTCTCATGAGAGCATTATACAAAATCATTCCAGAACATGAGTAAATAGTTGTGTTTAAAAAAAATTCAAACTAAAACGGCATAACCAGACTTCATATTCCATATGAGTCAAGGAGAAAACATTCACAATCTACATACCTAACAACTTAGAAAGTTTAAGCTGGGCATGGTGGTGCACACCTTTAATACCAGCACCCAGGAGGCAGAGGCAGGTGGATTTCTGTCAGTTCCGTTCCAGGTCAGCCTAGTCAACAGAGTTCTAAGATGGCCAGGTTACAAAGAGAGACTCTGTTTCAAAAGAAAAAGTGATATCAAGGCAGATATTCAGGGTTCACACTTTAGAGTGTCTTAAAATCTTTTGAAATTATTTATAGGTGTGTGTGTGTGTGTGTGTGTGTGTGTGTGTGTGTGTGTGTGCGTGTGTGTGTGTGTGTTCAAATGTAGGTCAGAGGAAAACTTGCTAGAATTGGTTCATTACTTCTACCGGGTGAGTCCCTGGGGTCCAACTCAGGCTTGGTAGCAAGTATCCTTATCCGCTGAGCCATCACTGTGGCCTGTAAGCCATGTTCTTTAAACGGAACAAGATGAGTTATATCACGTTATACAGACAGGTCATTATACTCGAGGTTTTCTTGTTTGTTCACACATATGTGGCTTGATTAAAAACAAAATCAAACTGAGAATGATCGCAAAATAGAACCAAACTTGCTGTAACTTTTTTCTTTTGGGTTGAAAAGAAATAAAAATCAGAAAGAGATGGGGGGGGCAGGGGCAGGAGAGTCCGGTATAAATAAGTAAACACACAGCACTGATTTCCTGAGAGAGGTAAGATGATGGGAGACTAGATTTACTCCGTGAAAAATGTCCAGAGCTGAGTTCAAATTCCGGTTGTGCCATCTGTGTAATCCTGAACCTGCTACTGGTAGCTTGAATAGGAATGCCTACCTCTCCCCACGGGCTCAGAAGCTTGAATGGGATCCCAAGTTGGTGGAGCTTTTGGGGAAGGATTGGGAGGCGGGGCCTTGTTGGAGGAGGCGTGTCCCTGGGGTTGGGCTTTGAGGTTTTAAAAGCCCATTAGCTTTCTCTGCCTTGTGCTTGTGGATCAAAATGTGAGCTCTTCGCTTGCCTAGGAAGCGCAAGGCCCTGGGTTCGGTCCCCAGCTCCGGAATAAAGAACCAAAAAAAAAAAAAAAAAAAAAAAAAAAACGTGAGCTCTTGGCCTACCGCTCAGGCACAGGGCCTGCCTGCTGGATGCCATGCTCCCTGCCAGGATGATCACGGACTCGCTCTCTGAAACTAAATCCTCCTTCTTTCACAAGTTGCCTTGGTTGTGGTGTTCTGTCACAGTACCAGAGAAGTAACTATGGTGTGAGTCAGTGGCAAGGCCCTCACCTACGAAGACAAGAGGACAGGCTGTCTGTCTACTTGAGAAAGTCGGGCATTTTGTCTTCATACTAGCTCTGAGGAGCAGGATGAACAGGCTGGGCACCCAGGAGGCACTAAATCTGACACAGCCCTTTGCCATTTGAGCACACTCTAAAATGCTTTGTCTTTTTTTTTTTCTACTTCTCTGACTTGAATGCCTAGAGGTTTTAGTTTTGTCTGCCCATAGGCAGATTCCCCAAAATAATTTTCTGCTTTGCTTCAATTACCCTGTTGCTGGCTTTTAAAAGAAGATGGAACGGAAAGTAGAAAAGGAAAAAAGAAAACAAAAACAAAACAAAAACAAAAACAAAAACAAAAAAAACAAGGGCTCCTGTCACTGTCCATGAACACGGGGCAGGCTGTCCATCATGGCTAGGAGTGTGGCAGCAGGCAGCCCCACCTCCTCCTAGAAAACGCCCCTATTTTGACAGTGCTACTCTTCCAACTCTCTTAGTCTGATCACATGATCAGAGGGAAGCAGCCTAGGAACAGGCCGTGAATCACAGCAAAAGGCCAGGGTTCCTGGTCAGGAGCTACCCTACCTGCTGCCAACAAGCAAAGGAAAGAAGACAAATACATAGGAAGTCCCATGTTCCCAAGTGATTCTTGGTGACATCAACACAGCCACAGCAGTCTGGGCTCTGCTGTCTACATCCAGAATCGCTGCACACACCTGGTCTCTTTCCCAAGACCACAGTAAGAATCATAGAGATCTTAGCATTTCCCTTCACTAGGGTTCCTAGCAGTAACATTACAGTGAATAGTACTCTTACATGTAGAAGGTCTTTTAAAGAGTTTTGTTTCCTTAAGTTTCTGGGAGGGCGAGTCCATGACCATCATGGCTAGGAGCGTGGTAGCAGGCAGGCATGGCAATGACACAGTTAGCTTAGCGCTAGTATCTTGGTCCACGAGCATCACCAAGCAGAGAGAGCTGACTGAGAGTGGAAGGAGCTGTTTTGAAGCTTCAAAGTCCCCCCTCTCCCCCCAGGGACACTCCTCCTCCACAATCGCACTGTATTACCTCTGGCTGGCCTAGAACTCTCTGTAGACCAGGCTGGCTTTGAACTGACAGAGATCCGCCTGACTCTGTCTCCTGAGTGCTGATATTAAAGGCGTATACCACCACTCTCAGACTGTTCATAAAGATAAACATTTGTCTAAGAATTAGATCTTGAAATAAAGGTCAGTGGCTCAGATCATCCACCAGATGGTGCTGTGGGACACAAACGGAGGACAAGCTTCAGGAGAAGCATCAGACTCTTAAGAACAGTAGATTCACAGAGAGCAGCCTATGTACTTTATAACCATAAATACAAATATAAGTTAGCAGGTTTGTTGAGATTACTTTTCATTGGCAGGGGCATTGTTTTACAATTCTCTTTCAATATTCAGCCCATGGGTTTCCTGCACATAAATACTCCAAGTAAACCGGGGCCTCTTCTCAGACTAAGTTCAGATACAGTATGAAAACCTCCATAGCGTGCCTCTCAGTGTTGGAGAGCTGAAGACAGCATGGACTTCCTCACAACAGCTACAGTAGAAGGCTGGACTTAACACTGACATCTTTAACTTGCCTTCCCTACAAGGAAGGCCTTTCATAAACTGATGACTTCATCACAAGGTCCTAGCCAAAATAGGAAAAATGTAATACCAGATTGATCTGGATGGAAACATTGAACCAGGTACACAGGAGAGGGAGGATGGGGGCGGGGTAGCACACTGAGGATAATTAGCAGGAAGCCTGGCCTCCTGTGCCCACCTCCACTTCCTGCCAGCCGGGCTTTCCTCCTCACCCTTGCCATCTGGCTCCTGCCTTTCTGAGGTCGCCTAGTCTGTGGGCTCTCTGCTGAACTGAATGATGTTTTTTTGCCTTCAGTCTCTTACTGGCAACCATCCTGGTGTCCTCTCCAGGACAAAGTGCTATTCCTCCTAAGGAGGTGATTCTCACTGACCCTCCTCCTCTCGCCATGTGTCCTCGGACTTCTCCCCTCGCTGAAAGCCTTACTTAGCTCCTTCCACTCTAGACGCCTCTGTGGAGGATCTTACTCCCCATCTCTTCTTTCCCTCTTCCTCTCTTCTCTTCTACTTCCCTCTCCTCTCCCTTCCCTGCCTCTAGCTATCCCCCCATCTCCCATCCCTTAAGACCTGTTCCTGGCTGGCATCGAGCTCCAGACCCGCAGTAGCTGGCTTGGAGGGCGTTAAGGACAGTTTGGGGCCCCACCTCTCATTTACCAAGTGAAAAGGTTGGGGTTCTGGGCTTTATTGAGGCTGACGAAGAGAAAGCTGCGTCCTCCTTGTCTGAGGAACGGATGGCATTTCCACACCCCTCAATGGTTAGAACTTTGTCAACTACTGAATCCAACGGGGCCCATCAATCTCCTGGCTAGGAGGCCGCCCCTTGTTGCCCCTGAGAGTCCCTCTACTTGGAGTCCCCGAAGCTTTTCCATCTGTGCAGTTGTTTGCAGGTCTCTGCCGAGCCTTCTGCTTTTTCGAATTCTAACTAAAAAAGCCTAACTGCACCCGCACTGCAGCCTTCTATCTCTTCACTAAATACCAACCCAAATCGTAGGCATATTTGCTCTGGTACTCCGGGCTTTCTCACTGTTTTTATGAAGATCCCACAATCCCACTTCTATGGTGCCTTCCACACTCCCATTGCTGACCCTAATTCAAAGGTCAGGCTGGCTCCCCTAATGTTCTCTACCTCCTCTCCGAAGCAGCCGCCAGGATTTACAGACTGTCCTGTGGTTCTTCCCTCAAACACTAATAAAATGGAGCTTGAATTTCCTTCAGAGTCTGTTTTAAGATTATTTTATTATTGACTAAGGACCTATAAAAGGGAATCCCAATCCCCAGTGACACTTGGACAGAACTGTTCTCCCTCAGGATAACTTTAATTCACTAAGCAATGTTATGTCACCTTTATGATTCCACTAGTTTTTATTCAGGGGTTTAGAACATTTAAAAAATATATAACAAATATCTGATCTTGATTGTATTAACTGAGGTGGGAGGCCCAGCCTCTCTGGATGGCGCCATTCCCTGGCTGGGATCCAGGACTGTATATATAGAGAAAGGGAACTGTGGGGCAAGCAAGCTCTCACCTTTCCCTGCTTCCTGATGATGGATGTGACATGACTTGCTGTTTCAAGGCCTATGACCCCCACTTCCCTGTCATGACAGCCACCCTTAAACAGAGATAAGGAACAAATCCTTAAGCTGCTCTGTTGGGGTATTTGATCATAGCAGCAGGGAGACAAATTAAGGCAGTGTCAGAAGCCAAAGCAAATTTACACCTGGATTCCAGATGCTTCCCTTTATCCTCTTTAACAGGGGCTCAGGAGCTCAGGCATAACCCAGACTATGTCCTGGAGCACAGCACATAGCACAGCATGGCCTCGTGTTTGTGGTGATCCTCCTCCCCTGTCTGTAGTTTTTATGGTAAGAAAAACCAAATGCTATTCAGGGGTCTTCTGAAATACAAGCCAGCGGTTAGCCAATGGCTCATGCTGGCTTTCTCAGTGTTGGGCCCCTTCATCCGAGCCACTCCCTCAGCATTACCCATGCAACGTTATGCAGCTCAGTGAGTGCCTTTCAGTGCAGTATCTGAAAGCATCTGTCACCTGCTCGTTCCTTTCTCTATTCTCAGGACCGGGTCCTCCTTGGCAAGCAATTACCAAGCATCTACCAAGCTCTACCAACTGATGCTTCTCATAATCTCACTCGGACAATCACACTGCCTCCATGGCTTCAAGTTTCCCTGAGACTGCACCTCCTACAGCCTGCTAGATCAGCCTCCCTAGAACTCTGCTATGCAAACAGCACCTCTACCCACCTACCCAAGGGATCAAGACCCTTATGTTAGGTCTCCTTATCAGCCCCGGGAGAGGGTTTCCCTCTTCCTCCATATGCAGCCTGTGGTTATGCTTCCCAACAAGCCACAGACATTCCCACCTCTGTTCCTTTGGTTCCCAAATACCACTCCATGTTCACTTAATCAAATATTTGGAGGCAAATTCCATCACCAGGGTGGAAGAAGTTCCCCAACTCCCAGGTTCTATTTGAAGGCAACTAGCTTAACCCCATCTCTCAGGGGAGTCTGAATGCCTCGAGGTTAGGATGAGAAACACTACAAACCACATCTGTCCAGAGAGGTCGAACTTTCTAATGAACCTCAGGCCTTTGACTTGAAGCCCAGCCTCCAGATGCCTTTTCTAGGAACCTCGTCGTATCCTAGGATGAGACACTCACGCGGCTCTTCCCCTCAGTCACTCAGACACAGCCTGTGCATTGCTCATGTCTGAGCCATTGTGAAGGGTCTGAGAAACACTAAGACAGGTGGGCCCCTGCCTTCATGGAGATCTCAGCCTAATAGAAAGAACACGTGAACGTGGGAACAAGTATGTGAGAAAAACAGCAACAAAGGGTGGCTTGTTGGTAGGAAGAGAAATACAGGGTCACGATGGGGCACAGGTTACTAGAGGTAGGAGATGCCATCAGTAGAAGGCCCCTCAGAAGAAGAGACAATGGAGCTGAGACCTAAAGGTGGACAGGAATTGCCTTGCACACACACACCCCGAGTTCTAGCCCCAGCACTGCATAAAGCTGGGCATGGTGACACATGCCTATAAGCCCACTCAGAAGATGAAGGCAGGAGGATCAGAAGTTTAAGGTTATCCTCAGCTACATAGTGCGTTTAAGACCAGTCTTGTCTCAAAAAACAAAAAATCCAAACACCACGTACTCAAACTCAAAGTAACATTCCAGGCTTTTCAGCAGCAAGTGCATAGGGATACACACACACATACACACACACACACACACACACACACACACATGCACACGTGACAATACCAATGCCACACTATCATAACCAAAATAGCTTATTTTGGGCATATGTAAATACATAAGTTTTTTAGTTTGTGAATCTTTCAAGCACCAAGATTTAAATACTGCCTGTGAATTTTCCCACTCTTCTCTGCTGGTAGGATTATTTATTCCCAATTCAAATTACGTAGTTCTCTTAGAGTCCTTCAATATCACACTATGGTGACGGCACGCCATTGCACCAGGCCCATCACTGGAAGACGATGGAACAGGCCAGAGGGGGCCTCACTGCTTCTTCTTTATCAGCACCTGCTTGCTTAACAAGAGTGCCCAAGTCTGCAATGACCATGACTTCCAAGATAATAGGAAGCCATGCTCATAGATGGGGGCCTTTCTGTGGGACGTCCATTACTGTGTACACTAGAAATAACCATTTATTTTTATAGTTGCTATCTAACAGGTCTTGTGAAAAAAGAGAAGTTACTTTTCCATACCTCGTTGGTTGACTGGATCTTTAGCTACATAGGCAACATAGTCTGTGGTATCCTATAAAAAAAAAAAACACAGAGAGAGAGACAATTGCATTTAAAATGAATAAATTGCAACCACTGGAAGATGAGACTTTCTTAGGACCCAACTAGCCAAAGCCTTAGACATAACTGTTTCTCTATGGCAGGAGTTCTCAGCCCTTTAATACAGTTCCTCACGTTGGACTGTGGTGACCCCCAACCATAAAATTATTTTCACTGTTACTTCACAATTACTTTTGCTACTGTTATGAGCCATAATGTAAATATTTATGAGGGTCCGAAGTGACCCACGGGTTGAGAACTATTGCTCTATGGCATACCCAGCTTAACAATTAAATCAGTATTTTTTCTGACCCTCATGGGGAAAGGATGAAGATTGAAAATTCAGAGTCTGACTATACCATTAAGGATAGAGGAGAACACAGTCGAGGAATTCTTTAAAACCGTCTAGGAACTGACTGTGGAACTGGGTTGACACCTGTACAGAACCCCTCCACACAAAGTTAGCGGGAGCTGAGATGTGGCGTCGCCATTGGCCTGTGTCCAAGCAGATTCCTGTGCACCAGAAAATGAGCTTCTCAGAGACCTGCTGGTGCCTTTGGTTGCATGTGTGTGTTGCAAGATAGCTTACAAAGTAAAACAGCGAAAATATCAATTATTTCATCCGTAGGCAGAGGCAAATTATTTCAAAACAGAGAACCTATGAGTAACGAGTTCAAAAAGAGATATGCTGCTGACTTTGTGCAAACAAGGAAATGGACAGGACGCTTGGAAATTCCAGCTTTTATGAAAATAGTGAGCTGATGAATGGGACGGTTTTAATAATTAAAGATGCTTTTGCTATCTTAATTCTCAGGGGGGAAAAATACCTACAATGCCATTTCAGAGTATAAGAATGATTTCTAGAGGGGAGATGCCGTCTACTGGCAGGAACTATAAGCCGTGTTGGTAATGCCCTCCAGGGTAGCCACTTAACAACCACAATGTATCATGCAGGAAGCAGATCTCACGGTCAGCAGAACTTGTCTTAAGTCATTTTTAAAAATAGCACACACCTAAGTAAATGTCTCAGGCAGAGAGAAAGCTGGGTTGGGATAGCTTCTAAAGAAGTCAAGACCTATCTATGAACATGGCTTTCTGTTGTCTTAGGAGTCACGGTCACTGCAGAGCACTCTTCTTAAGCTGAACAAGTGCTACCGTGTCAGCCTGGAGCAGGTGCTGAAGAAGAAGCTATGAGGCCCCCTCCCGGCCTGTTTCATCATCCTCCGAATGATCTTGCATTTTCTAATGGTTTTAAAATTCTATGACTGTAAACATCTGGGGGAGGGGGGACACTGCAGAAGACTTAAAGGGAAAGAACAAACGTCAGGAGAAAATACTTGAAACAGCTTTAATTTTTCTGCAGATCTGTAGAGTGTTTCCAAACAGAGAAAGCATGGGCAGCTGTAGAAGCATTTGCCATAGATGCTCACACAGTTACCAGGAAAACAGAAACTTTCTGAGAGAGAACTAAGAGAGAAGGAGAGCGGACATCACAGGTTAGGAAGAATGGTCCACATTTTTGGAAGACGATGCTGAGTCACAAGGGACTTCTAACTCGGCTCCACCTACCCTGTGACTAGCCCAGCCAGCTATTTAACTGAGGTAGCGCAGTGGGCGTCGTAAAGCAAATGCAGAGATAGACTGAGTCCAGCTCCAGTGTACGTTATCTCACTCGATCACCCCTGTCTTGCAAAGGAAGACCCCAAATCTTAGAAAAGTTAGCCATCAAGTACTTGACTCTAATGTTGAACAGTAGCCTTCACTGTCTTCCTGGCAGGAGGGGAAAACTTCACTGGTTGGGGGAGAGGCTAAAACCAAGCCAGGGATCATTTAAACCTCAAGCCAGTGTGGATTTTTCACTGCAGAGCCCAAGGTTTCCGCAGATTGTACTGATGTACACATTTCCCCACAGTGGATGCAGATGGTTTGGTTCTGGCAAGGACAGTGCTTCCGTTAACGATTGGAAGCCACTTGAAGACAGAATGGAAAAGCTTTCAATTCTGGAGAACAAAAACAAATCCTGTTGGGTGTACAGTAAAGAGGGTCTGTGCACCAGCCCTAACACAACAACTGCCCTGGGAACTAAAGGATCATTTCAGGGCAAGCACCAATCATTTTTTAAGTACATCATGCACTAATAAGTATTTTTAAAATGTGTCCCAGTCCCTTCATAAAAATCTAATGGGCTAGGAGAAGAGAAAGTGCCACTCTTCTCCCATTTAGATTCATTGAGCTCTTCTCTCTCTCTCTCTCTCTCTCTCTCTCTCTCTCTCTCTCTCTCTCTCTCTCCCTCCCTCCCTCCCCCCTCTTTCCCTCCCTCCTCTCTCCCTTCCTCCTCTCCCCCTCCTTCCTCCCTTCTCCTCTCCCTCTCCCTTTCCCTCTCTCTGAGCTCACATTGTGTAACACAAGCTATCCTACATGCCCTGTTTCCTAAGGGATCAACAATTAACTCATGTATACATGCCCTCTCTAAAGACTCTTGTCCCCAAATAAAGTAGTGATATAAAAGTATCTTTTAGTCACCTGATTCAATTGTCATCTCTGAGGCTTACTGCCTCCATCTGATAACCCTGGCCTAGTTCTGGAAGCTTCTAGTCTCTGAACAATCTAACCTAGGCCTAGAATGTTCTCAGCCTCTGAGATTCATTACTGAACAAGTTCACCTTTCTTGTTCACACTGAACTCTGGCTGGCTGGTTCCACTCAGCTCTTCTGGCTCAAACTCCTCTCCAAGGTGACTGATTCAATCTGGCTTCTCTCAGCTTCTCAATGAACTGCTCCGCTTGGCCTCAAACTAACTCTGACAATCTGTTCTGATCTTGTGGCTCCTTCACACATTCTCTGACTCATTCTGTCTTCACCTGTGCCTAGCTACCTTTTGCTATTCGTAAAACTGCCACCTCCTTCCTCCCTCCCCTCTCCTCTTTTCTGCATCGTTCTCTCTTAAGTAGCCTCTTTTTCCTCTCTCTTCTTGTGAGAGTTGGGCATATCCTATTCTGTCAAATCTTTCTCTGATTCATCATTTTTTTCTGCCACTCAATTAGAAATCACTTTCAAACATAGGTGCTCCCTTCTACAAACTAACTTTACCTTCATTGTTTGGGATTAAAGTTGTGTACTAATGGCGTGAGTTCCAGCTAAAGGGATGAATGGTGTGGGCTAGGGCACACACCACAGTTAGAATCAGTTTTTTTTCAGTAAACAATAATCTCAGGGTTCACAGTGTGATCAAATATCCTGCAGCACAGTGAGGAGTCGAGAAATGACCCTCTGGAAAGTATTCTCAGAGAGAAACCCTGTACAATTCGGGGGTAGTGAGTACTTCACAGCCTCTTGACAGAGAGGAACTGTGGATTCTCCCTTCACAGCTGAGCAGTGTCACCGAGGTTTATGCAAATCTGGTTGGTCATTATAGATTGGCCTTGTTGGCCTTGGCTGACAACTATGATGGTGAATGGGATTCCCATCTTGTATTAAATCCAACTGGTAGTCTGTTTAGTCTGCTGATGGGAACATTCTGGAAGAGAAACGGCCCAGCAGTGCACACAGGACATGCAGTTCTCACAATTTTGATGTGAACTAAGAATTTACCAGATGATAACTCAGGGGCTACTAACACTACAGAGAACTAGCAGTCCTTCTAGCAAGCCTAACCCTTTAAAAGCTAGACACAGGAAGCATGTGCACAAACCACTGTAGGTGTTTTGTTTTGTTTTCTACCTGATACCTGAAGCATTTAACAAATTGTGAGATCTGGAAAAGATGTGAAGTAGTTAATATTCTGCATTTGAAAATTCTCAGGACTCACAAAAACAACTTTTACAGATCTAAACTTACAGGATCCCCTCCAGAGGCAAAGGAAATCGATTGCATTTGATGATTTGCAATAATCTGGAAAACAAAAGCAAAGGAAACATTTTAATGCTACAAATGTGTTTGATTTGCTTCTACCTGCTCAGCATCCCTTTAGAAACTACCCTGTCTAGGTTCTACTTTTTTTTTTTTTTCCGGAGCTGGGGACCGAACCCAGGGCCTTGTGCTTGCTAGGCAAGCGCTCTACCACTGAGCTAAATCCCCAACCCCTCCTGTCTAGGTTCTAAACTAAACTCTTTTGTTGTTGTTTTGCTATTGGGATTGAAACTAAAGCATTGTGTATCCTAAGGTTTACTCTTCCATTAAGCTATGTATCCGCACCTAAATACTGTCATCTAACTCATGGATTTGACGTGCTTTTCTCTCCGCCCCTCCTCTCCTAGGTAGACGTACGATCTGGGTCTAATTATCCAATCAGCAATCTACTAAACACCACTCTCTCGATACAGCCAGTAAGTGTTTTATGGGAAGAGCTGAGATCAGTAGCAGAAGGAGAGTATTTCTCTCTGCCACTAAGGAACACCCACACTTGCCCAAGGGCCATCTTTTTCTGTCACGTGGGAACAATCTTCTAGAATATAAAAATTTCTTTCCAGAAAAGCCGAGAGCTGAGAGTTAAGAACAGAAAAAAGTGTTGGAAACATGTGTTTCATCATTTTAACTGGTACATTGCCCCACTTCCCTTCATATTTTTATTTATTTATTTCTACTTATAGACTTATATTTACTTTTGTTTTAGTTATTCACTACTATGCATCTAAACACACTAACATTAAGACTTCCAACAGGGGGGCTAGAAAGGTTGCTCAGTGGTTAAGGACCTGAGTTCCAGTCACAGCACCCACTTGTTGGCTCAAATCATGGCTGCTCCAGGAGATTCAAAGCCTCTTCTGGCCTCTAGGGGCAGCAAACATGTACATAGTACACGAGAGTAGGCAAAACACCCACATTAATCTAAAAATGATTGAAAATTTTAAAGACTTCTAATATGAAGTATGACTGGCCAACTAACTGCACTAATTAGCCCAAAATGATTGTTTTATTGGAGATTCTAATTTGTTTGCTTGTCTTTGGAAATCACAGTACGATGACTGATTTGTATAGTTTTTTGAAGGTTAGTTAAAATATAAGCTATGCAACTACCAACGAAGCCTGATTGCAGAACTGTGTGGCAGAACCTACCAAGGCCACACAGATAATACAGCCAAGCAGAACTTCCTGGATGGATGCTCAACAATAATTGAATAAATTTGTGCAACACAATGTTTTCTTAGGGAAAGAAATGACCATGCTATTTATAATAGTCCCGAATTAGAAGCAGTACTGAAGGTGACTGTTGTGATATTCAAATGGTAGACAGCTTACAATGTAACAGCATGTTTGTTGGGTTAAAAAAGAAGTCAACACAAAGAATATATCAATACATCATTTCATTCATCAGAACTGGCAAACTTTTTATTAAACTAATAGTGGTTACTCATGAGGCAGAAGAAGCAAGAAGAGTGGTTTGCCTGGATCCACACACGATACTTTTTCTTCTGGGTAGAAAGTAAACAAAGATATCCAGCTTGCCATAATTAAGCCACACACATTACTGGTGCACTTTTCTGTAATAACATTTCAGTAAGAACAACATCAATGTGCAAAGATCATATATAAATAATCACTCATGAGAAATTGCATCTAATGGGTAAAGAGGAAGATTCACACAGATATAGTCAAGTATATAAAACTAGTGAGAATCATGTAACACTTTGGGGAAAACTTCATTGAAGGATATAAAAAGTGACCTTTGGAAAAAATTGTATAAGAGCCAGATGATAAACAGGAATGCTATGAAATGCTGTCCCCTGGACATGACAGGGCCAATGCATCCATGAATTCACAGCATTTATTTTTATCCTTACAATACCTGTATGAGATCAAGCCAACCCAAACTAGCATTGATAGGAGGAGCTCTCAAAGCCAGGTCCTAACTGAGGAGCCATAAGTTAGATCGTAAGTTCTAGGAGAAGAACCATTATTTTTTGGAGGGATGGTTACTGGTGGGTTGCCCGAGCTCCAGTGAATGAGCATGGGCAGCACTAAGTGAATGCAGTAGGTCATTACAAACTAAAACAAAAAAGAGGATATTAGTTTTGGTATGTTGGGAGGACAGAATGGAGTTAGTGTAGAGAAACGAGGAGTGAATAGGATCATATGTCATATAAATGTATGGAATTCTCAAAGAATAAAATGTTAAGCCTGACTAAGTAGAAAGATATACATCAGTTTATGGATATGAAGACAATATTATCACAAAGATGTCAATGATTGTCCCCTAAACTGATTTATAAATACAATGAAATTCTATTAGAAACTCTACCAAAATCATTAGTAGCTTTTCAAGCTGCTTTAAAAGAGTAAGTATGAGGGAAAAAAACAGCTAAAGTAGTTTTTAAACAAGTGAACAAGATTTACCTTCTCAGATAGTAAGATATAATTACTGAAGTTGGAAAATCCATCTTAACATGACAGAAAGAGGAGAGAGGGAAATTTATTTGATTAAAAACTAATTTAAGGGTTGGGGATTTAGCTCAGTGGTAGAGCGCTTGCCTAGCAAGCGCAAGGCCCTGGGTTCAGTCCCCAGCTCTGGAAAAAAAAAAACTAATTTAAAAATTTTCGCTGAACAGTGTGATGCACTCCTTTAATCCCACCACTCGGGAGGCAGATGCAGGAGTTCAAGACCAGCCTCCTCTACAGAGCAAGTTCCAGGACAGTCAGAGCTGCACAGAGAAACCCTGTCTGTTACACAACAAACAGAAAGTTTTATAAGACTCCTTAAGCATACAGACTCGAGGAATACATCTGTAAAAATGAAAAGTGGAATATTCATACAGATCTCAAAGAATCTCTACAAATCAGTAAAGCAAACATAAGGCCAGTTGATGCACGGAAAAACAGCAACTGTTCACTACACTTACTGAAAGATAACCAGCCTTCAATAAACTAAAGGTGGCCCAGGGCCCTGACACTCACTGAAGCTGTGGTGTGTTGGCAGACAGGAGCCTAGCATGGCTGCCCTCTGAGAAGTCCTACAAGCAGCTGAAAGAGTCAGATGCAGATACTAGCACCCAACCAATGGACAGAAGCCGGGGACCCTTGTGGTTGAACTGGGGAAAAGCTGTAAGAAGCTGATGAGGAGGGTGGCCCCATGGGAAGACCAGCAGTCTCAACTGATCTGGACCCCTGAGATCTCTCAGACACTGAGCCACCAACCAGGCAGCACACACCAGCTGATATGAGGCCCTGACACGTGTACAGCAGAGGGACTGCCTGGTCTGGTCTCAGTGAGAAAAGTCTGGACTGTAAAAAAGGATTAAAGAATAAAAATTAAATAAAAATGTAAAAAAACACACACAAAAATAAACTAAAGCTATGGAAAGATTTTAAAGATACAATCAGGGCTGGAGAAATGGCTCAGCAGTAAACCGCATTGGCTGTTTACACTAAGGACCAGAGTTTGACTCCCAGCAATCACAGGACAGTGCACAAGTGTGACTTCATTTCCAGGTGTCCAACCCCGTCTTTTGGCCTCTGCAGACCCAATGCACACACATGGCACACACATTACAGGCAGGCAAAACACCCATACACACAGAAGAGAGATCAAGTGGATAAAACCTAAATTTACTTTTATTAACGCAATAAAACAACATGTGACAAGGGTGTGGATAGTTTTAAACACTTCTGGCCACAGCTTAAGCTTGTAGAGCAACTGTGGAGTGTGATCATCTGTATTTAAATAAGCATAGCCTATTTTCCACCTTTCCTTACCCTAGTAAAGTACTCACAAATGTGGCTTAGTTTCCCCCTGGTGTGTACACACACACACACACACACACACACACACACACACACACAATTTGTCTAGGGTTAGGTCAACTTCAGTAAATTCAGGAAAAAAAAATGGAAAGCTAAATTTTCACAGTGCACACCGGCTAAGAGGATCTGAAATGATGAGAGGCAATGGACATCTTGATCACAGGGATGCTGGAAGGGAGACGACATCTGTGACACAAGTCCAGGGCTTTCCAGCTAGGAAAAGCAATCACTTGGCAAGGAACTTAGAGGGGGTCTCCGGGTGGAAGGTTCAGACCCAGCGGAAGCATCCTGGGTCCTGAGTGGGTGTGAGAGTGAGATGGAAGTCCGAGAAGCGCCGGGAGGGAGCAGAGCTCGCGCACGCGCACCACGCCCACCCGCGAAACAGGCCCTCTGCACGCCATGCTGGCACGCGCACCACGCCCGCCTACCCGTTTGCGCACGCGAAACGTGCTCCGCACGCGCACCACGCATGCCCACTCGCCTGCACACGCTCGCCTGCTTGCTTGCGCACGCGCGCCCCGCCCGCTCGCGCTTCACGCACGCGCGCCACGCACGCCCTCTTGCCTGCGCACGCGCACCACACCCGTTCGCGCGCCCGTCTCTGCAAAAGGTGTATTTTTTCGTGGCTGAGTTGCTTCCACCATGGCGGAGATGGCAGAGCTTTGCGAGCTGTACGAAGAAAGCAACGAGCTGCAGATGGACGTGCTGCCCGGCGAGGGCGATATGGAGGTAGGCCGCGGAGCCCGCGGGCCGGCCCCGGAGGAGGGCCCCATGGAGGAGGAGGCCGGGCCGTCCGCCGCCCGCGCCCAGCGCGGCCTCTTCCCCGAGGCTGGCGCGGACCTAGAAGGCGACGAGTTTGATGATTGGGAGGACGACTATGACTTCCCTGAAGAGGAGCGCTGGAGTGGCGCGATGCACAGGGTGTCCGCTGCGCTGGAGGAAGCCAACAAGGTGTTCCTGCGAACGGCGCAAGCCGGTGATGCCCTGGATGGCGGGTTTCAGGCGCGCTGCGAGAAGAGCCCTTTCGACCAGCTAGCTTTTATCGAAGAGCTGTTTTCGCTGATGGTTGTCAATCGACTGACCGAAGAGCTCGGTTGTGATGAGATCATTGATCGAGAGTAAATGCTGATGAAAGAGGAGGAAACTACCTGAGAGGGAGAGATTCAACATTCTGCTATTTTGGGGTTCATTCCAAATAGTTCTGTGCAAAAAATAAAAACAGTTGGTTTTTGTTTCTCGGAATAGAAGACAGGACAGTGAATGAATAACCGTGCATTGTGGAAAAGGAGAATCAAGAAAGGAGGAGTGTTAAACCTGAGAATCGCAAGGAGAAAAGACCAAAAGTGTTCCTTGTTTGGTCTCACAGGGCCTCAGCAAAAACCTCTGGTTCAGACTGTTGATCGAGATGATTTCCCTTACATTGGAGAAGAACTTTCTCGTGTTAAGCTTTTGAAGATGATTTGAAAGAGTAAATTATGACTGCCAATACAAGAATCTAATTAAAGAATGAGGAAAAAAAATACATCCACAAGATATCTTTGATTTGAACTAAAAGGCTATTGAAAAAAACTTTGTAAATTCTTCTTTATGGTTTATACACATCTAGTTATCAAAAGCAAAATTTGAGGTTTAAGATTGAGCATTCATCAACCCCAGAGGGTAGTCAAAGTAAATGTGTGTGTAAATGTAGACGTGTTACCAGGTGTACTATCCTCTTAAAACGTGTTACAAAAGCTGGGATTGTGACTGCACATGCATCTTCATGATTTATAAAGCTACTGTGGTCCCTGATCTATTGTGATGACTTATAAAGTAAAGAAAAAAAAGGATGTCTTTTTAAGGTTTTAAGTTCGTGCATTAAATAAAATGTATGGGAAAGCCCAAAGACAAAGTTTCTAATACCCTTTTATACTAGGGAAATTTCGCTTGCTGTTTTTTTGGGTTTTTTTTGTTTTTGTTTTTGTTTTTTTTACCTTGACAGATGGTAAGAGTATAACTGACGTTCATATTGTAAGAAGTGTTTGCAAAAGTTGTCAAGTAAAAGGAAACCCTACCTGTATCTAGAAAAGATTTTTGAGCTCTTATGCTGTCAAACTTGGAAGATTTTAAACCTACCCAGAAGTCCACCTGGGTGCTTGATACTCATGTTCTCTCCCTCTCTGCCTCTCTGCCTCTTTCTTCCCTTCCCCCTCCCTCCTGATTTGCTTGTTACTCTTGATGCACCAGCATTGGCGATAATAAATTTTCTCGTTCTGAGTATTTTGCTTTGCCTAATAGCTTTGTGTACATACTATATACAAAATTCTTCTGCTACGTGTGTCACCACCTCCATCCTGACATTTAAACAGCCAGTGCTTAGAGCGGAAACTAGTTTCAAATACCAGACAATGGGTTCTGGAATGTTAAAGCACATTTCAGAATTTTCTGGAAGACTTGGCCAGACTACAAAACCTCGCTCTGTGAATGTGTGGCTGTGGCTTACTTGGTGAAGATGCTGAAGTTCCTTGAGAAGAGAAATGATGTATTAGCACTGTGTCCCTGCTGATGCCACCATGACAATACAGGACAGCTAGGACAGTAGGGAAACCCGGGTTCCTGTGGGATTGGTTGGTTGGCTTTGCATTCATCTTGTTTGGGAGGCTGGTGAGGTGGCTCCGTGGGTAAAGGCTCCTGCCAGATAGCCAAGCCAGATGACCTGAGTTTGGCCTCCGGGGTCCATGTGGTAGAGGGAGACCCTCCTGTACCTCCAAAGCACATGTACATAATTTTGCCCCAGTAGGTGCTAGAGCATGAAGGGTGGGAAGTTAACTGAAGGTGGGGACCCTGATATTTGGGAAGCTGTCACCCATGTTAGGGTGGGACTTTTTGGTAGAGCAGCTACAAACACTCCCTTGAGTAACCCCTCAGCCCTCCTTCTTACTCACCCAATAAATTGGCTGCCTCACTAGTTGGACTTGGGGGAATCATTTATTTGATCTATTGTTATTTACCTGCTGTAAATAGAGCTTTGCTCACATCTCCCCTGGAAAATAATACAACCATCCATAAATTTGAATGTATTTGTGTTTGAGGACCAAAGTATATCTTGGAAGTTAGGAGAAGCCATGCATTGGTATTTCTTTGTATCTTTTATTCTGCATTTATTTAGTTATTTGTGTATATGTGGGAAGGGTGCATACCACAGTAAGCAAAGGTCAAAGGATAATAACCTTCAGGAGCTGGTTCTCTCCTCCCATAATGTGGGGCCTAGGGATCAAACACAGGTCATCAGGTTTGGTGGAAAGCTCATTTACACCCTGGCCCTCTTATATTTAATCTCTTCTTTTGTTGAAATAGGGTCTTACTATGTAGCTCCAGCTGTCCTGGAATTAGACCAGGTTGGGCTCATACTCACAGAGTTCTGCCTCCTGCATGCTGGCATTAAAAGCATGTGTCACCATGCCCAGCATCTTTTGTAAACGCATTTTTATTTTAAGGCTCGTGTGTGTGTATGTGTGTGTGTGCGCGAGGACTTCACATGCTCAGCCATGGCCCAGGTGGAGTTCAGAAGATTTCTCTGAGAGTTTCTAAAAAGCCCAGCTAGGGCAAGTTGTGCAGGAAGCCTCAGAGATGCAGCTTCTGTGAGTTCTCATCCTTGTTGGATGCACACTTCCTGATCCCCCAATGCAGCTACCTTGCAGGTCATCCAAACACCCGTAAGTTACCCCTCATCCATTCTCCTGTAAGTAGTCTCAACAAACTCACTGCTTACTAAGCTAGATGTGGGTGGAACTGATTGGTCTGTCATTTCAGTGCCTTACGTGAGGTGAAATGTTTGTTGACATCTCCCGAGCAAAAGTCACACAACACACCTCAGGCTGCTATGGTTAAAGAAGGATAGTGGAGAGTAGAAGCAAGCCTAGACAAAGCCTCACCACCGCCACTGTATGCACCACAGCCCCACTGCTTTTACACTCCCCAGTTCACTTTCGTCTTCCCCGTGGAAAGGCACCAATTCTTAGCTGAACCTGGTGGTGCACACCTTTGATCCCAGCACTCAGAAGATAGGATCTCTATATGAGTTCAAGGCTAGCCTGATCGGCATTGCAAGTTCCAGAACTACATAGACCTTGTCTCAAAAAGAAAAATACAAAGAAAATGATTATTAGATTCTGCACATGAGACTGTCACCTTATCTCCAGCTTTGCCTCTTAAAAACAGTGAGCAATTTAAGCAGCTCAATCAGATATCATTTCTGGACACAGTGAGTCCTCATGGTGCCTTATGCAAGTAAAACCAGCACCACAGCTTACACACACAGATACCTTGAAGTCGGGATGGATGGGTGGATGAATTCACTTGTATTGCATCTTCTACATTTGCTCCTCAAGGCTATGCAACTGTCATCCCCACTATAGGTATCGCTTACACTAGGATAAATAATCAGCACCCAACTAGACAGGATTCAAGTTAATTTATATTTACCAGTGTCCTCTGAGGTCTTTTACATGGCTGAATGAGCAGTGCATTTTATCCTAGTTTTCAAGTGAGGAAAAACAAAAAAGCAATGAGACCGTTGACAGTTTTACATAGTATGCTTTTAGCCTGAATGCTAGGTAGGGATCTGGGAGACCTTGGAGGAAAAATGAGTAAGCAATACTGGGCACTACATTGCCAGCATTGTGCTAAGTGATTTGAATTCATTACCTCACTTAGTCCTCTAAATAACCTTATAACACAGCATTCAAATCCAAGAAGCTTTGCAGATAGATACTGTGACCAACAGGTCACCGATGAGGAGACCCAAAGCTCAATAATGAAGAGTAACTGTCACTATTTGGCAAGCCCTTATGAGGTCTCAAACATCCTAAGTGTCATTTCCATTGCTCTTGAACCATCCATGAGTCCTTGGTGAACAGCATTCCCTATAATAAAAGTTATCCTCAACAGTGTCAGTCACTACATATTGGACACAGAGCAACATCAGGCTCCAATATGTATAGATAACCTGGCATGAGGACCTTACACTACGATCCCCATACATATTTAACTCAATGTCTTGTGTATCTTTTACATTTGTTGCAGTAGTGTGACCCTGTAGTGAACAATGTTTGCAGGTAAGGCCAGGCAGACCTTAGCATCAAACTGTGAAGGGAGGAAAATGATGTCCGCTTAGAGAGCTATTCAACTAAACGACCCGGAAGGTAATATTTTCTGAATAAATTTCAATTAGCTGCCTTTGCTTGGGTCGATTCTTGGTCTGAAGTGTTTCCATCTTCAAGAGTTCAGCTGTAACCATTTGCAAAAGACTAGTCAACAAGACTGTTGTTGTTACCTCACAAGAAGGAGGGGCAAGGAAGGTCACAGATCCTTAGCAGAGAATTCAGCCACTCTTTCCAACCAGTAGATGCAATTCTGCCCTCAATGCCTGTGGTCTCAGAAAGTGGCTAGAACTCTCTAAGGTGGGAAGGACTGGGGAGGGGGCTGCATTTTCACAGCCACAGAAGAGTCATCATCCATTTTGGGTGCAAACTTCAGAGTGATTGTTTTAAGGCTCCTGCCTGTCACCCTTTGACCTATGCTTGGTAAGTGGGCCTCACAAGCTCACTAGTTCCCCAGGGAACTTGGGTGAAACTGTACTTCAGTTTGTCAGTGGGACCTGAAGGGGAGGTAAATGTTGCCCAGTCCCCTACTCCCAGAGAAAATCCTCATAGCACAATAACCCAATACGTTAACCCAACACCACCTTTGCTGTTGGTCCTTCATCTGACCCCTATCCAATGAGCACATCGGGCATATTAATTGCCAAACAATATTAACTATGTCCTTTTATCCTTGGATCTATATACAGAGCCAATCAGGAATGGTAAGTGGTTTTTGTAGTCAGTTAAACCCCCCAGGACTAGTTAGTAACACTGTTAGGAATTCTAATTACTGATGTGCATCAATCTTGGGAAATTTCTGCTTTCTGCTTATCAAGTTGTAAGCACACTCTCTCCCATTATTATTATTCTCTTTATTATCCACAGACTTCCAGGAAAAACATTGATATGCTGAACGGTAATCATTGCCTATCTTACCTGTTGGTTGTCAAGGTTCATCAGCGTGAGGCTGCTTGTTGAAACAGTCAGTTTTATATTCATTCCTGAAAACTGAAGATTGCTTTTGCCAAGAACCGTTGTCAGGAACTTAACGGGAGCCTTTAAAAACAACAAAACACCACTCTAAGTGATGGGTGTGTAACACTTCCTCTCTGTTTTATTTTACGTGAACCAAAGGAGATGGAATGGTTGAGTGGTAGGACTTGGCCAAAGCTTGGTTCTTCGTGTGATAGGCGTATATGGAAGCACATGGGTCAGAACCCACTGCACCAACACGTGCTGCCTGAAAGGAACATCTTGGCACAGATTCAAAGTGATGCTGTGGACGCTGTAGGACTGCACCAAACTTGGAGTTTTCTGCTTTTGTGAATAACAGTGTTTTGACTACAGAAAAGAAAAAGACTCCAGTATTTTCCAATTGGCATTCCTTAGCATATAAGTGTCAAATCAGTATGCCTTTGTGCTGTTTTCTATTACAATGCTGGGCATGAAAGAAAATTGCTACTTGAATCATTCACTTGAGTTTCATAAAATACCATTGAGTGATGGCGTGAGATTAGGTCAAAATCTCAACAATTTCTGAAGTGGCCACAGCCATACTTCTGCTGCTTGGTACTATGTATTTATATGAAGTTCTCAGCACAGATATCATAAAATAAAATACTTATCAAATCTGAAGAATGTATAGGATAGTCTAAATCCTGCATTATCAAATATCCAGCCCAAATTTAATTCTTTAATATAAAAACAAATAAGCACATCCTTCTCATTAGTATGTAAATCCGCTTTCACCATTAATGTTTTCATAAACTGCATGTGTATCAGACTAATTTAATGTATTATTATCATTGTATATGTGTTTATGTGCATGTGACATCATGTATGTGGAGGTAAAAGGATGAACTTCAGGAATTGGTTCTATCTTTCCACCCCATGATCCAGGGATAGAATTTAAGTCATCAGGTTTTATTGTTGTTGTTTCTTTCTTTTTTTTAATGTGGCAAGTGCTTTTACATTCTAAATGTTCTCTCTACCCCAGAGAATTGCTTTAAAATAAATCTATTTATCACTTACCATCAATAAACGTTTGGTTTGCATACTTATAACTCTATAGATGGGGTCATGTAAATGCTCAGGCTGGGGAGATAATTCAGCCTTGGGAAGTCCAAACTCAAGGACCCAAGTTTCACCCTCTGAACAGACATAGACACACACACACACACACACACACACACACACACACACACACAGAGAGAGAGAGAGAGAGAGAGAGAGAGAGAGAGAGAGAGAAACAGACAGACAGACAGACAGACAGACAAACACACACACACACACACACACAGAGACACACATGGAGGCTGTGTGTGTCTGTAATTTCCACACTGGGGAGGCAAAGACAGATAAATACCTTGGATTCACTGACCAGCTAGCCTAGCCTACTTGGCAAGTCCAAGGCAGTGAAAGACCCCCATCTCCAAAATAAATAACTAAAGAAAGGTCAAGGGAGACTGAGCCTCCACAACCATGAATATTCATACACACCCACATTCAACTACGCACACACATACATAAAAAAGCAAAAGGAGGTCAGTAATGAAAAAAATTAAGGAAGCCCAGGAGTAGGATGATTGTTCTGACATGGTTAAACGGACAGAAATGGAGAAGCTCACGTAGATATTCACCTTTCGTTTTTTAATGGCTCCATGGACCCCAGGGACAGCTTCACACAGGCGACTTATTGCTTCCCTAAAAACAGAAACCAAAGAGAGTCTTAACATTCTACCTGTAGTCTGTAAGTGATCAAGAACTGTTTTCAGAGTGCACAGATTGGATAACAGCATGGCTGACACAATGGCTTTCTCCCAGATCCATACTACAAGATGCTATGCCTGGTTTTTCTGTCATTCAAACCCAGAAAGAATTAGTGACACTGTAATACTGAAAAATTGTCTTACAGGGAGTCCTCTGATTTGCTTTATTGATCTTTTTTTGCCCTTTGGATTTTCAGATTTATTTCATTTTGCTGTCATTTTTTTTTCTCTCTTTTTTTTTTTTTTTTTTTTTTGGAGCTGGGGACCGAACCCAGGGCCTTGCGCTTCCTAGGCAAGCGCTCTACCACTGAGCTAAATCCCCAACCCCTCATTTTGCTGTCATTTTTCTAAAGATTTATTTTTATATATTTGAGTACACTGTTGCTCTCTTCAGACCAGAAGAGGGCATTGGATCCCATTACAAGGTTGTGAGCCACCATGTGGTTGCTGGGAATTGAACTCAAGACCTCTAGAAGGACAGTCAGTGCTCTTAACCACTGAGCCATCTCTCCAGCTCATGTTGTCAATTTTCAACAAGCAGGGGCAAACCATTCTTTTCTCGAAATACATCACAATTCTATCCCGAGCAAAATCCTCACCGTGGCATTGTGAACAGAGGTCATACTATTTCACCACTAAAGACAATCAAATATGAATGAATCTGACAGTAGAGGAAGCTTGGAGGGGAGGGGAAAGCACTGAACTTCAAGGTGGTCTCAAATGGAGCGCTATTGATTCAGCTACTCCTGCAAGCCACTGAGCTGTCGGGTAACTCACGGAGCAGAAGAAAGTCAATATCGGGTTCTCTCCCGTGCTTATTTTCTGACCCTACTGTATACTGTACTTCCTGAGGAGCAGGCACCACTATTGATAAATGCGAGTTGCTAGGTAATGGCAGCGCCGAAGGAGTAGACACTCTCCTCCCCAGAGAGGCAGTCGCAATGGGATGCTTCTGCTCCACCACTGACCATTCTGGTTTTTTTTTTTTTTTTTTTTTTTGGCGCTTTTTTTCGGAGCTGGGGACCGAACCCAGGGCCTTGCGCTTCCTAGGCAAGCGCTCTACCACTGAGCTAAATCCCCAACCCTTCGACTGACCATTCTTACCTGACCAGTCTCTCACTGCACAACACCTGCCCATTCGCAGGCAAAGTGAAAAGACTATTGTCAAAAGGAACAAACCACGTCTACACACTGAGACAATGGTGTAGTATAGATTTTCAGTATATTTTCTGATAATTCAAAGAAAGGGGGGTGGGCATCAGAGCAAGACTGCAGGCACAGTTCTAAAAAGACATAGTTGGGACAGGTTGGAGCTCAGTGTTCTAGAGAATAAATAGTGAGCAGAAGTAGGCAGGACTTCCAAAGATTCTGGGTATCATTTCTTATAACATGTTCCAGCTCAGAATCTCGGCTTTTCTCTGAGTAAATGAACACCCCACCCCCACCCCCACCCCAAGGCATTATCTTCTCCTTAAATATAACCGTTTATGTTTTTAACTCGCTAAAGGAAAGCACTGTTCTCTGGTTTGGTATATCCTCTTGGGAGGACATATTTATTGTTTTTCCAACATTCCAACCTTTGTTCTCTGAGTTAACAGAAAGATAATGCAGGAGGTTAGACTTTTTGGTTTGGTTGTTTGGTTGATATTATAGTCATTTAAATGATCATTTGAATTGATGAGATTCTGATCATTGATTCAAGCTGACCTCTAGTACTGCTAAAAATAACTCATCTGGGCTCCTCACTGTATTGATAGAATTCAATAGAGTATTATAAGAAATGGAAGACTGTCTACTCCCCGGGAGCCAATGAGAGTGCTGGGTAAGTGATTTGAAATAACAATAGACCCAGGGATGGATGTTGATGTTGGTGTAATTGCTAGTTAATGAAAAATACAAAGTTTACCAAGAATTTGATGGGAGAGAACATGAGTGAAATAGTTGAATACTCTGTGAACATAACGAACACTTTAGTTTTAGAGTTAAAAACACTGACCCACAATTAAGGATAGATAAAATATAAAGATTAAATACAGTAATTTGGGATGTTACATGTGCGAACTACAGAAATACTAGGAGGAGATCTGGAGAAGGCAGTGGAGAAAGACAGACATTCTAAGGCGACATGCTGGTTACATCCAGACATTCTAATGTGACATGTTGGTTACATCTATCCTGTCCAAACTGCACTACAGAAAGCACTTGAGAAGCTATGTGGTTGTGAGCCCAGCGCTTGGTCACTGAGACAGAAGGTTGGGAGTTCACAGCCAGCCTGGGCTACATAGCCACATTGTCTCCAGAAAAGCCGAACAAGCTTCTAAAACAGTAACTTAGGTTGTTTATTGGTGTCTGTGGCTTGTTATTTAATGTTCGTCTTTCTTTTAAATGTTTGTTTTTTATTTTATTTCTATGGGTATGTGTGTGCCTGAGTGTATACACTGGATGTATACACATATGTGCAGAAGTTCACGGCGGTCAGAAGAACGACCTCATCAGATCCTCGGGAAGTGGAGTCACAGGCTGTTCTGAAGTGCCATGTGGGTGCTGGGAATTGAACCCAGGTCTTCTAAAAAAGCAGTAAGTGCTCTTAACCCGTTAAGCCAGCTCTCTAGCCTTGGATCTGATTTCTTGCTTCTGATTCTATTGTATTTAAATATAAACAACGTAATGTTTTACTTCAGTGTGAGGTTGGTTGGAGGATAAACAGTCTTTTTAAAATGTTTTTGCTGGTTGTTACTTGTCTTGTTTGGGTTTTGTTGTTTGTTGAGAGAAGGGGTCTCTGTGTGGCTCAGGCAGGCTCTGAACTCCTGACTCTCCAGCATGATGGGGTTACTGAACTTACCCCCTTGGCCAGGGCGGCTTTGCTGGTCCCGCTCTGAGCTGGTCTCTGTGTACATCAGCAACTTCAGTCCCACCAAAACCATTTCTTTCTTTCTTTTTTTTTTCTCTTTTCTTTTTTCAGAGCTGGGGACCGAACCCAGGGCCTTGCGCTTGCTAGGCAAGCGCTCTACCATTGAGCTAAATCCCCAACCCCCCACCAAGACCATTTCAAGGCAAGTATTTGACTCCATTTTGTAAAGAGGAATCGGAACTTGAACAAATTCAAATTTTACCGTCTTCTGATTAAGGCAGCAAATGATGCCGAGACAGGGAGCATCTGGACCCACACTTATTTTTATAGGCTGAGTTAGCCAGAGGTGGTGAGGGAAAACGGGGTTGATCGATTACAGAACAGGCTCCTCTAGATGGATATAAAGTATACAGGAAACCGGAGAAGGGAGCCCCCAGCTCTGGGACTGGGGCAGCACGTGGTGGTTTTTCCTTCTTGCAAATACCCCCAACGGAGAGATGGGGCCACACTCTGACAACCTTTACCGCAGCAAGGCTATGGTAAACTGTTAAGGGAAAATGGCTGCAGAGGTCTTCTCAGTACAGGCTGTCAAGGCTGACTAGCCCTGGCAGGCGCACTTGTCCAAGGTGCAGTCACGTGACATCGGCCAGGCGAGGTTCCTGTGGCTTCTTAGAGTGCGACGGTCTCTTGCTATCACTGTCCTCAAAAGAAAAAGGAACCTCCGTCTGCGCCTGTAAGCTTGTTTACAGAAATACTTCTTTGTGGATGTGTGTGATGACGGCACCTATGTACAATGTTAGCACTCATGAGGCAGAGGCAGGGGGACTGTTGAAAGTTCAAAGCCAGCCTGGGCTATATAGTCAGTCTCTCTCTCTCTCTCTCTCTCTCTCTCTCTCTCTCTCTCTCTCTCTCTCTCTCTCACACACACACACACACACACACACACACACACACACACACACACTCCCTAAGCAGACCTGTTGTACAAACTATGCAATTTTGAAAGATCCGTTTTTCACCCTGGCCTCCCAGAAAACGTTTTAGAAACTGCTTCCAAATGATCTCTTGCATGCCTGCTTTCTTTGCCGATGTCTGTGTTGACTAATCCAGAATCCCAGTCATGGAGCAAAAGGGCGCCTGCGTTGGCTGCATTTTGTTGCCTTTTCCACAAAGATCTTTTCTGTCCCTGAGATGAGGGACCAAGAAATTAACTGTAACACTGTCAAGGACTTCGGAAGCCTCAACCACACCCCGAGCTCAAGGCACCAATTGTAGATAGGGCAGAGGGGACAGGAAGGGATCTTCTCTCAAGGCCCAGAGTGCCAGGCCGGTCAGCCTGCACACCCAGCCAGCCTTTCTGCACAGGCCCTTTGGAGTTGGTGGACACACACACACACACACACACACAGAGAGAGAGAGAGAGAGAGAGAGAGAGAGAGAGAGAGAGAGAGAGAGAGAGAGAGAGAGCCTGACTCTGCCCACAGCATCAACAGTGGCCACTTTGTTCATTGACTCTCCTCGTGAGAGGGAAAGACAGAGTGGGCTGATGTAAGCAAATGAGAACACAGCAGAAGGTTTACTGTTGAGGCTGCAAAGCCCCGCCCACACCAGAAGACCAAAAAAAGAAATTTTGCCTATCTCCGCAAAGTCCAAACTCATCATCCAAACAAAGCCATCTTTCTTTACAGACCCTGACCACTGCAGGACTTCAGTTAGATTTTTTTTCCCTATGTCTTTAACTGTTAAACAGCTGTCCTCCTGTGGAAGCCATGATGCCTAGCAGTTTCCCTTCCCGCCTTTCAAGTTCGGGAGACAGCAGCACAGTCCCAGACACTGCAGCACGTTCTTGGGGTGAGGGGGTGAGGGGCAGAGCATAGCTTTTGTGTAGCGAAAATGCACTTCTTCAGGAAATAGGAAATCTAGAAGTATGGGGAACACAGATAAAGAGCCCAGTAGGAATCACCATCCCCTGTAGAGAGATAGGCCAAGTCTACTCCCCCTCCCCCTAACCCCTCCAACTTCAGTTTTGTCCAGGCAAACAGACATGAGACTCAAATTTCAATCATAGCAAGAGACTTTCCAGATTACTGTTTTTAAAAAATGCTTAAGAGAATCGCCTGTGATTCCCAGGGGCATTCCCTGACTTTGCATGCCCGCAGGAATTCCAAAACAATGGCCGGCTCTCTCCCTACAATGGGACTGCGTGCTCGCATCCATGCCTCCTTAAGCGTAGGGATCATCCTGGGGAAATCTTTTCCTACAAAACATCAAGACTCGGTAGCCTATGCATTCATTTTTGTTCAGCTTGGTGAAAAGAAACTGGCCCTTGGACAGGACACTTTAGACCTGAGCTCGCCTTCACGTGATAAGAACACAATGCCTGCAGTCAGGGCCTCAGACTGAGGAACAGTGGAAGGCCTCACGCTCCCTCTGAGCCCTTATCAACGGGCATCACCAGCACCCGAGGAAGGTACACCCAGCTCTTAAAATACATCCTTTCACTTTAGAAACTGGCCTCTCTGGTCTCAGCACAGTCAAATAAAGCCTTTCAGTGTGCCCAGCGTTTACTCACAATGAGTTATCGTCCCACTCTGTCCGCTTAAATTGAATTATGCTTACAATCTGATTCCAAAGCGCTTTGGCAACCTGACCCAGCTCATTGTACATGGGTTGTTCTGTCTACTCCAGGCTTTTCTTTAGGCTCTGATGCAAATGTGGACCCATGAATCACACTAGAACTCTGTGGAAAATCATTCTCTCCTAACACGTTTCCCCAAGCCTCTCAAACTCATAGAATGCCGGTGATTTCTGGCACCCCTTCACCACAATTTCTTGTAAGAGAGCTGTATGATTCAGTATTTGAACACTTACACCCACATACTGGTGGCTCACAGGGTTTGCGAATACTCAAGCCTTGTGTATATGGAGATAAAGAAATAGGACTGGTTCAAGTAAAACACTGTCAACCCAAAAGAGTTTTCCCTTACTTTGGGATAACCTGGGCTTCCTTAGGACTGCTTCCTTAAGTCTGCTTTACACAAAGTATGTAAAGTATTATGAATCTTTGGGTTTCGGAGTTAAAGACTGCATTGACTTGCTGTGTGGCTGTCGGTATCCTGTTTCCTGGGCTCGGGGTGTTCTGGTGTCAAAGTATTGGCCTTGCGTGTAGGAGGTGCAGGTTTGATGCCTAGCTCTGCAGAGAGGGAGGAAGGCATGAGCTTATGTTTTAAAAGTAAGGTGATCTAATTCAGCCAGCCACTCTATTCAACCCAATTCATCATAAATGATGAGCAAGCCTTCCAGGAAGGAAGATTTGGCCCTGATTAATGTCACGTTGAACAGTTTGCCATGGAGATGTCTGTGATATTTAGAGATACCTACTGATGGAATGAATGTATAGCTTTTGTTACATCTTCCCCTTCAAAGAACGAGCTCTTCTGAAGCACAGTTAGCCTATCTGCCATGGACGCCATGCCAATATCATGTGGACATCACGTGGGAGCACCATCATTTCAACGAGTACGTATGTAGCCCCGAGAGGAGTTGCTAACTGGTCTGGCTAGCTAAGTCCACAGTGGTGGATAGTGGAGAACAATTTGGTTCTGCAAGTCTGCTAAGAACTTGTACCATGGCCATTTAGGTAAGCCGTGACTGAGCTGAGAAGGTCTGAGTAGCCCCCTGGTTGCTGGTTCAAGTGCAGATGTCAGGAGCATGTCTTAGAGACGCTGATCGCACATCTGGGCTGGGGCCTAGCAACCTTCAGCTTAACAAGGTGCAAATGATTTCAAAGTGTATCTCATGGTACGGCTGATGACACCTTCCCTTAGCTCCAGGGCACAGGTGACCGTTCTGCCCTCCAGTTTTGACCAAATGGCTGTGCTTGTGGGTGTGAAGGAATTGGGACACTTGTTCTAGAGGCTGCAGTAGGGAGGGCTGAACTGTCTGTATGTTTAATGATAGTCCATTGTGGAGAAAATTTGTTTTCAACTCAGTTGCTCTGTAATCTAGGACAGATATTTGTCATGATTCTCCCTCCAGCTCTCCCTGGCCTGCTCAGGGAGAGGGATATGTTTTTAGGTCTCAACCTCTTTGGGCTCATCACCCTGTCACACACAGGTAGTGACAATGACCTGAATTCTTTCTTTTACCTAACAGCCTGGGGACAGAGAGGCCTCCATCTGCCCATCTAAATGCAGGTTCTAAGCCCTGTCTCTCAGCCTTGGCCATGCAGAGCAGAAACACCGGGAAGTGTTAGCACACATTGTAGGCATCTCACCTTTAGGCATTTTCATTTAGTTAGTGCAGGCTAGACCTTAGGACCTGTAAGGTTTTTGTGTGATTCTGTATTCTGTATTCTGTGTATAAGGCACAAACAACATGCAAACAATCAGGCATGGTTGGAATGCCAACAGCTCTCACGGACACTGCCATTTAAATTTAGTTTCTACGCAGCACAAAATACTTTTCTTTTGATTTCTTTTAAACTAGTTAAAAGTGTTCCAAGCACTCTGGGCTGGTAAGGTATCGAGATAATAATCGGGCAGGAGGTCGAATTTAGCCTACAAGGTCAGAACGGAGTGTTGGATTCCCTGGAACTGGAATTATGAATGGTTATGTGGTAACAGTGAGCTGTATGGATGCTAGGAGCCAAGCCCACGTTCTCTACTAGAGAAATAAGTGCTCTTAATCACTGAGTCTCCACTTTTCATTCTGTTGTTTGTTTGTTTTGTGGATTGACAGAAGGAGACGTTGTGGGGGTAGGATGGGCTTTAGTATCAACTAACCTTCATTAAGCTGTATCACATATATCTGTTTTATAAGGGTTTTCTATGTGTCATACAAACTGGGGACCTCATTTTCAAATCACCGAATAAGCAGCGTCCTTTGCCTCTGAGTCTCAAAGTGTAGTCCCCAAACCAGTAGTATAGTGTCACACCCAAGGCTTTGGACCTGCAAAGACCGGAGTCAAAACTTCCAGGGGCATCCTCCAACTTTCCAACAAAATCTTTTATGTGGCCAGATGGTGGCAACCCATGCCTTTAATACCAGCACTTGGAAGGCAGAGGCAGGCAGATCTCTGAGTTCGAGACCACCCTCGTCTACAGAGAATGTGTGGCTAAGGCTACTTTTCCCTTTCTTTAGTTGAGATGAGAAGAGAACACTAAATACTCTTGGCTGCAGATCTATACGTAAAGGTATTTTAGAATGAGCTCACACTTATGTGGGTCTGACATTTGAAAGCCAGGCTCAATTCCAACTGGGAAGTACATGTCTTGTTACTCTATCACTTCTGGCCTTTAACATTTTCCTAAGATGTGACCCTTAAAATGCTCTCCCTCGGAGGTGGTGAGCAGACCCCGTTTCCACAGCTACCATTTACTGACATGTGACCTTGGGAGACTCCTCAGTGCCTCGAAGCCTCTATTAGAATGGGTGACATGATTTACAGGAGCAGGCAGCTTACGAGCTAGAGGTTTGTTTTCTTTTTTTGGTTCTTTTTTCCGGAGCTGGGGATCGAACCCGGGGCCTTGCACTTCCTAGGCAAGCGCTCTACCACTGAGCTAAACCCCCAGCCCCGAGCTAGAGTTTATATGATGAAAATGCTGATGTTATTATCTACAAACTAATAATAAACTTCTGGCCACTGCTTGATAACTGGACACCACATCTGGTCACTCGGAAAGACGCTGGGGCTCAGCCTGTCACACGGGCACTGAGAAGTGTCACTGTCTTGCTCACAGCCACCTTTCCAGACCTCAAGCCCACTAAACAAGACTGGGGATCTGTGGTACATCCGTTGTTTTCCTTTGTGCCAAAATACGTATGCACAGTATCAATGGGCCAAATGCTGTGCTGAGCAGCCAAGGACCCGAGCCATTTGCCCAGGACCATTTCTAGAACTCTGGCTCACGTCAAAAGTCCAGATCCTATGTCTCTTTATCTTTCTCGCCTTTTTCTAACAGTGAATGAGCATGAAGTGTTTAAGAGCTTCAGAGCCGCATCACCAAAAAGCAATCAATATTTACTGAGAGTTCAAACGAGCATGGACCCCATAGGCTCATATATTTGAGTGCTTGGCCCCTAGTTGGTGGAACAGTTTGGAAGGATTTGGAGGTGTGGCCTTGTCGGAGGTGGGCTCTGAGGTTTCAAAAGCTCATACCAGGCCCAGTGTCTCTCCTGCTCTCTGCCTCCAACTTGCAGATCAAACACAAGCTCTTAGCTGCTGCTCCAGCATCATTCCTGTCTGCCTGTTGCTATGCTCCCTGCCATGGTCATGGACTCGCCCTCTGACACTGTCTGCAAGCCCCCAATTGAATGTCTTCTTCTGTACATCTCCTCACCCTCCCTGTGTCTTCACAGCAATAAAATAGTATCTAGGACATCAATCCACCACATGGGTGGCTCCACGCTAAGGGAGACCCTCAAACCCAAGGGTAGTAGATAATGAAGCACCTTAATAGGTCCAAGTAGGAGCTCAGGGAGCTGTCCATGGGCCTCAGTGGTGCTTTGTTCGCCCAGATCCAGAGGTTTAATCCACAGCAAAATGTACACAGAAATTCGTTTCTGAAGAACTGCCTTTAACGTCCCACTGAAGTCAAAGCATCAAAGTTTTCAAGACAGCAAGTTGAACTTGCAGGCTCACTATTCTAGAACAATAAAATGGCAGCCGTCCGTTTCCCTCAGAGAACCCTCTGTAACTGATGCCCTTCACTGCCAGTCATTACCTCCTAGCTGACCCTTGAGCAACAAAGTAGGCTGATCCTGTGCTGTTGGCTTAGCATAGTTGGTCACATTCTCAAATATGAATTACGAATGCAGGGAAGGAAAGGACCATGACACAAAGGGATAGAGGCCGTGCCCCTTGGGGTTATCATGTACCATGATGATGAACCAAAGGTTCAGATGCACCAGGGTTTGGTGGTGGTTTGAATGAGAATGATCCCCATGGGTTCATCTATTTGAATGTTTGCTCCCTAGTTAGTAGAACTGTTTGGAAAGGACTGGAAGGTGTGGCCTTGTTGGAGGAGGTATGTCACTGAAGGCTGGCTTTGAGGTTTCCAAAGCTCATGCCAGGCCCAGTCTCACTCTCTCTGGGGGATAAATTGAGGACAAGGTGTGAGACCTTAGCCACTGTTCCCTTCTGTTTACCGTCTTGTTCCCTGTCGTGATGGTCATGGACTCATCCTCTGAAATTCTAAGCAAGCCCCCAATCAAATGCTTCCTTTCATAACTTCTTGGTCCTGGTGTCTCTTCACAGCAACAGAACAGTAACTAAGACACGCTGCCTCTGCGATTTCCTTTAAACTCAAAATATCAAGTTCTGTTCTTCAGGATGAAAGCCAAGCCTTCTCGGGTTTACCCTGAAGCATCTGAACCTTTACTGCCTGTCAGGTTTCCAACCAGGCTTGCACGAGCAGGCATCCTGCGGAAATCGAAGGCTGGTTCTTCTGTCATTGTGTGGATAGTTAATCCAGGGGAGGAAGCTAGACTTCATGTATTAATGACTCCATTTCTGATTTGTCTCTGTGTTTTTCAATCTAGGGCAAACTGAAATCTTTTGTTTAACTTTTTTTTCAGTCTCTGGGAGGGCATTTTTATGGAGGAGAGCAAATGGTCAGACCATCTGCCACATGCCTTTTGATTTCCCCCTTTCTCCTCTCCATTTTTTTCTGATTTCCAGATACTTGGAAGACAAATGTGACTGTGTGCTTTTGATCCCTTAATAATCTTGTTTCTCTGTACCAGCAGGAAATGTCTGCTTCCTCACCCTTTCTTGTGAATCTTCTCTTTTAACAACTAAGATCTGGGACAGCATCAGGGCTGGAGGCCCCAGAAAAGAATTAGGAGAGAGGGGATGGAGAGATGGCTCAGTGGTTAAGCACAAAGGCTGCTCTTTCAGAGGACTCTGGTTCTATTCCAAGCACCAACATGGTAGTTCACAACTATCTGTAACTTCAAGAGATATGATCCCTTCTGGTCTTCACTAGCACCAGGCATTGCATAGGGTACAGACACCAAGACAAAGAAAAACAAGAAAAGAAGACAAAAAAGTAAAGGAGAAAAGAGTGAGCACTCGAGAGCCGAGTGGAGGGTAGGTGCTTCAGACGAAGGGTGCCAGTTTCTTATTCTGATCTTATGAGAGGAATGTACCACTGTCTCAGGGGCTCAAGGAGACTTCAAGATGCCCACTTGACTCACTGGACGAGTCTAATGTCCATGGGAGAAGGGGACCGAACAGAAAGTTTCTGAACTCGGATAAAATATTCCCATGCAAGTGATACACTGGACGAATCTGTCATTGTCTACTAATACCCAACAAGACCCAACTAAATATCTCAACAAGACCTACATTTTCAGAGAAAATTTTCAAAAAAAAAATGAAATTATTCTCAGCAAAATGTGAGCTCTTCTGGAGGAAAATGTAAAAATATTATTCAAACTTTTTTTTTAACACCATGTAGACCAGGCTGGCCTTGGATTCACAGAGATTGGATTGCTTCCCCATCGCTGGTATTATGAAGTGTGTGGTTGATGATGAAGCTTTCTTTCTTTCTTTCTTTCTTTCTTTCTTTCTTTCTTTCTTTCTTTCTTCCTTTCCTTCTTTCTTTCTTTTCCTTCCTTTCACTTTGGTTTGTCTGTCTGTTTGTTCATTTGTTTTGGTAGTGCTGGGAATCAGATTCAGGGCCTTGTACATATTAGACCAAGTGGGAACCAAGGAACTAGCCCTTAGAATACACACACACACACACACACACACACACACACACACACACACACACACTAATGACTGGCTAGTAAGTATCAATACAAATCAAAAACTCTTCACTTAAACTATTTGAATTAGTCAAGACAAAAGAGACAGAAGACAGAAAAGTAGCTGGCAGAGATGTGGGGGTGGGTAGAGTGGAAGCCAGCCGGGAGTAAGTGTTTAATGGGTACAGGATGTTAGCCTGAGGAGATGAATACATTCTGGGGGTGGATACTGATAATGATTATACAGCAGTGTGAATCAAGATACATTTCCTGAACTTAAAAAAAATTAAAATAGTAAATGTGTTTTATATATTTAACTACAAGGAAAAAATTGGAACTCTAGGAAAAAAAATTTAGTGTGGTAGAGATATCATACAGCATATTTATATTTTTGTAATCTCATGTGTAGAAGAAAAGACTTGGAGAGATATTCTGAATACAAAATGACAGATATTATCTGGGTGGAATTGTAAGCTGTCTTTCCTTTCAGGTGTTTCTTAATGTTCGCTATCTGCGTAACTAGGAACAATACATCTGGAAGCGCCCTGCTCACAGGTCGGTCTCCTGAGCACTGTTGTTAGAGCAATAGAACCTGTCGTTACCTGCAAGCACATTGTATAGTTACATCCCTTGAATAGTCTGTCTCCCACCTCGAACGTTAAGTTCCACCTGAGCAGGCGCTTGCCTTTCCTCACGCAGGACCCATAATGCTTAAGCAGTCTCAGGCACTAAGTGGACTCTTTACAAATGCTCTGGTGAAGCAAGGGCTCTATGTGTAAACAGTCGGGTGAACAGAAAGGAAGTTTTCTGTCTCCGTCTGAGGCTCCCAATTCTATAACAAATACAGAAACTGAGAAATTTATGAATTTCTCATCAGAATAGATTTCTTACGATCCTGGGAGTGGGAAGTCCAAGATGAAGGCACCGCAGACTCAATGTTTGGCAACATCTTTTGTTGAGGAGACCCCCTTGCCGTACCTTCACATGGAAGATGGGGTCAGTAGCTCCCTGGACCTCTTTGAAAAGGGTACTGATTCCACGTACAAGAAAAGCTCTGTCTTTGTGGCTTGATCACCTCGAAAAGGTATCCTCTCTTAACACTATCACGGCATCACATGAGATTCGGTGTATTAACTCGGGCACTCAGACTGTAGCGCTCAGGTGGGAGCATTGTTTTGTCCTGAGCACCCACCCCAGGAAACAGCAGGTCAACCCTCTTCCTGGCAGCTGTAGGAAGGATTACAGGAAGGCTTTCCTCAGGAACAGGGTTCTCTAAATTAAGCCTAAATAGGTCAACCGGGTAGAAAGTAGTCGAGAATCTGTCATTTGGAGGATGGCCCAAAGAGCATAAGAATGTGAAAGGCAGGATATGAACGAGGAGAAACTCCACTGGGCACTGGAACTGCAGCCAGGTAGAAAAGCACACATTTAGTCAACGAATATCCACCAAGTCTCTTCTGTGGTCCAAGGACTAAGGTAGGTGTCATGAGCACAATTGTATGTCATTTGCTTGACATCTCACAAAAGATTTTAAGATTTCACTCAATGCTACTAACTTCTCTATGTTTTGTGCTTTTATATGCTTGTTACAGCCCTTGAGAGATTGGACGTCTCTGCGTTCAGCTCCTTTCTTTTTTCTTCCTGTGACATCTGTACAGTTATGACCACTAGGCATGGTTCTAAATGGTTTACCAATGATGAGTGAAGAGAAATTTGGAAAGGCAGAATCGAATGCTACCTAAGACAGAAGCCCAACTCAACATGCCCTCTACTGCGGTTCCTGGAAGCCTGGGGATATATGGGTCATTTTGTTATATCGAAAACCTATTTGGATCTGAATAACCTAAGAACATTTTGAGATAAGGTTTTTTTTAAACCTCAGCACAGGAATTATTGTATACTTCGAGTCTCCTGAATGGGGAGAGAAGGTCTTTTATTCTTGGGCTTCTGGACAACAGGACCTTTCTATGTCTAGAATGACATAAGGTGAGCATCAAGAAAGGTTATTCCCTCACAATAATGAGAACATTCACCTTTAAACAGGTGGCTCACAGTCACAGATCCAGATGGGAGCTGTGGCAAGCCTCTGAGGTACACTTGGCACCCTATCCAACAGATGCTGAACCTTCATCCTAAACCATCTATCTCCCCTCCCCTCATCTCCCTCCTAGCACAGCCTTCCCGGCAGCTGAGGTCACTTAGCTCTCCTTGTTTTAAAGTTGACCCTAACAAAGCATGCCTTATACTGGTTCTTGGGACTTGAGTCCAGCATTACAAGGACTCTGGTTTCTTAAACTAAGCTACTTGGAGTGACTCTGGGTAGAGGTCCACCCACGCCATTGTACAAAATGGAGGGCTATACTGTGTCAGAAAGTAGATGAACAGGGTAGTCTGGCTTTGATGTTGTTAAAAGTTCCTGCCTGGTCTTATTTTGCGAGATTTCATTGATGCATTGGAGACACTTAATGCCTTACATCTAGGCACACCTTTAAACACATCGGTACCTGGGAAAACAGTTATTTCTGTAGACTGAACCACGAGCCACTTTGTAAGTCTTCATATATAACACCAATGCTTTCCCACACAGATCTAAAGCTTTCACACAAGGAGATAAAGCCAGTCATCAAGGTCAGGGGGGCATCGGTCCCTTCTAGCCACACTGGTGACTTTGCAGACTTCATAAGAGACCCAACGGAGACTTTAAGATACAGCCCCTTAAAGACCTTCCAGTTTTAATCTCTTACCTTGTAACTTGGGTTCTCATTCCAAAATCCAGTGACCTCATTGACTGCAGCACTTCAATGCAGCCCATGTACTAGGAAGAAAAACAAAGAAGTAGATCACAGATACAGAAGCAGCACCTTTGAGCTCCACAGTGACTTCCTGGGCAACACCCAGAGTCAGCCCCAGAGAGAAGCTACAGGTGTGCACATCGCCTGTGTTGGTATCTCTGACCACCAATGTGCACATATATCCTAGAAGACAGCAGCTTACTACAAACTCAATACGAACTCAAGTATGGAGAATACAGATGACAGATGATCCTGGGCTCAGAGGTTGGGAGTGTGGACCTTTGGTCTTCACCCTGTGCATGGTGCAGCCTCACATAGCGGCCCTGCCACATCTTCATTTTCAAGGCCCCAACTAGGGACCCAACTTTTCCCACATTGGTTTTTGTCCTTGGTAAAAATGAAAATTCAATTAGAATTGTTATGAAAGCTAAATTGTTTCACATATGGAAAGCTTTTAGGACAATGCTTGGTAGGCAAAACTGCACAAATGTCAGAGGAAGCAAAAATAAACAGGAGACAAATAACACATGACTCTCCAATTTCCTAAGGGCCGGAACAAGCATACCATTGCACAAAAGACAGGATTTAGTAACATTAAGAAGGTCCTGTCATCTTTTGTGAGACCACTGCAGTTTAAAAAAGAAAAGAAAGGAAAAAGGAAAGAAAGAAAGAAGGAAGGAAGGAAGGAAGGAAGGAAGAAAAGAAAGAAAGAAAGAAAGAAAGAAAGAAAGAAAGAAAGAAAGCCCCCAAACAGGGCTAGGTAGGTTTAGCTTGATCAGGGAGTATTGGAAAAGGAATTGTGACTTCTAAAGCAAAGGGAGCCAAATCAGGGATGAGGGTAAAGAGGCTTGAGTCAGTGTGAAGGTGGGTAACAGTGAGTGTGCAGTAGGATGCTCCCTGAGAGAGGGAAGTAACAATGCTGGCTCACTCGGAGGGAGGCATGGTACCAAGGAGGAGGAGATGATTCAAGTGGCATCACGGACAGACCTAGCACAGGACTCAGCATTTAATTTGCTACATAGAAAAAGTAGCAGAGTGAGTCAAGGACAACTCAGCTGCTTCCAGCGGGGCACAGAGGAACCCAGAGTGTCATTAGCATGACCACTAGGGCCAGGAAAAGGAGGTTCGGAATTGCTTTGGTGCCCATTGACTGCAAGTCACCGGTTGGAGAGCCAGGAAGTAACAGGCTGACAGCTGACAATGGAATTTAGTGTCCCCCAAGAGAACAAAGCAGGACAAAACAAAGGGAGGGACTAGGGAAGGGACACAGTCACAGTTTTCTAAGCATCTCTGCAGGTGAGACTGAGGGATCCTCAGAGCAACCATTGACTCTGGAGGGATCTACACTGAAAATTGCCTTGGAATGGTATGAGTGCCACGTGGTGTGGATGAAAGGGCTCTCAGGTCCTCAGAAATGAGATACTTCCTGTTTTGCTGTCCTTTGGAAGCCTTCCAACCTCCCTTGGTGATGGGAAGAGGAGGGGACACTCCCCAGATCCTTTTCTTGTAGTATTTCTGTGTGGAGTCTATAGCTGTCTCAACCCAAAACTGGCTTTGTGTTCAGTCGCTGCCATAAGTCTGGTGTGGGAGAGACATTCTCAGCCAGACCCCAGTAGTCATACTCCTCATGGGGTGTCTGATACTGACACAAAAAACATCTTGTACACTCAGTTCTTAACCCCTGAGGCCAAGGTACTACAGGGAAGCAAATTGTCTGGAGACAGGAACTGAGACTTCTAGAAATAGGAAGGTTGGTGGAGAATGCTGGAGTCTACACTCCCATTCCCACACTCTGATATAATGTTGGCCCCCATCCTTGTTCTCAACCCTTCCCAAGGTCAGGGCTTCCCACTTGCCATTCTACCCTGACTAACTCATCTCTCTCCACTCTACAGGTCTGATTCTTGTTCATCTTGCAAGCTTAGTTAATGTGGAATGTCCTTAGGTCATCTCCTGTTGCTTATGAGGACAACTCTTACTTGTGTCCTTCATGCCACCATGAATCAGATTTATCTGTCAGTTTGCTTGTTTATTTCCTTGTCTGTAAGCACAAAGAAGGGCCTGGGACTATGTCCCAAACCCAAGAGTACTCAGAAAAAGAAGGAAAGGAAGAAAGGAAGGAAGGAAGGAAGGAAGGAAGGAAGGAAGGAAGAAAGAAAGAAAGAAAGAAAGGAGGAAAGAAAGGAAGGAAGAGAAAGGAAGGAAGAAAAAGAAAGGAAGGAAGGAAGAATGTAAGGAAGGAAGGAAGAAAAGGAAAGGAAGGAAGGAAGGAAGAAAGAAAGAAAGAAAGAAAGAATGGAAGGAAGGAGGAAAGAAAGGAAGGAAGAGAAAGGAAGGAAGAAAAAGAAAGAAAGGAAGGAAGAGTGTAAGGAAGGAAGGAAGAAAAGGAAAGGAAAGGAAGGAAGGAAGGAAGGAAGAAAGAAAGAAAGAATGGAAGGAAGGAGGAAAGAAAGGAAGGAAGAGAAAGGAAGGAAGAAAAAGAAAGAAAGGAAGGAAGAATATAAGGAAGGAAGAAAAGGAAAGGAAGGAAGAATGGAAGGAAGGAGGAAAGAAAGGAAGAAAGGAAGAGGAATGAAGGAAAGGAAAGAAGAACACATTTTACTCTACGGTAAGCATCTTGTGCTGTACTGTATGTACCTTTTCTTCATTTTATTTTTAGTTTTCTATTGTGCCTTTAAAATGAGTAGAGAGAAGTAGCAGAGGGAAATGAAGGTTTGGCCAAAGGAAAACAGGATATCTCATAAAAAGACTTGGGTGTTTCCTTAGTTTCTTCTGTTGCTATGTACCCTAGCCAAAGCAACTCAAGGGAGAAAGGTTCTATTTCGGCTCTCAGTTCAACGTTACAGTCCATCATGGTGGGGAAGTCAAGGCAGCAGGAGTTTGAAGCACCTGATCATAGAACAGTCATAAACTAAAGAGTGATGAACAATTGTGCTCAGCTTCCTTTGTCCAGCTTATGCAACCCAGAATCCCAGCTAGGGGATGGGACAGGTCTTCTCTCCTCAATACAGTCAAGATAACTGCATCTGCTACCCAGACACGCCCCGGGGCCCATCTCCCAGGTGATTCTAGATTCTGTGAAGTTGGCAACACTAATCATCACAAGTAGAAAGGTCATAGGTTGGGTGCCACCACTGATAGGTCTGGGTCTCTTGATAATATGCTCATGGGTAGTATATTTTTATACTTCAGCCCTGGAGACAACCAGCCCAGACAGGAAGGAGAGTGCTATCCCCAAGGTTTCCTTCTTAGTCACACGTACTTTGTGTTAACACCTCCTACCTGTGTCCTTCTAGGACAGGCCCAGCATTGCTGTAGGAGCGTCTTCCCTTCTGATGAACCTCCACAGCAGTACACAGAGTTAGCTATCAGTATTGTGGTGGAGACATTGTCTCACTCTGATATGGCACAAAGTTCTCAAGAAAAAGGAGTCATATAGAGGTGGCCATCAGTGAGGACAATTCCCCTTCCAAGCCTGGAGCATATGTGGAAGAAACTACAATGGATTTTTGCCATGTCTAAGCCCCAGTGGAGTTGGGGAGGGAGTGTGCCTAAAAACAATCTGTAAGTTTCTTTGTTTGGGAATTTCTGAACCTTAGAAGTAAGGAGGTGCTGAATGGCAAGGCCTGGAGGAGAGGTTTGTTAGGATAAACCAGAGATAGCAATGCCTCCCTTTGGTTTATTAAACGCAGACCTAATTTCTGTTCCTAAGACAAGGGCAGCCTCCAAAAGAATGGGTTGGCTCTCTTTCTAGAGGTGAATCATCATTACCTCTATTGGAATAGACAAGAACAATGAAGCTTATTCAGGACAAGTGCTTGGCTTCTGCTCATTGGTTTACTGAGACTGAATCACAGTTTACTCTAGAGCAGTGGTTCTCAACCTGTGGGTCATTTGGGAGTTGCATTTCAGACATCCTGTATATCAGATATTAACATTACAATTCATAGCAGTAGCCCAGTCAGAAAGTAGCACTCCTCTACAGTTTCTGATTCGTTCCTGCCTCCACGTTCTTGCCCTGGATTTCCCCAACAATGAACTCCAACCTGTAAGCTACCCTTTCCTACCCAGGTTAATTTTGGCTATGGTGTTTAATCAGAGAAACAAATAGTATACTAGAACACCATCTTTATAATAAGCTACCCTTGGGCCCAGAGTAGGGAAGACTACTATGCTCATGTGAGAGAAATTTAAGTGATAGGCTCTGTGGTTGGCAAGTGTAAAATCACACAAAGAAGAACATACTTTGGAAAGAAACACTAAAGTTTGTCATCAGCGATTAAGAGCACTGACTGCTCTTCCAGAGGTTCTGAGTTCAATTCCCAGCAACCGCATGGTGGTTCACAACCGTCTGTAATGCCCTCTTCTGGGGGGTGTATCTGAAGACAGCTACAATATACTCATATAAATGAAAAAATAAATAAATCTTTAAAAAAACAAACAAACAAAAAAGTACCACTCAGTGAGGCTGCCCTTGCAAGCAGATACCCAACAACAATAGAAGCCACCACACTGGACACTGAAGGATTTTCCTGCTAACTTTAAACAATTTCTAGTCCTCCTTCTGGGGTGGGAGGAGAAACATAGATAAGGAAGGAAAGACATCCCTTTATGACCATGAAACTGGCCGTCTTCACTTCCAGTCCTAATCCTATGTGGAGGAGTAGACATATCGAAGGCCTTCAGACTTGTGCAGAGTTGGTGGGAGAGTTCAGGCACCCTCTGCACTGCATTGAAACTAGCTGGGTTATCAGTTGCTTCCTCCCCGCTCACTTCCTATCTCTTGCTCCCCAATGACCCCTCTCTTTCCTTGTCTTTTGTGAGAACATGTTCCTCAGTATATCATCTCTCTCTTTGGATCAGTCTCCCTTGTTTCTTTCTTTCCATGCCATCTGCATTTTGTCCAAACAATGGCTCATGCTCTTCTCAGCCTACACAAATGTTTTGCGACCTCATTAGAATCACTAGGGAAGTGTTTAAAAATGTCTAAGGTAGCTTAGTGGTAGGAGTCCCTGCCAGCAACCCTAGCAGTCTGGGTTCGAAATTACTCCAGAGAAGCTATTTAAGTGACCAGTAAGAATATGGAATGTTGGGGTTGGGGATTTAGTTCAGTGGTAGAGCGCTTGCCTAGGAAGCGCAAGGCCCTGGGTTCGGTCCCCAGCTCCGAAAAAAAAAAAAAGAACCAAAGGAAAAAAAAAAGAATATGGAATGTTATTGACATGGTTCATTGGTTAGAGAAATGCAAACCAAACCAGAAAAACCCAGAAAGTAAGTACAGATGTGTAGAAATTACAACTGCTACACACTACTAAAAATGTAAAAAGATGTAGCCATGAGGGGACAGCTAAGCACTGCTTCAAGAAAACTAGAGAGAATTATTGTATGAACCAGCATTCTTGCCCCTAGAGGAGACCTAGGAAAACCGAAAATACACAGGAAACAGAAAGTGCACACACAACCATTCATCAAAGTTGTATACCTAAGAACACCAAACTAAGAAGCGTGCCACCGTTCACTGACTGATGTGGAGAAAGTACTTATAACCAAACCCCCAAATGGTTCCTGGCAATGAAAAAGACGAGGTGTGGAAGCATGCTATAACAGAAAGAAACTCTGAAATCACTATTCTGAGGGTGGGAAGTCAAGATTTCTTTTGTAGAAAATAACCCAGACTTCTGCCATCCTCCCTCCCTCCATCCTCTGCCTCCTTCTCCTTCTCTTCATTCACCTATTATTGAAAATACCACACATTTGTCCATTTTCTGTCTTCTGCACAAGAAGGTGAGTAGCTAAGGAAATAGAGATGAGAAGGCCAGGGCACAGGTGTGGTTTCTCTCAGAGCTGATAACAATGTTTCCCAGTTAGTAATGGTTTTCCAACTCTATGAATATACAAAGATAAAAACCCAATGAAATGCAGACTTTGAGGAAATAAACTGTATGGCATGTGACTACATCCCAGTAAAGCAAGTGCCCAGAGGCTATGACAGTTAAGAAGTCAAGCAAGCAAGACTGAACCCCCAGTGAACTAGTCTATGGGGGGAGGGCGGCAATGGGGGGAGGGTTGGGAGGGGAACACCCATCAGGAAGGGGAGGGGGGAGGGGGATGTTTGCCCGGAAACCGGGAAAGGGAATAACAATCGAAATGTATATAAGAAATACTCAAGTTAATAAAAAAAAAAAAAAAAAAGAAGTCAAGCAAGCAACATCTGCAGGCAGTACACGGTCCTGGAATAAACCACTCAGGTATGAGTGGCTGACAAAACCAACCCAGAATGAGAAGTTATTATAGCCTGAAACGTCATCCAATACCCTGGAGGCAGTGCTCTCTGCTTGCCCTTTGGGATCCCCGAGATTCTTGGTCACACCCCTATGCTGCACTGATCCAATGAGACTGCACTGTTTCAATGTCTAAGCCCCAGCTGCCCTACAGGCTTCTCAAGGACAGGCTGGGGGGGGGGGGGGGGGCGTGTCTTAGTCATCATTTGCCTTGCACCTCTGACAGTGCAATACGTGATTTATTTCTAGAAACGGTGTTCAGGAAGTCTCAAAATAGCCTGTATCCTGGCCGGACCACCTAAAACATATTCATTCTTAAAGGAGTATGGTGTCTGTTAAGGGAACCCTGGAGCTAGGTTGCCTGAAGTTCTTCTGCTGGCTTTCACTGGGTCTTCTGAAAATAGATGGGAAAACCCTTCCTTGATACTGGTAAGATGTGCCACTCAAAATACAACCCCTGGAAGATGCCTGGTATTGACAAGCACTGCTTCTCTTAGGAGTGATGTAATATCTAGGAAAGCAGGAAGCCACCATCTTCCCTCCATTCTCCTCCCTCTTCTATGCTTCTCTTCACATCTCTACTGCTGAAAATGCTATTTGCCCATTTTGTCTCTCTCACTGGAAGATTAGTAATGAAAAGCAGTAGGATTACTCCATTGATAGCACCTGGTGTACTGCCTGGCCCCCAGCAGCTCCTCAAATACATCTTAGTCAATTAAAGTGACTCATCTATCTATCTATCTACCTACCTACCTACCCACCTACCTACCTATCCATCTATCCATCCATCCACCCAACCACTCACCCATCCATCTCTCTATCTAAGCATGACCTTTTCTACACCAAGGTCAAAGCTTAAAAACCTGGACTTCACTTGTTTACAAACAGGAACTTGGCATACCAGGAATTTCAACCAACTGGAGTTCTTGGTACTCACAAAAATGGAGCCTTCTAAAAGCAGGTTGTACCTTCTGAGTGTTTTACAAAGGGGGAGCTCTCGTGCCCAAGGAGAGAACCCAAGCCGAATGGGAGGATTGGGACTAGCAAGGCCTACTATTCTGGGACTAGAACCCTATCTGTTTCCCGCCCCACTGAGCAGACTCCTTCACTCAGAGACTGTGGAGGGAACTGTCTCCACTCTACTTCCACCGCTGATTTATCTAAAGTCAGGATGGTGGCATCTAGAGTTTCCTGAAGAGTTTTAGATATAGGGGAGGCTTTAAGTTGATTCAAAAGAACTTCTCTTTGACAGAGGGAAACCTAGGATCCTGCAAATAAAATTACTTTGGAGCAAAAAACAGAATATACAATAAAAATCTTGGTCTTTCTGTCACCTTAAAAAACAAATATACTGGGAAACGAGTCACCTACAATTGTGCATGGAAGCCTTCTAATCTGAAAAAGGCACTCCCTGGTCATCAGTGGGCAAAGCAAGTATGCCGACCACTCCTCCCCTCATTCCAACCGTCCTACTCCCATTGAAAACCCCTTACACATGAGAAATGTTTTGAACTGAGGGAGGTTTCATCTCTGCCTACAGACCTGAACACAGACAAAATCATCCAGACTGGGGCCATCCCTGAGGCAAATACCACCATGGGAACATTTTCAGGGCTATGACCTCCTGTAGGAACAACATTGAAGCCATAAGTACTTCTTCCTGTTGCAGCACTCTGCCAGAGAATCATCCTGGGTTACCACGTGGTGTGGCACAAACAGGGGTGTGCTCTAGAGTCTAGTCTCAAGAGTGTCGTTTGGTTTTGATGCTCAGATTGAAACTGGGGCAGAGCCTATAGAAGTGGACAATCTCTTCTAACAGCTGCAAACACTTACTGCCAGAAGCCTGATGCTCTCTCTCCTCAGGGATCACAGGGTTGGTTAATGTAGAGCTTAGATCTTCCGATGTGTGAAGCTGTCTATATCATGGTGCCACCCAGCACCAAAGAAGTTTGTCATATAGGAGAGATGCTACCCGAGGTTTATGAAAAAGTACAAGACAGGCACTTGGACATTTGAAAAAGTGTAAGATCGTGTGTACATGCATGTGGTTTGGTGTGTGTGTGTGTGTGTGTGTGTGTGTGTGCATATGCTGGACATTAAACTCAAGATTATAATATCTTATCCATAAGACAGCTGTTAATAACAGTTCTTTTTGGGGTCCTGGATTACATATCATGACTGTGTTCTGAAGGTTTGCCATGTACCAAAGTAGATATAATATAGGGACATATTTAAAATGAGAATGAATCCAGGAGCCAGACCATCTATAGATTAATGATGCTTCATGGCGTTCTCCTCACCTGTCCATCCAATAGACCCCAAACTAGCACACTAGCTCCATTCCACCATGTCATCCTCTTCACCGAATTATGGGGCGGCAAGATGGCCCTGGCCAGATGCTGAGCTGACATCAGCACCACGTTCTTCAACACCCCAGACTCCAGGAGCACACACACATACTCGTTTTCTTATTCGTTTTATAAACAGTCCCATCTTAATTATTATGTTATAGTGTAACAGCCCTGTCAAGAATGAAGATATTCTGAGACACTCGTGCCCCTCCCTTTGGTGATCAGATTATTGAACCAACGAACTCCAAGAAGTAGACTTTTCTCAAGACTCTCATGCTGTGAGAAGGAAACCTGGTGTCAGCCAGAAGAGGAACTTGTCTCCCAGGAAGAGATTCCCTGCAACTCCAACAAGTTCTCAGAGCACTTTACAGGGTAGGAGTGGAGGTGGGTCAAGGACGATCAGTGGAGGCGCACACCCATGCTGGGCCTGCTTCGTTGTATAGACTTCTTGCCATCCACCCACACATAAGCCAAGACTCCGAAGGTGGACCTTCTTTATTCACACCTTTTACCGAGGCGGCCAAATTGAACCCATCTGCTTGCTGAGGTTTTCACTATTGCTCTGTCTCTTTGGTTGGACAATAGAGGACAGGGTAGAACTAGGTTGAGACCATTGCTGGTACCCAGGCTCTGGCTCTGACAACTCCAGTAACAACAATATCCGAATATGAATTTAGCCACCAAAGATGGTATCTATGTCTTCCATTCCACCTTATCCCAATCGCCCTTTGTGTTCCGAGAAAGCAGGGATCGGAACAGACAAAGGTGAATTCTCTCCCAGGCCTTGTATCTTTTATTCAAGGGTTTTGATTTTGTGATTACGATTCAAAAGTTGCAACTAATACCCTAAAGCAAATCTTTGTGGCACTGTGCCCAAGCCTAGCTATTCAGGGATTTTTATCAATGTGTAAAGGCCTAATCCAAGGAGACCACAGGTGCTGTCTCTGCTGTTCTGGGCAGCCTTCAGCCTTCTGGGACTGGATGCTCATAATGCAAATGTGAATTGAGATCTTGGCTTGCAAAGCCTGCCCTACTTAGGTCTACTTTAGCCGTATCAGTTGACTGCTTTCTCCTGGCTCTCTCCTGACAGAGGCAGGGAATCCCCCGGTATGTCAAAGAATTGATACATTCAGAGGAGAAAAGACTTTAAAAGTGCTAATTTAAGGAGGAAGGTGGGGGTTACAACTGAATAATTGATGCCAGCAGCTGCTAAATCAGAGGCCTGTGGTTAGAAAGGCAGGCCTTTCTTACTCCCGGAAGACTGTGTCCTAGACGTAGGCTCCATCCTGCCTCCATTTTCATGTTTTTGCTTCCTGCACTGCTTTCTTTTGAATATGTGGGAGTCATTAGTGCCAATCTAAAAGCATCTCCAACCTTCCTCTTCCCTGGGCATGGATTTTTTACTCCGTTAGCCTCTTCAAAGTTGGACACAGCTCCTCATTTGGTTGATGGCGTCACAGGGCAGTGACCTGTCCAATTTTCTTCTTCTTACAGTGCCAATGAGGGAGAATGGTACAGAACAGAGACTCAGCCAATGGGCTGCAGATACACAGCAGGAGGAAGAAATACTGAGACAATGCAGCACTGTCCTGTTAATGTAGAACAGGCTATGAATGGCCCAACCAGGGTCAGCCCGAAAGGCAGTGAGAGCCTCACACAGTCTTAAGAGTGTGGGCTTCAAAACTCAGACAGGCTTGGGGTTGATGTGAGCTTTGTGTGGACTAGCTCTTCAATTTTGTGACTTATGTATTTGACCTGTGGAGGGAACTCAGCAAATAATGGTCCCTGTGTTGGGATGACAATGCTCTTCTCGGACACCTCCAATTCCACCTGCTTAGCTTGGGGAGCAGATGAGAAAACCCCAATTACTTTGAAGGGACCTCAAGCAAGCGCTCTTTCTAGAAGGGCATTGTAACAGCAGGATTAGCTAATCTCAGGAAGCCGGGGAAGATTTCTCAGAGAAAGGCGAGTCGGGAGTGGGATGCGGGGGTGTTGTCAGGAAAGGCAAGCTATGAAGGTTGGAAGGAGGGTTCCCAGGAAATGGGCACAGCTAAGGGCAAACAAAAGGATGCTCCCCAACCCCATGTACTGCACTGAGAGACTAAAGTCTGCAGCTATGTCAGGGAGTATCAGGGGATTACAATAGCCTCATTTCCTGATGAGCTGTCCAAGGCCATCTTGGAGTGTGGAAGGTGAATCTTTTCAAGTCTTTTATTCTCGGAACCCAGCTAGAACAGCATGGAGCTCAGTGAGCTTTCTGAATATATGCTGAGGGCGCGATCATATTTGCCAAATTTCAGCCAACCCTAGCTTTAAATCCATTTCTCCTCACCCTTCTGTGAGATTCCAAACTACATTTCCTTCCAACCCACTTCTTAGACCCAAATAAATAAAAGCTAAAAATACAGCAAAGGTCATGAATCGTAAATGAGACGGGAAAGCAGTGACTCACAGAAGTTAATCTGCTCCCCAGGAGAGTCTTGCTGGATGTCCTTTGCTCTGAAAGGCAAGAAGCCAGCACCATGTTCTTCAGATACCCAGTGTGATTCTCAGGCCTGCTACCGGGACTCTGAGCTTACCACGCCCAGATGCAAAGGGTGACACCTTGTGCAGCCCATGACAGAGACAGGCCCAGAGGCAGACGCCAACAAGGATGCTACTGGGTGTAGACAAAGAAATGGGGTGACTACTGTCCTAGTGCTCCAGCATGTCCATCATGTTAATTTTCCTTTTTTCTTCATTTGGCCATGGCCTCAATACTGTTGTTTCTGTAGCCAAGGCAACACCATAACTCAGTTAATCATTCCAAGGGCTTAATGAATGACCTAGCAATTATATCTTGTATACTTGTTTAATTAAATTGGGATGTAACATAACTTAATAATGATGTATGTGTATGATCTCTCCTGACAACCCATAATCTACTTAAAGCGGAACATCTTTTTATATGACATCGTTTCTCAATTCTGAGTCCTTGAAAAAAAGTTAATTATGCCCTCCATCCCCAAATCCTACTCAGCCTTGAGAATGGAGGGCCTAGAGTGTGTGTTAGCATTGAGTGATGCTATAGAAAACAGAAACAAAAGCATCAACAAAACCCATGTGCTCACAGAGGAACATCTGGCAGTGCTTGCTCAAGGCAGAGGGCGTCTGGAGTGGCAGCAACCTCGTCAATCTCCTCCACTCTCCTTTCCTACCGAGAAGTGTCTGTACCCTTGGCTCTCCAGAGTCTCCCTCCTATAAAACATTGCTCCTGCCCATGCGATCATATGGAACCCTGCTAGCAGGAAAATTCCTTGGCTGGCAGTAGCTACAGTTACTGTCGCTGCACCAGGCCTGGTGGTGTGTGACTTAAGTCCAGCACTCGAGAGTTCCAGGCCAGCCTACTCTACACAGAGTCTTTATCTCAAAAGAAAACAAAATAAAACAAACAGTAACAACAACAAAATCACATCAAAAAAACCAAAAAAAACCAAAACAAACAAACAAACAAACAAACAAAAACAAACCTGTGGCTGCCACATAGTTAAATGTCACCAGAAAGGGACAATTGGGAAAAGCCAAACCATTTATCTGTTGCTGGGTTTAGTGAAATACGGTGTTTCCAGCAGACATGGGGCTCCTGCTGCTTCACTTTCCCGGTGCCCCATGAGCTTCAAGAACCACACTGTCTACCCTCCAAGTTCAAGCCTGGAAGTCCAGCACAGATAGATGGCTGGCCTCACAAGGCTGAGACCGTGCCTTGTGCTAGAAGGTCTCCTACGGGGCCCAGGGGCTCAGGGCCCCAGAGTGCTTTCTAACACTCTCTTTTCAGTGACATTTAAGTATGTGGAAGCCCCAGGGTTTTGTTGTTGTTGTTCGTTTGTTTTGATGTGATTTTGTTTTTGTTATTTTTGTTTGTTTTGTTCTGTTTTGAGACAGAGTCTGTGTCTTCAGCTTAGAGGATTTCTCTGAAAAAGAAACAGCCATCGGCCATCGGGCCTCGCAGAGCTGCATCTAGGTGTTCACCACCTGCCATTGTGTTTCTTTCTAAATGTGTTCTTAGTGGAATCTGATTCTGGTGGTAGGCTGGAGGCTTGGAGGAAGCTCAGAGATCATCCACTCCGACTCTTTCACAAAATAATCATGGCCCATCTAAGCAAGGGGGGGAGCAGAGAAAGCTCCCTAAGACGTGAGGATTTGGTTTGGTTTGGTTTTTGTAGGAATCTGTATTTCAATGAAATACAGGATAAGCTAAAGAGAAGAGTGAATATGGAGTAGGATATAGACTGGAGCATGCGCAGTGGCAACATTGACCATAACTGGAAAGAGGAGGGACCACGGCAAGTTCACACCCCTGAGAGAGACGGGGTGGAAACATTCACAAAGCTTGCAAGGCTGAATTCAGAGAAATCATCTTTAATAATGAGTCAGATCTAAGTTCCTGGATCAAATAGCTTTCAGAATGGGAAATAACATCGGCCATTTCTGTACGTTTGGGTAGCATTTGGGGAATCTTACATCGTCTTATAAGCAGGGCTGGGCCTCTGGTTGGGTAAGTCCCAAAGCTGCTGTGGAGGATGTCAGCAGACCTTCAACAGCCACAGAACAGACCAAAGGCTCGCTGTGATTGCCAAAAGGGCATTCTCGCTGGTCAGTAAGTAAAAGTAGACAGTCTTGTGCCTGAGGCCGCTCAGCACATAAGGAAGCTAGAAGCCAGGTTTGCTAACTTGAGTTCAATCTCCAGGAGGATCTACATGATAGAAGGAGAAAGCTGACTCTCCTCTAACCCCGACACACAGGCGAGGGTGCATGAGCCACGCGCCCGCGCGCGCGCGCGCACACACACACACACACACACACACACACACACACCTTCTGAAGCAGGAAGTGACTCGAGCAACATCACCATCCTTGGGTTCTAACTGAGCATGGAACTTTGTCTAAGCGTTCATTTACTCCACACAGAGCATCCCCAACCAGTGTACCCTGCAACTGTGATTCAGACTTTAAGCGATGCCCTCTATTAGATTGGTGCCTTCAGAATGAGTCTCAAATAGGACCTTCTCAGAGGTGGTGGGGGTGGGGGTGGGGGACAGCATTTTTAAGCTGAGGAGAAAGAAATGGTACAAGGAAGCTCTCTGTCTCCTTTTGGTTGGTTGGTTATGACTGGGTTGTTTTACTCTTGTCTGTTTGTTACTTAGTGGCTTCTATTTGTGTCTTGTTTTGTTTTGTTTTGTTGTCCTTTGTGAGAGAGAATCACTATATAGCTACGGTTGACCTGGAGCTTCCTAGGTAGACCAGGCTGGCCTTGAACTCACAAAGATCCACCTGCCTTCAGAGCACTGGGATTAAAGTGTTGCCACTTTCCGTTCCTTTGAAAGCCCCTTAGTATGAGGTGGTACTTATTATGACACTGTAGAAACATAATTCTGTGTGATCAGAGGCACAGCTGTGTGATGGCTGATCTTCAGCAGGGATACTTTGTTAGATTTAGAATCACCCACGAGATATGTTCTGGGCTTGTCTGTGAGTCTGTTTGCAAAGAGCTTAGCTGTGAGGGCGGCCACCTGCAACTCAGGCAACAGCACGCCAGGGGATGGGATCCAGGACTTAATACAAACGCAGAAGAAGGAGGTGAACTGAGCCATCTGCTTCCTAACCTTGGACACCATGTGACCAGCTGCTTCATGCCCCTTCCACTCTGCCTCCTGCCACGATGGACCCTATTCCTTTTTTAATGGTAACCCAAATAAACCCTGCTGCTCCTAAGTCACGTGCGTATATGGGGTGTTTGTCTTAGCAAGGAAAAGAATAACTACAACAAAAGGAACGCTCATGGACAACTCCAGGGCCCGAGTACGTCAGGGAGTCTTAAGTGATGAAGAGCCCATCTCAAACTTGACTCTCGTGGAAGTCAGGCAGTTTCTCTCCAGCCCCAGACACCTGCACTACAAACCTATAGCTAGGTGCCCTGACTAACAGCATTCGTGAATAAGACAATGGGAACCACAAGAAGCAGGTGATGGCCTGCTGGATGTAGGCCAGGCATTCCTGTAACCTCCAAGGATGGCTCCTTCACGGAATCATTTCCTCTGACATACTTCTGAAATATCCCGTCTTCCAGAAAGCCTTCTGATCTTCTGACTGAGGAATTGAGCCAGACAAGTCAGCATGACTAAAAGATGACCCTTGTTGGCAATCTTTCTGCGTGTTTGGTAAGAGCATCTGAAATCTATCTGCGTAGCAAATTTTCAGTTTTCAATACAAAATTACTAACTTTAGCCTAATGCTGACTGTTAGAGCTTTAGACCTAGAGATCATGCTGACCCCCAAGTTTGTATTCTTTGACCTATATCTCCCCTTCTCCATCCTTCCTCACCCAGGTACCTACTGTTTGAATTTTTTTTTCTTTATTAACTTGGGTATTTCTTATTTACATTTCGAGTGTTTTTCCCTTTCCCGGTTTCCAGGCAAACATCCCCCTAATCCCTCCCCCTCCTCTTCTACATTGGTGTTCCCCTCCCCATCCTCCCCCCATTACTGCCCTCCCCCCAACAATCACGTTCACTGGGGGTTCAGTCTTAGCAGGACCCAGGGCTTCCCCTTCCACTGGTGATCTTACTAGGCTATTCATTGCTACCTATGAGGTCAGAGCCCAGGGTCAGTCCATGTATAGCCTTTGGGTAGTGGCTTAGTCCCTGGAAGCTCTGGTTGCTTGGCACTGTTTGACTTTTCATTTCTGTGTTTTCAGTGTGCGTGCGTGCGTGTTGCTAGTGATCAGACCTAGGACTTTGTGCCTACTAAGCAAGCACTCCACCAGTGTACTGTATACACAGCTCTATATTCAATGACATTTTTTGGAATTCCAGATAAGAAGTGTACCCCCAATGCACTCCATATGTACCCCATCTAGCTTTAAAACAACCATTTTCCACCTTCCTCTCTTGAAATCAGGGAGACAAATGCAAGAGGATGTCAATTTCTTTAAAAGGGCCTAACTCAGTCAGAAGGTGGGACTTTTGCCTTCACTCTTCTTTTTGCCTACTGCCTAGAAAATGTGTGTGAGTGTGTGTGTGCTTTGTACATTGTGTGTGTGTGTGTGTTGTGCGTTGTATGTGAGTGTGTGTGTGTGTTTGTAGGGGGCTCCAGCAGCGATGTCAAAACCTTGAGAGCCCATGGATGGGAGCCATGTGTTAGGAATAGCCAAACAGAAAGTAGAAACCTGAGCTGGGAAGTTTGGGGTAACCTTAGAACCCTGCTCCGCCCACCTGCAAACATTTTCTAACAAAGCAAATGAGGAAAGCCTGTGTCTCAGTGAAATCCATCACTCTCATGGCTCCCCTGGTACCATGCCTCTCAGTCTGCGCTCTGCAGGAGGTAGAGGAAGGATTCTGGCTTCTCTGAGGCCACCTTTTCCAGAGAGTTCTCTAAAGAGCTTCCTCACTAGAGGCACGACAGTTCTTAAAAGGCAAGATTAACATTTAAATGTCTGCTGTATGAAAGTAGAATCGTTCAATGATAGGACCAGGTATCCAGACCTACTAGGCTTATCCTAAGCTTGACGAATAATACACCCTCCCAGCCACCTCTGACGGTCCAGAGAGACACAACAACGAAAACTCAGGGTAGACAAAAAACAAACAAACAAACAAACAACTAGAAAAGCTAATGTGGTCTGCCCTCCTTTTGCTAGCCAAATGAGACAACATCTCTTTCATTAGGAGTCCAAGGTCTGTGTCAATGACTGGAGTGTTGGGGTCAAAAATGAGCTAACATACATACGCATTCTGGGGTAAGCCGGCTTCAGTTTTGGCAAACCGATAAGGAAAAGCAGATTGGTTTTTGCTGAAGGATTTTGTTTTCAGTATTGCTCATATATTTTAGGGCTCACCGTCTGAGATTGGATAGCCATTTAGGGTGCTCATTTCTGGGGAAGACTAACTTCTTCACTAGAGCTGCAGGATATTAGATCACACTATGAACCCCGAGATTGTGTTATTTACTGGAAAAGCATGTTTTTATTCGTGGTGTGGCTCAGCCTTAGCACACACCTTTAATCAAAGAGCTTTCTGCTTAAATACTGAAAACAAGAGTAAGTATGAGTACACTGTAGCTGTCTTCAGACACACCAGAAGAGGACACCAGACCCCTTTACAGATGGTTGTGAGCCACCATGTGGGTGCTGGGAATTGAACTCGGGACCTCTGGAGAGCAGTCAGTGCTCTTAACCTCTGAGTCGTCTCTCCAGCCCTGAAAACAGGATTAAATAAAGTCAACTGTAAGTCAAGAAGTGGAGCAAGCAACCAGTTAACAGGAAGTGAACATAGGATTATTTAAAAGAAAGAAAGAAAGAAAGAAAGAAAGAAAGAAAGAAAGAAAGAGAGAGAGAGAGAAAAAGAGGGAGCCAGGAAGATTGATAGAGAGACACACAGAAGGTAGAAGGAAGGGACATTCAATTTGAAGGAGGTTTTTTGAGAAGGTGTGAGAGAGCGGCATTCCAAGTGGGATGAAGGTTATCTGAAGAGGAAGGTCAGCTGGGTGCTTTCTCTGCCTCTCTGAGGTAACAGGCTTTCACTCAGCATCTAACTCTCAAATCCTCATTGGTAAAAATCAAATGCTTGAGATTTTGTTTTAAAAACAACAACTAGAGAGTATTACTAATTGCTAACACTGTTCTGAGAAAGGAATTTTCTCCAAGTGACAAAATCTGGTGAATGTAGCTGGTCTTTGCTGCTTTGTGAGCTCTTTCCCCACCCTTTATCCCCCTGGTTTCACCCCCTATCACTAGATAGGAGAGAAAGAAGGATGAGAGAGAGAGAGAGAGAGAGAGAGAGAGAGAGAGAGAGATCCCTGAATCTAATTTTTTCCCTTTTGTTCTTCTTTGAGCACAACGACTAACAAACTATCATCACCATCCCTAAATAACCAACAACCACCTCCCCACACACCTACGGGGACCCTAGCATTTATGTACCCCAGAAAATCTAAACATCACACAATTGCAGAAACTATCTGCAGCTGGCAAAACCACACCTCTGCTACAACAAGAGGCAAACCATAGTCAGCTACTGTGGACAATCTGATATCCTCACACCCAGGATTAAAACAAAAGCACATTCTTATAATTTTTCTGTTATTTTAAAGAAACCAACATCCCAGAATTCTCACTGCAGTTGAGAACAAATTGCATCTTAGCCAAATTTGTTTACCAAATTCTGTGGAGATAAAGGCTATCATTCAGAAAAGCAAAAATCACCTGCTGGTGGTGGTGGACACCTTTAATCCCATCACTTGGGAGGCAAAGGCAGGAGGATCCCTGAGTTCAGGGCCAGCCTGGTCTACAGCATACATTCCAGGCCAGCCTGGTCTACAGCATGTATTCCAGGACATCCAGGGCTACACAAAGAAGCCCTGTCTCAGAAAAAAACAAAAAACAAAATAAATAAAATAATAATCATAATTTTTATAATAAAGAAAAATATAAATCAAGTCATCATCTCTTAGTTTACAACAGATAAAAGTTGTGAGAGTGAAGGGAACTTACAGATCCTAAATGAAGGGGCAGCCATCGATGAGCTGTAGATCACAACTATGGGTCAACATGCATCATGACAAAAGCTGCCTTGTAAGCCCCATCGACAAATCATGTGGCAGAATTGCTGACACGAGACATGTGGCACTAGAATAAATTCTCTGACTGGGTTGGCCTTGACCACCTCTTGTATCAAGCAAGGTACTAGTGTGTTTACACCTACACAGAAAATGTGTTACTCGCCCGGTGTCTTTGGCTACGAACTGTGGGCTCATTGAGAATCTTCTGTGTCTGCGCTGCATCTCATTTAGCAGTCACTCTATAACCTACAGACACTGCCCCTATTGATAAATGTGAATGTTAGGTTTAAGTTTTTTAAAGTCACTCTATGGAAAATAGGCCAAAAGTTTGGTAAAAACTACTTTGTGGTGGCAAGTTGTCTTCAAAAATAATGTTAAGTTGGGGAGGCAATAATGGTCCAAAATAAAAATATGAAGTGGGCTCCGCCCTCGTCTGTTTTGAACGTGTCCATAAGAGCGTCTTCACTTTAGAGAAATACGAAGTGTGATGAAGACACAGAGCTGAGAGCAGAGTTTGCTCAAGGAGAAAGAAGAGCGATACGAATCACTGCATAGAGCATCTGAACTGAGTTCCCCGCACGAATGTGTGCTTGGACCCGTTACCTGAGTTGAAACCAGAAATGTAGCACTGTCTCCCTTTTTTTCCAGCCTCGTGGGTATCAAAGAAGAGGCCTTCTATCATGCAGCTTTAAGAAGCGCTCTAGTCTTTTACCACTCTGACGTCACCTGCCATCACTCCATTTCATGGGCCAGTCGTCCAGTAAAGATGGCTGACCAACTACCCTGATCTGCAAAGCACAACACAGGCAGATGTTCGCCCTTCTGCCTGCTACTGCTTACCTCCCTCCCGGCTGGATGATTCTGCCATGCCCAGTTCAACTTGTCTAAAACGGAACCTGCTTCTTCTCCTGCTGGGGTTCCCACGTCTTTCATGGCATCTCCTCCAATCCAGTGTACATCCTGTGCCTTGTTTACAGGTGTGACTGTACATTAGAGACCAAAAAGACTCCACCAGGAGACTCTTAGGTCGGGTAAACACTCTCAGCAGAGTGGCAGGAGACAAAATTACAGAGTCAGTAGCTTCCCTTACACAACAATTTCAAAACCACTCTTCACAGAAACAGAAAAAAAATATCTTAAAATTCCTGAGGACCCAAGAGGTGTCTGGAACAATCGGAGCAATTCTGAGCAGAAAATTGGATGATGCTGGGGCCTGGGCTGTGGTAGTGCACGCCTTTAATCCCAGCACTTGTGAGGCAGAGGCAGACAGATCTCTGTGAGTTTGAGGCCAGCCTGGTCTACAGAGTGAGTTCTAGGACAGCCAAGACTATACAGAGAAACCCTGTCTCAGAAGAAAAAAATGACGCTGGAGATGTCACCATACTTGATAGGTATATACTTCAAGGTATATATACTACAGAATTATTAGAATAAAAATAACTTCATAATGCACAAACACAGCCATGTAAATCAGTGGAACAGAAGCACCAAATATAAACCACCAGCTACAGCCACCTACTTCTGACCAAGATGCCAAAAATATACATCGGAGAAAGGACAGGTTCTTCCGCAAACAGACCCGTATCTCTCAACTCCACACAAAAGCAAAGACTTCCTGCAAGACCCAAGACTCTGGATCTACCAGACAGGAGAACACTTCTAGATGTAGGCATAGGCAAGGGCTTTCTGAACCGGCCTCTTGGCCTTTTAAAAAGTAATGGTGACAGTTGACAGATGGGAGTCCATGAGACACAGAAGCTTTGGCTCAGCAAAGCAAACAGTTAGCTGAATAAAGAGGCAGCATACGGGATGAAGAAAGCCTTTGCTAGTTGCAAGTGTTATCGGAGGCTAATGTCTAGAATATAGGGAAAAACTAAGAAAGCTAAACAAGAGCTCAAATAACTCGATGATAAGCGAGCTGATGAACTAGGTCTCAAAAGATGGAGCACAAATGGCCCATAAACACATGAAGAGAGGGTTCGCCCTCACTGGCCTTCAGAGGAAACGCAGACTACATTTAGAGCCCATCTCACTCCAGTCAGAATGGCTATCATGAAAAAAACAACAAATGCTGGTGAGGATGTGAAGAATCGGAGCCTTTTTACACTGGATTCTAGATTCTCCTCTGTGGAAATCAACGTGGAGAGGAACCTCCTCCAAAAACTAAACTTAGACCTCACGGATGACCCAGGGACACCACTCCTGGGTTTTCCCCAAAGGACTCCACTCCAAGTCAGCACATCGCAGAGTTTACTGTAGCACAGAGCCCAGCAGCTACATTAGAGAACCAACCCAGGTACCTAGCAGCAGAGGTGCGGGCAAGGAGAATGTGCTATGTATGCAGGTCCGCATGCAGGTCTGCGAAGACCAAGGTCAAAGTCCAGTGTCCTCCTCTCTTGTTCTCTGCTTTATTTTTTGAGACAGCTTCTTTCACTGAACCTAAATTCATTGATTGACTAGGGCAGCTGACCAACCAGCCTGAGGAACCCACCTGTTTCCCTGCGCCCCAACACATGCACACACACACACACACACACACACACACACACACACACACACACACACACATACATACTTGCACACCACATATGCATACATTCACACATACATACACACACATACATACTTGCACACCACATATGCATACATTCACACATACATACATACACACACACACATGCACACATACATTCACACATGTACACACACACTGGGGACGTAGATGTGTGCTACCGCACCCAGATTTTTGCATAAATTCTAGTCGTCAGATCAGGTCCTCATGCTGGCAAGGCAAGGACTTTACTGCCTGAGCCACCTTTTGACCTCCAATTAAGTTTAAATTATACAGTTAATCCTTTTCCAATAAATAGCTCAACAAACTATTTTCTAATGTTGCTGTGGCAACAGTTTTATGTTAACTTTACCCAAGCTGAAATCATCTGTCCATAAGATCCAGCTGTAGGGCATTTTCTTAACTAGTTATTGATGTGGGAGGGCCCAGTCCACTGTGGGTGGTGCCATCCCTGGGCTGGTGGGCCTGAGTTCTATAAGAAAGCAGGCCATGGGAGCAATGCAGGAAGCGGCACTCCTCCATGGCCTCTGCATCGGCTCCCGCCTCCAGGTCCCTGACCTGTTTAAGTTCCTGTCCTGGCTTCCGTCAGTGATAAGACTATTATATCAAAGTGTAAGCCAAATAAAGCATTTCCACTGCAACTTGCTTTGGTCATGGTGTTTCATCACAGCCATAGTAACCCTGACTCTCGGACAGTTGCTGAGGAAAGAGGTCCGATTTCTAATGCTATCCTTATAGCACATGATCTCCGAAGTGTTTGCTTTGTGTCATGGCTTCCCCTTAACTGCAGGGAATCTCCAACCTCAGAGTAGTTTTGAGACCTATAAATTAGTTGTCAAAGCTCCAACTGCATTTTTCCAGTGAAAATGTCAGTCCCAGTAGTGGCAGGACATGAAACTTAGCATACTGTCTAAGTCGCTGTTCTATTTCTATGAAGAGATACCATGACCTAGGCAACTCAGGATTAGTCAGATATCACCATGATGAGAACATGGCAGCACTCATGGCCCTGGAGTGACAGCTACATCTTTTCCTGATCCAGAGACAGAGAGACAGAGAAAGAGAGACTGGGCCTGGGAAGGGCTTTGCAAGGCCACACTATTCCCCAAAGCCATGCCTACATAAGCCTATAGGGGCCCGTCATAGTCAAACAAGCCACCACACACACCAGCCTAGCCTCTGAATGCCATTTGGCCCAGGAGTGGGTCTGAGCTATGGTAAAATCTGCTGTTCTTGCTGAAAGCGTGCTTGATCCCTGAGAGGTTAGGGGTAGGAGGTAGAGTGGGAAAGGATGTGGTTCAGAGGATGTGTGGGTTTGAGAGAGGGGAGAGAAGGAAGAACATGCGATGCAACTCTGGCTGCAGCTTCTAGGAATCCCTCAGTTATCCCTGCCTTCACTATTAGCTCCTGACCCACATCCAGGCGCACTTTCCTTCTGTGACTCAGCACTGTTGGCAGGTTGGGCCTCCCAACGCTTGTCACTGAGAGATATTCGACTGCAGCCTAACACTAACGCCAGAAGCACTACCTCCTCCCAGTTATAACCCAAAATATCTCCAGGTATTGCCAAATGGCCTGGGAGGCAAAAATCACCCCGACTGTGACCCACAACACTCATCCCAGTCAGCAGTTTCCAGTTTTATGTGTATAAGAATCCTGTAGAGTGCTTAACAAAATGCAAGTTTCTAGGGCCCTGCCTCAGATCTTCTGGTCCCGGATGTAGGCTAGAAATCTACATTTTTAACAGATGTAGAGGCTTCTTGGAAGACTTGTGGGAAAAGCACAGTGAGGAGTCAGTAAGATAAACAAATGTCTTCACAGTCAGAAGGTTTTTACTCTATTGCTCTGAGGAATCAGAGTAGAGACTTGGAGAGAAGGTTCCACTAGGGCTAAGGGAGGGGACATGGTCAGGTACTGAGGTCAAGTTTAGTCACACACACACACACACACACACACACACACACACACGCACACACACGCACACGCACGCACACGCACGCACCCCTAGCCTCTAATATACCCACATATACCTAGACCTTTGAATGTCCACCCCTCTCCGTGTGACAAGTTTTGTACAAAGTTCTTTCACATTCTTTTCTCATCTCAGGCTGTCCCTAACTGCCTGAGAAAGTTTATCAGGTTTAAGCAAAATGTAATTTTGAAGTTTATTGCTCCCAAACTACTGATGAACAAAGTAACTTCTGACACACAACTCCTTTGTGAATAAGGACAGCCTGTTCCAGAATTCTGCCACATCTATAGGACAGGAAAGGCTGTTCCCACGGAGGAGGCAGGATCCCTCCCTCAGGTCTGTCCCCAAGAACTTCTTGTCACACTGGATAAAAGAAAGGAGCTCCTTGGTGTTCACTCCAAAAGGCATCTCGGCTTGTCTATCAGGTTTGCACATTCGGAAAATGAAAGATAAAGGGGTTGGAGATTCCTTCACACAGCCATGCCACAGGCAGATGTATAAACCTAGCCACCTTGGGGGTGAGTGGGGCTGGGCGGAAGGGGTGTAGAGCCATCTTGACCCATAAGTGCAAGTGCAAGGGCAGGTGTTCCCCTGACGATTGAGCTGTGTTTTGGGAACCATGGTTGGTTCTTCCTTGTAGCATGGTAGTGAGTCAAAGTCATGCACATGAGAGGAATTCATAGTCACAAATGGTGGTGAGGGACCTCAGCACATTGTGTCAGTCTGCTCTGACAAGGACACATGCCACCCCCAAAATTCTCCTTAAACCAGAGCCCAAGGCAAAGCCAGCGTTCTTTGGGGCCTGCTAAGGTTTGGATAAGGTTTGAATGCGTCCTCAAAGATTGAGGTGTTGAAACCTGCTGAAATGTGGCGCTGTCAGGAGGTGATGGGGCCTTTGAAAACTAGATCCTGGTGGGAGAAAGGGACAGAGAACTTGGTCTGTGCATGCATTCCCTTGGAAAGTTTTCATAGCACCCCAGTTAGTTCCCACAAAAGTGAATTGCTGAAAGAGAGAAAACCTGGACCATAAATCATCCTGGCTTACCTCTCCAATAACCTCTGCCACACGTTTTCTCGGTGGTGCCGTCCACCACCTTACGATAAAGTTGCACCAATACGGGCTCCCTGCCACTCTCCACGCTCTCTTTTACTATCTTAGTACTATTCTAAGACAAATCTCTTACAGGAAACGTTTTCCTTTTGATCTTTCGAAAGTACGTCCGCCATCTTAACCAGGCAGGGCCACCTGCAGTAGCACATTTAACAGAAGGACGAGAAGACATGAGCTGAGCTTAGGAAACAAGAGCGTTACCCAGATCTATGGACTCCGGCACTAAGGAGGTGTGTGGTTTGTGGCAAGATGATACTCAAAGCTGAGCCTCCATTTGTTCAGGGTCAGGGCTTAGCCTGACTGAGCTCTGTAACTGCCTTGCCCCATGGTGTGAAAGAACTGGATATCAAGGGATATGTGAGCCTCAATGAGAAACCACTTTACGCAGGCAATGTCCTGCTCCCCGTACCCCACTCCCTCCACCCCACCCCTACCCTTACACCCACCAGCTCCACTCAGACGTAATAAACTTGTCCTGTATCCTCAGCCAGCTAAGGGTCACACAGCAAGAGACAAGGATCACCCTCTGTGTCCCTGAAGTCATTCCTTCTACTGGCCACCAAGAAGCTACAAATAATGTCCTCCAGGACGCTCTAATAACAGAGATCCTGACAATAGAAGTGCATGGAACAGGAGCTCTGGACTCAAGCTCCAAGACTGCATTTTGTACTTTAAACAGGGCCACACAGTGTGTGTGTGTGTGTGTGTGTGTGTGTGTGTGTGTGTGAGAGAGAGAGAGAGAGAGAGAGAGAGAGAGAGAGAGAGAGAGATGTGACTCACCCAAGGTCATGTAGTCAGTTAATATCAGAGTCATTGCTTCTAGCTCAGCCCTCTAAAGAGAAGGGAGACCTGGAGCCACCAAGCACAGTTTCTGGGAGATGTGAGCACTGCCCTTTGTGTAACTGGGAGATGTGAGCACTGCCCTTTGTGTAACTGGGAGACAGGAACGCCACCCTTTGTGTAACTCCTAGTCCCAGGCTCTCCCACAAAGCAGAACTGTAAGTTCACATGTAACGTGGTAGACTAAATCCAGTTGAAACAAAGAAGATTCAGAGTGGCAGCTCATTGGCTCATGAACCAGATACAGACAGGAAACATATTGGGGAAGGGGCAGGGTGTACTCCTTGTGTGTATGTTGCAGGAGGATATTATATTTACAAAGGACAGGAAGAAACCCCTCAGCCCACGCATGGCTGCTGAACACAAGTAGGCCCGTGTGAGCAGACAGATAATTAGGATGAGGCCGTCCGATAAGCCAGCTACTCCTGCCCATTCAGGAGAGGATTTGGCCATGGACACCAGGCAGAATGCTGTGTGAACAGTGGCACCACAAAACACCGAGAACTATTGGCACCTACCAGTAGCTGTAAGAGGCAGGGTAGGATTATTCTCACAGACCTTTGGTAGAGAGGTGGCCCTTCTAACATTTTCACTTGAACTTTTTGACTCCTTTATTAAAAAATGTATTTGTTTTTATTTTTTTTTTGTTGTTCTTTTTTTCGGAGCTGGGGACCGAACCCAGGGCCTTGCGCTTCCTAGGCAAGCGCTCTACCGCTGAGCTAAATCCCCAGCCCCTGTTTTTATTTTACATGTATTAGTGTTTTGTCTGCAGGTGTGTCTGTATGAGGGTGTGGAACCCATGCAGTTCCAGACAGTTGTGAGCTACTATGTGGGTGCTGGGACTCCTCTGGAAGAGCAGCCAGTGCTCCTAACCTCTGTGCCATCTCTCCAACCCCCTTCACGATCCCTTAGCTCTAGTAAAGTCCTGTCGCATAAACCACCCGGTTAGTGGCACTTGCCACAGGAGCCCTGAGATGCCAGTCTGGAGCAATGATGAAGAGAGGCTGGGGGGCGGGGTTAGTCTATAATCATGCAGATGTGCAGCCAGGCCAGATGTGTGAGCTGACCCTGGAAAAGAGCTCTCCTGAACAGCATGGCACTTTATCTACCTTACTCCATCAGGAAGCTTCTAGGCCACATGCCTTGGGGAGGGGAGGCTAATGAGAAGAGAAGGGGTGTGAGTGAGGCAAACCTGGATGGGAACCTTGGATTGTTCTGGGTACCTTGAAGACCGACCGCTGAGGGGGAAAGTACCTTTAGAAGGCCTCAGAGACACGAGACCACTTCACGGAAAAGTCACTACTTCACAGTCTGCAATGAACGTCACCTACTCCAGTACTTTATCCAGACTAGTCGTCCCACTCCTGCTTTGGTATCTCACAAAGAAGAGGTTGCAAGAGAAACTTGCAAAAGAATCGAAATCTGGGCTTAAGCAAAAGTTCCTTTAAAAAAAATTAGCAATTAGGAGGCATAGAAAAAATTGATAGCATTACCAATTCTACATCATAAAACCACGAGAAGAAGCACTTCTTACAAAGGCTGTGGGAAACGGAGTCTCTGCTGCAACGAGTGAGGACGTCACCACGGTGGTGGTTCTGACCCCAGGATGCAGCCTCTCCCCACAAGTGACTGCCTCTCCATTGACTCTGCCGTCACATCTCCAAAGCGTCACTAACATTTGAAACAGGACACTGACTTCCACCAGGACAAGATCACTTCCCATGCTCAGGGTTAGTCTATTTCATTGACACGACGTCCGGTTTCTATAACAGATCCTGCAACGTGATTGGCTCATGGTACGCGTAGGTCAGACACATGAGTGGCTGGGAATAGACAGTATTAGTCACACGTGTGGAAAAGGGGGCGGGATGTGGGGGCTCCTTTCCCTACAACTATTGTACCTGAGTCCTCACTGGCCCGTGCCCACTTGTCCTGCAAGATATTGCTTGACCCTTGACCCAATCTATCACCCCACTCAAGCTTTTATTCTCATCTGCATGTGCTTGTTGCTATAGACAAGAGCACGGCACAATCACGCTGTGTCTTTCTCAGTACAATATTTTTCAATGAAAATTAAGATTCCGATGCTTCGCTTTTAAAAATTGGTTCACATCCCAATAGAATTCTCAAGGACAGAATGCCAGCCAGGGTGGATGGACTCTGTGGAGAAGAGAGCTAAGAATGGTAGACAGGAGGCACGAGTCCAGATCTCACTCAGCTTTTTTGAGTTGAAAATGTACTCCTCTGAGACATTTTAACTTGGTAACGTGACAAATGAAACCCTTTTGTCTTTCAAGTTAGGATCTATAACTATTGGGATATTTTAGGCTTTGTGAGAAAGGCAGCTAAAGCTAGAGATGCACATCACAATATCATAGCAAAATTGTGAGCACATCTGGGTTATGGGGTCAGCATTTCTCCTGGGGTAAGTTATCACCACTGTGAGAAGACAGCTGGTGTCCTCATTAAGGACCCAGAAACACTGGTAAGGGGACCTCCCAGGGAAAACGGACATCACCCAGCAACACTTCTCACACAAGGTGTGAGTGTGTAGGGAGCCAGCTGGGGTTCAGGACAGAAGGCAAGGTGGGACTGAAGGTAGGACTCAGAAGGCGGTAAGCAGGTGCCCAGAGCCCAGGTTTGGGAGTCACTCCAAACCATAACCTTTACTCCATAAAGGTTGGCACCCTACAGCTTGAAAGTGCTCCGTGCTTCCGGACTTTCCACGAGCAGACGCAAGCCTGGTTGCAGTGCACTACTTGCTGTGGAGGTGGATGCTGGGCTCCACGTTCCTCAGGGGCAGTAGGTATCAGTTTACCAAGTCTGCTCCAAGCCTGTTCCCTCCGCAATCCTTCCAGCACCACCCCCTCCGAGCCTTCCACGAGCGAGCCCGACAGTGTCAGTGTGCAATGTAGTCAACCACTCTCCCACCTTCAGTTCTGACTTTTTAAGCTCAGTCAGTGCTGGGTCTGATGAGACCGCTTTCCTGTACACCAGCACCTCTAGATACCATTGTCGTTATCTGAGAAGTCAAATGCAAACTTATGAGTCCCCTTCCCAATTTACTCTGCTGTCTCTGGCCTCCTGATATCACCGGGGACTTAACTTTGGAAGTTACTCTTCATTCTCTAGTCTTCGTCCTAACTCATCTACACCCTCCATGAAGAACAGCAAGCATTCTCGCTGGCCTCGGGGATTTCTTCCTGCTTCAGCGCAGAGTTAGATAAAGCATCGATGGACCTTTTAAAACCTACACTCACAATAGAGGACCTTGCTCACCAGGGTTTGCAGCCTCTTTACTCGGCCCTTGAAGAGCTTTGACGACCTCCCTTTCTACCCCTGCTCTAACTTGTTCAGTTCCCGAGGTCTAGGTGCTAGCCATCACCTCCACCTTCCTACACCCTCTCTAGGACAAACCCCAGACTCCCCCGAAGACCCCACAGTGACTTTGATCCTGCTCTTACACCTGTCCAGAGTCAACCTTTCTACCATGGAGACTTGCCATTGTCAGGACACATCTTCTCATAAATCTCAGAACCCGACTACGTCCCCCGGCGCCCTCCCGACCTCCCGGGTTCCTTAAGTATTTTCATGAATGCACCAATTGCTAAACACTCATTGCTCCCGTGTAATCTATCACACGTGTGTAAGTTGAGATCTAGGCTCTAAAAGATGGACATTGAGAAGCTGCATCTCTAGTCACTCACATATCGGTTGGGCAAAGACAGACACAACATCAAGGACCCTGACTTTAGACACTCACATGGGTCAGGCCTAACTCCCACTGGGTGGGTGAGTGCTACATCCAGCTCCAGCTATAACAGGACTTTGCTAAACTTTCAGACATGCTTGTTAAATGTCAAATTAAAAAAAAAAAGAAATTACATCAAGTCAAAACCCTTTTATACCACACGTCCCAGTTGCCAAGGTTGCCATCTTGTCTGTCTGTGAGAAGTTGTCTGCACTAACAGCTGCCTCCAAGTTAGCAACAGCTCATACCCTTGGAGCAAAGTGGATCTGACTCGGGTATGTGCCTGTAGGAAATCTGTATGGCCAATTCTCCCTTCAGTTGATCCAACGGTAAGTCTTCTTGTAATCTAGAGCCAGACAGGTTAAAGCGAAGGCCCGCAGAGAGCACAGTTGCCCTTCCTGTGAGTGATCAGGGAGCAGGCCTTAAGGGACTTACCCTCACACAGTAGTTGAGACCGTTCCCCAACAGGTGCTGCAGAGGAGGTCCATCCTGCTTGCTCCTAGGGTTTGGTTCTCCAGGCCCAGGCAGTGGGCAAGTATCAGGACGCAAGGAGGTGGGCCTGCATCCCACCTGGTCCGGAAGAGGTGTAGGTGCAGGCCCAGTACTATTCAGACTGGTTTCTGGGGACGCTGGGCTGCTTGGAGTCTGATCCTGGTTCTCTTGGAGCTTCAGCCTGGGCACCTGTTTCGAACCCAGGCAGAAGGTTTTCAGACTCAGAAAAGTGACGGGGTTGGCCAGCTTCATGCTTGCCATACGGGGAATCAAGGTGCACAGCGCGGTGGGGCTCTCCTGGTTGGGCACAGTGGCATCTTCAGCAGGCAGGTGAGGGGTCAGGGCTGCGTAAGGAGGTGGCGATGAGCCCTTGTTTCCAACCGAGCCTCCGGGGCTCCCTTCGTCCAAAGACGTGATGGACTCGTTCCGAAAGCGGCTGTACTTGGTCCTGTGAAGCATCCCCAGGTGCCCAAAGAGTCCTACATACAGCGTGAGTCCTGCCTGGCTGTCCTGGCTGCGTTCTCGCATAGCCTTGGCAGCGCTGAGACGGAGCACCGCAGCCTAAAGTGCCTCACAGTCCAGTAGACCCACACCACAGTCACCTCTCACTTCTGCTCTGGCGGTCACCCGCCCGGGTCTCAAGCTGCTCAAGGATGACAGTCCCGGAGGACGCCTCCCCAGCTCTGATTGCAGGCCCTTCCAGGCCCTGGCAGAGGCCCTCGGAAAGAAGGGGGGAGGGGAGGGGGGTCCTCGCCCCGAAGTCCCGTCCCCCAGGCTGGGGAAGCGGGTGCCACCACGCCTCTAGCCTTAGCAGAAATATTTAGCCTCTTTCCCTCTGCGCACAGGAACTTTCAAACCTGCTCCCTCCAGCTCCCACGGGGCGGGGCAGGGACTAGCCCATTAACCCTTTATTTGTTCCCGCGATTGTTCATTTCAAAGGGAAAAATAAAAAAGCACATAAGAGTCAAAGGCTCTTCTGTATGGTCTGGGGTTATGACGGCTGCCCTCTCTCGGAGGATCTTGGTTCTGGGCCACCAGCCAGGAGTCCTAGCGACGGGCGCTGGTTCTCATTGTTCCTCCAGCTTGAGGTCCGGGCATCCTCGGTGCAGCTCGGGTCCGATCCCGGCCGGCCCACCCCTACTCAGGGCGCCCTTCCCTCCCGGACCCTCCTGCAGTCTTTTTCAGGAGGAGCCTGTGCGCGGCAGAAGGCTGAGTTGAGCGGATGATACCCAGGCTGTTGAAATTTTTATGAATGAACTTTGCCGAATGAATTTCCCTCGTTGTGTAAGAGCTAATAAATCTGTGAATGGAGCCGAGAATAGCTGTAATTGACTGACCCGTTTGGGGCGGTGCGGGGAGGGGGGGGGTTCTTGGTTTTCATCCAATCAGGCTGCAGCTTCATGAGTCATGCACCGTGAATATACTAACTAGTAGCCGGGAGAAAAGAAGCCGGGCAGAGAAGAGGGGGGGTAATATCTGATGAATGGGTTAAAAGTAAAGGCAATCTTTGCTCCTGGATCGTCTGTATGCTGGGAATCAGAAGGTTAAAAATCGATTTCCTTTGTTAAGATGGGGAGGGGCGAGAAAGGAGCTGGAAATTAGATATATTGTTCCATGGACATTAGGGCATATGTTACAAAAACAACTCGTGTGCTAAACCTAGAGTCATTTTTCTTAGGAACGTTATTTTTTTTTTAATTGATTGCCTCCCCATCTTCCGTCTGGTGCAATTTCCTGAGCCCATCAAATGCCCGGGGAAGACGACGGTAAAGGCAGAACACACAGGAAGCCAGAGCCCCAGCTGGGCAGAGGAAATGCAGGTTCTTTCGGGAGCTGAGAAGAGGGAACTGCTGAGACCTCGGGTGGGGGCGGGGTGAGATCTCCGGGAGGAAGCCGCTGAGGTTGCATTTCTCTGTGAGCCTTGGCTCTAGTACCTGAGACTATTCATGATTTCCAATGCTAAGGCAGCAGCCAAGAGAATCTGGGAAGAAGGCCACCTCACCTTCTCACTGACCATGGCTGTCTTAGCTCTCGAGTGCTCAGGACTCTGAACTCTGGGGCCGTCCACACACAGGTTTGAATGAAACCAGTGCAAGTGACCAGGAGACAAAGCCGCTTCACCTCGGAGCTTCCTTTGTGCTTAGGCTTAGAATGGCTTTTCAGTATCGGCTAACTTTGTGAGCATTTGTGGCTTCCTATGCCTTCCTTTCTGACTTTCTGTTTGCACCTCAACATTTGGTAAATATGAAGGGAATTACTAACTCAGAACTCAAATGACCGGGACCTAGGGAGACAGAATTCAGGTAGGACTGAAAGAATCCACTGGGTACCTCTGGCTGCTGTCCATGCCTCTCTTTCATCTCCCCTGCCTTCTCCTCTGGGTCCCTCCCTTCCACATGCCATGCCACAGTAACATCCTACTGCCTGGAGAGCAGTCCCTTCCTGTCTGTGAATGGTAATGACCTTGTCTATGAGAAGCAGCTAAAGAATGGCGTGAGGAGGCTTATAAAATGGCTACAGTCCCTTTAAAGCCTTCTCATATGCTCCAGAGAGCACCTGCCTCCCGAAGCATACTGGACAGCCTTTTTTAAAAGGCTGCTGGAGAGATGGCTCGGCGGTTAAAAGCACTGCTCTTACAGAGGACCTGAGAGGGTTTGTGTCAGGCCGTGCACAGTACCTCTAGCCCAGAGGATCTGACATCCTCTTCTGGACTCCATGGCCATACACACACACACACACACACGCACGCACACACACACACACACATTTAAAAATGGCACACTCATATACTTTAAAAACAATAAGATGAATCTTAAAATAAACAACCAAATAAAAGGCCATTGGAACCAGGGTATCTCCACTGAAGTAGTGTTCCCAACTGATAGAGTACACGATGCCATCTTAGGCAACCAATAAGAAAAGGTACCACAAAGCAAGGGATGCCAAGGAAAGAACACAGTCTCAAGAAACTATTCCCGAAACCCATCTATGCCTGGGAAAAGCTAATGATGTCGAAGACTCTGACAAGGCCTCAGGAGGCTGTCCTACCTATAGGCCTGTGTGACCTAGAAGGCCCTCTTACCCAGCTCTGCATTGTGCTGACCAGACCAGCACAATGGAGCATTCCGAAGCTGCAGGCAGAGCTAGGTGAACCAGATAGACGGGAAAGCAAGTATGACATGCCAACCGCTTCTCAGTCCTGGGAGCCCGGAAGACATTCACCTGCACCCACTGAAAAGCTATTCATCTGTCCAGCAGCTCTAGAGAAGGCTGACTAAGCAGGTAAACAGGGGGACAAAAGGACCAATCTATTCTCCCACTAGAAACAGAAACAGATACAACACTAAATAAGGTTCACTGGAGCTAGCCCACTGGCTAGGACCTGTGTGCCCAGTACTACTAACCACTCTCTGCACCACGGCTGTCTTACTCCTGTACAGACATAAAGTGTTACGGTTGGGTCCGTTGCTATATATGGTAATGCTAAAATCTGTACCTGAAGGTCTAGGCCTGCAAGGTAATTCTCACATTTACAAGCTTTTGTTGTGCAAACCTTGTTCCTTGATTTAAAACTGTGGGTTAAATTAAATTGGCTACAACCAACTCCTGGAGGGGTTAGAGGTAGGTAGGCTTTGAGTTACCTAGTTGGGGATGCAGAAGAGAGACCAGGAGGAGAAGGAAAAGGAACAAGAGGAGAGAGGAGGACACGCCCAAAAGGTACGATGGACCATGAGTGCATGACCAGGAGAAAACAGCAAGTATCTGGGGTACACCACTGGGAAGGTAGATTAGGGGTTACCCCCAGTAACTGTCAAAGCCAAATAAAATAACCATAGTCCAAGTCTCACTCATCCGTAAACTAGCCGAGGATAAGTCTAAGTTGGTAACGGAAGCACGTTTCGCAGCATAACCCCAGCTGGTGAGCAATGATGCCACCCAACAGCTGCAGGACCCACTGCCTCCTGATGACCAGAAAACCCACATCTAGATTCTAGGCCATGGGTTCATGGCTCCCCAGTGCTGTAGCCAACAGATGGGTGGGAAGGAGAGGTGAAGATGTCTGCTTCCAGGTTCCGGCCTTGTGGAGATGCCTGAGTCTGCCATCCCAGAGCAGCCATGAAGTAACTGCTCTGCCACCTTTCCTACCTCTGCTCTGCAAAGCTGTGGGAAGTAAGGAAGTGCATGCAGCCAACCAAAGGCCTCTTAGAAGTAGAGATGATGCCAGCCTGGAGGTGATAAGAAGCTTTGAGGGCCTGACCCACATGCACTATGTGTTTGGCCCCTAAGCTGGGCTGGCTTGGTGGAACTGGCCTGCGACCCCCAGACACTCAGGAGACTGGGGTAGGAGGATAGAAGCTCAAGCACAGCCCGGACTAGAGAGAGTTCAAAGCTAATACTCAGTAACTTAAGAGAAGGAGATACAACATGATGTTTGCCTAACAGGCATGAGGCCATGGGTTCCGTCCCTACTACCATTAAGGGGGAGGCATTAGTGGGGGAGTTAGGGAGCCAGAGGGTAGGCTGCTCAGTAAGCTGTCCCATTTTCTTATCTATAAGATGGGCACCATAGGGCTGTGGGCGTAGGTACAGCAATAGTATGTGGTGGCCTTGTACTCCAGGCCAGCTTCTAAGGTGAGCGCTTCGCAAATGCACCTGGGAGCAATTCGAGAGTGCCTTGTCTAAGCCACTATATCCATGAGGGGCCGGGCTGGTGCAATGGGACAGACCTTTGACCACCACGACGTAATCCAGGAGACACAGAAACCTAACTCCATGTTCCCTAAGTGCACGCTCATTCCTCCCCTTCTCTCTTCCTTGGAGATAAAATGTAGGAACCAACCCCTGTCCTCAGAAGGAAGGACATGACTACTAGATAACCAGATGTCGTCAAGAAACTGTTCAACCCATCGATGCCACCTGAAAGAGAGTCATGCTTTGACCCTTACAGGCCACCCTCTTTGCTTTGCAGCACCCCTCCCTGACTACCTTCTGTGGGCACAGCCTGCGTAAGCAAGAAACAGCGAGGCCAGGTCGGACCTCTGTAGAATGAGCTATGGGAGAATGGGAGAAGATTCCACTTTAAGAGCTGCTGGGACGCCTGGCAGCTCTTTTTTAAAAAAGCAGAATCTAGAAAATGAATGAGGGAGACCAAACAGAGAGAGTAGAAGCAGCTAGGGGGTGCGGGCACGAGTTTCCTGAAGCCCACCATCACAGCATGTCTCACAAGCTGACCTAAAGACATGGGTAAGCAGTCCTTCAGGTGAGGGATGGGAATGCAGGGTCCCCTGGGTGTCATGGCAGGTAGGAAAATGATCCAAGAAGGGGTAAGGACGAAAACTGGGCTCAGCTTGACTTAGACTGGACCAAACTGTTAAGCGTAACCAGAAAAAAACAAAATACCCCCATCCTAAGAAAGACTCCCAGGCTGTCTTCATGCTTCTCAAGAATTCTGCTAGAAATCACATCTGGACCTAGTTCCAGGTGTTACAATGAGCACTCTTGAAGGCTACTTCTAAAAGCAAAGCCTTACATCCACATTTATGATGGCAAGGATCTTCCTTTTATAACTTGATTATACCGGTGAATAAGACTGGTTTCATTGAAGTTTGTGTCTCCCTTCTTTATACTGCGAATCAAGACATTTAAAGATGATTCACTTTTATTATCTTTTTTTGATTAAAAAATTCAAATTGCGAGTGTCTGTGTATAGAATTGTGCTCATCTGAGTGCAGGAGCCTTTGAGGCTAGAGGATGATGGGTGCCCTGGAGTTAGAGTTATAGAAGATTGCATATGTGGGGGCTGGGAGCAACACTCAGATCTTCCAGAAGAGCAGTATGGGCTCTTCTGCGGTGAACCATCGCTCCGGCCTTTATCTTTGTGTTTGTGAGTGTATGTATGTCTGTGTGAGTGAATGTCAAAAGCGTGCAAGTGCCCACAGGGTCCAGAAAAAGGCATCAGGTACAAGGAATTACACTTGTAAGCCACCCAGTGTAGATGCTGGACACTGAACCCTGGTCCTCTGGAAGACCAGCAAGTGCTCTTAACCACGGAGCCATCTCTCCAGCCTCTGAATCAAGACTTTTTTTTTGAAAAAGACATTTTAAAAGGCTAAGTGGTGAAAGGTTATGATACGGAGGTGGCCAAGAGTTGCCTGGCCAGAGGGTTTGGATTCGAAAGACTCTAGGTCAGCTGTGGCCCTTCCTGTCACGACCTAAAGGACATCACATTACACATTTCCAGATAGCGCATCCAGTGTGGTTGCCAGCAGAAGGAGGGTCTGTGGCCCAAGAGCGGCTAGAGATGCTTTTCAGAGTCGAGTTGAACCCCAGCTCAGGGAGTGCTGAGGGTGGCTAGGGACTTCCTCCTCTACATTAATCTTGTGACATCCCCCTAACTTCTCAAAATTCACAGGAGTGCGGTTCTGGGAACGAATACTAACCAAATTCCGCAGAGGTCTGGGACAGCTGCTGATGGTGATGGCTCCTCAATGACACTGGAGCCCAAAGTCACTTTGCCCCCTCCCCCGCCCTTTGCTCCACTGTGGCCGATGGGGCTCAGCGGGTATGAGCCCCCTGCTAGGTCTCGACTCCAAGAGAAAGCAGGTAAAGGAGGAGCTGGAACCTTCTGCAATGTTGCAGTCTTTATACCGTACTGAAAAAAGTTTGCAGGTTCCTTTAACTAAAACAAGCTAAACCAGGAAGCTGGGGGTAAAACAGAACTTAGGGGAAAGGTGGCTCTCTGATCCTCTTCACACCTGGTCACAAGGCAAACATCTCTTCCTGAGAATCACTTTAAAGCACTGAGAATGAGCGGCTAGCTTTAGCATGATGGGGGAAACATGGCTGTCTCTTCCTTTCTTTTTCCTCAAAGAGACACCACAGTCAGACGGGATGGGATCTGGACTGTAGAAATGCCAGACCCAGGACCACAGTAATGGGACCTGCCCAGATATAGCTCCTCTCATCATTTCCAGTCAAAGATATTCCCACGGGGACTTTGCAAAAATAACCATCAAGGCTGGTGAGGTGGAAGGTAGCATTGAAAATGTAGCTCTGTTTCATTTCGGTTCTTTTCTAATGTAATTCTGGATTTCCCACAGTGTGCGAGGCATGGTGGAGGAGAGCCAAATAACCCGTGGTTCCTCACATGTGCACACGGATGCAGAAAAAGCCAGCAGGCTTTGACACAATACACAGTCAATGGCTGTTTCTGGCCACATCTGAATTTTGAGCTAGTTGGAGGGCTAGTCCAGGCCATCCCCACTGGTGACACAGGTGGCTCAAGTGTGCCACCTTCTGTGGTGAAGGGAGTGTCAGCCAAATGTATTTGCTGTGTCCATAGCCGTTGGAAAATTCTGCTTCTTCACATACACCCAGAAAACCACCTTTGTGAGTGCATCTGCTAACACTCTGGTTAGTATCGAATCTGCCCTCTATCATCATTCCTGCCATTGCTCTGAAAATGATGTCCTCATAAAGGTCTAATTTTGTCCCAGTCACCAGCATTCCAGGGTGTGAAGCTGCAATTTCACGACCCCTTTGTCTCCACAACCAACCTGTCACAGTATGGTCGCTAAAAATCTTTCCAACGTCAATTTGTCCAAGATGGCGGTTTGAGGATACATCTAGACCTACCATGAGGATCTGCACCTCCTTTTTCCCAAAGAGATTTTTAAGTGGCTTTTCAAAACTGTTCCCCACCACAGCTGTTTTCTGAAACCTGTCATTGCTGTGACAGGCTCCACAAAGATGGTTATCAATGCCACCTCAAAGCTACCATCTTCTTTCTATCTTAAGACAGACAGACTCGGGACAGATGCAGGGCCCTCCAGTGGCTGTTCCCAGACTTTTGAATCTGAGTTTGCCTGGACATATTTGTAAACGGCTTGAAACACAATGGTGCTTTTTGCTTTTGACTTTCTTCCGTTTTCAAAGCTGGACTTCTGCTAGTTGCTCTCGCATGCCTACTCCACCGTTAGATTTTAAGAGCAGACAATTTGTTTCTTCGCTTTCTCAGGTCCACAAATAGAGATTACCTTGTCCCAGGGCAGTTCCTTCTCCGCCATTCCTAATTTAGATGACTTAATGAGGCTTGGGACAACTGAGCAAATGAATTAGATGAGATTCTAGACTTTGATTCGGCAGGATAATAAGCAGGGAGTTTTGAGGAACCTGGGATGGGGTGAATAGATGCTGCACGTAAAATATGAGATCTACAGTGGACAGAGAATGGACTAATTAATGTAGGAAAAATTGATAAATCGTGTTAGCTAAGCTCTTAAATTTGGGACAGGTTTTTTGTTTTGATTTTTAATGCCAACATGACGAATTTTTATGTTGTATCAGAAAGAAAGGAACATGTTACACCTGTTATTGAAGAAGGAGAAAAAAGGGAGAAGAAGGAGGAGGAAGAGGAGGAGGAGGAAGAGGAGGAGGAAGAGGAGGGGAGGAAAAGGAGGAAGAGGAGGGGGAAGGAGGAAGAAGAGAAGGAGGAGGAGGAAGAGGAAGAGGAGGAAGAGGAGGGGGAAGGAGGAAGAAGAAGAGAAGGAGGAGGAAGAGGAGGGGGAGGGGGAGGAAAAGAAGGAGGAGGAAGAGGAGGGGGAGGGGGAGGGAAAGGAGGAAGAGGAGGAGGAGGAAGAGGAAGAGGAGGGAGAGGAGGGAGAAGAGAAGGAGGAAGAGGAGGGGAGGAAAAGGAGGAAGAGGAGGAGGAGAAAGAGGAAGAGGAGGAAGAGGAGGGGGAAGGAGGAAGAGGAAGAGAAGGAGGAGGAAGAGGAGGGGGAGGGGGAGGGAAAGGAGGAGGAAGAAGAGGAGGATGAAGAAGAAGAGGAGGAAGAGGAGGGGGAAGGAGGAAGAGAAAGAGAAGGAGGAGGAAGAGGAGGGGGAGGGGGAGGAAAAGAAGGAGGAAGAAGAGGAGGATGAAGAAGAAGAGGAGGAAGAGGAGGGGGAAGAGAAGAAGGAGGAAGAGGAGGAGGAGGAGGGCTGGAAATTTGGTTCTCTTCTTATTCTCCAACAAATCAAATCAAGGTGAAGAGAAGAACCCCACATGGGAACTTCCCTCTACCCGCCTCTGCCTTGAGTTCTCATGGGAGCTTGAAGTCAGATTACCCCGAAGCCCAGGTGTTGGAACAGCTCACAGGCCAGACCCTGTGTTCTCCAAAGCCACCTACATCCTCAGGTCCTTCAGCATCGGAGAAGATGAGAAGATCCTGGACCAGGTCTGAAGGCACACGGCTACGATTTACGAGAACATAAATTTCAGACTATCCAGGGATCTGGGTATCAAACATGACCTGAGTTGCAGTCAACGGCCAGGACTAGTCTATGCTGTGCAGGCAGTTTACAGCATTATCTACAGAAAGCTCATGCTAGGTGGTCCTGACTGAGGTTAGACATAAAATCAGCAGTGGAGTAGCCATGGCTCATTCAGCAGAAGTCTTATGGCCTCACCCTGGCAAATATTCTAGTCAAAGGCCAATCAAATGTTTTGAGTGAAATGTTGGAAGATGTGGATGGCAATGGTAGCCACGGTCACAGCATCTGGCATAGATGTGCACATCTATAACTCCAGCTAAGTGGAGAGGCTGGAGCAGGAATATCAGGAGTTCAAGTCCTGCCTGGCCTACGGACAGAATTCAATCCAACCTTCACAACTTTGCAAGAGCCTGTTGCTAAATAAAAAATAAGAAAGGGGCTGTGTTGTAGAACTGTTTAATCCCAACCAGAGGTTTCTACCCCGCCTTTGGCCCTTTAGTTCCCGGATGAAAGACTCACACAGCCTTTGTGTTTACAATAAGCCTTAAACAGTACACGAGCTGGACCGATGCTACCCTCTATGCTGTTAGAATCTACTCTCCTATCCTATCGATAACCCTGAGTTATTACTTACGGTGTTTCATCTGGGCTGCTCTTAACTCTAGTTGACCAGCTGTCAGGGCCACGTTCTCTTGATTCCTAACCCATGGTGGCATCTTCTTCCTCCTGTCCCACATCTTCTTCTCCCTCATGGTCCCTCTCTGACCCCCAAGCCTGGGAAACCTAAACCCCACCTGTGTCTCTTCTGTTCAGCTATTGGCTGTTGGCATCTATATTGACCAGTCAGAAAAAACTTGGGCCAAGGTGAGGCGGACTCTCTGGCTCTGGGACAACCAGGTCTTAGAGGCCAGCGCTTAGCATTACAATAGACAGCAACAGACCAAACCTCAACAGGGCCAGCAAGAGGACTTAGCCAGTGAAACTACTCACTGCCCAGCATGAGGACATGGGTTCAAACTCTGGATCTCACACGGGAAAGAACAAAGAGACCCCCCTGCAAGTTTTCCTCTGACCTACACACACACACACACACACACACACACCCCAGTAAGTAAATGGGGCTGGAGCACTGGACCTGGACTCCCAGCATCACACAGTGGGCCTACATCTACAACTCCAATTCTAGGGAGTTTGGTTTGGTGTTTCACCACAAAGAAGGGCTCAGACTTTGCAGTCACAGGGTAACTTGAAGACTTTGTCTGGAATAGAGACAAATCATCCCCCAAATGTTGTCACTCTATCGCCCTGTTACCCAGTTTGGTCTTTAACTTGGCAGGCTCCCTTCACAATGGCTCTCCTGATAGACAATATGAACTTTGTGTTTCTTTAATTTCGGTTTGAAACCTACCATATGGGTAGTTTGTTGACTCTTTTAGGATTTGTGTGTATGGGTGTGGGGATTGTTGTTCTTTGAGGCAGGGGTCTTGCTGCATAGCTCCAGCTAGCTACAGGAGACAAAGCTGGTGTGTGGGCATATAGACCTGTAATCTCATCACTCAAGAGGCTGAGGCAGGAGAATTGTGAGTTCTTCCAGCTAATGCTGAGTGCTGCCAAAAGTGAGGGTTCCCTAAAGTGAGGGTTCTGGGGGAGAGAGAGTCTAAAAGGCCCCTTAGTGCTGCCTCTGGGCTAGGCCAGAGAACTCTAAGGGGAGGCGTGGACTCCACAAGGCCTTCTTTTTGTTTGCCACTCCCTCCACTCGCAGAGGCTGAAGATGAGATGGGGCTGAAGGAGCCTCAGAATAGGTGACTGGCAGGGCCTGCAGCTTGTGGAGCTAGTGCAGGGCCCAGATGAGCAGGTGTGGTGACTCTGTGTGTGTAAGCACTATAGAAGAGGCTGGCCTCCACTGACCTCTATAGAGCCACTGTTATAATCCCATGAGCCCTTTGGGCCTCTTTGACTTCCGGTTATAAGCCCCCTTCTCATTTGCAGACAAGTACCTTATCGATGGGGATGAGAACAAAACATGGACATTTAATGCATCCACATGCCAATTTAGACACAGTCCTTGACGACATTTTAGTCTCACGGAAAGCATATTTACATATTCTCCCTCATACATGACCATAGTTTTTTTTTTCTTTCCCTAATAACAACAAAAAACAATAAACCATAATAGTAATAATATCCCATGCAATTTTCTTCCCATCTATTTGGCGAAATCCCTATATCTCTTATGCACTTGCAGGTGGGTTATTTTAATGACTGTCTACCGCTATTGTGCAAATGCACCATAATCTACCATAGAGGTTCACAGGGAAGTTGGTCGTGGTATTCAAAACTCTAGTCAAGGACTCTAGATAACCCTTTATGAGTGTCTCCCTGGATTCCGTCCTTTCTGCCATGTCTGGATGTTTTTACAATAAGATTTGGATGATATCTATCTCCCTTAATATTCTCGCGTGAATCCCTGTTTCTGGGATAACTTCCTAGAAGCCAGTTGCTTGGTTGCTTGCTTAGGTGCCAGAGCCTCCTCCTGGAGCACCGCCGCGACCCCTGGGGACGGCAGCGGGAACTGCGGTTCTGGGCTGCCATTGGCCTTGGCTCGGGCAGAAGTTGGGGCTGGCAAGAGAGGAGCGGTCCTGCACTTTTGCACGGATTGAGCAGGCGGGCCAGGCGACCCGGCGCGCTGCACCGAAGCTGCAGGAGCCCGAGAAGAAAGAGCCAGTGTGCGCCGGGCAAGTCCAAAGGCTTCTCCAGGAACAGCGACAGGAGGGGAGGGGATCGGAGAGGGAGGCCACAGTCCCCCACCAGGACAAAGGGGCCTCAGTACTGGTGAGCAGGCGGCTCCCGGGGCCTGGTGGTAGCATAAAGGGAAGCTGTGTCTCCGCAGCACTCAAGATCACCTTTGTCTTCTGAGTCCAAGTCAAAGAAAGGTTACAGAAGGAGCCTGCAGGCTCTCCTCCCTCCGCAGGGGTCTGGTCCAGAGAAATAGCCAAGTTCTTTCCCAAGATGCTGGGAACTGAGATGAAAATAGAAATGTGCTTGCTTGGTTGCTGCGACAGTGGTCAGTTGTGTAGAAGGCACGTCCTTTGGCCAGGGCTCCCTATGAGGGGAAAGCCAGATCAAAGGATGGGAACCCGTGGTCCGGAAGGGGCCCAAGCGCACGAGATACACACGCAGCAGTAAGAATTCACTCTCGTTGGGAAGTGGCGGAGATCCGGAGATGGGCCCGTTTATTCCCAGCAGAACTAGCCAGCCATTCACTTGTATCTACTGTCTCTTCCTACCAAAGCGGCAACTCTCTGTTGACCTAATGGCTGCACCCCTTGGGCCAGTAGGGAGAGGCCAATGGGACAAAAGTATAGGCCACCATCCTTACATTTGGTTTTTGCTTGGTCTCCTGGAGCTGGCTAGACCTCTGTTGACACTTAAGGCCAACGAAGCACTCCTGGCTGATAGCACTAAGTCACCTGGTAGCAGAATGAGAAACTGGGATGAGCAATATGGTCGCCCCCGCCCGACACACCCACACACCTGAATGTGCGTCCATTTTCTAACGCTACAACAGGCCATCTCTCCACACTCACTAACTCATTCCCTCAACAGCCAACAATGACTGCCCGACTTGAGAACTAACCCCTGACACTATTAATGACACTCTGCTATGCTTGCAGACAGGAGCCTAGCATAGCTGTCTCCTGAGAGGATTCATCAAGCAGCAGATGGAGGCAGAGACCCACAGCCAAACATCTTGGGGAGCCTGTGGAAGAGTAGGGGAAGGACCTACAGAGTCAACCAAACAGGGACCATGAAGGCTCACAGAGAGTGGATCAGGGAGCATGCAGGAGCTGGACCTAGACCCCTACACATTTGTAGCAAACGTGCAGCTTGGTCTTCGTGTGAGAAGTAGAGCAAGGGCTGTCTCCATCTCTGTTGCCTGCCATTGGCTCCCCGTTTTCCTACCCAGACTGCCTGTTTGGGCCTCAGTGGAGAGGATGTGCCTAGTCCTGCTGGGACTAGATACCCCAGAGTGGGATAGTACCCAAGGGGTCTCCCCATTCTCTGAGGAGAAGGGGATGAAGCAATGGGGGAAGGGATTTGCAATGGTGGGACTGGGGGGGGGGTCTGTGATCGGGATGTAAAGTGAATAAAAAAATCAATGGAGAAAAATAAACAGTCCTGTTATTTGATCAAGTCCCACTGTTTAAAAATGGCAGAGCCAAGACTCCAGATGTTTCTACACCTGGACACTGGCTTCCCTGACACTGAGTAACATGGGCGATTATGGAGAGACACAGTAGGTGAGCTGCTGCCTTACAACGATAATATATAGTAGTCACTAAAGGCTGTTAAGAAATTAAATTAACAGAGGGCATCTAAATCAGTCATGGGCAGAAGATCTGATCTGAGAGGAGAGAGACAGCTTAAACCACTGAACCCACTGCTCATTTTATGGCCCTTCATGAACATAGTGCTTTACATAATGTGAAGGCTCGCACTGATGCTCTGCTGAGCAAGTCCGTTGGTAATTAGCCCTCACTCCCAGCATCCTTAGTTCAGTAATCCTACCAATGTTTCAAATGTGTCCATTATGTTACATTTGTACTGGTGATCTGGGTTCAGTGACACTTGATGATGCTGGGGTATGTAATTGTTTTGAGGTACCCGTGACCCATACCTGTCTAAGTCAGAGAGCTGCACACCAGTAAATACTGTAGGTGTTCTGGCTGCTTTCTTTCTCCATCTCCTAGGGCTTCCCTATCTCTAAGTTAGAACAATATTGAAATTAATAGTCATACTATGGTTTTCAAGTGTTGAACCAAAAGGAAAAGTACACATCTCTTACTTTCAATCAAAAGGTAAAAATGAATGGTGAAGGTTAGAGAGGGTTAGAGACTGAGACAGGCTGGACACTGGGAGAGACTTAGGGAAGTGTGCAGATAGATGTTGGCTCACTGGGACTGGGGAAAGCTGCTGCCCTTGTGACATGCAAGGGCAAGGTGAAATGGCACTTGGGGTAGAAGCTGTGTCAAACTGGATGGGTATGGCAGCCCAGGTCTGGGAAGCCAGTGTGTAGGAAGTGGAGGCAGCTTAGTGAGGTGTCTCAGAACAGAACCAGGGTGACAAGAACCAAAGCCACTTCTTTATACACAGCCAATATTAAATATTTTATTATAGTAACATAAAGCTGACTAATACATCTTCAGAAAGGCTTTAGATGCCATAGATTCCTCTGATGGATACTGGTGAAGAAAAAATTAAAAACCTTCTGGAAATGACCACTCCAGATGTCACCAGGAAGTCATGGTCTGGGGATGTGCCTCAGAGACAGAGTACTCGCCTAGTGTGTGCTGGGTTCACTTCCCAGCACCACATTTAAAAAACGTGACTCTTGGGAGAAGTGTGAGCATCAGTTCCAGCTCTCGTGGATGATGGTGAAGGGCTCCAGATTTTAACAGAGAATTAACTATGGATGTGGCAAAAATAGCAAAAGCACCAGAAAGAGAAACAGATTTTCGGTGTGATGGGGGAACCATCTCTCACATACAAGTCACACATGAGCAAAAGCAGGGGTTTCATGAGGTGGCGTCTATGCCTGGCAGGGAAGCTGTAAGCTCTGTTGTCATAGGAACAAAGTGGAATAGTCAGAATCAGCTGAAAAAGCAGCCACAGACCTGTCATGTCTTACACTCAAATGCCACTGAACCATGCTGTGGCTTGGTGCTGGGCTTGCCTAGCACTCATGAGAGTATTGGCTTAATCCCAGATGCCACAGAAGCAGCAGACACACTAGAGAAAGCTTTTGTGGAAGGAAGAGCCAAAGGATGCAGTGGCTCCACTGTCCTGTGCAAGCCACTGGGGTAGGTACAACATCAGGACCAACACTGCCATAGATGTCCCAACACCCTGGTGTGACCAGCCATCAACATCGAGGTTTCATTTTTCAGTTACAACTCACTGGAGGTATTTTTTGAATACTAAAATATTCTGAGATGACATCACATGCATTGTTCAGACACAATTCTACCACATACCCATTAAACGTACTTCCAAATGCACAGAAAAACCAAATTTGGCACATGGCGCCAGACCTGTAGTTGAATATACTTCTTTTCCTGTTTCATCAGAGAAGTACTTCATGACAGCTTCCAGCTGTCTTCAATGAACTGTGCACACCTTCTTCTGGTCAATGTGATCAAAGACTGAGTGACAAGTTTCTAGTTTCTCAGCATTTTCGTGGTAAAGTAACCAGCAGAGGAGACAGCACTCACAGCTCACTGCCCACAATGTCCTGGAAACTGTGCGCCTGGGCACTCTGTCCTAAGACACAGTAAAGCCATGGCTGGGGTCTGAATTTCAGATCTGCCACTTACTGGCTGTGGGATCTGGGATAGCTTCCTAGTTTCTCTCTCTACCACTGCATCATCTGGAAAGGACAGAAGTCCCAGACATGACAGGGCTTCTGTGAGCCCTGAGGGTCAACCATAGGGAAAGGAGGGATCTGCAGGAGCCTACAGGAGTCTACACCACAACTGTCTGCACAGAAGACATGCCATTGGCCACTCCAGGACTGCTATTAGCTCCTGTATGAGGATCTTGGCAAAGCTGGGTGAGTGCAAGGAACACAGCAGGTCAGGTGACATCAGGATGCATTTCAAAAATCACTTAATTAGCACCGATGACCCCACCAGTACTTACATAGTACAAAAAGGCTGTTAGAACCTCTGAATATGAGGTAACTTATCCTTCTCACAGAAAAACAACACAGAAACTCTTTCTTGGTATAATCCATTAATTTTGCTAGTTTTTATTAGAGCATTACAATTAAGACATTAAATTATAAATTCAGGTGGTATATTTAGAAATTAAATTACAAAACAATACAAATACTTTTAAGGTGTGTTGTGCCAACAAAGTTTAAATGCTATCATTAACCAGGGGTCAGCTTTAGATTCAACCGAATCTATGATGTGTACAAAGGTTGAAAGGAACAAGGGAGATGGAAAGATGCTTGCAAATAAAATATTCCACAAAAAATTTAAATAAAAAGATAAGCTTTCAGCGAATTAAATTAATGTTCTAATCTGTTGGCACAATGTACAGAAAATACTTACATGATAATTTCTTAAGCAAACAGCAGCTTTACAAACGGTAATACTTTATACATACATTAAAGTAACAATGTGTTACGTACGATTTAGCATTTCTGTATTAAGAGTCAAAAATGAATGCAAAGACCGCTCTTTATTTGCACATTGTAATTCCCACCCCACCCCCACTTCCCCAGGTTATTAAAAAAATCACACAAGTATGTTACTTGGATATTAATTTGTCAATATTTAAATTATTTGAATTCCTTTTGACTAATTCTTTTCCAAATACTGGAAGCATATAAAATACCGTCTCTTCAAAAATGATTCCAGTCAAAGCCTGTAAAAACTTTTCAATGTATAACACACGTTATTTTCCATGTTTAGTCAAAAGAAATTATATTACATCATTTACAAAGATTAAAACCAAAAACTTAAGCTATTATGAATATCTGTCTTTAAGGAGTAAGAGTTACAACAAACAGGCCTACCATAGAGAGGTCTAAGCAGGGGAGTGATTTATACTGTAATTCATGGACTGATAGAAACCTAACACTAATTATTGCCAGTAAAACTACATCTACACACTAAAAAAGAAATTCAGTTTCTACTTCTTGTGCCAATGAACTCTTATTCTTACCATTAGATTTATTTCTACGACTCCAATGAGAGTCATACCTACTTCCAAAAATAAAACTTTCCTATTTCTCGTACCTCCTCTAAAGCCTGGAACTCAATACACAAATACCCCCCCCCCCAATTTATCCAAAGGAAACAAATTATAGACATTACTGATGCGTATTTAAGGATACTCTCAGCGTGGTAGCACTCCCTTTGATAAATTTTGGGATGTCCTCTAGAAGTGACCAGTTCCCCATATGAAGTCTGTGGTCCCTTGGATTTGTGGCAGGAAAGCCACTGCCTGTAAGCAGGCACCCAGTGAATTTCTAAAACTATGGCAAAAATAAATTACTGGTGTTCTGAAGATTTTCTCAGCTTCTCTTTTGGTACATTCAAAAATCTAAAATGATGATTTGCACCCAGAAGAGAATAAAATACAAGAAACTTTGAAAAGCCAATAACTCAAGATCAAGAGCTATCTGAACCACTGACATCAAGCAGAAATAAGACCACGAAAAGTAGGAAGTTTGCAAGTCTGCTTTCAACACTGTCAGTCATTCAAACCTCTATCATCTCTTTAAACAAGTTAAGGCTTCCAAATATGCAGACAGTAAGAATCAGCCTGTCAATCCACTCACGTTGGCTTCATTCCTTACGTCTAACTGAACTATCAGATACTTAGTGCCTAAAGTCTATACTAGACAGCAGTCTAGACTGGACGGTGCACTACTGTCCTCTTTAGCACACTAATTAGGTTGACAGACTGACATTTTTTATAGAGCAGTGCTCCTAAACTTTCACAATTAACAAAAACTATAACATAAGCCAAGAATCTCATCTCTCTAGCATTAAATGCCAGCATTATAAAACTTGGAACGACCACAGTAGGTCCCAATCATTTCAGTAAAGACTTCCTCTAACTTTTCTCTTCTACCTCTGGGAGGCAGAGTCCTGCCCCACAGAAGCATGGGAGGAGAGCACCCCTTGCTGCTGCCTGCTCCTGGGAGCCTGTAGGCAGGACGCTCATGTGTCCATCTGTGTGCTGGGAGCTGGGGAGTGAGGGAGGAGGCGATGGAAGACAAGGAGTGGGTGAAGCAGGATTCTCCCACCTCACACACACGTGTGAGGACAACAGAACCCAGGTGGTGGCTGGACAGCAAACAAAACAGCTCACTCAGTTAAGATTCTCCCAAGCAAACACACACAAGCCTAGAGAAGGACAGAGATAAATACTTATGAATACAATTAACTTCTGCACATATCTGTATATGATAAATCATCTGGAGGATCAGCACAATTAGAATAACCTTCCCTCTTCTTCTACAGCTTCTTTCAAGCCTTCCCTGAACATGTCACAGACTGTGCAAAATTCTTTCCCTGACTTCCTGTAACTGTGGTTCTTGCTCTGAGGAAGGTGTAGAAATGTATGTTTAAAAAACAGATGAAATGATTTCCAATGTGGATGCATTTGAATATGCAAACAGATCCACACCTCAAACCAAGAGGGTCCTACAGCAAATGCTAGCATCAGAGCACAGCAGGACAGCCTTGCTTCTGGTGTCTGCAGGGAAGTGCTGCCCTGGTATAAACCTGCGCTCTGCTCGCCTGTCAGAGCTTGCCTAGCTTTACATACTATGTACAAGAGCATTCCTGAGGTAAAAGGCAAGTGTTAGACTGAACCTGGCAAGTCCCACCATGGTGACTGTTTGCTCTTCCAGACATCTACCCCTTCCCACAAACGAGAGCAGCATGGTAACACGCCAGTGCTCACCTAACTCCTGCAAGCCGCTTTAGCCCATCCCAACTTTCACGGGTTACAATGATCAGTGGACAAAATAAAATCTGCATCCATTTTTAGCGCACAGCAGCACTGTACAGCCTTGCTGCCTCAGCCCTTAGTCCTGATGCTACTTCCAGCTCTCTTCACAAGCAGCTTCCATAACCTGGACAGACAGATTACCCTGAAGGAGATGGGTATGCGAGCAAACACTGGTCCTTAGAACCCCCATCTTTAATTTGTAAAATGACCTTAAGTAGCCACTAGGTTTTTGTTTATTTGGGTTTCTTGTTTTGTTTTTGTTTTTTTGTTTTTTTTTTTTTTAGTTTTGCTTTTGTTTTTCTTTAGAATTTGGTCTTCTTTCTTTAGTCATTATTTTTCATTACAAAGTAAGTTGAAACAAGTCTGAGTTTTCTAAACAATTCTTAGAAATTGACTTGGACACTGTTAAAAGCGAAGCCAGAGATCATAACAAAATAAGAGCTATAAAAAGTCTGTTGGGAATTATAAACACAGTGAGGGACTGGACAGTGGAAGATGCGGAGATGGAGGTCAGGGACATGGCCGCAGCCAGCACTTCCTGAGTTAGGTACTTGGGGGAGGGGAACTGAAATCAGGGTGCTCTTTGCTCACGTTCCTGCTGGGCTTCGGCTGCTGGTCAGGAGTCCAGGTCTCACTGTCGACCACCGACTCCAGCCCCTCGGCCATTTCCACTGCTTCCTCTCCACTTTGCTCTGCACTGTCTTCCTCGGAGCCAGGAAGGGCTTTGCCAAGCTGCAGCGTCTCCATAGTCCTCTGGGTCTCGGAGACCCAGGACTCAATCCTACTATTGAGCTGTACTTCTTCTGACGTGGGTTCATGAATATAATCTTCCTCCTCCTCCTCCTCATCATCCTCTTCTTCAAGCATGCCAGGAACAAGAGTGCTGGTGGTGCTGGTGATGGAGGAATTCAAAAGATCCCGGCAGCTGCCATCCAAGGAGCCCGTCTCTGTGCTCTGCTGCGAGGCCCACTCCAGGTCGTCTGGCTTCAGCTCATCCTTGTCAACCGTGGGTTTCCCCTGGCTTGGCGCTGAGGTGATGCTGCCTGTGGGCGGCAGTGGCTGCTTACCCACCTGGGTGGTGTCAGGGGTGAGTTTGCTGGGCTTCTCAGCAGGGTCGTGCTTACAGGGAACCGCCTTCTCGCTTTCTGATGTTTCCAAGCCGTCTGAAGTCTCCACCATGCTTCTCCAATTAGTTTCTACAAATAGGAAGCACATCTTTTGAGTACCAGAGACACTGTTTCAGCGTCATGGAACTTATTTAAAAACACTAAATTAAGGGGCAAGGACAGAATATAGAAATTTGTTGGTTCATAAACTAAGTGAGGAAATTAAACATTTAATTGTTCTAAAATGAGTTTAAAATGTAATAAAGGAAGAATAATGTTCAAAACAATGTGTACTTGGGCTGGAGAGATGGCTCAGTGGTTAGGAGCACTGACTGCTCTTCCAGAGGTCCTGAGTTCAATTCCCAGCAACCACATGGTGGCTCACAACCGTTGTAGAGGATGTGATACCTTCTTCTGGTGTGCATGAGATAGAACACTATATATATAATGAATATTTAAAAAACAAATGTGTATTCAAATGAACAACAAAAAGATAAGATGTACCACTGGGTCAGAAAGTAGAGAAACTACTGATGCACATATGAAAGTCAATGCACTGCCTCTTGGTATTGCGTCCCTAATTCAGACAGGAAGCCAAGATGTCCAGCACAAAGAGTTCTAACGTCAAGGGTCTGGAGGAGCACATCACTTAGGCTTTGTGTCACATGTCACTCCCACACACCCAATGGTGTTTGGGAAAGTCTGATTTACACCACAGGTTATTTGGTTTACATGGTATGGGTTACATAACAAGTGTTGACGGAAACCATCTTTAAGGACTGGGACTCCAGGATGATTGTGGCTCTCCCACTGCCCTGGGTTTATTATTAAAATAAAAAGATCCAATTATCTTACAGTCATTTACATAGTATAGGAGCAATATTATTATCGTGTAGTGGGCTACATAATTCTATTTAACTTGCAGATGGTATTAGGGCACTTTAGTCGGGACACAGTTTATAGAAAGGGGAAACTAACAAGAAGCCTTTTCTTCCCTCGGCATGGGACAGGAGCTCCCATTCTCACTGCTGCCTCACGGATGTACCCTGCGCCTCTTATGCTCAGTCTCATGAGTAAAACAGTCGTTCACAGTGTCAAAGCACGAGACAGCAGTTGGTGACCCTTGTCCTATCTCTTCTATGCCTCTAGCCCATGAAACCTGTTATCATCCTATATCACGTCTAGCTCAAAAACCACAACTGCTCACTGCTGTCTTAACTAGGGCCTTATTTTTTCTGTCTTTTATGTCCTGCTGACTATTCCTAGTTTATTTTGTAAACTGGTATTAAATCTGTCTAACTGGCTATTGGTAACCTTAAGACAAGATTTAAACTCCTCTAAACCCATCATGACATGATTCTTACTTATCTGTCTTTCTGGTCCCACTGTACCCTGCCCGTGCAGTCACAGTACAGGCGAGGCCTGGCGTATGCTGCTCTGTGCAGTCTGTAGATAGACTCCTACTGTCCTGATGACCTCCCCTAGGGACTCCTTCCTCATCTTCCTAGAAGTGTCCACTGACCTGAGCCCACAGCACCTTTGCAGACGTGTTCAAAACCACTTACTCTGTTTGCTAGTCCACCCTCAGACCCTCACTCCCATCATATCTGTGTTCTTGTAGTTGCCACACAGTAAACAACATTTTTAAAACATATTAAAGGCTGGCAAAATGACTTGGCAGGTAGGCCTTTTCAACACAAGTCTGGAAACTGAGTTCAATCCTTGGAAACCATGGAGAAGTGACACCACAAGGCTGTCCTCTGACCACCACAGAACATGCTATGACACAGGTGTGCCACATCCTATCAAGAGCATGCAGATGTGACAAATACAATTTTAAAGCAAGTTATTATTACACATACTTAATTATGAAAAATAAAGCATTAAATTTCATTTATATCTCTTCCTATCAGCTTTTCTTTCTCCTAAGACAGGTTCAGCCGTTAAGTGCTTCTTAGGTAGTGTTAAAAATGAAGGCTTCCTTCCATCTTTGAAGCCTTAAATGTGGTGCTCTGAGAAGCCTCTGGGCTATTTCCCTGCTGTGTGTCCTCATAGAGAGCACGTATCACGACCACTTAGCCAAGCCTCATGGACTTTTCCTGTAGTGTGCTTTTCAAACTGGCGCTTCATCTGTTGCCGACTCAGCCTTTTGTCTTCAGCGTGAACTAGTTCTCCAGCACAAGCATGTCCACCTCTATCCAGGCAGTAACACCACACACTACAGTGTCTTAAAAGCAGACAATTCAGCTCTACCAAGAGCAACCCTAGCACTTAGTTACAGCAGAGACAAGGAGACAAGAAAGAATTTCTAACAGTTTAAATTCAGGAGGCAACAACATACCTGGTAAGTTCACAGGTAAGATTTAAATGAGGCAAAATGAAAAAGGAACCAAAATAGCAGATAAGTAATGGGAAATACTAATTCTCAACCTGACACAGGAATCCTTGGGTCGTCCATTAGGGTAACTGAAGTGGAGAGACGCAACCTAATTAGGGGTGGTACTATACCTAGGCTGGGGTACACCATGACCAGCCGCACAGTGCTCCTGCTGTCTTGCCCACCATGGCTAGACCTATTGGTTGTGTGAATACGAATGCCCCGTAGGTCACAGATGTGAATGCTTACTCACCAGGGAGTGGCACCACCTGGAAAGGATTAGGTGTGGCCTTGCTGAAGGCAGTGCCCACTGGGGGTGGGTTTTGGAGTTTTAAAAGCCCTCATCAGGCCAGCTGTCCTCTGTCTCTGTGTCTCTCTCTCTGCCTATGGATCAGGATATAGCTCTCAGCTACTGCTCCAGAACCTGCTCCCCACAATGATGGTAATAAGACTAAACCTCCAAAATGGTAAAGTCTCTTGTAAGAGTTGCCTTGGTCATGGTTTTGCTTCACAGTGAGGAACAAGTGACTAAAGCAAACATGATTACATTCAGGGGCTGAAAGGATGGTCTCGGTTCCAAATATGGCTGTTGTTGATGATGATGTTGCTCTTTTGTTCTTGAGACAGGCTCTATGTAGCCCTAGCTGTCCTGGAACTCTCTATGTAGACCAGGCTGGTGTTGGAATTCACAGAGATCCATTGGTCTCTGTCTCCAAAGTGCTGGGATCAAAGGTGTGCACTACCACTGCCAGCTGAAATAGTCTCTTTTTAATAATAATGTCTAAACTAATTTTTAAGGCAAAAGAAGTTGTGGGCTTGGTTGGTTCCTGGTGTCATTTAAACTGTGTGTGGTAGCACACAGCAGTCATCTGAGCACTTAGGGTAAAGACAGGGATATCTAAAACTCAAGGTCTTCCTTACCCAGTTCCTATCACAGTAGTCAACAGTCAGTTGAAGGCCAAACTCTCAAAGAAAAAATAAAGTATATAAAATAATCAAGTAGATTAGAAGATTATTTACAGAATGGTTTTAATCACTTGAATTATTTCATTTAAATTGGTATGAGACAACTTACCATATTCCTTTTCATTTACTTCAGAAATGGGTTCAGAAATAACACTGCAGAAAGAAATGGCGCTTGCTGCCGAGGGGTTGCGCGAGTGGCCCATGTGGTGAGGCACGGCCTTCACACTCCTCAATGCCTCCTCTGCTTGCTCCTGCTCTGTTGCGGCAACCATGTCCTTATATGCCTTCCTGGCTTCCTCCGTGAGCTCCACTAATCTATTAAACAGGCTCTAAAAAGACAGAGATTCTTCTGTGACTAGTCAATGTTTTTGAATTATTAAGCTTCTTACATTTTTAGTCCAGATATAATTTGGGCAGTACATAAACCACAGAACCTTACAAAATGTACTCAACACAAATGTGGGTCATAACTTCACAGGGTTGAGGCAACTGAGTCTAACACTACTTGTGATCTATTTGAAAGGTTCAACAATGTACTCCCCTTTAGTCTGGCACTACAGAAAGAAAAGGAACATTAACTCTTCTGCAAAATCTTGTGCATAACATAGCTTAAAAGCTGCAGAGGGTTTTGACCTTTTGTTTGTTTATTGTTTTAAAAACAGACAGATTAACATTAGCTTTTAAAGGAGACATCAAATCTGATGGTGGACAGAACAGGAATTCAAGAAGCTAACATTTGGTAAAGAACTTGAAAGACAGGCACAGAAAGGATTAGGAAGGAGAGGGCGTCCTTGACTGGGTAGCCATGTGAGACCGTAAATTACAGGAATCAAGAGAACATAAAGCCAGTCTGGGGCAGTAACACTCTGGCTTGGGCTGGGAAACGGGGGAATGAGCATGTGTGAGGAGTGGACAGCGGTATAGAAGATGGGAGTTTCCAAAGGAATTAAGTCCTCCAGCCAAATGTAGGCCATTCTCATGTTTAATAAAAATGCCAGTATTTACACAGTACTAAAGCTACATTTCAATAGCTGTATGTCATGACTTCCTCGGGCACCAAAAAGACAACCCATATGACAAAGCCTGGTGGTTCCCAGATCATCACTCAAAAGACTTTACTCCTGGTAAATGTTTTTGTTATTGGTTTCTTTCAAGACAGGGTTTCACTGTGTAGCTTGGGCTGTCCTGGAACTCACCATGTAGGCCTGGCTGGAACTCACAGAGAGAGATCTGCTGACTTCTACCTCACCTGCACTGGATTAAAAGTGTGCACTGATATGCCCAGCACTCCTGGTAAATCTTCTAATGTCTTGGTGCCACACTGCTGCTTAGAGGGTAGGGGACAGTAACAGATGCTGCTCACTGTGCTGTAACTAGTTATCAAACACACTCACGATTTGTTTGTACAGAGGAAGAGGACTGGTGAAAAGCAGCATGAACCATTAATAATACAAATTTTATTTGTAAAAAGTATTTGTGTTTTATTGTAGTGTATAACAAATCAAGCATTTAAATAAAACCAGTAAAAAGAAAGCAAATGTGTAGATTTGTGATTCTGAGATTAACATAGGTATAGATAAAACAGAAGGAAACAGAAACTAAAGAACATGAATGAGGGAAGAGGAGAAAGTATTCAAGACATAAGTCCCAGCCACTCCTTTGAGTCACTAAATCATTCCTGGCATGTGTTAACAGGAAGGAGCAAGACAGTATACTCCCTAAGTTATTCTCTCTCTCTCTCTGTGTGTGTGTGTGTGTGTGTGTTTGTGTGTGTGTGTGTGTGTGTGTGTGTGTGTGTGTGTACACAGGCAGGTGCACCATAGGTCAATGGGAGGAGCTGTTTCTCAGGGGCCAGTTAGTGTCTTTATTAGACAGGATCTCTCCCTGGTCTACAGACACCCACTTGTCTCTGCCTCCCCAGTGCTGTGAGTACAGCTGGACAGCGCCTTGCCTGGCTTAAGGTGAGTCAGGTTGTTTACTGACTGGGCCACATCCCCAGCCCTGTCTCCTAAGTTCTTACCTCAGCACCAAAATAATTGAAGATTCCTACAACACTAACAGGAACCAGCTTGTTCACGCAGCGTCCCAGAGCTTTCCTTCCAAGGGCAAACACAAAAGGAATCTCTTGCTCCCGGGCCATGGCTATGACATTGTAGAGGGCCTCATCAAGGCCACCTAAGGTAAGGACAGGCCACCAGTCAGTACCTACATGTTGGAGCTAACCTGGCTAAAAGACAAAATACTGCAAAAAAGAATATCTTACTTGATCTGTAAAACACACACACACACACACACACACACACACACACACATACACACACACACACACACACACACACACACATGTACGTCTCTCTCCACAATTAAATCCCAAATTCGGTCAAACCCAGTGCTTTAGTTTCTCTGTAGGGATTAGCATAGCAGAAATGAAGTTTCAATGTAACAAACATTTATTATGAAGAAGTTAAGGTGAAATTGTTAAAAGTAGCTAATTCTTTTTTTTTCACAGCCTCTAGAAGACAGATAACACAGTGCCTACAGGTGTTTTCTCTGTGCAAGTGCCTACCAGGCTACCTGACACCCAGATTTGTCTGCTCTACCAACAAGGTCAAACAAGGCTACACAGCATAGAATAGACTCATGTGCTAGCTTACCCAGGAGCCTCTCTCTGTGTGCTGGCTAGGTTTATGTCAACTTGACACAGCTAGAGTCATTTAGCAAGAAGGAACCTCAATGAAGAAAATGCCTCCACCACACACTGGTTTATGAGTAAGTCTATGGCATACTTTCTTAATTAGAGATTGATGTGGGAGAGCTCAGCCCATTGTGCTTGAGGACACCATTGGGCTGGTGGTCATGCAGAGCAAGGCATGGGAGCAAGCCAGTAAGCTGCACCCTCTATGGCCTCTGTAACCCTCCTGCCCCCAGCTTGCCATCTTGAGTTCCTGTCCTGACTTTCCTGGATGATGAACTGTACGATGTAAGGTGAGATGAATCCTTTCCTCCCCAAGTTGTTTTGATCACAGTATTTTATCACAGTGATAAAGACCCTAAGATACTATGTAACCGCTGGTTTCTGGAAGACAGATCTCTACCCTAAGCTGGGCTGAGGTCTTTACCTTTGTTTTAATTGTTCTTAAAGTGGGAAAAGTCATGAAAGGAAGAAGTTTTTAGAGCAGACTATAGAGAGGCAAAGTAATGCAAACCCTGACCGGTTCTAGTCTGATCGCACTTGGCGAGCCATAAGTATTTCATTTTCTCATATTCAATATGTTTCATAACTACACTGCAGATAAAGATACAGCCTCCACTGCAGCTGGTTTATGTTCCCTACATGGTATACCTTTCTGAAGCAAGCATACACACCCTTTGACTGGATCTTCTCACAGTTTGGGGAGATGATGACGCACTTGATCTTGTTCAGCTTCATGTGCTTGGTGACTTCCCGCAGCCCCATGACCAGCCGCCGTCTGGCTTTGGCTCTCACAGGGTCCTTTTGGTAGATGCGTTCCTGGAAACTGACAAGTTCTTGCAGAAGGAGGGTCACACATTCATCAATTTCTTTAGAAAGAACCTGGTTACAATATCTGTAAAAGAAGCAAAGAAGTAGGTAATTCCATCCTAATTTATTATCCTATAATTATAGGCTTACATTAGGAAAATATCTTTGAGGGTGAATACATCCAACAAGGCATCTTTATAACAAGTCACCAGTCTCTACAATTTCTAAACATGCTAATCAGAAAAACAGTCATACTGATTCTCTTTGCTTGTGAATCTCAGTGAAGTAGCTTTTAGTCCAGGACAAGCTGCCTTGGGACGTAGTACTGAACTCCTAATCATTAGTTTTAAAGATATAACTGAATGCTGGCTTGTTAAGACATTACAGTTTTATATGTCATTGTGATACATATTACTAAGGTACTTCGAACTCCTAATCATTAGTTCTAAAGATATAACTGAATGCTGGCTTGTTAAGACATTACAGTTTTATATGTCATTGTGATACATATTACTAAGGTACTTCGAACTCCTAATCATTAGTTCTAAAGATATAACTGAATGCTGGCTTGTTAAGACATTACAGTTTTATATGTCATTGTGATACATATTACTAAGGTACTTCTAGTAAGAGAGAAATGCAAGTTTTCTGAATTTCTTAGTAACAGTTCATTCTCTGACTGAGGAGAGAGGTGCCTGACCCTGCTGATGATGTAAACTAACAGAGCCACCAAGGAAATCACAAGTCCACCGGGCTCAGCACATAACTCCTGGGCTTAAACCTGCAGAACTCTAATAGACCAAAGAGATCAATGTGTACCGGTGTTTACTGCTCTACTACCCACAATAGCTAAAAATGGAGCCAGCCGAGATGGCCTCCAACATGCATGGCTAAATGAAATGGTTGAAAATGTATTAATATATACTGGAGTTTTATTCAGCTGCCAAGAAAAATAAACTAAAGACATTTGCAAGAAAACAGATCTAGTGACCATTATGTTAGGTGAAGTAACACAGACTCAGACAAATACTGCATGCTTTCTCTCATGAAGAACTTAGATTTACGTGTGTGTGTGCGTGCGTGCGTGCGTGTGCGTGCGTGCATGTGCGTGTGTGTGTACATCATAAAAGTAGAAAGGATCATCAAAGAGCAGAAGAGATCTTAGGAGAGGAAGAAGAAAATAGAAGGTAAGGAAATGTTTGTTTTTATTTTTGAAGACAGAGTCTCACTGTGGAGCCCTAACTGTCCTGACACTCAATCTGTAGACCAGGCTAGCCTCAAACTCTCAGAGCTCTGCATGCTTCTGTCTCCTGAGTGCTTGGGTCAAAGGTGTGAGATTCTGATCTCACCACACCCAGTGAGAGTAACAGAAGGAAGTGAGATGAGAGGAGGACTATTTGGGACAGGAAGTGAAGCAGCAGAAGGTGGGCAGGGGTGGGAGTGGGGGTGGGGGCAGCTGGAGAAGGGCATGAATGAGCACCAAGCAGAATCGTACATATGTATAAAATGCCATAATGAAACCCACTCCTCTATGTGCTAAATTGAAGAAAAAAATCTAGGTGGTGGACAGTATTTCTTACTGCACAGCCCACTGATACAATAAATCTGTTTTATTCTGCTGAAAAAACAAAAAGGTTAAAAATATGCCAAGAAAACTAAAATCACTTAATCCTTTGAGCCTGGATAAGTCTCAGCCATTAAAGCATTTCCATCCACAAAAATAAGTTTGGTTAAAGGCTCTGAAAATCTAGAAGATGAACTCAATAGGTAAACTGAAGACTCAAGGTAGAAGGCTTTTACACCAAACAAAGCAACTGACTGAGGCCTTCTGAAGATGTCAGCCTGAAAACAAAGGAAGTTTGCACTTAACTCCAGGGCAAGGCAGTCCTCAAGTTTACTTGTGGACCATCCATTGTCCTAACTCTTACCTCACTGCACCAGAGGCAGGCAGTCTACCTCATACAATGGAAGACATGGGCCCAAACACATGTCCAGGAAATCTCATGTTTTACGTGCAAACATTTAAGCAAGTATGACATAATTTCAGAAGATAGAAATGGGCAGATTGAGGAAAGCTTAATGTCACAAACACTCAAAATTAAAGAATCCAAACTACATTTTTCTTCTTTCCTGTCTCAAGCTGTTCGCTTCATACATATGCAATTTATTTTCACTGTGTTTCATCTGCTCCACATCTGCTGTCTGACATATAATGAGCTGCTCCTCAGGGCCTGGAGAGGTCCCTGCTGGAGCAGGACAGAGCAGTGGCGGCCGGACCACACTGGCTCTCACTCTAGAGTTCCCTCATAAGTCATTTTCAAAGTAACGTTTCTTTGTCTACACAAATATTAAAATATGTCATAGCTGCTTTGTGACTCCTTAATTATCTGATTTTAAACCAAACATACTTGCTTAAAGCGAGCACATGGGTTAACTGTGTAGCTCAGTGGTCAAAAATTTGACCAGAAGCTGGAAGCCATGAAGTCAATCTCTACCACAACAAAAATGGACAACAAACAAGAACAAAATGGCTTTATGGGATGGATCCAGGTCTAAGCTGAAGAAGTCTATTACATGTTATTAACTGATTAGTAAGCTTTAAAAAAATAGCTATATTATATGCAAAAACATAAGTATTTGGAGAGTAAAACCCATAGAACATTACATTCTATATGCACATATATATGAAATACATATATTCTTGATATACAATATACATACAATATAAAAGACTAGAGTGCTGAGAAAGAAGCACCACAAGTGAAGCAAGAGGAGGAGGTGCAGCAGAACTCCCATGATCCCTTGTTGGGTTTACTATGGTAACAACAGTATGAATTCAAAACAACCAAGATCCTTCAACTGTTCGACCTCAATATTGAGAAAAAAACTTACTCTCGAAATCTTTTGCTGTGGATTTTGGTTATCGTTGACGATGCCATTGGACTACCTATGCCAGAACTAGCAGGTGAGCCTTGCGACACAGGTGTCATACAGTATGGAGAGTTCTGACTTGCTGGAGAAAGAGAAGCATCACTGGGCATGCTCAGTCCAGTATCTGTGGAGATGCAAGGTGAAAGGGAAGAACCTGGAAACTTCAAATGCTAAGAAGCTCCAGATGTATGCACACAGTTTAGATGACAGAATTTTTCAAGCTGTCCCCTAATTCTCTGAAGTTAGTAAGTTAGGCATGTTTCCATCATAAAGTATTATTTCTTATAAACAAAATAAACTACTACTATTACACCATGCCCAAGAAAAATCTAAGCACAGCTTAGAAGTTTCCACAGAGGAGATGCGGAAGCAAAATTTTCTACAACACGTATGCCCAGGGATCTGTACCTTTCTGTATAGTATTATTACATATCTCTACTTAGCTATCTGTTTCTTAAATCTTTCTTTCTAATTCCATCTGGTATTGTCAATGACCATCTATGTCATCCATTCTCTCCTGACTCTCCCTGACCCCACCTACTTCTCTGGCCTTTCGTCTTTGCTCAGGCAGCCATACGTCTAGATACAAACTCTCAAGTCTACTGCTTCTTCCTCAGTTACAGCTTGTCAATGGGAAAATGCAGTAAGTCTATATATCCCGTCCAATAGTTAGACAGTTACACAGTCATGCTGTGTACCCACCTTATCAGCCTGGGATCATTGGTTTTCCAATCTTACTTCTATCACTTACTGAATAAACTATTAAATCAACATCAGAGGGATGAATGGATGAATGGACATACATTAATCTAAGGAGAATCATAATGAGAATAAAGGGGAACTGCAGGAAAGTATATCCTAGATAAACAATACTTGGGAATAACTCAACTTTCCTAAAGCATGGAAAGATTCCTGGTTGAGATCTGAGCAAATCAGATTTACCCTGCTACAAAACGCCGTGTGGCTACCTGTTGTACCAGACAGAACCTATCTGCTGGAATCACATGTGCTGGATATGAATAAAATCTTTGCTCTGTTTTGCAGTTCTCTATTCCTTGTGCCTTAAATATTAGTCCCACCCCCAAATAAGAAATCAATAAACGTGCTTTTAAAATAGTCCTGTGAAAAAATGAACAATATATAGTGTTCTCTATGTAAAAGATGATAAGGAAGAACTCTTATTGCATCCCAGGAGTCCCAGGCACGGGAAGATCCTAATGTCTGAGACATTCAAGTTGATGGATCTAAACCTTCGAATTGCCAGAGGCCTGCTATGGAACACTGCCCATCCTTCCAGCCACCTGCCTTCAAAAGAAACCACACAAATCAACATGCATGAAATGCAGTGTGCAACTTCTACTCAAGGCACAGCCAGGCATCCTCACCTTCCTGGGAGATAGTCTCCTGAGGTAAGTCATTGGCTAGGTCCAAATTCGTCTCCGTCAGTTCTTCGGCTCCCAAAACACTATGTTCCACCGTCAGACGTCCTTTCTTCTCCTCTCTTTCTTTCAAAATAACCTGAAAGCCATCACACCATCCTTTAATTACCAATCACTCCAAATAGGTTCAATAAACTCTTTCTGTTACACTAAAACACAGGCACAGCTGTGAGGATCTCAGTTCGCTGTGTTACCTGGCTACACAGCAGGTGACCTGTAAAAAGGTGACCTATTTTAAAAACTAAGTTGAATAGAATGCTGTACAGAGAATATAGGGAGAGTGCTAATAGTCACAATCAAACTCACGTCATCTATCTCCATCTTCAAATCAAGAGAAGCAGGATGCTGATGCAAACAAGAAAATAAGGCACGACCTTAAATCCCAGGTGACCAAGTAGGATTTCCAAATCTGGCTCATGCAGTTTGTGTGACTCACACTCTACAGTATTCAATTATTCAGACATGGATTAATTCATTCTGACCCTCTAATAATAAGCCAAAGCTGATACCATTATCAATTTATAGGCAAGGAAGATGAAGGCGAAAAGGTGGGCCTCGAGGTGCTCTCGTCCACCCTGCAGTTACTCAGGTCCAGGGCTAGCTGGCCAGGAGGCAGAGATGCATGAGGCTGTGAGAGAATAGAGTCAAGCGCAACTGAGAAAACTCTGGATAGAATTAGACTTCTACACGCAGGCCCCCATACAAGCATGCCCACACAAGCTTGCACACACAAATACACAGAAGAGAAAAAATGCAAAGGAAAGAAAGATCTGAACTTATTCCTAAGGAGGGTCTAATGCTTTGCACTATTTATTTTTGAAACATTATAGAAAACTTCACTTTGCAGGACCTTCTTACATACAAGACTGACATACAATATTGGTTTTGAATTAACCAGTCACATATAGCCATGTGTATAAATATATTATGATTTCTACTTCCTAAAACGCAACTAATTTTGCAAAGAAATAAAAAAGTAAACCTTTAATTACCCTATAAAAGAAACATCTCCAGACTCTGGGTTACCTTTTTCAGCGCTGTGGGTCGTTTCAGCTTTGCAATTTCCTTCTCTTTTCCCTTTTTTGCTTTAGAGGAAGTAATGTCCAGAGAATTAAAGGATGTCAAGCACGGCTGACTTCTGGTCAGGGTTTTTCTGTTAGAGTCTTTAGTGTGAAAAGTGCCTGTGGTGACAACTGAAAACAGACTCAAGCGTTAGAGTCACTATGGCAGTCAAATGCCCACGTGCTGACAATCTCCTCAATAAATCCTCAAAAACACAGGAATTCTCTTCCCATGCAATAGACAGAAAAGACGGCATGATGATGGCTGGCAGCACTGCTCAGACAGCTTCCTGCCGGAGCTTTCACCTCCCGAGGAGGAGGAAGGTAAGTCAATGCAGTCAGTCAACCTAGAGTTCTCCAGTCAGCTGGACACTGGGCAGCTTCTAGACAGCCTGGTCCACCTGAGTTCTCCTCACCCTCACTCAGACCTGTGCAGCCTCTGGCTCCTCTCCTCAGCCCAGTGTCAGAAGGAACTCGGACTGCCCTGCTACCCAGCACCTGCTACCTACACACCATTCAGACCTCACTCTTCAGCCCTGATCCTTTAGCGTTTCTAACCCTCCGAATCTCACCCCTCCACTCTGGCAGCTTGTTTGTCATTTCCTTGAGAAGACACTGCCCAAATTACAAAAGAAAAAAAGTCAAAAAGGAAGGGACAGACATCCTTCCTCCTGTCCAAGGCCTACTAACCACCTCAGTTCCTAATGCCACTTTAATTCCTCTGGGACTTGTTCTGTCCCTTTTCTCAAGCATTCTCTCCCCCCCACACACACACCCCTGTCTAAAAGAAAAGCTGGCTTGGGAGGCAAACCCAAAGCCTAGTCCTGTAACTGGCCTGCTTCAGCCTACAGTGCTCTTACTGCTCCCTTTTCCCAGTCAAACTTCTCAGTACCATTCTGACCCCTTTGTTTTCCAAACCACTACCATCTGGCCTTGGCCTTATCCACTCTCTTGTAAGTATACTGAAAAGACCCAACAGAACTTTGCAGTTGCCAAATACAATTTCCCAACCTTCAAAACTTCTCCCCAGGCCTCTTCTAACATCATTCATTCATATTTATTCGTCTGGCTCCTCTTCCCTTTATTACGGAAACCTGGTCACTACAAGGGCTTCTCCCTCATTCTAAATGACTTCTAACCTGAACTACACATGTATAAGCACATGACAAATGGGACCACCAGGGCCTCCGCTGCTAGCATTTCATGTCCAAGGCCACTGTCAACTCTCCTTAGGTCACTGTGGTATCCTCATAGCACTCTTCACTAGCCAGAGAGTGCAGGTACAGTATGTGTGTGGGGGTGTGCCTGCACATGTGTCCATACCCATGTGAAGCCAGATGTTGGTGCTGTGTGTCTTCCCAATCACTGTCAATCCTAGTTTTAAGACATGTTCTCTCACCAATTCAGCTGCACTAGCTGGATAATATGCTGAAGGATCTGCTGGTCTCTGTGTTTCTCACACTGGGATTACAGTGTGCACTGCCTGGCTTTTACACAGTACTAGAGATCCACACTCAGGTCCTCAAGCTCACGTGGAAATCACTTCACTGATGGAGCCATCTCTCCAACACCCTGCACTTGTCTTTGACCTATTTCTACAGTCTACTACTCCACGCTCCGTCAAGTCCTTGCAAATGTTCACTCCCATTCTTTTCTTATGTTTCCTAATACCTTCTTTCTATTCAATACTTTCAAATAAAGACTGGGAACAGAAGGGAGTCTCATTTCTATATGCCAAGAACCCAACTCATTCTTCAAGGTCCAGTCAAACACTGCCTCCCATGACTTGTGACCTTTATTTCTCTTCATCGACTGCCATAAACCACTGTCTTCTACAGGCTCACAGAACTTGATGTATGTCTTCTAAGACACCACTGTTGATCATGTATTTATGTGTGTCTATTCTCCTACAAGACAACCAATGACTGGACCAACTTGAGACCCATCTATCTAAGAGCTAAGCCCTGATGCTATTAATGACTCTGCTATGCTTGCAGACAGGAGCCTAGCATAGCTGTCTCCTGAGAGCCAGTTCATTCAGCAGTGGATAACATTTCACCCAGACGCATGGATAAACGTGCACCATGTGGATGCCTGCTGGAGGGCATCAGATGCCCTGGAACAGAAGTTGTGAATGGCTGTGAGCTGCCACTTGAGTGCTAGAAACTAAAGCCAGGTCTTCTGCAAGAGTAAGCTCTTACTTGTGGGTCAGCTCGAAGCTGAGCCAGGTATGTGTTTTCTGAGTAGGTCTGTCTTCATCTTCCCCATAATCCCAATGCTCCGACTGCACATTTTATACACTGATACTCAGATTTATTTAACATTACTTTTATTGATTCAATCACAGCTGTAAAACTGAGATGTAGTTCAGTGGCAGAAGTTTATCTCCTATTCAAACACCTCAGGTTCAAGCATTAGAAAAAGGTTGGAGATTTAGTTCAATGGTAAAGTGTTTGCCTAGCCAAGCACAAGGCCCTGGGTTTAGTTCCCAGCAACTAAAGAAAAATAAACTTTTAAAATGACAGATATCTGGGCATGGTGGCTCACCAGTAGTTTCTGCATTTGGGAAACCAAGGCAGTGGGATTACTTCAGCCTTGTCTCACAAAAGAAAGATAGCAATTAACAATAACAAAAATCCTAACCAAGTCTCAGCGGTCACAGGTAAACAACCTCCTCTTTGTAACAATACGCACTAGTTTGACCCAGTTTCTGAACACTTTGCATCTATCATCTCATCCCCGCAGCAACCATGATTATGCACTATCACTACTCCAATTTAACACAAAGAACTAAAGGACGGGAAGATAAGTATCTTCCTAAAGAAACACTTCAAAGAGCGGCTTCCAACCCCGTCAGCCTGACTGCAGCCTCAGCTCTGAGCTGCAGGACGGCTTCCATCCATCGCAGGAGCTTGCTACTGCACTCACTGTCACCTCTACCAAGTTCCTCACAGCAGGGGTTTCCACCACAGGTTTCGGCATCCTGCACAGATGTTGCCACCCATTCCTATCTTTGACCTACTCAACAGTCCTGGGCTGGGACCATCTGGGAACAGAACAGGAGACAATTCTGCTTCTCAGCATTAGTGCTTTCAAATGGTGCCCTTCCCTCCTTTGTGCTATACCTAGTCCTCTAGAAGAAAAGGTGGGGGATCGAACACTGAACCTTAAATCTGGTTAGACTGCGGGAAGTCAGATCAGTGTCTCATTCACACATATAAAGCTATCAACACTTGTCATTCTTATCCTCTGATTTTTTTACTTTAACCCTTGAAGAAGAAAAACAAACAAAATAAAACAAACAAATAAGCCTAATAAGAACGGGGCCAGGGAAAGAGGGCTCAGCAGCTAAGTGTCTGTACCACAAGTGTGACAACCTGAGTTCAGCTGACCCTCAGTACTGGTGCAGGACTGATGGAGACAGAGTCCTGGAATCTGTTTTCTGACATCGACTTGCTCGACACGACATGGCACCACAGTGTCTCTTTGGGGGTAGGGGCCACGTAAAGAGTAGGGAAAAGTGTAGCTAGACCCAGAGGCTGCAGTGAACTGCTCAGAACTAAGGCATCACCTGGATGTGCCAGCGGTCTGGTGTTGGTGATCTGACGGGCTTTCATTGCCTGCTGTTGCTTCTCCAGAGCAGCCAGCATATCCCCTAAATCCAGCTGCACTGGGGTTTTATTCTTTTTTCCAGCTGCTTTTGATAGAGCTTCCTAAGAGATGGATAAGAAAGGATTCATTTTTTGTGACTGGGAAAATCTGACGAATTGTAATTACACTGGTACTCCCATCCATCCCAACACAATCACAGACAAGCACAACTGTGCAGAAATTACTTATACCTGCAACTTTTTTTGCTCCATACTTATTTCTGAGTATTCCTGTGCTGTGGCAAGGGCTGCAGCTAAGGCCTTTTTCTTCTGACTCTTAGCTCGTTTAGGAACTGAGGTGGTAATGGGGATCGGAGTCTGAACTATATTGATGGGTGAGTTCTCAGGTAGGTCATCCAACTATGGAACAGGAGAAACACATCTGTTAGTCATTTCACAGAAGCCAACAGTGAGGAAAGACAATGCAGACTGGGGCAGACTGCAGGACGAAAGGAGACTCAAGAGGACTCGGGATCATAAAGAACAGGGTAAGCAGGAGGCCCATTTTAGAATAGGAGACAAAGGGACAAACTGAATATAACAGGCGATGCTCGTCTAGGGAAGTTTGCATACAGAATGTATGTGGTATAAGAGCATTTAAGGTTTCCTCATCTAATAAGAGAACTGCCGACGTCCCCAAAACTACTTTGTTTAGGAAAAGAAACATTAAGGCTCAAAAAGTACAAGAGTTTGCTGCCAAGATGGAAACCTGAGAGAAACAGCTCGTGCAAGTCCGTCCTCCCCAAGCACTCTGTGCGCGCGCGCGCGCACACACACACACACACACACACACACACACACACACACACACGCACACAGTGGATCTAAGCACGCAGTGAGCATACTGCCCAACACACCACGCCGCCCTACACCCTTTATACCACCCCAGACTCCTTGCCGTATAGCCCAAGTTGAAAAGGTGTTCTGTTTTTCTTATAATTTTGAAAGGGGTTACTCACTACTTTTGAAGAAAGTTTCTGTTGAATAGTCTCATCTTTAGAATTTCCGCTCTCACTTAGTTCTTGAAACCCATCTTCATCCTGAAATAGTTTCACTTTGTCAGTGAAAATGTTCAGTGCTAACCCTACAAAGGGGTGTGTGAGGGTGTGTACATGCCTTCATGTCTGTGTGGGTGTGTGGTGTGTGTGCTCATACACATGCACACATATGTGTTTGCTGGGGATCAAACCCAGGGCCTTACTTATGCAAGTAGTAAAGACAAAGACGCCCAATCCAAGACCACAGACTCTGCCCAAAGCCCCGTATCTGAGAACAGAGAGAAGACTATGCTTAAACGTCCTGAGAGCTGGGAAAGTGCTAACTTTGGAAGCATGAGGAGCTGTTCAATTCCCAGACCCTAAGTAACAGCAGCTGCGCAGGGCAGGCATGGAGATAGATCCCAGTGCTGCGAAGTGAAGACAGGCAGATCCATGAGGCTCACCAGTCAGCCTGCCTCACTTTATCACCGACCTCCAGGCTAATGAGGAACCGTTTGTCAAAAAAACCAAAGTGGATGATGTCTGAGGGGCAAGACCCGAGGTTGTCCTCTGGCTTCCACATGCAAACAAACAGAACCCACAGTAAACAAAGAAACATGGTCGAGAGTTGGCAGGCTACCAGCTCAGTTACGTCCCAGGCCCAGATCTAGGGCTCCGAGTGACTACCTACGATCTGCCGGAGCTCATGAAAGGGTTGGTCCGACAGATCCAAAGCTGCATGACCTCCATGGTACAGGGCAACAACGGGATATGTGAGGGGCGTCTGGGTGGTAATGCAGCAGAAGCCGGAGGCCTCTAACTGGAAAAATGGCTCACTGCAATGAACATGTACAAGCAAAGGAGTATAGACAAAAGGTACACTGCATGACACGGTGACACACTGTGACGCACTGTGACGCACCGTGACACACTACTGCTTCCATGACAAGACGGGACGTTTCCTATCTTATTTTATTTTGGGGGGAGGTTGCAAAGGCAGAGGATAGATATGAAGGGATGGGGAGATGAGTGGGATTAGGGGACATGATGTGAAATTCACAAAGAATCAGTAAAACGTTAAACGATGAGTCAGTGTATCATGTTACTTATAATCTAACAGGGTAACCTGTTGACACATGAAAATACAGCATTTATAACACAATCACCAAATTCATTTTTAATGAAGATTTTTTTAGAATAGTTTATAAGTAAAAATTTGAAAATTACCTCAAAATATAAAGACTCAGAATTTGGGTCACTTCTGTGAGACTGAGTAGAGTTTAAGTGCTTATTGTCTTGTCTTTTTTGCAAATTCTGTCTTCTTTCTGAGGAAGTACTGTGTCCTCGGCATCTGAATCCAACCTGAGAAAGAAACTACTATTCCCATTAACTGTCTCAAGAAATACAGCACTTTACAAAGTGAGTAACTTACCTTCAATAGTTAAAGCGTCTGATGAGACATGACACTGTATGGCTTTTCTCTGCCCAGAAGCTGAACACTTTTACCAGCTTTACTCCCAGGAGCCAAAGCCTGACATGCCTAAGGTCCTCCAGGTGGTGAACAGTCCTTCCTGCTAACGGGTTACATCCGCCACACAGCGGAGTACTCATTAGCTGGCCATGAGGTACTTGTGGCTAGTAAACTAATCACCTGAAAACATTTCTAGAGAACCAGCTGACTGGGAAGAGCCAACAGTGAAAAGATTACACAAACAAGTAGACATAGGAAGACCAAAAACTCAAGGTTATCCTTGGCCAGTCTGGGCTAAAAAGCATCCCTAGAGAAAACTCTTCAGTAAGAACTCTGCTTTCAAGGCAAAGTTGAAAGGCTGAAGAAGAAAGGTGGCAGAGTCTATATAACCCCAACACTACAGCAGAAGAGGCAGGACTGTGCAGTCGGGGCCAACCAGGGTTACAATATGAAGAATGGTGGTAATAGCTGAAGTACAAGGCAAGATCCTCAGTCAGAAATGAAACAAACGGGTTGGGTAAATTTAGCTCAGATGTAGAGCGCTTGCCTAGCAAGCGCAAGGCCCTGGGTTCGGTCCCCAGCTCCGAAAAAAAAGAAAAGAAAAAAAAAAGAAATGAAACAAACATACCCCCACTCAACATGCGCACGTGAACAAAAAAAAAAAGGGAGGGGGGAGGAGGAGGAGGGGGAAGAAGAAGGGTTAAAGAGACAGAACGTTATCTAGTCACATGAAGTCCTATTATCCTGTTACAGGAGCTGTTTGTATCTCCCCCACATCCTTGTGTTGAGATCCTAAGTCCTGGGAGACAGGCTCTGGGAAGTGATCAGGTCAGAGAGCAGAACATCATGGATGAGATTTATGAAGCTATAAAAGGATCCAAAGAACTCTCAGCTGCTCTTCTACTTAAGGGCAACATTGGAAGTAAGAACCAAGAAGCAGGCCTTCGGCAGACACTTCTTCACCAGCCAGCTGCCCTTCCTGTACCCGACCCTGGAACACTAAAGTCTTCTGCTCACAAGCACCAAGTCCATGGCACTTTCTATGGTAATCAGACTGAGACATCTTACTAATAAGCCAGCAAAATACTTCACTGTCAGAGGGTAAAGAAAAAGCATGTGTTCAAATTCTCTCTTAAGAAGAGATGTTAGCTCACACCAAACACCCCTCAGAAGGAATAAAGAGATTTAAGAAGCCCCTCTCTATTGACACCTACCTCATAATCCTAACACCAAACGATGTGAGGCAGGCATGAAGGCAAATCAAGGACATCACAAGCAGAGCCCTGCACCTGGCCCATTTTCATGCCTGCCACTGTGAACCAGTTAGTGTATATGTATTGCTGGATCAAAACTACTCAACAGTGGGGGCTGGGGATTTAGCTCAGTGGTAGAGCGCTTACCTAGGAAGCGCAAGGCCCTAGGTTCGGTCCCCAGCTCCGAAAAAAAGAACCAAAAAAAAAAAAAAAAAAAACAAAAAAAAAAAAAACTACTCAACAGTGTTTCTGTAAAAGCAAATGCAACTTGATTGTTTTATGTGGAGCTAAGAAGTATTAGGTCTGTCAGACATGGAACTCATACATGAGGCAGAAACAGACTGATCTCATGAGTTTGAGGCCAGTCTGGTCTACAGAGTGAGTTCATGCCAGTCAAGGCTACACAGAAAGACCCAATCACCAAAAAAGAGAGGGAGCGGGGAAGGGAAGAGAGAGAGAAAAGGAAAAATGCCAGTAACTTAAAACTTCCAAACTAACAGTTTCCTGAGAACCAGATTTTCCAATAGCCTCTGAGTAAACCAATAATCTCATAACTGAGTGCTTCCGTCAGTTCTTCTAAGTTTGCTGCTGAGACACAGTAGTCTTGAAATTCAAGAAGCAGCGGCAGGATCACCAAGTTCAAAGATAGCCTGGTCTACATAGGAAGTTTCAAGCTAGACACAGCTACAGGGCGGGACTCTGCTTCAAAATAAAGAAACAGGTATATGGAATAAAACAGAGGGATAAAGAGAGACAGGGGGGTGGGGGGGATGAAATCAAGATTCAATGATGGCATACTTGTAACCCCAGTTCTGGGAGGCTGAGGAAGGAGACTAAAGGTCAAGGCCTGCCTAGACAATGCACTGAGACTTGACCTCAAAATAAATCAAGGTAAAAAGAAACAGACAAGCATCAGAGTAAGCAAAGACATGCTGAGACAAGTTTATAGGAAAAGAAACACAAGTAACTCAAAAACACCAAGATGCACAACTACATCAAAACCTTTTGAAAATCTAACTATCATGTTAATCTGAATACTGTCTCCCTCAAGTGATCCTGTTTAGACCTTGATTCCTGGAAGATTTGGCACCACTAAGAGGTGTGGAACTTCCAAGAGGTGGGGCCTGGAGCTGTGGGAAGGGCTCAGGCAGTAAAGTACTTGCCTGTCTCACATGAGGACCTGGGTTTGATTATCAGAATCCACTTTTAAAGGCACCAGATGTGGTGGCACGTACTTCTAATTCCAATGCAGGAAGGCAGAGCCAGTGGGATGACTGGGGCGTGCTGGCCAGTCAGTCTGCACTGGTAAGAGCCAAGCTGAATGTGATCCGTACGTCGCTGGCTTTCCCTTCACTGTCTGTATCTTCAATGGTTAATCTGTGTGTAGCACAGGCGCACACTTGTTTGCACAGATGCATGTGCCTCTGTGTGCAGACAGAGGTCAGAGAGAGGCATGGGGTGTCCTGCTCTGTCAGGCTCAGCTTCATTCCCTGGATTTAAGGTCTCTCAGTGAACCAGGAGCTAGGATGGTGGCCAGGAAGCTGTAGCAATCCTCTTGTCTTTGCCCCCACAGTGTCAGGGTTTCTGACATACACATCCATGACTAACATTTTACATAGGTGCTGAGGACTTCCAGGTCCTCATGCTGGCACAGCAAGCATTATTACCCACTCAGCCAGCTCTCTAGTCCCATAGTCAGTGAGTAAAAGTACTCGCTGCTTTGATAATATGGACAACCATGTGCTACCATTCATCATTAAGTCTCTGATAAAAATATCTGGAAACACTGTAGTATAAAAGTAGCACAAGGACAGGTGAGAACACCTAGGGAGTGAAGGTGCTTGTTTCCTGGGAAGCCTGGCTGACCTGTGCTTGACCCCTGGGATGCACATGAGGTGGAAGGAGAGCTTCTGCAGTTACTTGCTGGACTATACACATTCACACGTACAGACACTCACACACAAAGACACACAAAAAAAGAACTGGTATAAATAAATAGAGGCCACTATTTGCTGTAGGATTCACCTCTAAAAGCCTTTAAAGTCTAGAAAACAATCAGAAATTGCAAAGGAGCAGCATTATGTTTTGACTTAAAAAGGAGTTGGTATTTGGGGGAAAAACAAATATATACTTAAGAAAAATCTTAGCACAAGGGAACATCGGTGGTAGAGGGAAGATACACTCTCAAACTCCGCCTCTAATGCTTTAGGAATGAAGGAGGAAGCACACAATAAACAGATCTGCAAGGTAGAGCAGCACATGGCAGCAGCACTTTGGAGACTAAGGCAGGAAGGTCGCAAGTTCAGAGTAACTTGGGCTGCTGAGTAAGTTCCAGACTTGCCTCAGCTCTAGGGCAAGACCCCCCTCAAAAAAAAAGAACAAGATACACTCACTTGGTTTCTTTTTTCTCACCAATTATCAGGCAGAGATAAAGGACTTAAAATGTTTTTCCCCTCCCCTCAGGGTTATTTCCTTTAATGGACACAGATACAAAATGAGCAAACAACAAAACCAGGGCCAGGACCCAGCCCAGACTCTTAGCAAGGCAGGCAGTTCCAACTCCAGCAAAGTCAGTAAACACTTCACATGTTTTGTTTAGTCTTTATCATCAAATAAAGCTAAAGCTGGATTGCCTCGTGAGCCTGAAACAAGATGGCCTGACTGCCAGAACCAGGAAGGGGCATCACTTCTCCTTCCTGGCAGCACGAGGGACTGTCTGGTTAGTGAAGGGCAGCAGCAGGCAGACAGACCCATCGCTCTGCTCTGACTTCGGGTCCATTTGTATTTGTATGACAGCTCTAATTCCTTAACTAGATATATAAGGAACCCAGGAAGTCTATTGAAAATGAAAAGGAGAAATAATGACCAATAACAACTCCCTGATTTGACAGCCAAACAACACGTGAAGACAGTCACTGTAGACAGATGCATAGCTGTGCACAGCCCACTCGGCATGACTGACCAGCACCTGCCTAGTCTGGCCACACTGTGGCACCAGGTAACCATCAATGTGACAATGGCACTAGTATACAAGAGTGTTAATAAGCCACATCAAAATATCCAAGCTGAAGAGATGGTTCAGCAGGCCTGGTGCCCAGAGACTGACCCTTATCCTACAAGCTGTCCTAATCCTACAGCCACTGCGTGGTTAGAAAGCCTAAAGACCAGACTGCAGTCCTTAAGCTCAGCCACTCATCCTTTTTTGTTTTGTTTTTGAGACAGGGTTTCTCTGTGTAGCCCTGGATGTCCTGGGCCTTGCTTTGAAAACCAGGATAGCCTTCAAGTGACTGGGATCTGCTGCTTCAGCCTCCTAAGTGCTGGAATTAAAGGCACACCTGGCTAGCTCAATAGCCATTCCTAAGAATGAGAAGAGGATCTAGGTTTTGATATGGAAGGAAAACAGGCACAAGGGCAAGGTAGATGGGGGCTTTCTTTTCCAAACTTTGTAACACACTTACTCAGACACAGAGTAGAAACATGGTACCACTTACATGCATGTTCTCACCACCTTCACTCAACACATTACCTACCAGGTCATTACTTATGCCTTACTAGCAAAGGCATTTGACAAGTTATAGCTATGGGAGCTTCCTGTGCATGTGTGTGATATGCATGCATGTGTTCATGTATGCACATGTGCACGTGTGCAAGCCTTCGTGTTCTCAGACAAAAACCTGAGGTGTCCTTCCTCAGAAAACAACCACATTTGTTTCTGTGAGGCAGGTTCTCATGGCCTGGGGCATGGCAACTCTGCACTCACACAATCACTGTGTGTGCCCTTCCTCTGCATCTCTCTCTACCCTATTCTTTTGAGACACAACCTCTCTCACTGAACCTGAAGATCACAGTTAGCTAAGGTGGCTGCCTCCCCAGCTCTGCGACTGTTGATGTACTCTTACGAGAGTACTTAAGTAGGTGCTGGGGATTCAAACTCAGATCCTCAAGCTTACCACAGCACACAGGAGTTCACATTTCGATAACTTTTGCATCTTTAAAACTTAAGGATACTGTGATTCCTAATTGCTATACTCTGATTCCTGAATGCTACACCATTATTATAAATTTAATTTATCCATCTCACACCTAATCAAATTTCCAAAATCATTCAAAGTACCTGTGAATTATTTCTTTGTTCAGTTTGCCTTCCACCTCTAGAAAATGCCTGGTTTTTTTCCATCCAAGGTCTTTTCTGAGTTGCCTGGCAAGTTACTTTGGGCCAGTTTACACCACCTGTATCAAATATGTAAAGATATTAAAGATAAGATTTGTTGATAAAGAAGGCCAAAATCTAAACAGTGAGTCACTACAGACACGGAATTTTTCTGTAAGTTTAAAACCGCATGTGCACTCTTAGTGACACAAATGCCATCCTGCATAACAGTCTACACCACATTTTCTCAACATGTTCAGGACACTACATATACTTCTCAATTAACTCGAAGCACTGGAGACTTCCAGGCTTTGTTCTAACACTGGTTAGCTCCACACTTAAAGGAAAACTTGAATGGACAAAGAATAAAGTACACACGAAAAGAAAAAGAAACACTGCAGAAAATAATTACCTGTGCAGCCCGAGGACTCCGAATGCTAAAAAACACAAAACAGAGAGGACGATTACTTCCTAATTCAGAGGCAATATGCCACACCTTGCAAATGTTTCATAATTTAACCTAGTGTTAAGTATATTGTTACTGAGAATGAGTGATTTCTATTTTCAAGAAAAGTAAAGTACTATGGTTACTAAGAATTGCTCAAAAGAAAAAGAAAAAGAAAAAAGAGTGCTTCAGCTTCAACAAAGTACTAAGAGCAGGAATAAAAACTGCAAACAAACACAAAATAGAAACAGAGCATTACGCACACTTATGGTCCCAGAGGCAGGGTCACGCAGAGTCCCTGGTGCAGGCTGGTTGTTGTGCTTGGGGCTGCAGTAACCGCTGTCGCTGTCAATGTCAGCTTCACTGGCCCCCTGCTCACTGGAGGACTCTGCAGCAGGGTGGGACGCTCTTCTCCTCCTGCCTTTGCCTTTCCAGAGCATTGTGGCTGTGCTCTCCGAGAGAGACTTATTAGCAATGTCTGATGGGAAATCTACAGGGCAAGGCAAGGCAAGTGGACAATTATGATGACCAAGTTTATACATTCTTGTTAAATTATTAATTAAAATGGCAGTTTGTAAATGGAAAAATGTGACTCTGAAAAAATCATTTAAAATGCTCCTAACAACTTGTAGCACAGTGTCATTATAAAAATAAAATACTTGTATCATAATTCTAAACATGACCAGCCCTTTAAGAGAGGACACAGCTAACCTTGTGAGGCCACCACACGTGCCTCAGCAGTCTACCACTTACCCCTCACCACTACCCTGCGTTTAGTTTTCACTCACTTTCCCTTATGGATTTTCCATTGATTTTCGTAATTCTAAAACAGAAAGCATGCACTTTTATAGCTTTATATTGTATTACCAAAATATCAGCTGCATCTTCTTATCCCAGCTCCCTCCACATTAGTTTTAACCTTCAGCTGTATAGAGCTAATAACTGATGCCACTGTAATACAGACTGCATTTACATGGGTAAACTAATGCATTTAAACTTTCTATCACTCACGGTATGCTTCGGTTGCTTTGCTATTAAAAACAAATAGCTGGGCATGGTGGCATATAACTTTAATCCCAGTATTCAGGAGGAAAAGGCAGGAGGATCTCTATGAGTTCAAGGCCAGCCTAGTCTACAGAGCTGAGTACAGGTCAGTTAGAGCTACCCTGAGTTCCTATCTCAAAGCAAACAACCAACCCACTGTTGATTGGAGGGAACGAGGGGCACGATAATCAAAATGTGTGCATGAAACTGTCAAAGAAGGGATTCAATGAAAGGTGACTGGCTTTAGTAAAAATCTGATGACCAGTTAGTTGGGCAGGAAATGGAAGGCAGAACACAAAGGAACTCTGGGAAGAAAGAAGTACTTTTGCCAGGATTCACGAGAGGAGATGGACGTGACTATGGGTCTAGAAGGTAAAGCTAACCGTGTGGCAGATGGGGCTAGGTGGTCAGGTTAATTTAGATGAGAGTCTACCCAGCTAAGGCCTAAGCTCTGAAATAGTAAAAGGTCTCTGTATGGTTGTTTAGGGCACTAGCTGGTTAAGACCTTCTGCCATATTAATTTCCAGCATTAACTAATATATACAGAATATTAATCATCATTTTACACTTGTATCCTAAAACTGCCTTTGTAGACCAGGCTAGGCTCAACCTCAAGATCCACATGCCTCTGTCTCCCTAATGCTGGGATTAAAAACATGTGTTTCCCTCTCCCTTCCCCTCTCAAAAAACCCAAAGCCAGGCATGATGGCCCTTGCCTTTAACAGCAGCTCTTGGAGGCAGAGGCAGGCAGATCTCTGCGTTCAAGGCTAGCCTGGTCTACAGTGATTCCCATGACAACCAGGACTACACAGAAAAATCACGTCTCAACAAACAAAAAAAGCATGTACCCAGCTCAGACAGTACTGTTAAGAACCTTGCCAGGGTTTACAAAGGGATGCAGAAATGGATCACTATGAAGAAGGACAGCTCTGGAACACATGACTTTCCCCATAACTACTGCAGGCATTGCAGCCCATTAAGCACATTGCTTTTAGGCCCTACACAGCAAGATGGCGTTTAACTAATTCCAAGATACTCTTTCTGCTCATATATAAGGTAATATGACTAAATATCCAACAGAAAGGACTGCATAATGAAGAGCAAAAACTACTTCATTCATGTCAATCTACACCAGTTTAGGGAATCCTCTTATATGTGATGGTATTTTTAAGAGTTTTTGTGGACATATATCACTTATATGAAATGAGTTTCATTATGTTTACAGTTTGTTTTTTTTTACTTTATTTTGAATGGGGGAGGGTAGAGTACAGATGGTCACAAGACCAGAGGTGTCAGACTCCATGGAGTTGTAGTTACAGGCCACTGTGAGGCACATGACACGGCTGTTGAGAGCCAATCACCTGACCCCTGGAAGAACAGTAAGAGTTTTAAGCACTGAGCCGTCTCTACAGTCCTTACAATATTCTTTTGAGACGGGGTTTCAGAATGTAGCTGAGAGGGCCTTGAGCTCAGAAGGCAGAGACAGAATCCGAAACACAAGCTAGCTAGACACACTAGCCAAGGCATCGAAGGAGGTCCAGGCTCAGTGAGAGCCCCTGCCTCAATATGAAGGAAGGAAAGCAACAGAGGACATTCGGTATCAATGTTGACTACACACACCTACCCACACATGTGAGAGCGACAAGTAAATAGCAGACAGAGCACTGCCTTACCAGTTTGCTGTGAGGCATCAACCAGAAGCACAATCTTTGATCGGCTATCAGGACCTGCTGCACTTGTTTCTTTCTGAGTAGCCACGTTCTTCACCTGTGGTCTTTTGTTTTTTATATGTTGTTGTAAAAGCTGTGGCTGAGTTAAGTTTAAAAGACGAAGGAAAAAAAAGAAGCAGCAGTCAGTGAATGAGGGAATGTACTAAACATAAACTACACAGTCATTACAGAAAGACCTAAATGTTTCCCACAAAACATTATCCACTAAGGAGCATCAGAGGCTAAACAATGCACCATAAGCACACTCAACACATTTTTAGATAAGCACGAACACGCCAATTAGTTTGGGACTCTGACTCTGCCTTGTGAGCTCAAGGCCAGCTCGGCTACATACTGAGACCCTGTTTCAAAAGAATATTGTAAGGACTGCTTGAAACTGCTTTCTGCTCTTGCAGAAGACAGGTGATTGGCTCCCAGCAACTATCCCGAGTGCCTCACTAAATTAACCTGACTTGGTTTTAGTTTTTACCTGCATTTTTATTTTTTAAATCAATTATTAACAATTAATGAGGGTTTTTTGTTTGTTTGTTTATTTTGGGTTTTTTTGGGGGGGTTTTTTTTCTTTTCTTTTTTTTTTTTCGGAGCTGGGGACCAAACCCAGGGCCTTGTGCTTGCTAGGCAAGCGCTCTACCACTGAGCTAAATCCCCAACCCCAATTAACGAGGTTTTAATAGTGTCATATGAAGGGTTATATATGTTTTATTTTAAAAGGTAATAAAAGTATGAAAAGTTACCCTGTGACTAAATTCATAACAAAGATGAGCAAAATATCTCTGCCTTGGAGTCCTGACAGGAAACACTACAGAGCTCATTTCTTTCCTCATATTTTTAACCAGGAGTAACTGTTGCTCAACAGCGATTTACACACCAGACTCTGACTGAACTCAGGTCTCTGCACTGGAACTCTGAGGAGCCATTCTGAGCCATCCCACTCTTCCAACGCCTGGAAATATACACCACTCTCCTGCTTTTCAACCTGTCCCTTTCATGCTTGGTGGTCCAAAAAGTTCCCTTGACCCACAATGTTTCCATGAACCAAGGCAAAATACTTTCAAGATAATCTCTGCTGCTTGTTTTTCATTTTTAAAAATTATGCTAAAAAGCAGCAAAAACTTTTTACTGAGGAAACTAACTAATGGAGTCTGGAAAGAGCAACAGCTCTGGTATTGACAGAAATGTATTCTTGTGAGCAGTGTTGATTACTAACGGGCTTTCCTTAAGCTTTGACATTAAGCCCTTTACGGAATTAACAGAAAAAGAAGCACTGCATTGCATCTTTAATGTGTGTGTGTGTATATGTGTGTGTGTGCAGATAGATAGATAGATAGATAGATAGATAGATAGATAGATAGATAGATTGATTGACATCAAAATCTAATCCTGGCCTTGAATGGAAGTGGCTTCATCCCTTACTTGTTTTTTACTCTCCTAAACAACAAAGTGCTACTCCCACTAATAACTCAAAATATAGACGCTGTGGTCAAAGGACTCTGAGAATCCACTAACATTTTTTTCATTCTTCTGCTGATTTCAGAAGACTGAGAGAGCTTGAGGTACAGTAAGATTCAACCATGTGATCCACTGAATGTTGGCATTGTCACTATGCAATTTTAGCACTAAATTGAGATAATTTAGAAATAATTGTGAATTATGTTTATGTAAAACTCTCTGAATGATCATGAAGATGACTTGAAATTAAATTATCAATCAAGGAGGGCAATAAATGTCACAAGAAAAATTATTTTTTAAAATAATATGCCTATTACACTTTCTATTAGTGATGAATACTTCATAGCAAATTAAGCATTAAAGGCCAATGGTACAAGTAGTAAATTACCTATACTAGTATTAACAACAGAAATATTACATTTAAAAACTATACACAGAGTGTGGCCACTCACTTTTGGCACAACTGGCCCTCTATTACCATTCCTGCTCCGATGACTGGACAACGGGAAAGGCTGCCCCAGCTGATTTGGACGCTCGGTGCATTCTGTGGTTATGGCATTGACAGTGTTTGCAGCCTGGAAGGTGCTGGAGTAAGGTGTAGGGAAAGGATGATAGAAGCCCATAACTTGGGCACAGGGTGCTGGCATCAGCTGGTAATAGGTGTACTCTGTGGAAACAGGTGGCTGAGCAGATAGAATGGGGTAGGCCAGGTAGGGTCCAGTAGGGCTTGGGCTGGGCTGCTGCCATCGTATATCATTATTATATAAAGGAAATTGTCTGCAAAACCAAACAAGAGAGAAAACAATCTATTGACATCCAAGAGTGATGTTAAAGCAGAACAAACAATAAGACATACAGAGCAGTGCCCTCCCAATACTTGTAGGGGGAGAGGACAACTGACACCATCAGGTTTCTTTGCTTTTGGGAGATAACCTGTACTTGTAATAACCAAAAGCATGGCAGCATAAGGGAATCCAGCCTCAGAGCTTGCCACACTCCACATCCATTAACTGTTTCCCAACCTCCCCTCAAGATCTGTTTGACTAAAAGTGAAACACTTAGCTTGGGTCCACATGACAGCAGCTCACAGTCCATGCACCATGCTCTAACAGCTGACCCTTACATAGAGGCCCCCGATACCTGCTCTTTCCCTAGTCATTTAGCCAATTCAGGTCTTGCCCTGGCTTCTCTCCTTGGCAGCCTAAGACCCATGCCAAGGAAGTCAGGAGACTTCGCTGACACTTTATCCTGCATTCAGTTCCTACCCAGCAGTGGCGATGCTGTCCTGGACGACAGTTGCTGTGGAAAAGTGAGGGGTCATTTTCCTCACTTTTGCCATGACAAAGCAAAATGAAAGGAAAAGCTTACTACCAAAATCCTAACAATTCTTAGATACTCAGAAGGATGGCTTGCTCATGAATTCCAAGCAACTACCGCACAGTAAGACAAGAAAACACATTAAATTTCTCAAACTGAGCATGGCTATTTTGCTACAGAGAAAACTAGTATTATTAAGTTTAGCTTATAAACTTAATTCTCTACATTATTTGATAATGCAATGTTTAAAACAAACAAAACCAAACAGAATCTCACAAAGCAAAGGCACCTTGAGTTCACGATCCTCCTGCCTCTACCTCTCCAGTGCTGACAACACATTCGAAGATTCTTTTTTTTTTTTGTTAATGATTTTATTATGTTACATTCATTTAACAGTGTAGTAAAATATTTCAAAGTTATCCGCTACTGATGCTATCTATCAAAATTTATTATAAGCAACATTTCCTACTACCCAATTAAGCCTAATCAATGTTTATAGCTTTCTTTGGATAAGTAACAAAATGCATTCACATTTGTTCATACTTCATTGTGGAAGATACATGGAATAAATTTTCAAAACAGAGATATTTTTTAAGTTTAAATTACTCTTTAAATTTTAGACATGTCAGTGTGACTTCTGCTTTTAAAGGAAAACAGTTTATAATTTAGTAGTCATAGGCTTAATAACCTTTTTACTCAAATGTTTAAAACATTTTTAAGAAATATGTTGAAGATTTCAATGTGAAAGATTTCAAAATTTCCATGTTAACATTACTCTGTAAATCTCTCAATATGTACAAACACATACAAATTAGATACAATACAATTAATTATGTATCCACAATAATACGAAACACCAATCTCCTTTCCTAGCTGTACTGATAAGTGGATAAAGTAATAAATCTCTGTGCTGTTCAAGGCACCAAAAAGAAAAAAAAAGCTTTAAAAAATAAAATTTTAAAGAACAATTTCAAAAATAAAATTCAAATATTACATAAAATAATTTAACTGCAAATATCACTATGTACTATAAAAGAATTTTTAAAAAGTTTTTTTTACAATCTACAGCAAATCCAAGTTTCTAATTCTGTAGAAGAATTTATTGTACGTCTGCATTTATATATAAGTGTTTACATTAGTTTGATGGAACACAAACTTCACAAGTTAGCTGAGTCTTTGTCTTAGAAGTTCATCTATTTGAGTTTTATACATATTTTTTACATCAAGATCCAGGCGAAGTTCCTCTGCTTCTTCTGCTTTTTCTCCATACATCTGCAGAATAGTGTTGTATCTTTGATCCAAATCTCGCAGCTGAACTCGAAGCTTGGGTATCTCTTTCACTTTCTCCTCAAGTTCATCATTCTGATTTGTCAATTTAACTAGCTCTTCAGACATTATGGATCGAGTTTTTTCTAGGTTACTAATTTCTAGCTGTAAATGACTAATTTCTCCTTCCCTCAGCTTTAGCTGAGACTGAAGATTTTCGATAATGCTTGATCCGGCTCCCATCCTTACAGCTTCATAAAGATTGCTTCCACTGGCTGACGTAGACACTGGCCCAAATGAATGGTCGTGAGACTCATCCTGAGATAGGAAGGATGTCTGCAGCCCTGCCATATCTACTCCACTTAGAGAACTGGATCGTGACATGGTGGGAGTACTAGAAACGGAAAACGGCTTGTGGTCCTTTTCTTTTAGTGTTTCTTGAGTGAAAATGGTTTTCTTCCTTTCTTGTTCAACTTTCATTCTTTCCATTTCTAACTGACTGCTCAAAAGTGTCTTTTCTTTCCTTGCCTCTTCAAGTGTTCTTACATATTCATCTTTTAGATTTTCTAATTCAACCTGGTACCGGCTATTTTCATCCTCTAGTTTTCTTAATTTATTTTTCTCTGACTCTAGCTGGGCCTGCAGTCTACTGTTTTCCTGTCGTAGTAATGCATTCTGCGACTCCACTGAAGACATCTGGATTTTGTTGGCTAGGAGTTCTTCCATAGCTGCACGTTCTCTTTCAACTGCTGCAGCCAACAAGGTCTGTGATTCACCGAGCCGATCAGAAAGATTCTTCTCTAGCATCTCCCATGACGATGTCTGGGATCCTAGAGTTGCTTGTAAATTTTCTATCTGTCGAAGCAAAGGTCTTGTTGTTGATGAAACACTTTGACTCAGCTCCTGGTTTCGATTCTCTGCTTCTTGGAGTCTCTGCTGAAGTTCACTGATCTCATGGCGTAAGTAATCCTCTTTCCTGGCAGCTGCTTGCTCTGCCCGTTGCAGCGCTAGCCTAAGGTCCCCCACCTGAAGTGCTAAAGTCTCTTGCTGCTGACGGGCTTCTTCCTGGGCCTTCTCCAGTGCCCCAGAAAGTTCTTCTTTACTTTCATCTCACGCCTCAGAGCAGCCTGTACCTCAGTGTCCTTAGCAGCATTGGCTTTGTGAAGATCAGTAAGTTCTCTGTAGGCACTGTCTAGGGCAGCCTGAGGACTTCGGCTCTTTTCTTCAAGTTCATTCATGTCTACCTGAAGTCGGCCAAGATCTTTTTCCTGGCGTTCTACTACAGAATTTAGTTTTTTAATGTTTTCTCTATGTTGTTTTTCAACCTCTTCTTTGCCATCAAGGACCTGTCTTAAATGCTGTAGCTCCTCTTCCAGCTCCTTAGCTTTTTTCTTCAGCTTTGCAATAACACTTTCATTGTCTTTATCCTTAGCTCTTAATTTCTTAATCATGTTGGAATTATGCAGCTGCTGCTTCGAAAGTTTTTCTCCTTCTTCCATTAAGCCTTGAATCTGTTCATCCTTTTCCTTCAGAAGGTCTGCAGTCTGACTACTATTTAATCTAGAGGCAAGTTCTTCCTTCATGGTTTTCATTTCCTTCTTCGCAGTGTCTCTCTCTTTTCAGGCGAGTTGAGCTTTCCTTTCTGCTTCTGCGATCCTCTGGGTAAACTCATCTTTCAGGGAAGAAATGCTACTACTTTCTTCTTTTACTCTGAACATTTCATCCTTCAGGTTATCATAAGCTAGAAGTGCCTTTTCCTTACTAAGTGACAATAATTGAGTCTCCCTCTTTTCTAGCTTCTCATTCAGAAATTCAACTGTCTGGCTCACCGTACGGGATGGCCTCGGCCCAGGCGCTCGGCTCTTCCTCCTGGATGTCCAGGACCCTGTCGATGGACTTCTGGGCCTGGGACAGGGCCTGCTTGGCGAAGCTGGACAACTGCGAGGCATTGAACCAGCTCATGGCCCCTCCTCAGCGCCGGGTCCGGCCGGCACCGGCGGCCTCAGCGGTGGCCCCGGCCCACCACCTCCCGCGGCCGCACAGCTGAGCCGGGCTCCGCCGCGCATGCGCCACATTCGAAGATTCTTAATGAGGTCCAAGCCCAGCTGAGGAATCTGTATTTGCTACTGCTTGTACCTTGACAAGTCTGCTGTAAGAAACTCAGAAGATTCCCTGGGGCATTTCTACTGCACAAGGTACATCACACACCTAGAATTATGAGTGAGCTACAATGGGCTGTGGACACGTAGAAGTGCACCGCAGACAGTGTGCAGAGCCACTAAGGCCATAGAGCCTCCCCCACTTATCCCACAGCGCTGAGAAATACCATTTCCTGCTTGTGGCATAACTTGAAAGAGGCTGAAAGTGCGTCTCTATGTCAATACAGTGAACCGCAGCAGTGGGTTTTCATCAGTCTGCAGGAGTCAGCAAGCTGATCACAGCTCCCACAAGCCCTACCCTCAGTGCTACCAGGCTCGTGCTATCGGAGCTGCAGGAAGTTTGCTAGATTACAGAAGCCACCAGATGAGCACTCAGCAACCATAGCACCTCAACGCCTGTCCCTCGTGTTTCCTTCTTGTGCCAGACCTTGTCCTGGCCATTATGAGAGTAAGCACCTAACCTCAAAGAAAGGTTTCTTGTATTACACATATCCCCTGGGTTACTATACTGCAATTTATTTCAATGACATGTTCGGAAAAATGCACTTCCTCTTAGAAAGAACAAGAAAATAATATATTTGGACAGCTTTCAAATTTCTGCATATTCAAATTACTTCCTCTTAAAAAAAATACAAATAAATGATTAAAGTTTGAAAGTTATGGGGGTTGGGGATTTAGCTCAGTGGTAGAGCACTTGCCTAGGAAGCGCAAGGCCCTGGGTTCGATCCCCAGCTCCAAAAAAAAAGAACAAAAAAAAAAAAAAAGAAAGTTATGAAAAAGACTAATGTACTTTGCCAAGTTCTATCTCCCCATCAATAAAGAATAACAAAATTACCTATTGGACTGGTTTTCCTGAACAAATGGGTAACAAGTAATCAGATAACTGGGGATTGGAGTTGGTTCGACCCCAGAAACACTTCCATTGTCAGTTGGGAGAGCCATGGGGAGCACAAACGCATCCAGATTCTTCTTCTGGGGAATAAAGGGCTCTACTTCAGCAGAAAGCTTCACATTCTTCAAAGAGAAAAACAGAAATCATGGGTTACAAAGGAACAACCAATACAAACTTGTCACTTATAAAGAGTCTCTACAAACAATATCCACAGAACATGAGGAGTGACAAAGTCAATGTAAAGTAAGTAAGACCTATCCCAAGTCACAGAGCTTCAGTAAAACCAGTTCTTATGCAATAGAGCTATTTAATAGAGTAGACGGAAGTCAAGCCTCAGGCCTAAAAATAAAGGCATAATAAGAAATCTAGCTCGGTGGACAAAGCTGTATTTCTTGTTAATTCTGAAAGGGAGAAAAGTCATTCAGCTCAAGTTTTGAGGAATAATTTCATTTCTTTGAATAGTTGAAAAAGTAGTCCATTGCAGGAAATTAAGTTTTGTATCATTAAATTAAAATGAAGGGCAGATTCATGAAGATGAATCTAAAACATAAAGGAAAAAAATTATGTTTCACAGTTAAACTTGGAGGGAAAATGGTGAGGGTAACCTTGCCTGGTGGGTTACAGCACTGCCTCCTAAGGACTTCCCCATCAGTTCCTTGGCTCCCGGGCATCTTTCCTCTATACAGCTCCAGACAGTTAAAAGCCACAGAAAACTCTTACTCAGGGACAATACATACACGGAAAAGTATTAAGAAAATGAGCTCTCTAACAATTTGGACAGGAACACACTTTTAGGAAAAGGGAAATAGCAGCTAAGTAGAGTTTGGGGGTCCCTGCAAAGTTCTGTAGTTTAATTAGGGAGGTTTACGCCATTGAACTTGTTATCAAGTTGTATGTTGATTTCAGTAATTTTCTGCAAGTTATATTTAACAAATTTAAGTTTTTGAAGTGTAAAAATATCTATAGGGTGTGGAGAGGGTAGCTCATTAGCCCTTACAAGGCTGAATCAGGAAGTCTGCCATGAGCCTGAGACCAGCCTGGCTATTAGTGAATTCAAGTCAGATCTGGATAGGTCAAGACTGTCTCTCGAGAAGGAGCTTGGGGGAGACTGGAGGTCTAATTCAGTTGGTAGAGTACTGTCTAGTGTGCGTGCATAAAGCCCTGGTCAGCTCCTAGCACCACATGAATCCGGCATAGTGGTACGTGTTTGGAATCCCAGCACTTGAGTGGTAGAAAATCAGGAGGTGCTCAAGTTCAAAACTCATCTGTCCTCTAGTACACAGAATTAAAGGCCAACCTGGGTTAGAGACCTTGCCTCAAGAGCAAAAATAAAATTTAAAAATAAATCTGCAGTATATTCTTTAAAAACAGAATGTTAACTATGTAAATTTATAATCTAAAAAATACCACTTTCTTTTAATAAAACAAAGTTGGTAAAATTTGGTCAATATTTCAGCCAATCAAAACAATTACCTTAAAAAACAATAGTCCTAACCAGGACATTTTTCTACTAAATTCATTAGGATGACATTTAATAAACGCTCTCACAAAAACACGGGTTTGTCTCATAAAAGTAATTAACAAATGCATGAAAACTTAAATATAAGGATTTCCTCTGAAAAGATGAATGGTCCACACAGTCCGGGATTCATATGAGAAATGCTTGTCAAAGTGGGGGAGACAGAGCTGCCGTCCACCCTGCAGTGTGCCGTCGTCATTCACACCACTAACAAACAAGGGAGCAGACACCTGTGAGCTATGTTCACTGTGTGATCCATGGTGTCCTCAAGTACAACTCACGAAAAACACTTCGGAGTGCCAGGGAGATGGCAGGTCTCACTCGGCCACCCAAAACTAAAACACAGCATCCCAATAAAGGGATTTCCTACTTGGGAAAAAGCTGACTTCCAAAAACAATGCAGATGATGAGAACCTCTTTATACAGTTTATACAGGTGCGGGGGGTTCTATTTTAATTACACTAAAATGTAATTTTTAAGGATTTCTTTTAAAAAATCAGAGTCCTGAACATAGAAGAACTCTAAAGAGTTGTAAGAATCTAGATTAATACTTATTAGTATTTTATAAAGCAAAGAATATGAATACATCAAATGTCTATAGTGAAAAAAGGAGTCAGAATAACTAACTATAAACAGTTTTAAAATATCACTTTTCTTGACTTCTTTCCTGTGCCCACCCACCTCTCTTACCCCCCCCCCAAAAACGACAAAGTCATCAAAAGCAAACAACCTAATCAATTACTTTGGTAACAAATTCAAATTCTTGCTCATAGTAAAAGTTGCAACAAGCTTCTTCATACGGCTTCTCTTGTACTTTATATAAACATGTGACAGCTCCAAGTGACTTGCTCAGAATGTATGGCTACGTAAGCCATTGTGTGCGCACAGGCACAGATACACAGGCACACTGCACACAGGTGCACACACGCACAGGCACACACATGAATGCATTTTTGAAGACCAATGCTCCTGTACTGATTTCTACTCTAAGTGCAATTCCAGATCCCAGAGTTCAACAATAAAATTTGCAAATATTGAAATGATCCTTTGTTTTTAGCAAAGAAAAAGAGGAGAAGCCACCACAGTCAACAGCTGCATAAGCAGAAGACATCATCAGAAAGAACAGACTGACAAGCTTTCTCCCACAGTTCCACCTTTACATGGTTTCCAAAGTTGTTCTCTGTGACTTTGAGGCCTTCGATTATCTACCACACATCTAACAGCCTACAAAGCAATGCTGAGGGCAAACTAATCCTTTAAAGTCCAAATGTCAAAATGTAAAATTTGGCAACTTTTAATATTAGTACAGAAAGCAAAGAAAAATGTCTGAAAATACTGAAAAGTTAGACTACTACTACTTTATAATAGTATTCCTCAGTTTGAATTTCCATGTTTTAGTTACTAGTTTTTATTGCCATTTTTTTAAGTGTCTCATTATTCCCAGGCTAGCCTTGAACTCATGATACCCTGTCTCACTCTCTCATAGGTGTGCACCAGCATGTATAGCTCATGGTCTACATATTTATATATACACGTTTAAAGGTTTCTTTCATCTTTTACGTGTGTGTATGTGTGTATGACTGTCTGTGATTGTGTGCACGGAAGGGAAGTGAGTGGGCATATGCAGCTAGAGGGTAGAGTGCTGTAGAACCAGAGTCACAGGTAACTGTGTGCCACCCTATGTGGGTACTGGGAAGTAAACTTGGGTCCATTGGTGAGTCCTATGCTCTCTTAACCACTGAGCCATCTGAGAATTACACTTTAAAGAAGTAAACTGTTACCTTACTGTTAAGCAAATGTAAATATAGGCTAGAGAGAGGTCAGCAGTTAAGAGCATTGACTGCTCTTCCAGAGGGCCCAGGTTCTATTCCCAGCACCCACTTGGCAGCTCACAACTGTCTGTAACTCCAGTTTAGAGGATCTGTTGCCCTCTTCTGATTCCCACAGACACCAGCCACACACCTGTGCACAAACATGCCACCAAACACTCATAGACACAAAGTAAACGAATAAAAAATATAAAGTAAGTGGAACTCCAATGACAGTATAATCATTTTTATATTTACTGTCTGCTTCAAAAACCCCACTCAGAGGAAAGCAGTAGCTTTCACAAGTTATTTCAGAACTTCCTAAACTAATGAAAAATATGAATAATTCTGTGAAAATATTCATGCATTTCACTTACTAATGTCAATAATAAAATGCAGTTTATGTATAACCTAGAAAACCAAAGATGTTATTCGAACATAAAAGTATAAAATGCCTCCGTAAGAGAGTCCATTTCCCATACCCTGGGATCACAGAGAGCCTCAATGACAGTCACCCTGGCTCATGCTCAGAAAGGCACTGTACCAAGGTGAGCACAGGCCCAGAGAGCAGTCAAAAGCACAGTGCAGCAGAGAACCCACACTGCTTCCTCAGAGAAGCCTCTAGGAGAATGCAAATAATCTTCCAGATTAGGCGACAGAAAAGTGACACCCACCTAAAGTCAGAACTAAAGTAGAACATGATGAGACACTCTCCCACAGTGAAACTCAAGAGTATGTCCCACACACCCACAGGAGGAGACCATGAGACCTCCACATCCTATGTTAAGGTGAAAATGCATCAAACTCTAAGATGCTTTCTGCACCCAGTGGTACAGATAAAATAAGGGCCTCCTGGGGGATGAAGGAAGCGTGAGATCCACACCTGCTCTCGAGGCTTCGAGACCAGTGAGGAAATCGTCAGGGGAGGTAGAGTGACCATTCACCTCCCACTCACACGCTTCCCACAGGACTATTAGAGCCTGTTAAGACTTGATGGTGTTTTAGAAAATAAAGCCACCCCTTCACATGTATAACTTTCATAGTATTTAATTTGTTAATCCTGCTTTTACACTTATTTTCTTGCTTGCTTTATATGAAGTTTCTCCCCTGACCTCTTGCCTTGATGGACAATTTTATTTTCCTCTTAAACTATGTAACACAGAGAGTGTTTATGATCACACGTCTGTGTTAGAACACAACTTCAGTCATATTCCGTGGTTTACAGTAACACAGCGTGCTCATGACTACATCTGTGTCAGAGAATGTCAGTCATACTCTATGGTTTACATATGATACATAGTTATACTTTTCGAATAACCTACCATTCTATTTTTTGTCTTTGACCTTTGATATTTAGTTAATATTTTTCTAATATCATTGTTTTTTATTTTGTTTTATAAAGGTTTAAAAATATCTTCTCTAAATGAATGCACTCTGATTCAGAGTATTATTTTAAAAATATAGTACGTTTGGTAACTTCCCATAAAAATGTCAATAGTGACCGGATAATAAACGTTTTATAGTAATACAATGCAGTTGTCTAATTGTGCAAGACAGGTACTGGACCTTCACTACAGTCTTAATGGTCCACAGATGCTCAGATCTTGGAGTGAGTGTGAACTACACAGGCCATGCACGCCCTTCACTGTTCTGTTTACCTAACTCTCCACTAATTACAACAGCTAACAAATTCAAGAGCTATGTAAGTATCTCTTATACTGTGTGTTGTTTGGGGCACAACAAAGACATAAGCCGGGCTGGAGAGATGGCTCAGCGGTTAAGAGCACCCGATTACTCTTCCAGAGGTCCTGAGTTCAATTCCCAGCAACCACATGGTGGCTTACAACCATCTGTAAAGAGATCCGATGCCCTCTTCTGGTGTATCTGAAGGCAGCTACAGTGTACTTATATATAATAAATAAATAAATCTTTAAAAAAAAAAAAAACAAAAAAAAACAAAGACATAAGCCTGCACATGTTTAGTACAGACTCAACTTTTTCCCTCAATGTATTTGTGATCCAGCTGGTTGTTTCAGGGATGTGGGACCTACTGACTATGCCTTTACTTTGGAGTGCTGCTACAGAGTTCAAACCATTTCCTATTTTTATCATGTTATTTCATGTCCATGCATGTATGTGATACGTATATGGACTGTTCTTTTTCCATGGGTTCCGGGTCAGACTTGATAGCAAGAACTTTTACCAAACGAACCACTTCACCAGCCCAATCTTATATTCTTATTTGTGACAAAACTACACAAAGCCCCAGGCATTCACTGCATTTGTTTTTCTAGGAATGAAAAAGAATAATCAGTGATTCTGTAGGTCCTTCTAGAAGTCTGACCTGAATGTACTAAAGTTAAGGTGACTTTAGAGTTCTGAGACAATATACAACAGCCTGTGAACCTCAGTGTCCTGTCACTTCTACGCTCATTATTTATTTAAAAACTCCAAAACACGCCTGGTTTCCTAAACAGAGACACGGAATCAATGTAAACAAATGAATCCATAATTCATACTTCCCACCCCTTTACATAAGCTCTATTATCATCATCATTATTACTGAGAAAAAGGAGGTCCTGGAGAAGGCTTCATCAGTAAAGCACCTGTTGTGTGAAAATGAAGACTGGATTGAATTCAGCTCCCTAGCACCCAGGCAAAAAGCTAGTTCACAGGTAGGAGCCTGTAACCCCAGCTCTGTGAGGCACAGAGAGGAAGATCCCTGAGATTTGCTAGTCACCCAGTCTAGCGGCGTCAGTGAGTCCCAGGTTCAGTGAGACAAAAAAAGTAAGGCAAAGAGAAGCGGAGGATGATATCCGCCCAACCTTGACCTCTGACCTCTATATTCACATTATGCACATTTACCTCCCACTCGTAACACACACACACACACACACACACACACACACACAAATATCATACCAAATAATGTCTTTACAACAGCTAACTCTGACAGTTAAAAGTTGTTTTGACTTAATAGTCTTGGTAAAAGAGAATACTGGAAAGGCTTCCAGTTGGAAGATGACTCTGGTCATTACTAGAATTAGGATTATTCATCTAGCACTCTATCACCAATGAATTGCTCCTTATGGACATATATTAGGCTTATCTTCTTATAAAAAGAGCTTATGTAAGCAGTGGGTTACAAAGCCTATGGCTCGGATGCTGTCAGACACAAATGCTTGGATTTAAGTCACTCCTGTGCAGTCCACCAAGGATTTATTACTTAGGTTAACTTGGGATGCAACAAGTCTGAGTGGAGTACAATTATCACAAACTAACTTATGCAAACTGCTAGCCTGACAACAGTTAATGCTGTAGGCATTTCCAGAAATTCTGAATATAAGCCAACAACAGCTTAAAAGGAAAAACCAAAACACTTGCCATGGGGGATGGGAACTTGGCACATATCACCAACACTTCTTGAAGGCCTTTACCTAACTAAGGCTGTCTTGTACTTCCCCCACTGCAGGCCAAGCTGAGACAAGAGGTACCGAAGGTTAAAAACAAAAACAAAAAACAAACAAACAAAAGCCTTCAACATAAAATACTTTCGCATGGCTTTTTTTTCTAGCTCTTAGAGTTCCAAGGGTTTAAGTACATGGTGGAGTTTGTGGGATGACAGGGGAGGATGCTATCTAAATAGTCTGCTACACTTGCTCTTAGGATAATCACACGCGAAGAGCTATGCTAGATGCTACCATCTAACTAGGTAATTACATTTCCTCTGAGATGAAAGGAGCCATATATAGTGTACATATAATACATATGCATTAGTGCTTCCTGAGTGCCCACGAAGGACAAAAGTGTCCCACCCTTTCATTAGGGACACACGTGCAAGGAAATTTCCTTCTTCCTTTGTCAGGGCTTGAACTCTCGGATCCTTTTTTCAAAATTACTCTCAAAAACAATGTTTTAATTAAATTTACTACAACCCATAACATAATACTCTGGGCCACAGTCAAGTGTGTATTTACCCAGTGGTCCCACATCAATTTTCTCTTGGTCGTTTGTGCTCTTCAATAAAAACAAACTTCTCACAAAGCTTGCTTTCCTTTTTTTTTTTTAAAGTCTGTGTGGAAAGGCCCTGTGGAAAGTGCTGAGGTAGGGAAGATCCTCCATAAGAGATCTAGGATAAAATAGACAGTATGACAAGAATCAACAACGTAAATGACTAAGGGTTCAAAATTAGAAAGCTGTGTTTTGGCTTGAAAAGTCTGCAATTCAAAATCAAAACCGTCGATAACTAGAAATAAACAATTAAGAAACTTGGGAGATGGGGCTGGGGATTTAGCTCAGTGGTAGAGCGCTTACCTAGGAAGCGCAAGGCCCTGGGTTCGGTCCCCAGCTCCGAAAAAAAGAAACAAAAAAAAAAAAAAAGAAACTTGGGAGATGGCATCTCCTTTACTCCAGTTAATTAACTATTTGCAAAACTAACAGGCAAGTCATCAGTGTTCTCTGTTTTCAACTATGTGACTAACTGACCAAGGCCCTGGAATAGGGAAACTGACAGCGAACAAAAATCACAATCAAATTAAGTCATTTCCAGGGAAGCTGTAAAATACTGGGGGGAGGAGGAAGCATGACACTATTCTTTTAAGTTGTTTTTCACCCTGCCATTAGCCATTCCTCCCAACACTTCCAGCAAGAATTTGATGCAATCAAAACACTAAACAGACCACTAATGGAACTACTGTGCGAATACGAATATGAGCTCAACTCTTGTTCCATTTTAAAAGGAATTATTAGCAAAGTAACTAGATAGGAAAACAGGGGGAAGCCACGGTACTCTCTTCATAAAAGGAATTCACTTCAGACTGCTGTAAGGGCAACGCTTTTCGCCGCTGAGCTCAGACGGCCCCGGTCCACCACCCCCGGCCTTTCAGCCCAGGCGGCCTGCCGGCCCCGGAGGCCCGAGAGCAGCCCGGGCGCTCGCGTACCTGCTCGGCCGGCGCTCGGTCCATGGCGCCGGCGGCGGGCGCCGGCTCTAGTCGGTGTGCGCAGAGCCGTGGGCCGCTTTCTCCATGGCCCCCCGCTCGGTCCCGCCGGGCTCCGTCCGCTTCACACCGCCGGCTAGACGCCGACTCGGCTACGCCACTGGCTGGGGAGGCGGCTCTAGCTCAAGGCGGTGGAGGCGGCGGCGGCCGCCCCGGGGAGGGATCATCTGGGACGGAAGCCGAGCGGGGCCAAAAGGGCGGAGGCGCAGTAGGAAATGGAGACGTTCAGGGGCGGGGATGGCCAAGGATCGACCGGAGCGGGGATGGCCGGGGGTGGCTGGCGGACAGCCAAGGCCAAGGGTACTGCCTGGTTAGGTGCCTCGAGCCACACTCCTCCCAAGACCCCTCCCAGGAGGGTTGGACTCCCTCGAACGTGAGACGCCTATGTTCACGTTGCCCGCACCTCAGAGACTTTTCAGGAGCCAAAACCTACTAGGGATATTGTAAGAGCTTGTGGCTAGCTGCTCACTAGTCCTGTGATCCTGTCCGGACTCTAAAAATAAAAACAACGAACAAGCTTGCCTTCAGAAAAGTGCACAAATAAATTGCACACACAGAAAATCCATGAGAAAGAAGCCCTGTTAAAAAGCTCCACAAATAATGATTAATTAATGTTATTGTCCAGGTTCCAGACTCATATCTAGCCTCAATTCCAGGTTGATTTTGTCCATTTGGAACCCTATTTGTACCCAGAATCTGTATAACTACCCAAAAAACGATTATCTTCTCCTCTGCTTTCCCCTTATGGTTAAGAGTTGCTCCTTTAAATCTTCAGACCATCAGCTCCTTAAAGCCTAGAGTCAGCCTTGAAACTAGACCCCTACTAGAAGATTCCCTCTGGGGAGTTAGCCAGTCTCCAACACACACAAGCTTTTCACAAGAGTTCTGGCTTGATAACGTCAGTCAGTTGAATTATACATACTTCAGTGAAGAAAGAAAGAGTTGACTGCTGTTTGGGTCACTGGTCAGGGGATCTATGTCTGGAAAAGGGAAAGAGACATCTAAGAAATTCGCTTTGTCATCATGCTTCAGGAGATGTTAGCGAAGCCTTCTTGGTTAGTCCAGGTGTGCAAGGAGTGGGTGGTCTGTGAAGGTCCTGACTATGCTGGGTGGAAGCTGTATTCTGCCAGCTTCAAAGAATGTATTATGTCGACAGAACATAGGAAGGCTGGTCTGCAAACAACGTGATAGAAAGACATTTATGCTTGTGCATGGAGAGTTTCGTGTATCTGGTTTTGCTCTACTATATGCACACTTTTATTTCAATTGCCCATGCATTTGTGTTGAAAATGTGCAAGATGTGTAACGTTAAATTCTTCAGAGTCTATTACACACCTTTGCTCAGGATTCAATGACTGCAGAAGGAATTTAAGGTTGTTCCACAAAACGAGGCTATTTATACAGGGTGGTTACATAAGCTGGCAGATGGTCATCCTCCTTTCTGACAGAAAGATGAAAGGAACGTGTCCCTTCTGGTGGTCTTTAGCTGCAAGACACCCGACCTGAGTGAAAAGTCATAAATGGAGTACGGTATTTGAGGTTTTTCCTGTAAGAGAAAATTTAAATACAGAATCCCTAAATATTCCCTATTGTTTGATTTTTTGTGACTGAGCTTGTTCTAGCTGAGACTATTCTAGGTCCAATATTTAGGTAAAGTATAAGAATTATAGAAACAAGAAGTATCACAGTGCCATATTAACTTAATGTAATCCTTAAAAGGGTGCCTTTGGCTATTAGAAGAAAATAATAAATCTATGGCTAAAATAAAGAAATTCGAAGAACTGTTTTACATGTGGTACAAATGACATGCTTATTTCACTTAGTAACAAATGTTAATATATTCAAAGTGCCAAGTACACGGCTAATCACTGGAAGTTCAGCAGTTAATGACACATGGTAAGGGCAAAGACCGCATCTGTCCCCTGGGCAAAACACACACAGCAAGTAACTCCAAAGGAGATGCATCGTAGGTTCAGTAGGAACGGGGATTGAAACCAGAGAAGGCAGATCTGAAAGAACAAATTCTAAACAGATCAAGCAAACACTGTAATAGACGAGGTCCCTGCCCCAGCTGCTTGGCAGGAAGAACGCAAGAGCTGCCTGGGTTAGAAGTAAAGGCTGACCTGAAACTTACCTTCTAGCTCAAAATCAAGAATAAACAGGGGACAGGTTGCTAGAAATATAGTTCAGCAGTGGACTGCACACCTGGCATGCATGAGGATCTAGGTTCAACCCTTAGCAGGGCGCCAAAACATCATACACACTACACACAAACACACAGAGAAACAGAGTCACACATACACACACACACACACACACACACACACACACACACACGCTCTCTGAGGAATTTGGAGGTACAGGATAAAAAAAAAAAAAACAGTGAAAGAAATTGACTTCCTAGAGATAGTCCACGTAACAGAAGGAAAGATGCAGTATGGCCTAGAGTCATATTTAAGTTTGGTCTTCAGTGCCGAAGGGATATGGTTCAATGGCTTTTGTTTTCCCCTTGAAATAAGATGCGAGGTGACCTGCTGAGGATGAAGGTGAGAGAGTGGATGGAAGGCAGAGTGATGGTGATCCTGTACTCTTTAAAACTAAGAAAACAGACCAGGCAGTGGTGACACATGCCTTTAATTCTAGCACTAGGGAGGCAGGGGCAGGCCTAGGCAGATCTCTGAGTTCAAGGCCAACCTGGCCTACAGAGAGAGAGTCCCAGGATAGTTAGAGCTACAAAGAGAAACCTTGTCTCTAAAAAACTGTTTTTGGGGTTGGGGATTTAGCTCAGTGGTAGAGCACTTGCCTAGCAAGCGCAAGGCCCTGGGTTTGGTCCCCAGCTCCGGAAAAAAAAAAAACTTATAAAAAACTGCTTTTTTATACCCACAAAGCTTCTCCTGGGAACTTGGATGTCTCAGTAAAGTTTCTGTATTTTCTCAGACTCTGGGAGATGCGTCAAAGTCCCCAAGTGTTTCCCTCACAGCTCCTCTCCCGTGGCTTGAGGTTAGGAGAAACATCTCTTCTGTCCTGGGGTGAAGGTAAAAGCTAGCTAAGTAACAGATCTCTCCAAAGCAGTACCTACAAGAGCTGTCATGTCCACCACACCTCCACCACTGTCACCATGGCCTACAGCGAGTGGTGGGATAACGGAGTCACAGCTCCAGGGATGTCTGAGCTGCGCTTACATGCAGACAAGAACTTGCGTTAAAGTAGAAACCCCCGGAACCCAAGGCGTTGTCTGCCAAGGACTGTTCTTCCATATAAAAGTAGATGGTGGGGCTGGGGATTTAGCTCAGTGGTAGAGCGCTTACCTAGGAAGCGCAAGGCCCTGGGTTCGGTCCCCAGCTCCAAAAAAAAAAAAAAAAAAAAAAAAAAAAGTAGATGGTGACTTAGTTAACTAACTCTGCACACAGTTAATGAGGGAGGCAATGGACCAGGTATGAGAATGCCAGAGTGAATGAAATACTGTTGTTGCTGCTCTGGCGCAATTTACCAGCTCATCTGGAAGACAAACAATGAGCATGTCTTTAAAGAGTTACACTGATGAAGAGGATTCTGTGAAGGAAATAAAGCCTTATTTATGGCAACTGCAGCTGGAGAGGGAGATGGAACCTTCTAGATCGGTTGACCTCTGTGGAGATGAAATCTGACCTGACACAAAAAAGAGAGGAAGATGAGGGAACCAAAAAGAAGAAAAATGCTGGAGGAATTCTGAAAGGAAGCAGACGCAAAGAATGAAGGAGGAGAAGGGAGGAATGTTGAAGGGACCAGAGGCCAGACCGAGCCAGATCCATGTGGTCTATGGGAAAGTATCTGACCTTAAAGTCAAAGGTCATTTGGAGTTGGAACAAAGTTCAGTGGCCAGAGAGCTTGCCTAGCAGGCACAAAGCTCTGGGTTCCATCTCTAATGTTCGTGAGCAAGCACGAACACACACACACACACACACACACACACACACACACACACACACACACAACACATGTGGAGGATTTTGAAAAGGTTTGCTAAACTTACATTTGCCATAAAGTCGAAGAGCTAAATGTCAGAACACTTCGGTCCTAAAATCAAATCTAATGTTTGTTCCAGAGCTCGCTTACATCCCACCACAGTTTCCTTGTTAAACTATTTAAGTCTCATGAGATGGCTCAGAAGCTCAAAGTATTCCCCACACTCCAGCCCCACAACCCACAGTAGGAGACCTAACTCTGGAAGTGGTTCACACACTCGTAAGCACAGTAATGACGAATTAGAAGAGTAAAAAGCTCTGTGAACTGAACCAAGGCCCTGGGCATGTGGGTCAAGCACACTGGCACCGATCTACACTCCCAGTCTTAAGGAGGCCTTTTTACAACTAGGAGACAACCTTTGGGGCAAACGATCTGGCAATCAGACAGAATAAGCTGTAACATCTCAAATCGGGCCTGACCCAACCCTCCTCTCCCCTCCCCCCTCCTTTGGCTCAGCATGCTGGCCTCCAGTCTGGTTCCCAGACATTCCGGGCACACGGGCACACTCGACTTCTTAGTCTCTGCTCCGGCCTTGCTGCTGCTTTTGCCTGGAGCACTCTTGCTGCACTTACTGCACAGCCTCTGCTTGAGGCTCCTGCGGAAAGAGGACTTTTGAAAGAGGCTCTCTCACTGATGGTCTTTAATCCAGGCCAGTAATCCCAGCTACTTGGGCAACAGAAACAAACAAACAAAACAAACAAAAAAAAAAACGATTGCTGGGTGTTTGGGTTCTGTCCACTGTTGGGGATTTCCTGTGTTTAAGTCACCACCAAGCACACAGTAGGTCTTCAGCATATACTCACGGTGTCTATTGTAAATAGAAGCTCTGGGCATGGGTCTTAGTCAGTTTAAAAACCTCGGTGGTGGCCTTCGTTAAACACTTATTCTTCTTCACTTTATACTCTGCTTCCTACTGAGCTGGCCCCTCCCAGACTGAAAATTATCCCATCCACTTCCTGGATGCAGCCTCAGATTTCCCCCAGCTTGTGCCAACTCTGCAAGAGTCTGCTTTAAAATTCCCCTCGCTTGTGCCACTTCCTGCCTCAAATTGTTCGTGTACTGTGTACAATTATCTACGCGGTGTTTTTTTTCCCTGTGGGTGTACACTCCTTGATAACAGTGTTAGGTAATAATGTTTGTTGAAGGAATGCATGAGCTTGCATTGATAGCTGACTCAGAGTCAACCCGAAGTAAAGAAGTCGTAGGTTTTCATGGACTCTCTTAAATCCTTTGAGCTGTAAGTTGCATGTGAATAAAAGAAAAGCAGAAGATAATAAAAACCCCCAAATGATTTGTGGATGGTGAGGTCAACTTCACACAAAGACCAACCAGCCACAACAATATCCAAACTGTGTAACATAAGTACAATATGAAAGCAGTACGTATAGCAATCTGAAAGGGAAATCATTGGCCACGTAAGTGGACTCTAGGATCAGATTTTTTAAAAATTAGTCATAGCTTTCATTTTATGGCAGTGAGTACTTCGGGTCAGGCTGACTAAAAGCAGGAAGCAGCTTCCAAGATGTATGATGGATGGTATGAATAAGAATGTTTCCCACCGGCTCCTGTGTTTGAACCCCCAGTTGGAGGAACTGTTTGGATGCTACTGCTGAGATGAAACGACATGACCGAAAGCAAGTTGAGGAGGAAAGGAGCAAGTTGGCTTATGATTTCAGTCATTAAAGGAAGCCAGGATAGGAACTCACATGGGGTAAGAAGCTGCAGGCAGGAGCGGATGCAAAGGCCCCGGAGAGGTGCTGCTTACTGACTTGCTCCCCCTGGCTTTCTCAGCCTGCTTCCTTATTGAACCAGGACCACCAGGCCCTGAGATGGCACCAACCACTGTAGGCTGAGCCCGCCCCCCATCAATTGCTAATTAAGAAAATGCCCTACAGGCTTGCCTACTTACAGCCCAATCTTCTGAAAGCAATTTCTCAATTAAGGTTTCCTCCTCAGATGACGAGAGCTTATGTCAAGCTGACATAAAAGTAGCCAGCTCGGAAGACTTAGGGGTGTGGCCTTGTTTGAGGAGGTGTGTCAGTGGGGGGTTGGGCTTCGATGCTTCAAAAGACAATTCTAGCTCTCTCCCTCTCTGTCCCTTCCCTCCCTCTGCCTTGTGGTTGAATCTCGAGATGTGAGCCCTCAACCACTGTTCCGGCACTAGGCCTGCCTGCTGCCCTGTTCTCTACCATGACCATGACTCCAACCCTCTGAAACCATGTTCCCCAAATTTAAATGCTTTCTTTGATAGGTTGTCTTGGACCTCGTGTCTTGCTTCAGATTATTTTCAAGAACTGTTGCAAGACTCAGTGCTTCTTCAGAAGACATCCCTGTGACAGTGAGGACAGCCAATCTCTGATGGTTTCTCTTCCTTTGGAAGTGCTTTGTGACCTGACTGGGAAAATCTCTCTCGACTCAGTGATACTTTACCTTTATAAATGAGTAAGTGACCTAGAATTTTCGAGTCAGTGACTCATGACAGCAGCTCCTCAGACCTATATTCTTTCTGGAACGTCTTTTCTAAACCAGCAGGAACGTGAACTCTATGCTGGTCCATTTTTGAGCGCTCCCTCTGGTCAGCTTTGGTATCTCATTAGGTTTCCCTGAAGGTGTCACTGAACAAGCGGGGACCACCAGACACAGAGGAAACATAAGAAATGTCAGTCACTTAAATAGCCAAAAGTGCTGGAGATAACACTCCTAGGAAAAAAAGTTCTTGCTCCAAATGACAGAATTCGGGGTTTCCTTTTCTTCAGTTTCAAGTGTTTTTGCTTAAATTGGCCAGAGCAATAAAAACAGAATAAAAAGAAAAATACTAATCTTATCTTGTCTTTCTAACACATAGAGGAATTTTTATAGTTTCTGTTTTTCTGAATACATAGACAGCAGCGTGACCAGTTTTAACCAATTAATTTGCAGGCACTTAGACCTGCCACATAATACTACTGTCTGGAAATAGAGTAGAAAGAAACCATTACTCTTGGTGCTAGAATTGATGGAATATCTGGGCACTCGGGAAGAGCCTGGGTCAGACTGAGGAATCCCAACTCATGACTGATTCCAAAGCCTTGCACTTAGCTCCTCGGGTCCAGCATCCCAGCACTGACCCCAAACAGAACAGGGTTTCCGTCTAACTCAAGAGCAGGTGGAGTCTTCATGGGAACAGTTGCGTCTAGCCCCTCCCCCTCGTTTGCCAAACTCCTGAAGTCCTGCCATACTATCTGGATCTGGGAGTACGAAGTATCATCACAGAAAAATGGGGATCACACAGAAGTCCAAAACTGTTTTGGAAACACACAGATCACGTCAGAACTCTCCACTGTGGCTTCATCCAAGACCCCTCTGCAACAGAAGTCAACAAGAAACGCCAGCTACTTCTGAACCCTCAGGTTCTTTCTCCTGGTCCTCCCACCATCAGCAGGCAGACGCTTAGGGAAGACTTCTCCTATGGCAATCCTCACTTGTTGTTTCTGGCTGCCCTTCTTGGTTCACGTTCACTGGTGACAGAGGAGTTGTTCATTTATCCACATTAACTGGTGACACAGGAGTTGCTCATTTATCCAGCTGTCCCACGGTTCTCCAGCTTTGTAGATGGGCCAAGCTCTAGCACATCATACATCATGGGCTCTGAACTGGTCAAGATTTCTAGAGAAGCGATAGGAGCTGCAGTCCCCGGTGGTCAACAATAATCACACCTTACCAGTATTGTTCAGGGCTGAGGCCTTTGTAGAAAGTGGCTCATTTAGCCTTTACAACACATCCTGGGGTGGGAACCAAGGACTAGTTTTCTCTGCTTGCTTATTTGTGTTTGTTTTTCCCTCAGAAGGAGGCAGCTGTGTATCTTAGTTGGCTTGCACAAACTCCTTGAGTAGTTGATAGACTGAACTGGAAAACACACCAAAGAGTTTATATACTAATAAAGAGACCTCTCATTCCTAAAGGTGAGATTACCACGGCTGGCATGTGTTTCCCTCAGACTCAGGAAATGGACAAGCCTCCCAAATGGCATGTCTCTCACTTCCTCTACTTGGAACTGTGTAACTCACACCCAACACTCACCGTCTGAGGCAAGCTATTTGCTTCCCCGTGCTAGAACTGCCCTGGGAAGAAAAATAACATCAAATCAATGTCATGTCCAAACTTAGACAAAAAGAGGAAACAAGGCTCCAGGGGAAAGGTCATTCTAGAGCTCATCAAGCCCCTCTGTGGCATGAGGAAATGGTTTTGGATGGCCTGTTCACTGGAGACAGAGAGGAACGAACACGGCAGTGCCAGCTAAGCTGCTTGAGAGGTGAAAAACCAGAGATCTGGGCATGAGATTATCTGTGTCCTGGTTGGACAAGGTAGACTCAGCCATGTAGTCCTGAGAACTCAGGAGGCTAAGGCAAGAGGATCACAGTGAGTACAGCCTCAAGCTACTCTATCAAGACAAAAAAAAAAAAAAAGAAAAAGAAAAAGAAAAGACTATGTGGTCCCCTTTGTGGACAATAACTCAGGAACTGTGTCTGTTCGAAATGATGGGGGAAGGAGAGGCAGGAGGAGGAAAGAAAAAGGTAAGGGGTGGACAGAAAGGAAAACAAACGAAAAGGAGAAATGAGTGTCCAGTGAAACAAGAAAAAAAAAAAAAGAATAGGCAAAAAAAAAAAGAAAAGGAAAAGGAAAAGAGAAGAGAGGAGAGGAGAGGAGAGGAGAGGAGAGGAGAAGAGAAGAGAAGAGAAGAGAAGAGAAGAGAAGAGAAGAGAAGAGAAGAGAAGAGAAGAGAAGAGAAGAGAAAGGCTGTAGGCACCCTGGGCTGGGTGTGAGGCTGTTGTAGCTGTAGCAGTATGCTTGTTCCTGGCCTGCAGCACCCAGGGCACCTGAGCCATCAACTGGAGTGAAGTGGGTGGGGGAAGGGCTTCCTGGCAGAACCTCCCATGCACACAGGACTTCTGTGGATTCAGTATCCTGGTCTCTCTGTCTGTCCCTCTGTTTCTCTCTCTCTCTCTCTCTCTCTCTCTCTCTCTCTCTCTCTCTCTCTCTCTCTCTCTCATCCTCTTCCATTCAGCCACTCTTCAAACCATGGCACCTTTACTCTCTCCTACTCAATTCTCCCACTCATAGGAGGCAGCCTGGCCCTACAGCCTGAGTGTTTGCTTTACTTTGTGCTAGGAATGAGACAAAATGGCCACAGCGTGCTCACTGAGGTCAGAGCTTAGAGGCCGAAACCTGATGGTATTGCAGTAAGCACTCCTATGGTGCAACTGCCCCAAGCCCTCGTCCCTTTCCCCAAGACCCTGTGGCAACCTTCCACTTGTAAGAGGAAAGGTGCAGGGATGGAACAGAACGGGATGGGATCCAGGCTACCACTCTTTCCTCTTAGGTCCAAATCGGTTGTTTGTTTTAACTTTTGTGTTCCTGGCACAGTATGTTGGTGTGATTTGTGGGGATTTGGTTTCAGAAATAGGAAAGCCGGGAGTGGGGATATATCCAAAGGGGAAGTCCAGATGAGAAAGATACAGTGCGGTCCACAGTGTGACTTCTGGATGAGGAAAGGCCACTCCGAGAGAGCATGTTGTTGAAATGCTGTTGGACGGGCGCCCAGAGCTCATGCGGTCAGGTCACACCACCTGACACGAGATGATGTAGATGACTCACAGCTCACCGGGATCCAAACGTTGCATCACACTCAGGAGCTGAAGGTGTGTCTTAGGATAGTTAAGAGATTAACATAAGTAGGCGAACTCGGGAATGCCGCGGCACAGAAGGACATTTCCACAACCAAGAAGCCCAGTCTCCTTAACATAGTATCTACGTGGCTGACGTTGCTAAAAACATCTTCTCATAAAGCCTTCTGGGAAGGAGGTATAGGGTCTAGATACAGAGTGACTGTCCCAGCTAACTGCAGAAGGTGCCAGCAGATTTTCAAAGTAATTTCTATAATACTAGGCACGTGTGGTTTACTTTGCTTGGCTCTGGCCTCTCCAACTGGGGTCTCATCTGCTTGGCCCCCTTACCACAAGTTTGTTGCTCACCACCTGGACCTCCCGTCTTCACCCTCATTCACGTAACAAACACACAAGTATTTTTTTCCTTTTTTGCAACTTGAAGCACATAGAGAGTTTGGTGATTTTTATCAAAGTGTTCTTATACCTGTTGTACACTACCACGAACTGTATCTGCCGGCCATTGACAACAGGCTTAGGTTTAGAATGAACAAGATTGGAGACTTGAGTCCTGCCACACCCTGACCTGCTCCGATGGGGAAACTTGGCCCTGTGTAAAATGGAAATAATAACTAACTGTTCTGGCTTCTCTGGGTAACTGTGAGAACTGGGCGAGTCAATTCCCTCAGAGAGGTGAGGGGGAAATACGTGAAGCAGAGCGAGCCCCAGGCAGAAGGGAGCAGTGGTGATGGCCAACAGCATCATTTGTTGGTAAAGAGGGTGGAATGACAGACTTGATACAGGTAGAACACATGAACTAAGACCCTTGAAGACTCTACCATTCATCAAACTCACTTCGGTGTAGATCTCCATGGAGTCCAAGGGTGCCGGCGGCTTTTCTAAGGTGATGCTTGGTTGATGTAAAATAAAGTGACTTTAGGACATTCACAGTGTCACCCAACAATTGCCTCTTCGTACTTCTAGAATGTTCTTCCTTCATCCAAAGCAAAGCCATGCACTCAGCTTTGCTCTCTGCCCCTGCCCCACCATAGCCCCTGGGACCCCCTTGGCTGCTTCTCCCTGGGGATATTTCATGCAGGTGGGATCGAGTGATACCTGACCTTTTAAGCTCTGTTTTCTCTCATGCAGAGCCATCTGTTATTGAAGGCGACATGACAGTGTCCCCCCCCCCCAAAGAGCCCCATGCCATTATCCCCACATTTCTGTCAGCCTTGGAATTTTCCAGTGCTTGCTGGGCGGACTTGGTCTCCGAGATGTCACATTCTGCACTATGTTAATGGTTTGCTTAGGTCATCAGAGGGTGAATTTTTGGGAAAACTGAAGGAAGTCCTAACATCTCAACGGCATCAGAGGCCTAAGACACAGGCTCTGGCTCAGCAACCTTGCGGTTGAGCTCCATCATTTCTCAGAGAGAGAGACTCTGACATCCAGTACTGAGTGCTTTCTTTGGCTAATAAAACACACACAAGCTTTGACACATTTATTTTTAGTAATTCTTCTTATGAAGATATATAATATTCTACTACCCAATGAGAGACGCAGACCTCACTTCAAGGTAAAGAGACAAATGGTCAGATATTAAAGCAACAAGGAACGTGCCGGGCTGTAATGACGGCGGCAGCACATGCCTCTAATCCCAGCACTTGGGAGGTAGAGGCACGAGGATCTCTCTGAGTTCAAGGCCAGCCTAGTCTACAGAGTCCTCTGAAGCACACTTGAGTCTACCCTATCCCTTGGCAAACTGAGGAGGGGACAACTGAAATTCATTTTCCACAAATGGTGAAGAGCCTCACAAGGCTATGTCTTTCAGACAGTTGAACATTTGTTATCTTAGCCAAGTTTTTATCATAAAAACAAGATCACTGAGGCCAGTACTGAGACTGAGGGCTTCTTCGTACACCAGGTGTTTTGTTTTGCCACTGATTGCCACTTGGCACCAAGGTCCAGATTATACCTAGGGATAACTCTTCCCCTCTCTCTCTTCCTTCCTCCCTTGTTCCCTCCTTTCTCCCACTAAAATTTCTTTTTAATTTATTTTATTATTGTGTGTGTGAGAGTGTGTGTGTGTGTGTGTGTGTGTGTGTGTGTGTGTGTGTGTTCCACATATATGGTACCCATTAAGGCCATTGGACCCCTTAGAACTAGTGTCACAGACAGTTGGGAGATCCCATGTAGGTATCAGGAATCAAATCCGCTGAAAGAGCAGCCAGTGATCTTAACCATTGGGCCACCCCTCCAGTCACCCTCTTTCTCTTTAAGACAAAATCTCGGGTTGGGGATTTAGCTCAGTGGTAGAGCGCTTGCCTAGGAAGCGCAAGGCCCTGGGTTCGGTCCCCAGCTCCGGGCAAAAAAAAAAAAGACAAAATCTCCTCACTGACTGGGCAGTCCTGAATGACAATTTGTATATACACCAGATTGGTCTCAAGCTTGTGGTAGTTCTCCTGCCTTTGCCCCTTTGACTCCCGAATACTGGGGTTTCATATACCACCATACCCAGGCTAGAATAACATTTTCTTTTTTTTCCTCTTTTTTTTCCTATCTATCTGTCTGTCTATCTATCTATCTATCTATCTATCTATCTATCTATCTAACATCTCATTGGTTTCTGGTGATCTGAATTCTAGTCTTCATGCTTTTGTGACAAGCACTTTATCCACTGAGCCATCTCTCCAGCCCTCCACCTTATTAATTTTTTTATTACTTGTATACTTTTATTTTTTATTTTATGTGTGTGGATATTTTGCTTGAATGCATGTGTGTGTGTGTACCATGCATGTATCTGGTGCCCTCAGAGGCAAAAAAAAGCAGGTGCTGGATTCCTGGAACCAGAGCTTCAGAAAGCTGTGAACAATTATGTGGGAGCTAGAGCTCTTAACTGCTAAGCCGTCTTTCTAGTGCCACTGGATAATGATTCTTATCATGGGGAACCATACATTTGTTAACCAGAATATCCTTGCTGGTAGCGTTTTCCACTTGCTTCCCTTGACCAAGTGTTAGCAATTTAAACTTATCAGAGTGGGTACAGTGGCAGAGGCCTGTAGTCTCATCATTTGGAAAGCAGAGACAGGAGGATCAAGAGTTCAAGGCTAGCTTGAGCTACATAGAATACCAGCAATTAAAACTGGGGAAACACCCTCACCACAGGTGCTTAGGGAATCCTATTCTTACTGTAAGTGCATCCTATTAACTCCTTTCTGTCTCCGCCTCTGCCCCAGTCAGTACTCTGCCTCCAATACCTGCAACTCACAAGTGTGGTGACCAGTTAGAACTAGTCCTGGCTGAGGATTCCCTGACAACTAATGGTGGCACCAAGTTCTCCAGCATATGAGGCCATCATCCATCCTCACAGTCATATGAAAACAAGGCTGTGAGGCCTCTCTTTAACCCTCCCTCCTCAGGGATGCTTAGCTGGGGGCTGTCCTTTACCTTGGTCACTCGTGATCCTGGCATTGGCTCCTGCCTAATTGTTCATCCCACTTGCCCTGAGTCTCACTTTCCACAGTTTCTTTACTCTGCCACATCACCTCAGATAGACACACACAAAGCAATAATCAACTTTTTGGACACAGCAGCAAGGATTCTGTTGTGACACAGTAAAGCAAATAGCACAAATCAGTTTGTTCCAAAGTTCCCTTGACCATGTTTCTTCTCTCATTTTGGCTCCAGCCTCTTCTTTCTCTTCCCTATCTTCCTCAGAAAGCAAACCTTCTCCCTTTTTGTTACTAGGCAGAGCCTCCAAAACAGTGTACGTTTGCTTCAGACGCACCTCACATTGCAGAGACATTAAAACTGGCTTTTGCAGGCTAGAGGAGGCACGCGACTCCATAACAAACTTCTTGCTTATCATGTGCCTATTCCTGGGTCCTAAAAAAAAAGCCAACCGACTGCCAACAAACAACTAACCAACCGACCAATCAACCAGAAAAAAATACATGTTAAAAGGATCAAATGACCAAGCAGCCAGAGTTCAACCCCCCATCCAGTAGCATTAGCATCACCTGGAACTCAGTGGCCGTGGATCCCAGATCTCACCACAGACTTCTTGTTTATGAAGCCATGTGGTAATCACTCTAGATGTTTAGTGTATAATTAGTGGGTGAATAGGTCAGTGGAGTGCCTCTGAGGCTACAGCTGTGTCTGGATTTGTCACAGGCCAGGTTCCAGAATTCAGGCTTTTGACCACACCTCCTCCCCTGGCTGTGGCTGTGGCTGTGGCCCTACTCTATTCCCAAGGCTCATCTCTTTGGAGGATGCTTGGGCAGCACTTTGTGGGCCTTTCAGCATAAACCTTTGCTTGATCCTTTTTTTTCTAGAAGATTCTCACTGGTTAGACAGTGTTGACTGAGCTGAGCACTGGAAGACATCTGTGCCGCTCTCCAGGTCCTCTCCCCTCTCTCTGTCCTGGCTCCCCCGTTGTTGCCCTTCCCCCCATTCTGTTTGCATCTTACATGCACTTCCCCCCTTGCAGTCACCTTCTTAGTGTTTTGCCCGTGTGACTGTACACGCATAAAAGGTGGAAGGTAAGATCTACGTGTATCAAGTAGAGGCAGTGCTGGCTTTGCTGAGCCTGCGGCACCCTGTTATTTAACATAATATCTTTTCCATCTGTTCTCTTGAAAATTTCATTTTTCTTTACAAATGAATAAAATTCCATTGTGCATATGTTATCTACCTTTTGATTGAATCTAGGTTGCCTTCAGTTCCGAGCTATTGTGAATCCAGCAGCAATAAACATGGATGTTGAGTATTTCTATGGTAGGCTATAGAGTCCTTTGGATACAGGGTGTGATGGCTGGGTATTATGGTCCTTCTATTTCTCTTAGTTACTGTTCCATTGCTGTGAAGAGACACCATGACCCTTATAAAACAAAGCATTTAGTTGGGGGATTGTTTACAGTTTTGGAGAGGTAGTCCATGGTCCTCACGGCAGGAAGCAGACAGGTGTAAGGCTGGAGCAGTAGCTGAGAGCTTTGCATCCTGATCCACAGGCAACAGGGAGAGAGAGATCGAGACTGGGCCCAGTATGGCCTTTTGAAACTTCAAAACCTACACCAGTGACACTTCCTCTGACAAGATCATGTCTCTTAACTCTTCCCAAACAGTTCCACTGAGACCAAGCATTCAAACATATGCGCTCTTGAGAGCCATTCTCATTCTAACCGTCACAGTATTTTTAGGTGTTTGAGAGATCCGCACATTGGTTTCTGTATCGGCAGAAGCAATTTAACACACTAACAGCCTATAAAGTCCTTTCCCCCACATTCTTGCTAGCATTTACTGTGGTTTACATATTGTTTCTTGAAAATAGTCATTCTGAATACTGTGAGATGGAATCTGTGAAGGGTGTTGAACATGTGTTATCCGTTTCTGCTTCTTTTTCTGAGAAATGTTTGTCCTGCTTATTGGCCTGCTCATTGACTATGTGTAAAACAAAGTAGGCTCTGCTTTGACTTCACGTAGATGGGTGCTGTAGCCATTAAGAGCTGACCGTGACTGCTGTTAGACATAGACACCCGGAAGTCAGTGTTAGCATACTGAACATGTATACATGTAAAGACCAGAATAAGAAAGGAAGAAAAAAGAAAGGAAGGAAGGAAAGAAGGAAGGAAGAAAAAAAGAAAGGAGAAAAGAAAGAAAGGAAGAAGAAAAATGCAGAGTGGTGGTGGCACACACCTTTAATCCCAGCACTTGGAAGGCAGAGGCCAGTGCATTTCAGAGTTCGAAGCCAGCCTGTCTACTGAGTGAGTTCCAGGTCAGCCAGGGCTGCACAGAAAAACCCTGTCTCCAAAATCCAAACCAAATCAACAAACCGACAACCACAGACCAGAATAATTCTATACTTCCCCCCTTTAAAGAATCTTCCTCAGGTCAGCGTAAGTTCTCCTCCCAGTGAGCATTCACTGTCTCACCTGCCCCTGACTAACTCGTGGGCAAGTGTGTCCAGGAGCTACAGTGGTGGGTAGCAGCAAAGAGGCATGCTGGACCCAGTCCTTCTGTCTCAAACCACTTAGTGTCCTACAACATCTTTCTGCTCTCCAGGATCTTCATCCTCCACTTCTGTGGGACTTCTCTCCATGTTCCAACACCACCAGTTCTCTCCTACACTAAGCCAAAAGCTACCTGAAGCTTACTCTCCTCTGTAGAATAGCCGAACTCACACCAAACGCTACCCGTTTTTCTTGCTACTTTTGTTTCTCCCTTGGTCTTCCCAGTTTGGCTTCTGTCCTCACCATTCAGTCACCAACCAAAGAAAGAACAGCAGCAGCAGCAGCAGCAGCAGCAGCAGCAGCAGCAGCAGCAGCAGCAGCAACAACAACAACAACAACAACAACAAGAACTGGCACTATCCTCAGAGAGACTCTGTGCTGGCTAGTCTTCTGTCAGCTTGACACACAAACTTGAGTTGTCTGAAAGGAGGGAGCCATAACTGAGAAAATGACTCTATAAAATCTGGCTGCAAGGCATTTTCTTAATTAGTTATTCATGAGGGAGGGCCCAGGGCATTACGGGTAGTTCAATTCCTGAGCTGGTGATACAAGGCTCTATAAGAAAGCAGGCTGATCAAACCATGAGCAGTAACCCAGTCAGCAGCACCCTTCCATGGCCTCTACATCAGCTCCTGCCTCCAGGATCTTTTCCCGTTTGAGTTCCTATCCTGACTTTCTTTGGTGATGAACAGCAATATGGAAGCGTAAGCCAAATAAACCTGTTCCTCCCCAACTTGCACCTTTTGGTCATGGTGTTTCATTGCACCAAGAGAAACCCTAACTAAGACAAACTCTTATATCCAAATAGCATTGACATCTGTATTTGGGGCTTCTGGCACTGTCCTTAGCTCAGTATATCTCAAACACAACTTGAGATCTTCCTCCAAATCTGTGGTGCTCCGTTCCCATGAATCACCGACTGCCTGTATAAGATTTGCCTGGGCCATAGCTTTATTTTGGTATTGTCTTTTACTTTTTTGTCTGCTTGGCTATGTTTGTTTTTGAGGTAGGGTTCCATGGGGACCAGGCTCAACTCAGTTTGTAACTGAGGATGTCCTTGAACTTTTGTCCCTCTTGCTTCCACCCCCTGAGTGCTGGGAGACCGCCACCAGGCCCCTACTTATTTAGGTATAATTAACAAACCCCAATTAATTGACCATATTTATCACTCTGCTTTTCTTCTTATGTAGATTGGTTAATTCTCAGTTGTAGAATTATTTGTAATTTAATTGGACATAATAACTGCATATTAACGAGATGTACTGCAACAGTTCAGTTCATGTGTACAACATGTATCATTTCTTTATGTCAAGAAACTTCAACACACCCCACCCCATGTAATAAATTGTTGTGAACTACAGACACTCTAGCTTATTTGTCCTATTTAGTATACTTTGGTATTCATGATAAAGGGGCAAAAGGCTCATGAGCATATTGATAAATGTATTTTATTTACACAGCATATATTTCTTAGATGACCCCAACTCATCATAGCCTCAAATAACCACCATTGGTTTTGGTTTGGTTTGGTTTTTCCAGACAGGGTTTCTCTGTAGCCCTGGCTGTCCTGGAACTCACTCTGTAGATCAAGCTAGGCTCAAACTCAGAGATCCACCTGCCTCTGTCTCCTGAGTGCACCGACTAAAGACTAGCACCGCCACTGCCCGGCTCCCGCCACTGCCGGGCTCCCGCCATTCTTCTTATAAAAGAGAACGTGTGATACATGTCCATTGCGCCTGGCTTATTCTACTTGAACTATGTCCTCCGTTTTTGTTGAGTGTAGACACGGGTTTTATTCTTTGTATGGCTGAATAATGATCCACTGTATAAATACACCACATTTCCTTCCCCCATTTAGTCATGGCTGGGTGCCTCAGTCGGGTCCACACTTTGGCTTCTGTGAATAGTGTTCAGTGAATGTGGGAGTACAGGTTTGTTTTTTCCCCAGCTTTTAGAACTTCGCACAAACTGAACCATACGGTACACGCTCGTTTGTAGGTCTGGCTGCTTCCATATACTCGTTGATGTGTATACTATGATTTCATCTTTTCACCACAGAACAGCATCATGTTGAATGGCCTCAAGGTAATTTGCTTCTTCACTCGCCTTTGTTAGGTCATTCAGAGCTATCATGGTAGGATTACCCTTTCATATAAGCCTTCGTATGGACGGCTGCTTTTGTTCCTTAGTTAAAATATTGTTTTTGATAGAAAAATGTCTAAGTACTTTGGTTGGTATGTTTGTATGTGTTCATTCAGAAAGAAACTTCTAGACTCGCCTCTTGGTTTTCTGTAGAAATTTCAGTTGGTGGCTGTTCCCACAGACCTGGGATTGTCTACCCCCTCTTCCTTATTCCCATTTTTGCTGCTCAGTTGGAACGGAGACATTACTTTTCCAATACCCTTTGCATCTGGGGCTAGTACATGTGACTCCAACTGGCTTGAGGCACTTGGAAAGAATTCATTTGGGAATGAGAAGTTAACGTGGGGATTATTAACATGGGGATTCTGAAGATGTAAAAAAAAAAAAGAGATTCGTTCGTTTCCCCTGATGATGCCTCTTTCTGTTGATGATGGCCAGGAATGCTAGGAGTATCCCTACCTTCATCCTGTCTGTTCCTTCTACACTACAGTAGGGGTATCAGCACACTAAAGTTCCCAACTGTTCTTTGCCCAGAATATCGAGAGCCTGTCACGTCCTCTTTCCTGAAGCCCATGGATGGCTGGGTGCAGGGGAAGAGGCTGTGAGGCTTGCGTTCCCACATTTGGGGCAATGCAGTGGCAGAGCCAGGCTGTGAACACTTGGAGGGCTTTTCTTTAGTCTTACCTAGAGAAGGCTAAAGGCAGAAAGGTAGATCTTCTGTGACACTAGAGAGTGCTGCAGACATTTTGAGAGCAGGAGCCAGCAAAGCAGAGTGCTGAAAATGTAGGGGGCAGGGTTCTAAGGGATCCCTCTGTACTAGCCGTTCAGTTTGCCTGTGGACATGAACAATACAAGCCACTATCAAGATACTGAACACACCCTACACAGTGAACCGGTTCCTCACTCGTTTGCCTCCCATGCGTTAGGTTCGTGGCTGTGAAGAAACCATTCTTGTCCTTGTAGGAGCAGCCATTAAAACAGGTACTATATAATTGTAGAAATAAGTACTATCATAAAATGGGTTACTGGACCCCAAAAAGACCCTTAAGACACTCGAAAGATCAAAGAGAACAGTGTGCTCCAGAATCCTGAGGCAGAGTGAGTGCAGGCTGGCCAGCTTGTTGCAGGGCAAGGAGCTGAGATAAGCCTGGGGTGGTAAGCTGAGGGCAGATTGCACAGGACTGGAAGCCAAGGTCAGAGCTGGAGGCTGTATCCTAACAGTGGGAGCCACTGAAGGCTTTAAGTAGGACATATTTGAATTAGGAAAAAAAAAAACAAAAAAACCTCTCTCTGGTTGCTCTGTGAGGGAATGGATCTGAAGGGTAGATCTGAAGGGACTGTCTGAAACTGCCTTGAAGGCAGAGGAAAGCAGTGAAATAGGTCAGGCAAAGTGAACGGCGAACGTGTAGCACTTAGCTACTTCGACAACCTCGGGCCCTGTAGCCAGGAGGTGAAGAAAGAGGGGACTCGGGACAGAGTGGGAGCAGACAACCAAGACAGATTAGTGTTACGTAACGCCTCTTCAGTCATACACTTTTCACAAAGACGAGACGATAGCTGTTAGCCAAACAACCCCAATAGTAAACACTCAGGCGCACTCGGCGCCGTGAGGCAACCGTTATCTGCTCTTTCTGAGGACGATTTCATGTCTTTTTATTTTTTTCTTTCGGCTGCTCCACTGTTTCATAATAAACTGCCCTAGAATATAGTGCTTAAAACAATGAGAGCACTCGTCCTGCTCCAGAAGCTGCTGCTTAATCGGGACCGGGAGCAGCAAGGACTATGTCGATGTTCTGTCTGGTGTCAGCTACGGCAGGTCTGAGCGCTCCGGCACAGCCGTCAGCGGCGCCCGCTCTTCTGTCATGATACCACGCATATTCCATCGCAGTTTATTCGCTCAGTGCCTAGCTCTCGGCTGAGTTTGTCATTGCGTCAGCACTACTTAGAACAACAATCTACACAGTAGGTTCTCCATAAATGTTCACGGAATAATGAACAGAGACATGGATTTGGAGGAATGAGTCCATGGTAGTCTTTAATCCCAGCACTGGGAGACAGAGGCAGGAGGATTGCTGGGGTTATAAATTCAAATTGAGCTTGGAGGTTCCTACATAGGGCGCTCCAGGATAGCCAGGGCTATATAACAAGATCCTACAAAATGAAACAAACAGAAATGAATTCTGATCCTCACAAGTAGAATATTTTCTTCCATCAAACAATAAAGTCCTTCTGTTTCAATACTCTTAATGACTGGAATTTTTGTGATTTTACAAGGTTATTATTTTATTAGGAACTTTTTGGATCTTTAGTACAAATCTCTGCGTGCATGTATCTATCTGTGTGTGTGGTGTATATGTGAGAGAGACAAAGAGAGAGATAGAGAGAGACAGAGAGACAGAGACAGTGAGACAGAGACAGAGAGAGACAGAGAGACAGAGACAGAGAGAGAAAGAGACTTTTGCTCAGTTTTCCTACTCAGGACTCAGAGAACTACACAGAATGAGTCTAAGCTAATATCCATAGAAGTGCTCCCCCATGATAATTATCATAACACATTAAATCTTGAGGTAAACACTCAGTTCCTATTATTGTCACATGTGATGGAGTTTCCATGGTTACTGGATTCTGGGTGCATTCTTAGACTGCTATTGTGGTTCACAGAGGTTCAGAACAAAATAGTGGGTGGGAAAATATCAGTGATGAGCCTGTAGACAAAGGAATGACATGGTCTCCGAATGGTTCTGAGGCCAGCCTTAACAGGTATGCCTGACATGGAGTACAAGGTGCTGGAGTGTGAGGCTACCCCCTACCACAGATCCCCTCATTTACGTAAGCCTGTCTTCATAAAAAGAGGCGGAGAATGGGAAAGCAAACTGAGTCACTGGCTAAATAAAAACAGAAGGAAAACAGGGAAAGTGAAGAAGAAAGACAGTTAAAACCCTCTGGGCCAGGCATACAGGCACATACCTTTACTCCCAACACTTGGATGCAGAGGTAGGCAGATCTCTGTGAGTTCAAGGCTAGCCTGATCCCACAGGAGGAGGTTCTAGGAGAGCCAGGATTGCAGAGAGAGAGACGCTGTCTCAAAAACAAACAAACAAACAAACAAACAACAATAAAACAAAGCCCAGTTGCCCTTTCTATTTTAAAATAGCATTTCTGTACATGTAATTTCCTGATTAGCTTCAGGACACTGTTAGTCTACTGGCCAATGTGCAAGGCCTGAACTCAGTCGCATACCCATTAAATGCCCATCAAGCTAAGAGGTAATTCCTGAGCACACAGCCTTGCTCTAAGGCCAGGCAAGGGAGAGGCACCACTCATGTTCAGAGTCAGAGGTGTTTGTCAAACTGAGTTTTGGCAGAATCTCACGCGTATGTTTCAGCCCACTTGGTCTCTACTCTAGTCCATGAGGGCTGGGAAAACAAAAGAGCCGCCTTTGTCAAAAGATGCCATCGAAGGCTGGAGGGAGGGTTCCTCAGGTAAGGACACGGCCCAGAAAGCCCGATGACCCAAGTGCAGTCTGTGGGTACAATCCCAGAACCCATGGAGGAAGGAGAGAAGCAGCTCCCAGAATGCAATGTGTGCACACGCACAATTAACAGCTTGGTAAGACTTAGTATAGTTTGTATACGTGTGCTTTGCTTGGGTGTAGTGTGTGTACCCTGTGCATGTTTGATCCCTGTGGACGTCATAGGGGGAACAGATTCCCTGGAACTGGAGTCACATGTAATTTTGGGCTAACATGTAGGTGCTGGGAATTCAATTCTGCTCCCCTTCAGGAGCAACACGTGCTCTTAACCACTCAGCCATTTCTTTAGCCCTATACTGATGTTCTGTCTTTGAGACAGAATCTCACTGTGTGGACTTGGCTGGCCTTAGCTCACAGCCGCTGTGGTTGTCTATACGAGGTCAAACCAGTTACCATTCCAGCATGGAGTAGACAGGGGTTCATTCTCCTCCACTCACTAAGGGAGGAATTCCTGACAGTTGGTGTCTTCTGAAGAAGGGAGGGAGGGAGGGAGGGAGGGCTTGGTTTCTTTCTCTTTTATTTAATATTGGAATACTATTTATTTGTGTGTATAAGGGGGAATGTGCATAAAAGTGAGGGTGCCCACAGAGACCAAAGGAGCAAGTCAGGTCATCTGAACCTAGAGTTACAGGGCATTGGGTGTTAGGGATTGAACCAGGGTCTTCCGAAAGAGCAGCCAATGTTTTTGACCGCTGAGCTATTTCTCCAGCCCCTGAAGGTTCGTTTTACTTAAGGGTATGGCCCCTGGTAGGTTCCAGTGGATGGCCCCTACCACACCCATGACTATATGGGCAAAAATTGGAATCTCTGGGCTTTTTGTAAAGAAGACAGGAAGCTGAGAGGGAGTGAATCTGGGAAGAGTTAGGGGGAGGAGTAGGGATGAACATAATCAAGACATCATATATACGTACACATATATATGTGAATATATAATGCATATACATAATTCTCAAAAAGGTAATAAAAATACTACATTTAAAAAGCAGAGGGACTGATGAGATGGTTCAGTGGTCAGTGCACTGACCGCTCCTCTCTAGGATTGATCCCCAGAGCCCACATGTTGGCCCCCAACTGGCTATAACTCTAGTTCCAGAGGATCTGATGCTCTCTGTGGCCTCTGTGGCACGAGGCAGGTGTGTGCTGCACAGACCTACAGGCAGGCCAAACACCCATACATGCCTGAAGAGGGCATCAGATCTCCCTAGAGATGGTTGTGAGCCACCATGTGGTTGTTGGGATTTGAACTCAGGACCTCTGGAAGAGCAGTCGGTGCTCTTAACCCCTGAGCCATCTCACTATCCCCCATTATTACTTTTTAAATATTACATTTCCTGTCTTTCCTACTGATTTTTAAATATAATTTCCATTTATTATTATATATTAACATTTAATTTTTAATGTAATTTCCAGTGAAGTTTTAGTTAAATAACAAACGAAAATTTAGTTGTAGTGAGTAGAGTTTTCATTTAGAAAAGCGTTTTAAGAATACTTACTGGGGGTTGGGGATTTAGCTCAGTGGTACAGCGCTTGCCTAGGAAGCGCAAGGCCCTGGGTTCGGTCCCCAGCTCCGGAAAAAAAAAAGAAAAAAAAAAGAAAAAAAAAAAGAAAAAAAAAAGAAAAAAAAAAAAAAGAAAAAAGAAAAAAAAAAAAAAAAAAAAAAAAAAAAAGAATACTTACTGAAGCCGGGCCTTTAATCCCAGCACTTGGGAGGCAGAGGTGGGTGGATTTCTGAGTTTGAGGCCAGCCTGGTCTACAGAGTTAGTTTCAGGATAGCCAGGGATGCACAGAGAAACCCTGTCTGGCAGGGATGGGGTGTGGGGTGGGGTGGAGTTGGGCGAGGAGGGGAAAATAAAAAAAGAGAAGAAAGAAATGTCTGAAAAATGCTTGAGAAAGTAGTGCTTAGCAGGAACCGGAGCCACAGGCAGTTGTGAGCTGCCCCTGGCAGAGGATGGGTCTAGAGCTCTGCCCTCTGCAAGAGCAAGCAGCACTTAGTCACTGAGAGGCTGAGCTCCCCTCCGCTCGGTGGGAATGTTTGTGAGGAAGCCTCAGCAGGTGCAGCAGTTAACACCACTACACATACAACAAATTTACTTCAACAAAATGAGCTTGTGTCAGCGCCTCTTCAAACAGAAGCCTCTCTCTCTCTCCACTATTTGCAGAGTGAAAGCAAGCTTGGTGAGCAGCCGATTCTGTTAATCAGGTAGGGTCAGCGGGAAGCAATCCGCAACTGGAAGAAAACATCACCCACAGATTCCCCGTAAGTTACATGAATTCACTTGTGTTCGTGTTTGGATTTGCAGTACTGAGGACTGAACTCACTCATACTGAGTGCTGTGCCAGCACTCAATACCCTTTAGAACCACCAGTTTGCTGTTATTGTTGTTGCTTTGTTTGTCTTTTGTTTTTTGAGATAGGGTCTCTTGTAACCCAAACCTACCTCAAACTTGCAAAGGAGTTTGAAGTTAGCTTTGAACTCCATATCTTCCCACTGAATGCTGGAATTATGGGTGCGTGCCACCACACACTCAGCTAGAGTCATTGCAGTAAAAAGAAAGATTGTTGTGCTGAGCAGGGCTTTCTCGGTCACTTTTCAGAAGTAACCAAGGCAGACAGGTTCTTCCCTTCACACGAAGCTCAAGCCAGAGGCAGTGGTCCACATTTGTAATCCCAACACTCAGAAGGTTGAGGCAGGAGAATGATGGTCCAGGCCAGGCCAGCCAGGGCTACAGTGTGAAGTGGGGAAGGGAGGGTGGAGATTGGAAGAAAGAAAAAGAGAAAGTGATGAAACTTTACCAGTGCTGTAGGCTTTTAATTAAGATCGGGATCAACACTACACAGAAACACACAAACTGCTCGGCGGCGTTCCCTGCCACTGGGTGTCTCCTTAGATATTAATCTAAAATGGCGGGACACCCTCCTTAGATATTAATCTAAAACGGTGGGACACCCTCCTTAGATATTAATCTAAAACGGTGGGACACTTTGCAAAGCTTTATTTAGCTCACCTTCAGCTTGGATTTCATCTTTGCTTTATTTATATTTTGAAAAGTGTTTGGGAGAGGAATTTGTAAGCATATATTATGCCCCACAGCCTGGATTAAAGCAGAGACTAAGAAGTGACCTCTTGCCTTAAGATGCTTAGATTTGCTGGTGTCATTTCTAAAGGAAGTCCACACTTAGAACTATTTTGGAGAAACTGACCCCCCCCTTTTTTTAGCCTTACCACCCTGAGACCCTCCTAACCCCCTAACTCCTAACCCAGATTGTTTTTCAAAGGAGAGAACAAATGAAATCGTCCCAAGGAGGTGGCTCTTGCCACAGAACTGTGGAAAATCAAAGCGGAGACAGAGTGGCAGCTCAAAGGCTAATTTCACTGACAATTGGACTATTGTTCACAGAGAGAATGGGTTGAGTCAAACTAACAAAGCCAACAAAATGCTGTCATATTTTTTTTAAATCAAATGTAAATGCAAGGTGTGTGGATGAAAGACCCTCGAGAGAGAAGTGACCCACGAGACTGTAAAGGAGACTGTAAAGCATGATTTTCCTAAGAGGGTACCAACCTATCAGGAGACAGCAGCCATTCCTCCAGCACTTTCTTAAGGTGTTTACTTTACCTTTAGTGGAGTTTGCAACAGATGCCTAGTTGAGATATACAGAGAAGATTGTGTGAAACAGAAAAAAAAATTGCACAACGTCAATTTGCACAAGTGATAAACATTCTCAGGTTGTTGTTAGTTTTGTTTTTTTTTTGATGTTTTGTTTTGTTTTTTGTTTGGTTTTGATTTTTTTAGACAAGGTCTCACATTGAGCCCTGGCTGTCCTGGAACTGTAGACCAGGCTGGCCTCAAATTCCCAGAGGTCCTGATGCCTCAACTTCTGTCTCCAGAGTGCTGGGATTAAAGCTATGCACCATCACATCCAGCCTGATAGAATGTTTAATTCCAGGCAGGGAGTCAGAGAAAAATCTTAAGTAGTTGAAATCATTCTTCGTTAGCAAACAATAACGCAGAACGCAGAGCTACGCTTCCTGGAGAAGGACCCCTAGCAGAACACTGAGCTATGCTTCCTGGAGACCCCTAGTTAAAAAGGGAGAGCAGCATTCAAGCTGGTTTACTCGACTTCCAGACAGATGGCAGCTACTCAAAGGGGCCTGAAGACTTAATGTCGAAAACAAGAGTTGCCAAACACAGTTCGTCAAACAGAACTTTACAAGGCCTTGGCATTCAAAGTAGCATACCAGGTGGTCAGGTAGGAGGAGGGAGACTGAGATGAGCTTTCAGTTTTTGTTCTCCACTGAACCATCACCTTGCCTAATTTGATATGGTTTATCAAGAAGGCATGAAGCCAGGGGGTGGTGGTGAATGTCTTTAATCCAGCACTCAGGAGGCAGAGGCAGGCAGATCTCAGATGAGTCAGGAAATCAGGTGAGTTTGAGGCCAGCCTGGTCTACAGAGAGTTCCAGGACAGCCAGGGATGTGCAAAGAAACCCTATTTCAAACGAAACAAAACAAAAATTACAAACAACAATAATAAAAGAAGGCATGAGAAGTGTGTCTTTCTGTACATAGAGAGATATTTTATAAACTGTGGGTGGTGGCACATACCTATCACTCCAGCACTTGAGGGGCAGAAACAGGGAGATTCCTAGTGTAAGGCCAGACTGTGCTACATAGTGAGAAGTATATGATATACATTGAAGCTATACTGTAAAGGAAAACACAAGCATAGTGTTGTAAGAATGGTCGGCATCTCTACAGGAGGGAGATTTGTTTTAGGGTCTTTAGGAATCCTATCCTGTTGTGCTTCAAGGTTAGGAAGGTCTCAAAGACAAGTGAGCAGATCAATACTGTCTACCCAGGGCTTCTCTGTTCTAGTCACCATTGAATAAAGAATTAAGAGAGGAGACAAAGGGAGGGATCGGAGGGAGTTTATTACAGGGCACGAGTGTGCACAAGGGGTTTCTTAAGAGACTGCATCTGGGTTTGAATAACTCATCTCATGGGAAAATTTACTAGAGCAGAAGGTAACTTATGAGCTAAGGTGGAAAATTCCAGGATTGGGTCAGGGTACTGAGATAGATAGGGTTTGCTGCCCTTTTCTGTCCTCACACAGAATTTTCCAGTTGTGATATGACATCAGATGCATGGCAGGAGCATGGCAGGAGCAGATGACTCCACGAGGCCAATGTTGTGGAAGTGACACTATCCTGAAGCAAAGGAGAGTTCATCATCGTCTCCTTGGCCATGTAGGTTTTGTTCAGTCTCAGTCGTACAAAGCTCTAGGATGGCCTTAGTCTCAGTGGCTGTGCACTTCGCCTCTGTTTACCCCAATGTTAATCTATCTATCTTAACTGATAATTAGAAACAAATTACTGAGCGACCACAAGGTAGTTTCTTTTGCATACTGCACATCCTTGGTTGGGACCAGCCTTTCCTTCCTCTCTCACTGCCCACCCTCAGACAGAGACCTCTTCTTCCCATTTTTCATACTGAGCTCTCCTCACCAAGGCAGGACTTGTCAGCATCCACCAAACAAAACAGTATTCTAAAATCTCTACAGAGTCTCTCTGCACATGAGACGGAAGCTGCTTCCCTCTGTGTTTTATCTTATTCTAGTGTCTTTAATGTCCGTTTAGTCTGTAGTTCTTGGTGTAAAACTTGTACCAATTTGGCAAGAATAATAGTTTCCATTCAATAAAAGCAATGTATTCTCTTAAATGTATATGACTATATCCTCTGTGTGTGTGATGCATGCCTGTGTACCTATTTGTGTGTTTGTATGTGTATGCATATGTGTATGTAAAAGCCAGAGATCAAAGTCCTGTGTTTTCTCAGCCACTCTTTATTTTAGTTTTTGAGATAGGGTCCCGTGATGAACTCAGAGCTTATGATCTATTAGACTGCTTGGCCAATGAGCTCCAAGGGTCTACCTTTCTAACTTGCACTGCCACATGCAAGTTACCAGTGAATGCCAAGCTTTTCTTCTTTTTTTCTTTTAATTTTATTTTTCTTGGGTAGTTTATGTATTTACATTTCAAATGTTATCTCCCTTGCCCCCTCTCCCATACCTCCCTCCTCCTGCTTCTATGAGGATGCTCCCACTCCCACCCACCCACTCCCACCTCAACATCCTACCATTACCCTACATTGGGGAATCGAGCCTTCACAGGACCAAGGGCTTCCCTTCCTATTGATGCCAGATAAAGCCATCCTCTGCTACATATGTGGCTGGAGTCATGGGTTCCTCCATGTATACTCATTGGTTGGTGGTTTAGTACCTGGGAGCTCTGGGTGGGTGGGTGGAGGTCTGGTTGGTCGGTATTGTTGTTCTTCTTATGGGGTTGAAAAACCCCTTCAGCTCCTTCAGTCTTTTCTCTAACTCCTCCATTGGGCTCTCCTTGTTCAGTCTAATGGTTAGCTGCAACCATCCTCATCTGTATCAGTAGGGCTCTGGCAGAGCCTCTCAGGGATCACCCATATCTGGCTCCTGTCAGCAAGCACTTTTTGAGGGCCAAGCTTTTTATGTTGTACTAATAATCCAAACCTGGGTGTTCATTCTTGTGCATCAAGTATTCTTCCAACTGAGCCATCGCCCCAGCTCCAATTATGACATATTTATATTTACAAGTAAACTTAAATGAATGTGAGTTCGTGGGTCTAATATTGTCTTTGACTTCTATTTTATTTAACCAGCTTGTCTTGGTTTTGGTTGTTTTCTGAGACAAGTTCTTACTATACAGCCAAGATTGGCCTGAAGGGGGCTGAGAAGTCCAGACTATCCTTGAATTCCCGATCTTCCTACCTTGGGTCTGGGATTGCAGACATGTTCAATGGAACCTGGTTCCGATTATCTTTTTGGTTATGGGGGTGAGGGATGGGGAGCGCAGGAAAACTGTTGCAAGGAGATAACTGATGGACAACATTAAAAATGTCAGCAGCCAGCGAGCAGCAGTCAGTGTAGCTTTAAAATAAATGCTTCTCTACAAGAACCCTTCCTTGGGATAAGAGTCAGCAGTCACAACTGTTTTTCTACCCAGGATGATATGAGAGGCTGATTTAAAACTGTTTATCGAGCTGAAGAGATTAGCAGTTAAAAGTACTTGTTGTTCTTGTAGAGGTGGGGTTCCCAGCACTCACTTGGCGACTTAGCAACCTTCTGATGCCCTCGAACTCCAAGGATGTCAGGCATGCACATGACACATACGTGTATGCAGGCAACATACTCATACACATAAAATAAAATAAGTCTATATGTGTGTGTGTGTGTGTGTGTGTGTGTGTGTGTGTGTGTGTGTGTGTGTGTGTTGATTTACAACTCTTCAGAGAATTTTGGTCAGCTTAACAAAATATATGGAATACCCATGGCAGAGACACAGTGTAAGTGTGTGGAAATCCTGCGTACTTGGTAGAGGTTGGCCACAGGCAGGTTTGTCGGTAATAAGATACAGAGGATTAGTGAGAGAAACTGAGGAAGCTGCCCCCTGCTGAAGACACAGGTGGCTCAGTGGGTGGACCAGTGACCCCAGGCCTGGCTTTCCAGCTCTCCAAACATGGCTGGAGCAACACCGAGTGGAATGTTCTCAAAGCGAGCTCCCACACACCAGCCGTTGGAAGTCTGAGAGCAGCAGATTTTCTGGTGAAGCATCTGGATTAAATTGTTTGACAAAGGTCTGCCAGATGGGCATCTGAATAAGATCACTGACTGAATATAGTCTCAAATTTAAGCCAGTTTTCTTTTGAGGAGAGTTTCTGGCAGCCATTCGCAGGCAAGGGCCCTCCTCTCGCCACACAACACAATTAGCTTGCGTGTTATTGAAGACAGGGGAATCTACTGTCTTCGGTGGTGGGGTCCTCTGCTGAAGGAACAAACCCCCAGCCCCCATTGCTTCAGGGCAGATACAGGAAGGCGTGTGTGGCTCTTGGGTCGGTCAGTGCTAAACCTGCATTCAGCGTGGAGATTGCAGGCCTGGGAGCAGAGAAGCCAAGCTGGGCGGAACGCTACAATCGCAAGCATTGTGCTAGGCTCAGTGCTCTGTGTGACTGCTTGTGGTGCTTGGCATAGCAGATTTTGTGGGGGTGCTATGAAAAAGCTTTTTATCCTCAAAATAATTAAATGAAAAGGAGGATGTTCTGGAGCGTGGCCTAACTCCGGGGAATTTGTCTGCTCTGGAGAAAAGTGGGACACTGAATAGGATCTGATTTGTGGAACGCTGAAGATTTTCTCGAATTCCACTTTAAGAAATTTTCAAGTTCATCCCTCTACAATTGTAAACGACTTTCCGTAGGACAGACAAATTACTTCAGACTCTGCATTTCATGGGTGATGCATGGGGACAAGCACGCCTTGAGGCAGTGGGGCAAACCGCTGAAGGCTGAGCAGAACCCGACAGGTAGTTAAAAAAGAAAAACAGAGGGGAAAGTGACTATCAGAGGCTTCGTTTGTCTGTTTTGAATATGCAAATATACGCTGATGACAATCTTCCAGAACCCTTGTTATTTCACTTATTTTCTGTTTCCTTAAGCATACACGAGTCCTCGTATGGATATATGTTTTAATGAGCTTGCATCACTTTCACATCTTTGTGGGTGAAACAGAAACATTATTTTTAAGCTGTTCCAAAAAGGCAGATTTTCCCCAGTGGTAAAAATATTGTTGCTGCCTCTAAAGTATCTGGCGCCATGTGACAGTTTGAGTTGACTGGTGTCCTTAGAAGGGCCAAACCTCACCGAGCCTTGCTGTAATTCAAATGGATGGTTTTGTAGCTCTGTAGACATTTCAGCCAATAGCCCGCACACAAGCTTAAATTAAAAAAAAGAAAAAAACCCCAAAGAGCCAACGTTGAGTTTGGTCTCCAGCACTACACATTTTCAAATATCAACAAAATATTTAAAAAAATTAAAATGACCATAAATATTTTGCCGACGTTGGTTAACATGTCTTTTTGTCATATTAACTATATGCTTATTTTAATTTGTTACACCTCTATAAGTTCACACTACATCACAGTAAACATTGTGCCACAGTTGGGAGCAGACCTTCTCTAAAAAGCTTAAGTGGCAGGAGCCATGGTGGGTGATTGGGGAGATTTTAATGACTAGCTACTCTCCTCAAACCACAGAGATTATACAACCACTGCTCCTGTCCTCTCCAAGGGGAACTCTGGCTTTGCAGGACGGTGCAGGCCTCTGCTCTTACCAGCAGTTGAAAAGTATTTCAGGAGAGCCATCGCTTCCTGCTACTGGTCTCCTAGTTTCAAAGTCCGGAACATCAAACGGCAGTTTCTCTTTGCATGTGGCTTAAATATTTGCAAAAATAGCTGTTTCCTTCACCGTGTTCTCTCTTGTCTGAGGTAAAATTCAAGGATTGAAAGTTTCTGTTTTGGATCACCACTACATTTCACTTTTTTGTCAATTATTATGATCAATTATTATCAATTTTATTATAGTACCCCAAGATTCATTCTCAGGCCCAGCATGTTAGATTCCTCTCTAAGTTGCTTTCTTGCTTTTGAAATGTACTGGGAAGGCATTTAACATTAGGAAAAGAGAAGTTGTGTTTATTTTCTAGTTTATGAGAGTAAAATGGTTGATCCCAAGCAGCTGTGTCAATCCTGGGCATATACCAGAGGACTCCACGTCCGGCCGCAAAGGATGCCACGTGTTTTTGCTGAATGCTTGCCTATTTATATAGTTAGAATATGGAACCGGCTTCAAGGCAGGCCGAGGTGTCCATGAACAGATGACTGGGTTATAAAAATGTGGTGCATATAAACAGTTGGGTTCTTACAGCTGCCAAGAAAAATGCATTCATGACATTTGCAGGAAAATGGATGCAAATGGAAAATATAATATTGAGTTGAAGCAACCCGGGCCCAGAAAGACAAATACCTCATCTTTTCTCTCACATGTGGATCTTGGCTCCAAACATTTAGATTTAACCCGTAGAGTTGAACCAGTTAGTGTTTAACCAGTAGAGGCCAGGACACTAGAGGTGGGCCAGTAGAGCAGAGAGGAGGGAGGAATTCCGGTTGCAGAGAGGTTTAAGCGGGGTTGGAGATCCGGGATGGGAGGGAGAAGAAGGAAGGGTTAAGGATAAAGCCAAGGACACATGCACAAGCCATATGGAAATCTGCTTTGTAAACTGCATGATGCTCACAATGATAAATAAATAATGCAATACACAGAAAGAGTGAGTGGAGGTTCTCCAAGCAGATGGATATTGTTGCTACCAGGCACTGTAATTATTAAGTGCAAATGCCAATGTCAGGAGTGGACCACCTCCCCAGCAGGCCTCCCAAATCACCCAGTTCATTGCCATTGTTCTTCACCAAGCACCAGAGCTGAAACAGAAGATCCTGTTGCCTAAGACACCACAGACTTTGGTTGGAAGGCATCTAGAGCTGGAACTGAGCTAGGAGCCTCTGCCCTCTGGCTAGCTAACCCAGTGCCAGAAGGTGATATGCAAACGTCTTGGGGAGAAAAGCCACCGATGGTTTTACCCAGGCGGGAACCCTGAGGGCTACAGGACCAACCTACAAGGCAGGTCATGCCCACTGGTGCAATGGGAACGTGAATGCTATGGAGGTAACTCACAGCTTTCTGTGAGGATCACACCACAGGAGCGAAGTCATGCCTGCTACTGCAACTTTGGTCAAAAGCCATGGCTGGGTATAGCATAGGCTCTAGAGCGGAACCTTGCACTGCCATTGAACTAAATCAACATGGTACCAAGCTACCTTCTAAATGTGTATGCTTATATCTGTAGCTGACTTCTGCTTTCCGCCTTGGTCAGAGAAGCTTCTCTTTGCAGTAGATGACAGTTAATGCCGAAAGTCATGGCTGCTCAAAGTATTTAAAACAAGTAACCATTGTGGGTTCTACCTTAAATGGGCCATCTATACCACTTGTTCCAGGGCTCAGGGAATATTGCACGAGGAGGAGGCAGGAAGAATGTAAGGGTCAGAGGTTGGAGAAGAGTGCTGTGAGATGCTGACATGTGCTTCCACAGCAGCTTTGGCTGCCTGAACAAGATGGGGCTTGCCAACATTGCATCACAGCTGAGGAAGGGACTTACGAAGCCCACCCCCTTCCTCAGTAACTACTGATAACCGATGGTGGCTGGAGGGCAGAGTCATTTTCTTCAGTAGTGTAGCTACTGGGATGTTGTCCAAGCTCCCATCCATGTGCATGTAAATAACCATAATTAAGCTCACTGATGACCTACCTGAGTTCCGTCACCACAGTACACATGGAGCTGTTTTGGTAATAAAAAAAATAGGTGTGACCGGTTCCTGCGTGTCACGGCTCCATGCTGGGCCTCTGGTGCTCTCAGACCCAGGCGGTCGCTCCCTGGTGTTAGTTCTGGCACTGTAGGGCCATATAGAAGTAACCTTAATTTATCTCAGTGACAGCTGAGTTCAGTGTGACACCTAGCTATCTTCTAGCCCCAAAGGTCTCTCTGCCCCCATTGCTGGTCACCCTGGCCATCCCTGGCCAGCCAGGAACTCTCTGGTTCCAGTCACCCGGTAAAATCAAGACTCAACAAACTGTAACCCAACAATCAGGCTTAAAAATTCTCAATCCACAATACATCCACAGAATAAATTCACTGCCAATTAATAAAGAAAGCATCCACCCACCTAGACAAGATAAAAATTGACCTAGACCTCCTGGATCGGAATCATCTTCCTCCACTGTCTCCATCTTGAATCCTCTCCTTCCTAGACTTTTCCCCACCTACCCTTCCTTCTCATCCAATGATAGGCTGGACCTGCCTTGCTGCTTAATGACATCATCCTACATGGAGCAATGAGAGAACTGACTTCCATAACTGTCCTCAGACGTCCACATGTATGCCGTGGTAGGCAGGCACGTGCACACGTGCTCAAACACCCATACCCACACTATAACAACAGTATCTTTAAAAAAAGAAGGAAAAGGAAATAGTGGATCAAAATTGTTTGTAAGAAACTGGATAATATGAACCTCAGCAGATGTACCACAGTGAAAACTGTATCAGGAGTAACCAGGTTGAGCTCATGCATTGCGAGTGACTCCTGGTGACTTTATAAACATTAGGTTGGTTAGAAGAATTCAAGCTAACCGCTCCCAAGTGATATACCACAGTATTGGAAGTAGGCTATCTTTTGACTTTCAAATAAAGCCTGTGCCTGTGTTAAGACTGTGCAGGATGCACTTTTCCAAACCATAATAGCATTTTTTGCAGAAAGAGTCCAGCCCAGTGGTCCTCAGCCCTCCTAATACTGCGACCCTTTAATACAGTTCCTCATGTTGTGGTGACCCCAACCATAAAGTTATTTTGTTGCTACTTTGTAAGTATAACTTTGCTAGTTATGTAAATATCTGGCATGCAGGATATCTGATATGTGACCCCCCCCCCCCCCAGCAAAGGGGTCGTGGCCCACAGGTTAAGAATCACTGGTCTAGATGCCGAATTGTCCTTTCTATTAAAAAAAAAAAAGACAAAAAACAAACAAACAAACAAAACCCTTTCTTTCTCTTTTCTTTTGTTGTTGTTTGTTTTTTTATGAGAGAGTTTTCCACCTTCTAATCCAGGCTGATCTGGAACTTAAAGCAATCCTCCCACCTCAGATTCCCAAGTACTGAGATTCTAGGCAAGAACTATGTCTGGCAAGCAGATGTTTTCCCCCCGGAAGGTGTCATGAGTAAAGCAGAGGACAGGGCACTTTTGGTCCTGTCGGGAGGCAGGTTTGTGTTTATGTTAGAAAAGCTTTTCATGAGGCAGACAGCGGGGATGCAGTGACAATAAATCACCCCTACTCTTGGCTTTGGTTTTCTACTTGCAAAACAATAGCTATAGAATGGCTGAAATCTTTCTCTTGGACTACCTGCTCATCTTAAGCAGATCTGAACCCACCTGCCAGGCCAGAGTAGAAAAAAATCAGTGTCTCCTGCCAAACCATCCTCTTGGGTGGGGATTAAACCTCAGAGCACTGGAGCACAGGTGACATTGACGATGTTAAGCTTCTTACAGCGTCTAGAGCAGTGGTTGGTTCTCAACCTTCCTAATGCTGTGACCCTTTAATAATACAGTTTCTCATGTTGTGGTGACCCCAAGCCATAAAATGATTTTTGTTGCTACTTAATAACTGTAATTTTGCTGCTGTCGTGAATTGAAATGCAAATACCCGTGTTTTCCAGTGGTGTTAGTCGACCCCTGTGAAAGGGTCATTTGATCCTCAGAGAGGCAGCACTGCTGGTCTAGATAAAGACTGTTTTTTTAAACTAGTACAATTCTGTGATAACCTCCCTAAAATGAGAGAGATTTGGAGCTGGCGTTTAATATCCTCACAAAGAAAGTATTTTGGAATTGAAAAGTCTAAGAAAAGAAATACAGGAGTATCCTCCACAGTTAGAGCTGTCAAACAGACTTTTGGGCATACTATTGAAAATAAAGAAGCAAATACTCGGGACAAGAGCACAAAGGCAACTTTGTTTTTTTTCCCTGTCCAACCCCTTCCTTTCTCCTTGTCTTCTCTCCTCTCTAGCCTTCACAGAACTCTGACTTTCATAATTTCACACACTCCATTTGTCACTAACTAACTAACTAACTAACTAACTAACTAACTAACTAACTAACTAAATCTGTTCAAGGCTCTCAGAACATGATCTCAACACAGAACTGAGTGCACACCCTGGCTGGAATCCTTCACCATCAAAAACTGCAGAGTGGTGCCTGCTGCCTGTCAACAACAGCAAACAAACAAACAAACCGTGAGGTAGAGGCTCCAGCTGCCAGGGATTGTCTTCCCTACCTTTGATGTACTGTCTTCTAACACCTTCTCTGTGAGGAGGTTTCACCTGAGGTTTACGGAGTGCAGTATATAAAGGGTCTCAGCCGATTCCCTGGCCTCAGTCACCACAGTTTTCTTGATCATCGTTGCTGTAAGCTGAGCCTCCCAGGATGCTTTGTGTACTGAATGTGGAGATGGAATGGACCTAGGAACCGGTCCTGCTGTGGCACAGAGGAGGGTGGAGCAGAGATTTTATACATAGGGGCACTTTTCTTTCTCTTTCTTTAAATGTGTGTATTTACTTACTTGGTTTTTGTTGTTTTGTTTTTGAGACAGGCTCTCTCTACATAGTCCTGGCAGTTCTGGAACTCATTATGTAGACCAGGCTGGTCTTGACCTCTGGGAGATCCACTGCCTCTGACCCCTGAGTGCTGGAATTAAAGGCTCGCGCCTCCATACCTGGCCCACTCACGTGGGTTTTTGAGACTGAATTTTCTTCATACAGCCTAGGCTGGTGGTGCTGAATTCACTCTGAAACCCAAACTGGCCTTGAATTCCTGACCCTCCTGCCTCCGTCTCTGCCACAACCAACACTTTCTTTAAATTTCATTCAGCTTTAATGAGATTTAACTAATATATCTCAGTTCGCCCTTATAAAGTACATAATTTTATGATAGTTAGAGAACTCGCTGAATTCTCTCGCCATCGCCACATCCAGTTTTATGACATTCACAATCAGTTTCTCTGATCACTTAAAACCAGCTTCTGCCTCGTGGTTTTCTCAAATTTTACCTTTGACGTGGTCATGTGTGTGTGTGTGTGTGTGTGTGTGTGTGTAGACCAGAAGACAACCTTGTGTGTCTGTCCTCAGCAGCTCACCACCCACCATGTGTCAGGCAGAGTCCCTTGCTACATACTCCAGGCTAGGGGGCTGGCAAGCTTCTGGGGAGGGGGGTGACTCCTGTCTCTACCGCTCATCTCTGCAGAGGAGTTTTGGGCTTACAGATCTATGTGCTAAGCAGTTTTATGTGGGTCCTGGAATTCAAACTTAGCTCGATCCTCACACTTGTACAGCAAGGGCTTTGACCTACTAAGAAGTCATCCCTCACACACACACTTACTAATTTTTATGGTTATATATTTTAAATGCCGTCACTCTCATCTAGACTAGTGGGCCATCAACACCGTATAGTTCTTGTTCTTCTGTCTCTGGTGCACAGGAGGGCTAACAGGCCCCAGGCCCCACATTGGGAAAGTCAATGGCAATAGTTCTCACCCCAAGGCCAGGTTCACTCTAGGTCCTTTGTTGCCACTGTGTTTGGGTCCGCCTCGGTTCTGTCAGCAGTCCAGAGAGCTGATGATATCTCTCTGCTTTGGGCTTCCAGACATCACATCCACCTCCAGAAGTGGATATGGAATGGAGTGGGGGGGTCTGCTTGAGAGCCTTGGTACCCTTTTCTTTTCTCGGATTTGCTTTTGACCCAATGCTGCACTCATGGTGATCTGCCCTTGGACTGTGCTGGACCCTTTCCCTAGGGAAAGCAGGCCTGGCCAAGTTACCATCTCTGTTGTCATCCAGGGGCTCTGTTTTGAAATCCTGAGTGATTCTCTGTGCAGGACTCACTGCCCCGACTAGAGATAAAGAAGCCTGTGTTTAAAAGGTCAAGTTTCTAAATTCAAGAATTGTAAAGCAATACTAACTGGAGAGAAACTAAATTTAAAGGTAAGCCCTAGTTGGCTGAGCGTGGTGGTGCAGGCCTTTGATCCCGGCACTCAGGAGGTGGAACAGGCAGATCTCTGAGTCGGGGGCCAGCATGATGCACACAGTGTGCTCTAGGCCAGCCAGGGCTACATAGAGAGAGCCTCTCTGGAAAACAACCACAAAAAGCCCTAGCAACTATTTTATACAAAGATATTCAGCATAAGTCATTTATAAAATCATAACATTCATTCAGAGTATACAGTTGGACCCAGCATAGCCAGATTCTGGGATGAAATATTATTTAGCCATTCATATGTAGTTCAACGATTATCATTTGGTCAGAAAATGGAGGCATCAAATTGCACATCAAGACTGATCCCGACTGTACAAAACAGGTGTTAAAAAAAAGACCAGAAGTAAGGTGACTGTTGGTCTCAGTAGGTACCAATTTCTTCTCTGTGCTCTCCCGCACTTTAAAAAGTGAGCCCAGGGGTTGGGGATTTAGCTCAGTGGTAGAGCGCTTGCCTAGGAAGCGCAAGGCCCTGGGTTCGGTCCCCAGCTCCGAAAAAAAAAAAAAAAAGTGAGCCCTTGAACCAGGTAGGGGAGTGCTTGCCCACGATCCCAGCATTTGAGGGACTGAGGCAGGAGGATGGCAAGTTTGAGGCCAGACTGTACTCAATGGTGAGTTTATGTATTATAAAATTCACTCCTCATATATGTGCATTTCAATGAGCTTCATGACCTTGCCAAGTATTCCAGACATTATTAGATGTCGGTTTTCTTTCTTTCTTCTTTTTTTAACCCAACAAAATTCCTCACCTTTTCTGACTGCTGAGTTGGTGCCCACCTCCAGGATGCAGAACACTAACTCATGTCCCCCATGACAAGTGAACCTCTTCTGGACATTTTGTGTAGCCGTGCAGCAGCACGAGGCTATTTTGTTCAGTCGCTTTCGATTAAGGTAACTTGAAAAAGACTTATCCGCGTGACTGCTGTGGGTGTATTGCTTTCCTGTTGAGTTTTCTATCTCTCAAAGGAACCACATTTCCACTCTTCCGTTGTCCTGGATGGGCACTGAGAGGGTGGAGCCATCTTGCCTAGTGTTGCGATGAACAGCGCATGCCAGTCTTCACCCTGAGCTACAGCTCATTTCTCTTGGGATGAAGCATTGTAGAATCTCGTGTTCAGCTGTTAGAGAAGTGGCTGTACCGTCTTCCAGCCACTTCTATGCTTTTATGAACAGCTTCCTGCTAGTTTGCAGTCTACCTTTCAGGCAGGTCTAGTAGTACACACCCATAGTCACCTCTACTCGAATGAAAATGAAATACATTAATAATAAATATGTTTTAACGTATGAATACCTTGTAGAATATTTAAATCATGTTAATTAATGTGTGTATCTCTTCTTTGTAGTCAGAATACTTAAAATCGATTTTCTTGGTAATTTTGAAGAAAATGGAAGTCTTTCTCAATTGAGGTCACATGACATCAAGTAGCCACTTTGGAGTATATGATTCAGTTCAATTTCAGAATTATACAGCATTGTTGTCAACCACATCCTCTGGCAGACCTTCCCAACCACCCTCTTTCCCTAACTTTTTTTTTTTTTTTTGGTTCTTTTTTTCGGAGCTGGGGACCGAACCCAGGGCCTTGCGCTTCCTAGGTAAGCGCTCTACCACTGAGCTAAATCCCCAGCCCCTTCCCTAACTTTTGGGGACCACTCATGTATTTTCTGTCTCTACACACTTGCTTACTTTACAACAGAATCATACAGCACGAGGCCTTGTGTGTCTTAACTTCTTTGGAATTCACTTGTACTATAACATATATCACTTTAAAAAAAAAAACAAAAAACTTCAGCTAGCTGTGATGGTTCACACGTATAAATCCCTCTTAGGAGACAGAGGCAGGAGCATTATGAGTTCAAGACCAGTTGGGCTAAACGATAGGGTCCTCTGTTACAGAGCTTTGAGTTAACCAGAAATGTGTCATGCTCCTCAATGTAATCACAATTTGCTGGCAGTCCTTATCTCTTAGCAATGGCCTCATCAGTTCTTTGCCTGACTCTGTCCTGTCTCCATTAACAGAGCTCCCACGTTTCCCAAATGGAAACTTATTGAGACTCTCTTTCAGGCTTTTCTTAGTTGTAGGAATTCCTGTCACCAAGAGCTTCAGCACTGAGGAAAGATGTGTACCTCTTGCCTGGTAACCTGGCCCTTTTGGAGAGGTTCCATAGTTATCCGGTTGAAAGACACTGGTTCCTTACAGATAGGATCTAATCATCAAACATCTAATGAAGTTGACTACCTGCCCAGAACCCTGGGAGGAGTACTTCACAGATAATAGAACTCTTGTGTTGTCTTTGCCCTCATGAAAATGATCACTTGGCTAGGAGGAGAAAATCAAACATGTATTAAGCAGAACAGCAGAGGTCTTGGCAGACGATGGTTTGGGATGATGAAGACAGAGGCCTTGGGACCTGTTTGCTTTTATTGAGCACTTACTGTGGTAAGAGGCATTGTTCTAAGTCACTCGAGATATGGAAATGAAGAAGACAGACGAACCCTCTACAGAGAGCTTATACCCCAGAATGACAAGGCTTGAACGTGGCGGCAGAAGAAAATTAAAGAAAGAGAGAGATAAGCAGTGTAGATGTGTGCAAATCACAGAACCATGGCTGCCAATTGTGTCTCTTAAAAGGTGACCTGGATACAGTCCAGGTCCACAGTAAAAATTGCGTTTGTGGCCCAAGCATGAGTCTTCCAAATGGATAGGGCACCTTCATCCTGGCTTCAGAACGAGGCCATTTGGCTAATGCGGGTGCCCCACTTTCCCCTTTGATGAGCAGTGATAGCCGACTCTTCTGGAAGGCTGGTCTGACCTGCATGGCCATAGCATTTTCTAGAAGGCAGATGAGGTGGAAAAGGCAAGACGCTATCTAAGCGAATGCAGAAGATATGCTGATTAGGGTGTCCCAACAGAATGAAGCCATTAGGTGGGAAGAGAAGGGACAAGGTCCACCAGAGACAGCACAGAGCTTAGCAGCCTTTGGGATTACAGTGGCCTAGATTGAAAGTGCAGCTTGTTCTCTTAGGGGACGTAGCTTAAGGTGTGGGGATGTTTGTGCCTCCTTTTCATTACCTGAGAGGAAACAGAAAAGAGCAGTGTTTGCCTCAGTGGTGACTGTGGACTAAATGAGAATAAATGCAACATATTCTTAGGCGATTGCATACAGTGGCTGTGTGTCCACAGGCAATTGCACACAGTAGGCATGAAAACATTAGACTGTTAGAGGTAATTTCTGGACCACAAAGCAGTAAAAGTAACAAGCATAGATTCTGCCATGCAGCCCTTTCTCTGAAAATCTAGCTAGTTTAGAGATCTTAAAAATAGTGGGAGTATCTTGCTTAAGACATGACTTTCCTCACAATCTAGTTCTTTGTGAGCCCAGCTGTGGAATGCAGAAGTAGATGGAAACCCCACTCTGAGTTTGCTGACCACCAGATGCATGGTGACATTTCCCCAAGACATTTGCTGGATTTTTTCCCAAAGAATGAGCCATTATTGTGAGATATTGTTTATTGTAAACTGCTTCTGCTCCTGCCACACATACTGAAACAAAGGTCACTTTCAAGAGGCTTTTTTGTTGCAGCAGGGACAGAGCACTCGGGTGCTGAGATGTCTCGCTGCACCTCAGCTTGGAGTCCTGTTTGTATCAGCTTAAAACATACACATGTGTCACAAAGCAGACCGCAGAACATTTACTCAGATGCTAGATATGGGACAATTATGTGCCTTATGTGCATAGGTTGTCTGTTGACAAGAACTTTGAACAACTAAGATTTTTGCTATATATCCCAAGGAACCTCCAAGTTCAATGTTTAAATAATTATCATGTTATTTGCAGAATAATTTTCTGGCCCTAATGCATCCAGAAAAAAATTTTTTTATACCCAAACTGGATTTGGTGGCATGTTTCTATTACTCCAGTATTTAGGACCCAGAGGCAGGGGATTGTGAATTAGGGGCCAGCCTGGGCTATTGATGAATGACTGAACATTCTAGGAGTAATAATTTAGGGAGGAGACTTCAAGACTCGTGTGACAAAGCAATGTGCACATATAAGAGTACAATGCTGTGTCAGCTCTCCTTGCTAAGAGAAAGAGTTCCCATTAGAATTACCTGCCCAGGCCAAGGAGATGGCTCTGCAAGGAAAGGTGCTGGTTGTACAAGACTGATCACCTGAATTTGATTCCTGGATCCCACAGGAAAAGCTGGATGCTGCTTTTGGCTTCCTGGGTGCTCTGTTGCAACGTTCCTCGGTTGTCACAAATCTGGGCCATCTGTTATCTCTATTAGTTTATCATTGTTATCTCCATTATTTTGCTCAATTTCACCCCCAATGACATCAAAGTCATGTACTTAAGATGCATCACCAAAATAACCAGTGACTAGAAATTCAGTCTGAGGATTATAGAGAACTGGTCATTCAGAAAAAAAACAGGCCCAGACTGAGGTGGTCTCCTCTGCCTCTACCCTGATCATGGAAGCCATTGAAGAGTCATGGAAGCAAAAAGAACCAGGAAAACATTAAACTTTTGATAAGATTGCTAACACCATTCTGCAAGTGTGGCAACTGACTTTACTCAGAGAACTTTCTAGAACTACCAAGGAGATACTGGGTATTACATAGTCTGAGGGCTGCAATGTGGAAGGCTGTCACCCTTACGACATCATAGATACATCAGCAGTGATCTAGTAGAACACCCAGCATACAAAGAACAAAGGAAAATATAGCAATAAAAGATCATCTGACAAATTAATTAACTTAAAAAAAGGCTGGATGCAGTGGGTGTCAGGAATCTGTAATCCCAGCACCTTGATGGCAGAATGGAGGCAGAGAGGAGGATCCAGGAGTTCAAGGGTCAGCTAGCTGGCCTGGAGTACTTGAGTAGAATTTTCCAGGAGGCTGTTGGGGGTGGGGTGGGGTGGGATGGTGTGTTGCTAGGCTCCACCTTTTGCCCTTTTGCTCCAGGGCATCTCTGCACCCTCTCTAGCCTGTTCTAATTCCCACACAATAAACAGACACAGAGGACTGGTATTTTTATTAACAAGTTGTGAGCCCTGAACTGATTTTGCCCTGGCTCACTGAAGGAAGACCTCTGCAGTGAAAATTTACAACACTCAAGAAATGAGTTTAGGGGGTTGGAGAGATGGCTCAGTGGTTAAGAGCACTGACTGCTCTTCCAGAGGTCCTGAGTTCAAATCCCAGCAACCACATGGTGGCTCACAACCATCTGTAATGAGATTTGATGCCCTCTTCTGATGTGTCTGAAGACAGTGACGGTGTACTTATATATAATAAATAAATAAATCTTAAAAAAAACAAAACAAACAAACAAAAAGAAATGAGTTTAGGAAGACACTAGGAGGAAACTGAAAAGCATTGATAGGATTAATATTGTGAAAATGGCCTTCCTACCAAAATCGATTTACAGCTGCAATGCAGTCCCCATCCACGCTGCAGCACTGTTCGTGACTATGCAAGGCAGGGCCTCCAGAGGCACATTGTTCCTTCAAGATATGCTTTGCTTTTAGGTTAAATTATGGCTGGGCAGTGGTGGCCTACCCGGTGGAAGAGGCAACCAGGGTTACACAGAGTCAGTCTCTCTCTCTCTCTCTCTCTGTCTCTCCATATATACAGATATATTGATAGATAGATAGATAGATAGATAGATAGATAGATAGATAGATAGATAGATAGATAGATAGATCTCAAACTGGGCACGTGCTGGAATGTCCCCGCCCTGAAGTACCTCCCCATATCCCCATGTGAATATGTATGAGTCTCTGATAGCCTCCTAGTCCTCTCCTTGTTTGGGGAAGAGCATGCTTTCATCTCCTGCTTCAGGAGAGCAATCCTCCTCCATTCTTTCTTGACTCAGCTGCATTTATTTGTATTCAACAGGAAGTGAGACCATTGTGTTCATTCCAACACCATTTGTCAAAGAAATAGGGGGAAAAAAAGCTTAAGATTTATAAGATTCCAGACAGTTAAAGCGATCCTGTATAAAAAGAACAATCCCAGGGAAAACCAGGAACGGCTTAACATCTAAATGAAAGTTTTCATTTAATGTTGGGTGTGAATGATAATGCTTCAGGGAACCTTTGCAAGTTGAAGAGGAGTTAATGTCTAGAATATAAAAGGACTTCCTTCAAATCAGGAAAGAAGAAACCAGGATTGGGACGAACACTGCGTGCACCTGTGAGTGAGGAATGCCCCAGCCTAAGTGCCTTCCCATAAGCACACATGTAGGCAGCTCCTCACCTTCCTTGGTTGGGGAGAGCATTGCTTTGCAACTAGCATGCGAGTAGGCACGTAATGATAGAAAAGCAGTAATCTCTGGACAATTGATATTGCTCCATTGTCAATTTGAGTTTATTAAAAATAACCTTGAGGGGCTGGGGATTTAGCTCAGTGGTAGAGCGCTTGCCTAGCAAGCGCAAGGCCCTGGGTTTGGTCCCCAGCTCCAAAAAAAAGAAAAGAAAAAAAAAAAAACAACCTTGAATGTTATGGTGTTTACATTTGAACTGCAGGATTCATGATTTGGTCATAATAACCTATGTATGTATGTATGCATGTGTATGTACACACATAACTATATCTATCTATCTATCTATCTATCTATATCTATCTATCTATCTATCTATCTATCTATCTATCTATCTATCTATCTACCTATCTATATGTCTATCTTCCATCTCTTGTGCTAGTGGGGCAATTAGCACTCACTATAAACGCTATTATTTTGCTTGTTTTTAGAGGTGGTCTCTCTCACTAGCCCAAGGCGATCTTGAACTTGCTGTATCATAGACTGGCCTGAATGACCCTCGTGCCTCAGCTTCATGAATGTTGTTTGTAGTCACAAGTAACCATGCCTGATGTAAACTGGTATTCATGAAAGTCACATACTTATATGATAATGAGAGTAAAAGCAAAAGCAAACCACTGGCTTGGAAATATTTTATTGATGCTGAAGCTGGTGCACACTCATAATCCCAGCACTCTGGAGGCCGAGACAGGAGTTTTACAAGTTTGAGGCTTCATAAAGAGAGCTTGTTTTAAAGCAAAGTTTCTAAGAGGTATTGAGCAGAGGCTGTCATTTATCTGAATAACACTGGCCTGTTGTTAACAGTACCCACACCCTTAAAACCCCATTAAGGTTGATTTTGAATGCTCTTAATTATACATACACTACAGCCAAAATGGGCTTTTCTCTCTCAATTTTTAATGGGGAACTATGGATAGTCTACTACTAGTGAGAAACCTGATATCCTGCTTCTAATAACCCAGGATGTCAATTCAGTATATCTTGCTGACCCCATCTCAATTCTATGCAATTCAAACTTTAGCTTCTGCAATGTGTCTCTTGTCTAATGGAGCTGTTGGTCTTTATGTCTTGCTCCACGTATATTTCCCATAGCGACTAGAATGCTTTTAAGTTTCTAAATGCTTCCTATTACATTTGGGGAAAAGCCCTGAAAACATAACTTCACTAAGTGACTAAACACATAATTTGGCCTGTTCCGCTCACCTTAGATGCATTAACCTTCTGCCTGAGCCAATATCACCAATACCTGCATAGCCAGTCTCTTCTTGGTCACATGTGAAATTAACTTTCACTTGTTTGGTAATTCCTTTACCTGGAATTAGCGAATTAGCCTTTCTCCATAGAACTGTGCTCTCTGGGCAAAAGGATAATTTGTTCCATTGGCATTCTTCAGCCGTAGGGCAGTCCCTGGCACGCGGTAGCACTCAGCGAGTGCCTGTAAGAACAATGTGGGGCGGAGAGAAAGCATGTTCCCTTCTCCATTGCAGAACACCAGGCTTCCTTTTGTAACTTTGGGGATGAAGGCTTTGTAGTGAGAAAGGGAATGGCAACACCTTGAGGGTCAGCCCTCCGGTAGCTAACAAAGCAGAGGAGCCGGTCTGCACCTGCCCACAAAATAATTCTCTTCAGAACCTCAGTTGCAACCCAACTCTCCAAACAGAAAAAAAAAATATCAACTTCCATTTATTATTCTAAAAAGTAAAGAGTTGGAAGCCCCACACTATTATACAACAAAAACAGCTGAAAACAAACAAAACCCCCAAACACAGGTGCACTTATTACATAGCCTTAGGGTTTCTTCTGCTGTGATATACACCATGACTCAAAGCGATTTCAGGTGCAAAGGGTTTATGTTAGACTTCCTGCTAACAGTTTAATGCAGAGGGTAGTCAGGATAGGAACTCAAACCAGCCAGGAACCTGGAGGCAGGAGCTGATGTCGAGGCCATGGGAAGGTGCTTACTGGTTTGTTCCTCATGGTTTACTGAGCCTGCTTTTAAATAGCACCCAGGACCACCGAGCTTGGGATGGCACTGCCAATCAAGACAATATTCCTCAAGACAATATTGCCTACAAGCCAGACTTATGGAGGCATTTTCTCAACTGAGAGTCCCTCTGAGCAAATGAGTCTAGTTAGTGTGAAGTTGACAAGGGTAGGCAGCACACACATAGTACACACTCTTGCTAGACTGACGGACCACCGCCTATCACAGTCTGAACAGAACTCGGTAACCTGCAGGTTCCACATCTTGGTAGACTTACAAAGTGATGCGGACTTTGATATTCACTATGGAACTTTGATCACATAACTATTAGTCTAAAACTTCCGACTTTCAGAAGCTGACTACATTACTATTGTACTTTTGACATTTAGAGCTGTATGTAAAGTTACACCCAAGGAGTTACTTTGGGAATCTAACAAATCCCTAAGTGGTTTCTTGCTATCACAGCTCCTACGATGACCAATTCAGGCAGCCACACCAGGGCGTGGGAGAATATACTGCTCTCCCACCACTTTCCTTGTACTGACTCTCTGCATGAGGATCCTTAGCAGCACATGGAAGGAGTAGGTCCTAAGAGAGTTAGAACACAAGCACAGCCAGGATGGATTATCTGACAAGCTTCCATGGAGGTCAACATGTCCAATAATGCATCAGAGCTGGAAGCAATCCGTAAAATAATAAGAAACATTTCATCTTCAAACCAAAGGACTAAACCTCTGAGCCCTATTATTTTGAAAAACATTCTCAAAACCTCTCATATAGCTTCTGACTAAAAGCACAACAGAGATTGTGGGAAGTGGATTATATCATTTTATGGCCAATAAAGTATGTATGTTTCCAGATGAGTTTAAAACCTTGGGCACCTAAGTCTGCCACACACCTTGAGTGTCTTGCACACAGGCTGACTCTCAGGTGCTGGCTTGTGGATCTTCTAATTCCATCCTCTGTTGGGTTCCCAGTCACCCACTTCCTCCCACCTAGTGAGATCTGACACCACAAACTGCAAGACAAGAAAGTCAGCTGCTTTTCCATCCATCCGTTGCTCTGAAGAGGTTCGAGAAATAAACATGCTAGCATTTTTGATGTTTCCCTGAGTTGACTGAAATGAATAGCTCTGAAAAAAATCTAAGTCTTATGTTCAAGCCAGGCAGGGTTACAAGGCCAAACCAAACCTCACCTCTAAGCTGGGCATGGTAGTTCTCCAGGCTAGACCTGTCCTCATTTCTTGTCTTGTACGGTTTAGGGTTTCCTCACCGCACCCACCTGTGCTGGTCTGAGCGGGAGGAAATGTTTATGAGCAGGCACATGAGTGTTCTCAGGTCAGCATCACCATGCAGTCTAGGGCGCATGTCCCTTAGTGACCTGCATTGGCAACTGGCTGGAAGACTGGCTGTTTTGGAATTGTGGAGAAGGTACTTCAATTTTTTAATGTCATTTGAATATATGTTGTATATTAAGCCCTACAGGTTAAAGCTGGACTAATTTATCTATTGTTGCTACATATTTCTCAAAAAGTTAAAATATGACTTGCTTCCAAGTCTTAAAATCTGTTTTTTGGTAATGCCTTAGAAGAAATTAACATGGTTTTCTATAAATTGCTTTACAAATGTTGTCTGAAATTATAGAATAACTGAAAATCTTGAAGATAGTTGACAACTCTGGGCTCTCTGTAACAGGCAAGGAACTGTGTGTGTGTGTGTGTGCAGACTTGTGGACATATGAATTACTTCCAAGGCCACATTTTGTTTGGCATTCACTGCTTAACCCCCGGGTTACTGGGGTGTGTGACCGAGGCCACTACAATAACTGCTGCTGCCACAGGAAGGGGCTTTCTGGTTCTTTCATGAAGACTTTCCATTCAGTGGTCTAGACGATCCCCTTGATTCTAAAACAAAGGCATCTGGGAACCAATTCTTAAAGTCTGTTTTACTGGATATTCTCCTTAGCATTTAGACTTTGTAGATTTGCTTTACTTTTATCTATTGGTTTGAGGTATCTCCTTTGTAGCCCAGCGTGGCCTTCAGTGCCTGGTACCTTAAGGCTGAGGCCTGACACCTGACAGTTAATGTTTTATTTTTCATTCTGTATCTCTGCTCAAACGGTGTTTCTTTCTTTCAAAACACAGTGGTGCTGCAGGCTTTAATCCCAGCACTGCAGGAGAGCGGAGGAGGAGGAGTTTCAGGCCAGCTTGAGATCTTAGTTGGGGGAGGGGAGGGAAGGACGAGAGCGTTAAGACATTTTACAGCCCAAAATCCCATGGAAAGAACAAAAGTCAAACTCTGCTTGTTTTACAGTCAGCTCTCATTTAAAGATGTACAGGTTTAATTTTAAAAAAGAAAAAAAAATTTAAATGTTTTATCTATTTCATGTGCGTACACTGTCTCTCTCTTCACACACACCCCAGAAGAGGGCATCTGATCCCATTACAGATGGTTGTGAGCCACCATGTGGTTGATGGGAATTGAACTCAGGACCTCTGGAAGAACAGTCAGTGGTTTTAAACTGCCGAGGTATCTCTTCAGTCCCCAAAAGAATTATTTTTTAAAAAAGCTTTAGTTCCTTCTATGTATCAGAAGCATCTACTAAGCAGTGTCCACATACCGTGTACTTGCCAGTGTTTATTGATTAAATGAGAAAATTCCTACCACTTTGGCCCTTTAAATACTAAGAACAGGTGTTTACCCAGGGACTAACACATCCTAGATAAGGTAACCGACAGCATACGATACCACTGCAGCCCATGAAAGGGGCTTCACATCAACCACCCCATCGCGAGATCAGGCTCTTAGCTCCACCAGAAGGGTCTCAAGTGTGCTTAGAACAGTATGCCCTTATCATGAAGACGTTATGTTAGATTAAGATGTGAGAAAAAAATAAACAATCTTAAATGCTAATTTAAGAGCAAGACAAAAACCAGAAATGAGCTCTTGCATACTTGATAGTGCAGCCACCTCAACTGCTGCAGATAGCTCAGGGTAGACACCAGATCGCCATGGATACCCGAGACTGTGCAGATACCTTAATGTAGATACCTCAGACTGGTGTAGAGTAGTTCGACCACGTTTAGGAATGAAACAGAAATGAGATCAACGCAACTGAGATTTCAACTCTGAAATCTTCTCTGTGGAAATGTCCTTATGAAGAAAAGCAAACCTTGACTTGAGTTAGACTGTTAGCCATAATGTAAGACTAAACAGGAAGTAGGGCCTGCCACACAGTTTTATTACACAGTTGGCCTAGCTTCCCACACGGAAGCACGCACACAGCCTTCTACAAGCTTAACACGGTGCTGTGAGAAGCAAACACAGCACAGAGCCAGCCTCGGGAGCTGGACAGGACACACTGCTGTGAGACCCTCTGATTCTGATTGTCACATGCACACACCTGATACAGGCACAGAAACTTGTCATTTTTATTTGGGTAACAAAGGGTCTCCAAATTGTATTGGAAAAATAAATCCTAATTAATATCACTCCTGTAAAAAACGTGAACACACTTTTCACAAATGATTTATGTAGAAGAAAATACACATACTTTCATAATATCTTAAACGTTTTATTCCCTACCATTGACATTTCGTCTTTCGTCTTCTTTCAGTTTTCTACAGTTTCCAACGTATATCTGTATTTAATACTGCTTTATTCTGCTAGACATTAACTGACTGCTTTCCTAAATCTAAGGATTATATAGTTTTAGTATAAATATATATCACATATTTTCGTAAAATTTTGACAAAACCAAATAAGCATGCCTTGTTTTAAGTCCATGCTCTTTCTACTGTTTATAAAATCTGATTTAATGATCAAAATTCTTGGTTGCCACTCTTCAGTCACACAGTCCTCCTTCTGCACTGCCACTCAACTCTTTACATAATAATGAGCAACAGAAAACCAAGGACATTATGGTAATCTTAGTTCTTTCTTTTGACACTATACGATGTGAACTTAAAAAAACCAAATACATCCAAAACTCAATACATTCAAATGAGCTGAGTTCTGCCACTATCAAAGGCCATAGAGTTCATTCTTAACTATGCTGCCACTGCACAAAATACTTGAAAATTATTCTGGGATTGTTTTCAAAGCCAGATACATACTTTCTACATTATCTAAATTTAGCTTTTTTTTTTCCCCTGGGGCCAAATTAGGGCAAAGACGGACAAGTCTGTTAATACTCTTTTCAAACAAGGTATAAACATAAAGTTAGTAGCACGTCACCTAAATTAACTTTGACTGTAATTCTCAAAGAGCAAACCCAAGAGGCTTTGGGCAATGGTTCGTTGCTGGCGTTAGAAAATAACCTTTCAGCATGGTCACTATGCAGGTAACATTCACTTCGCTGTCTATGTTCTGGCATATTTGTTTAAAGTGACATTCTGAGAGTTAATACATACTCTTTTAAAAAGAAAATTATCATTCTTTTTTTAAAAAAAGAATCGTAATCCTTTAAACTATCACTGTCAAAACAAGTGCTATGTAAGGGCTCTGCCTGAAAGTAGTCCTTACTTTATCAATAAACAGTAGTTTTAAAAACCTGAAAGCAAAGAACTAGCTTTTCTTATTTGCTCTCAGGCTTTTAAATCTTAACTGAAGACAAAATAACCTGAAAATTGTAAGATACTAAAAACAAAAGATTAACCCCGAATGTAATAAAAACACATCAAGAACCAAGCTACAATTTCTGAGCTGCACTGTTTATTTTGCTGCTTGAGCCCTAGGTGACAGTGTACCACAGAGGGCACGGGTCATCTAACCTTCACTAGCTGCAAGTACAGAAGTAGACGGACACAGTTTTGGAGAATTGACATTTTGCAAAATGCAGCAAACATTTTCATTTATACATGAGAAAAGGAAGTGTTCAAAAGGGTATGAATTTCAAGTTATTGCAGGTTATTTGTGAGAGAATTTCTGCAGGTACAACATGTTTAAATTTAACCAACAGTAGCGTGTCAGTGTATTTAAAATCATGACAAAAATCTCTCTGGTCATGTTGCCCATGACAAATTACTATGGTGTTGTATGTTTAGGGCAAGGTGTCAACACAGCATAAATCCCATGGTGTTTTGGTTTTCTTCTGGAGATTAAAGCTGTTTTTCTTGGGATAAATGCAGCAGCAATACACAAACCAGTTGATCAAAAAAGCCCTTCTGCCATAACTCCAGTCACTTTCAGGATACACCAACCCACAGGAGTTCTGCCTTTCCAGTCCGCAAGGATTGCATCTCTGCACTGTTGCCATAAGCACGTCTGCAAAGCTTGCTCTCCGTTAAGCCAGTTTACTGACCACAGCCTGGTTCAGAGAGTTTAGTTGGTTGGTCCATTTATCTAGTGCAGTATATCGGGCACCGCCCCTCTTCTGATGATCCAGTTCAAGGAGCTGGTTGACTTGATCAATTCGGCCATGAATAGTGCTGGAACCAAATAAGAAAGCAATGTCTCCAGTAATCTCTGCTAAGCACATTCACAGAACAGACCCCACCCCCACCCCCACCCCCACCAAACACCAACATAAAACCCAAACCCAAACCCGCCCTGCCTACTGGTACCAAGTGACTTTAGTGTCAGCTGGAACATTTATTACTCTATTTTTAAGGCACCAGATCTCAGCTCAGATGCCATTTTCCACCAGACACCTATGTCATGAAAGTTAATGCTACCTGCCATGCTTTCAAAGCAAACTTCGATTAATAACATCAAGACTGCCTTGTGACAGATGGCTTTCACCTTATAGGCTGGACATGCAGGTACTTATCTTTAATCCTAGCACTTAAGAGACAGAGGTGAACAGCCTGGTCTCCACAGTAACCCCAGTCTAGTCAGAGACCATATCTGAGAGCGAGAGCGAGAGCGAGAGCGAGAGCAAGAGACAGTGAGCAAGTGAGAGCGAGCCAGTCAGTCAAACCAGAAGATTATCACTGTGTATGTACAAACAGAGTACAACTCTTGGGAGCTCGCTCTCTTTTCAGGTTGTCAGGCTTACGCAGAGTGCTTTAACTTGCTAAGTATGTCACAGGCCCAACAAGTTCTTAGTGGTAAGTCATACAAAGAATGAGAAACCTGTCTGAAAACTGACTTAGAACCTCTCCAGAGATCATGTGTTCAGTGTGTTCACTCATTACAAAAGGATCACTGTTATGTCTTCTATTAGAAAAATCATAGCCAGGCTGGAGAGAGAGCAGCAGTTCAGACCACTGACTGTTCTCCCAGAGGTCCTGCGTTCAAATCCCAGTAACCATGTGGTGGCTCACAACCATCTGTAATGAGATCTGCTGCCCTCTTCTGGTGTGTCTGAAGACAGGGACAGTGTACCTAACTATAATGAATCAATCTTTAATGAAGAGAAAAAGAAAAACCCTAGCCACAAGTGGTGCTTATGGTAAATCACAACTGAGTTGCTATGCCCTCCTTGCCATCACTGTCTGACATGATTACTGTGGTGTCTGAAAGAGTGCTCTCCACAGGCTCAGACACTGAATCCTTAGTCCCCAGTTGGAGGAACTGTTTGAGAAGGATTAGGAAGTATGTCACAGAGGTGGGCTTTAGGTTTCAAAAGACTAGAACCATTCCCAATGTCTCTTCCTACGCCTACTCGCCAATCAAGATGTGAGCTGTCAGCTACGTCTTTTCTCCACCATCATGGACTCTCTACTCTCTGAAACCGTAGTCTAATTAAATGCTTTGTTGTCTAAGTCGCCTTAGTCTTGGCAATTTATCACACCAATAGGGAATTGCCAAGGGAATTGGAAAGAGGGGCCAGTGTACAGGAGCCTTATTGCTCTCCCAGAGGACCTGCGTTTAGTACCAGTATGATGATTAGTGGCTCTGACCCACAGGTAACCCCAGCTCTAGGGCCTCTGACCCCTTCTTCCAGTCTCCACAGGAATCTGCACTTATATTCACACACAAGACATACTGTAAATTTAAAAAAGCTGCGAAGTACTTACTTATCCAGTATGCACTGCACCAGCAAGCTTTCCACATCAGCTACGTCTATGTTTAGCTCCTACGACAAAGTATTTCGTTATATAATTCTACTAATTAACATTTTAAAATAATTCATGATTTTATGCCACCGAATGGAAACATATACTAGTTATACTGCACTAGATAATTTTTTTCCTTTTATTATAATGGCAATTTAACCCAGGGCCCCATACACTTGGCAAGTGCCCTCTTACTGAGCTACAACCCCATCTGGGAAGAGAATTTTCTTCTGATGATCCTGGGCACTGAACCTAGGATCCTGTGCATATACTCTATCACTGATATATACTATATCCCAACACTCTTCTCATGTTTAAGATAGGTTTCAATAAGTTGGTCAGGTTGGCTTAAATTTACTCTGTAGCCAAGATGGGCCTTGAGATTCCAATCATCCCACCTTAGCCTCCTGAACAGCTGAGATTAAACCTATGTGGCCAGGCTTGGCTTAAGATTTTAAACATATTACCACACGAAAATATCTTGTAGGCAAGTACTCCATACCAAATGGTGCCTTCAGCTCTCTTCTAACCCTGGGTATAACTCCTACTTTATTTGTTCGGAACTGGACTTTTATTAATGCTTCACTGTCTTCTGTCTAAGAAAAAGGAATCTTAGAAACAGAGTGACTTGTAATTTCTCTCTCATACGTTAAAGCTCTTTTCTGTTAAAGCAATCTATATTAAATAACAATGAAAATTTCTTATTAAATTTAAAGCCTTGGCTAGGCACAGTGACTCAACCTGTAACTTTGCCCTTGGGAGACAGAGGGGGAAGAAAATCAGTAGTTCAGGATCATCCTCAGTCACACAGTTACATGAGTACACACGTATGTGTACTCACACACACTCTATAACTATATCAAGTTAACCTGGGCTACTCGAAACCTATGTCTCAAAAATCCACTGTGAAGTGCAAAAGTTATATTCTATTTAAAATAAAGATCGCTACACTGCAATTGTAGGCGCTTAATCATAGACACTAAAATCCACAAATACCTTAGAAATAAAAGGAATATGTATTCTTGTGTAAGGCTTAATTAACTTTATGAGGACTTGTGTTCTGATGTTTCGTAAAAGCTCTGAAAGACAAAAAGAAAAAAAAAACATTGTAACTGTGAAGGTCTTTATGAATCATGTAAGCACAAGCCATGTAATTAACGCTACGATTTACCTTTGAACCATTTTGCTTTGTAAAGACACGGGTGCTTAGATTTTTAAAAATCTGGGTGTGACAAGGCTGCAGGTTCTCCTTCCCTGATTATGTTGCAAATCTCCTAAGACACTTTTCTGTCTCCCTGGCAGTCCCCTGTGCATCACTTCCTAACCTTGGACACATCTGAGACGTTCTCATTCACAGCAGCGGAGTTACCTTCCTAGGCCCCACAGCACTCCATTGCACACTTTCATTAACTCTCGTGTCATCTTTCCTATGTGCAGCCCCAGTGGTCCTGGGCCTCTGCCTAGGTTCCTAACCCTTATGCCTGGCCCATATACAATTCCTCACACCCAACTGTCCTTAAAAAAAAAAAAAGACTGGACTAGGGTTCACGGATAACGCTTTTATATTTTTCTGCTTTTACAAAGTATAGTACCCTTTCAGGCCCATAAAAAATATTAAAAAAAAACAAAAAACAAAAAAAACCCTATTGAATGAAATAAAAAGAAGCAAATAGGGAACAAGAGAGCATTACTTCTGACATATTCTTCTAATTTTTCTGCTGCATTTAACATTTAAATATTTAGTGGATTGCTCCCAATAGTCATTTAAGTGCCCTCAATAATTCCCCCACCCTTCTTCCCCTCTAAACCAAAGTTTTTCTGTGTAGCCCCGACTATTCTGGAACTCCTGCGTCTGTCTCCTGAGTGCTGGGATTAAAGGCATGAACCACCACTGACCAGCTCTCAATAGTTCTTAATAGATGGAACACTGGAGCTATCAGAGCAATTCAGCAGAACTTAGGCCTTACTTACTCCGAGAGAACTTCCCAATGTTTTCTTACATTTTGGGGGAAATTATCATCTATGGGAGCTTTCTGACGAACCTTAACAGTCAGGTTTGAATCTAAGCATCAACAACCAAATAACGGCAATATTTACACTAAAAGGCAAAGGAAAGCAAATGCCATGTACAGACCTCATGTTAAGAGGCTTCCTATTCCATGGTAGCACTCAGAACTCTCTCTGTCCTCTGCTATGCCAATGCATTCCACTCCTCCCCATTCCGAGCATGTACTTAACACATCAGAAAAGGAACAGCGGACCTCAGTCAGCCAGCAGCATACCTTCAATGTGTTCTCTTATGAAAGGATCATCCATGATGTTGCTGTGATTTGTTTTCAGAATCTTTTCAAACTCGGTGATGTCATTGTTCTGATAGGCACTAACATGGGAAAAAAAGATCAACGTTGTCCCATGTGAAGTAATATATCAGACATAATCCAGAGTCTGCTTCTCAATCTTTTATATGCAACAACCACAACTCTATTATTGCTTCTATTAAGGAAGTCAAAATTAAGTAAGCATACACAACACACACATAACCTTCCCCCAAAATTCATTTCTAGCACCAAATAAATAACCCCCAAAACTACTGCTTTTTTGTTTTCTAAAGGAAACAGTAAATGGATCTTTCTGTTTGGGCGAGGGGAAGTTATACAAATATATTAGTAATTTAACAACCTAAAATCTTAGTCTTGTTCAAAGTTGACAGTAAAAATGTTTATTATATCAGTTGATGTTTTCAAATGAAATTGTGCGTTTCTGATTGCTAATTGCTCTTAAAGAAAGAAACCAGGTTTCATGCACATTATGCAACAAAAGAGCTTGGTCTTAGCTTTTAAATAAGAAAGCACATCCTTTTTGAAGAACCAGAAAATACGGCTTCCTAATTTTTATCTTCTAGAAAGCTACCAGCAACTGCAAAAAGTTTTCAAAAGGATTGATTCTCAAATCTAAATCCCATCAACCTATATAGCAGAAACACGAGTGACAGAAATGCCAAGTGGTCACATACAGAGGACACAGTGATGGAACCCATGTTGCAGAAGGCCAAAGGCTGATCATGTCTATAATTCTCCTTAGGGATCTGGCACCTACTTTGGGAACAACTATGGGAGGGACTGCTGAAGGTGCTGAGAAGGAAGAAGCGAAGCTTCTGGATATGGCACCACTGTGTGCTTTATATGTAAGGCATGTATATCATCCACCACTCTGCCCGCCCTCTGCTCTGTGTGCTTTATATGTAAGGCATATATATCATCAACTGCCCTGCACGCCCTCTGCTCTGTGTGCTTTATATGTAAGGCATATATATCATCAACTGCCCTGCACGCCCTCTGCTCTGTGTGCTTTATATGTAAGGCATATATATCATCAACCGCCCTGCACGCCCTCTGCTCTGTGTGCTTTATATGTAAGGCATATATATCATCAACCGCCCTGCACGCCCTCTGCTCTGTGTGCTTTATATGTAAGGCATATATATCATCAACCGCCCTGCACGCCCTCTGCTCTGTGTGCTTTATATGTAAGGCATATATATCATCAACCGCCCTGCACGCCCTCTGCTCTGTGTGCTTTATATGTAAGGCATATATATCATCAACCGCCCTGCACGCCCTCTGCTCTGTGTGCTTTATATGTAAGGCATATATATCATCACCGCCCTGCACGCCCTCTGCTCTGTGTGCTTTATATGTAAGGCATATATATCATCAACTGCCCTGCACGCCCTCTGCTCTGTGTGCTTTATATGTAAGGCATATATATCATCAACTGCCCTGCACGCCCTCTGCTCTGTGTGCTTTATATGTAAGGCATATATATCATCAACCGCTCTGCACGCCCTCTGCTCTGTGTGCTTTATATGTAAGGCATATACACCATCAACTGCTCTGCACGCCCTCTGCTCTGTGTGCTTTATATGTAAGGCATATATATCATCAACCGCTCTGCACGCCCTTGCTCTGCTTCCACCTGTTAGGTGGCAATGTAACTTCATGTTAGGGGCAGGTGATTCAAGTGCTTCAACAGCAAATATGTTCCTCTAGTCTGCTGGCAACTGACTAGGAAGATGAAATTAGGAAATATTACTTTCTTACCTACCCCAATACACTGTAATGCACAACAGGAGGCTATCTTCAAGTAGTGAAAACATTGCATGCATATTTTATCTTACACTTGCATACACCTATATTTTAACTATAAGAAAATTTTCCATTAAGTAGACTTTATTTTTATTCCTTGCTTGGTAAAATGTGTATCATTATAATAAGATTTTGAGTTCCACTATAAATGCTTTACCTGGGTAACAAGATGTAGTAAATATAGAATAATTATTACCTTATAAAGGTGTGATAAAGCAGTTCTTTAATGTGTTTTATCATACTTAACAATTTATATAGCATTAACTTCTAATCAAAATTTTCATCATTTCCTTAAATTGCTGTTTAGCAAACCAATGCTATAAATAAAATATTTTAAATGTTAATTTATAGTCAAATCAACTCAAGATAATATAACAAATGTAGACAAATTAAACCTCTTGAAAAAAGACTGGAGAAATGCCATTTTACAATTAAAATCAACCCGATTCAACAAACAGTAAAACAATTTAAGATAGCAATGGGAGAATACTGATTAATGTAGCAGTGCAAATTATTTGTAACAAAACTCCCATAGACTTGATTTTTTTATTTAGGGCTAAAATTGAGGTTTCGTTTTCTTTTTTGAGGCCAGGTCTCACTATGTAGCCTCAGCTGGTCTCCAACTCACCGTGCAGACCGGACTAGCCTTGAACTCAGAGACCCTCCACTCCTGCCTCCTGAGTACCGGGATTAAAGGTGTGCAGCACGAGGCCTCGCCCTATGGCTTTTGTTTTAAAGTCATTTTTTATCTTGTCATTGAGAAAGTATGCTTTTTATGCCTCTCATTACTGAAAACTCTTGATTTATCTTGGGCCAATTCATAATTTTAGACTTGAAGTAGGCAGAGGTATTAATATTGTGAATCAAAGTTCTGAGACAAAGACAGCTAAAACTGATATATATGTCACACATAGACACACATTAATAAAACAAATAAAAGATGAGTAAATAAAAAAATAAATAATAAAGAAAACCAAAAACCTTATGGTAAAGGCTTGAAAGAGACCAAGGCAGTAGAATTACAAGTTCAAGGCCAACCTCGGCAAGTGATTCACTCTCCTACACTGGAAAGAAGGAAAACAAAACAAACAAACAAAAAACCAGCATAAAATAAAACAACAGAGCAGATGAGATTTTACACAGAGCCTGTGACTCACAGAAACAGCATAATGGCTTCAAAGGACTAAACGAACATGAACTTCTGTGCCTCAGACGAACACACACAACAACAGATGCTGACTGTCAACTAGTCTCTGATGCTGTCTGTCCCTCCCCTCTGTGAGCTGCTTTAAAAGGGGCTGCTTTAGGGGAACATAAATCTTACCTTACTAAATTTGTCATTGCTAGAATTTCTGGATCATTTTTATACGGCTTGGCCTAACAAAAAAACAAAAGGAACACAAATTACACGTGCATACTAAAAGAGTACCTCTTTTCCAGAAAGGCAATCGGATACTAAGAGGAGTGAGGAAATTAGACAGACCTCTTGCGAGTCAAATGGATTTATTCCTGATTTCATTAGCATATTTGCTAAGACCAAATATTTTAAACAAGTGGTTCGTCTTGGGCTTCCTGATTCATCATAATTCTTGAAAGCTTCAAAAAAATCAGTGTGTGCCTTTTCAAATTCACCTTCTCTCAAGTGCATCTTACCACCACATTCTGTAATAACAACACAGAAGATTAATTTATGAAGACCAAATAGAGCCTACTGCACTGGATTTAACTGTATGTCCGGCATGGCCCCAAGGTGTGACTATATCTTCCACATGGCAACTCCAGGGTCTCCTAGGGTCTGTATCCTCATCCTATAGGGCAAGCTCACTGGATACCAGCTGTCACTGCAATTTTTTTGCAGCTTCTACTGAGTAAGAAGTAATCCTTTATGTAATTACAACTCAGGAGAGATACACTGACAATATGACTTTAGATAACAGTATATTTATTATTGCGACCTTCTTAATACAAAAACACACGCTAATTTCTAATAGTCCCCTTATGACTGTCACACTTTACCATTTACTGTCAGTAAAACAGGAACAACTTTAGAGCCAGTCTCATATAATGAATGACTCCTGTTTTCCCTTCCTACTCGTTCCATCCAAACTTGCCTCTGATGACACCCATGATCAGTGGGTGAGGGATGGCAGACTTGATATGAAGTGATTGCTCATAGAGCGCTTTAAGCTTTTTGTTGTTCTTCTGTGCCGTGTACATTTGAATTTCCAAAGCATAGATTTCTAATAACTGGGTACCTTTTTTCAGGTCATCTTCTCCATCATCAGTCTAGGGAGAGAAATATTTTAGTCAAGACAAAATGCAGGAACCACAGAGGGATTTTTTTTTATTAGCGTTACCTTGGGAACCTTGTATCTCTGTGGAAACATACTAGATTTTACTGCATCCTGACTAATTCTAGAGTGACCAAAGGAACCGGGATAGTGAAAAGGAGGCCAGAAGGTTTTGTGTGTATAAAATATTCTTTTAAAGAAAATGACATTCATTAAGAAAGCTTTGGTGTGTGTTGCATATGTGTGTGCTTGCACACTCATGTGTGTGGGTCAGGGAACACTGGGTGCCTTATCTCTTACAGCAGGGTCTCTCAGGGAACCTGAAGCTCACCGAGTAGTCAGTTAGGCTGCTGGCTACCAAGCATCCTTTGTGGCAATGCTGACAGTTATCAGTGGGTGATATTCCCACTTAACAGAAGTGTTCTTATCCACCGAACCATTTCCCCAGACCCATGAATTAAAAATTTGATGTTGGAAGACCTTTGCTGTCAAGCCATTCATCTTCCACTTGTTAAGGAGAGAAGCTATTCCCACAAGTTGTCCTCTGATCTCAACATGCATGTACATGCGTGTATACTGATCTCACTTAAATGTAACTTAAAAATCAATGCAGTTTTATATTTTCAGCTAGGAAGTACACTAATGGTCTTCCTTTGCAACTGCTTTAGATCCATCTATTCAATGGAAACCCACTTCCTGAACGCACATAGGGAGATAAAATATGCTATGCTTTCTCGGCTCAGCCTTCCTTATTTATGCATGTCAGGAAAATTAAATGGCAACCCACAAGATGCTTTCCAAATGTAGTGTACGGCCTATAGCCACATAGCTATAGATACTGTTAAACAAAATACACACACACACACACTAAATCAAATTCATTGTTCATAAAGTCTTTGACCTTAAAGTGTAGTTTAGTTATTCACTAATAAATCATAACCAGCTTACCATGCATCTGTCTACATGTCTTTCATATTAGAATATGTAACACCTAACATAGCTATACTGGATTGCGGACAAACACACTACTCCAAATTTTATCTGAGAATAATGCTTCAAACAATATACAAAAAAAGTCATATATTAGAATACAAAATATCTTTGTTATTTATATTTATAAAACTATTCCCCATATTCTCAAAGCAAATAAGTAGATTCCAAGGCTTACTCTACATTGCATATTACTAGATAGTACAAATTTACTACATATTATAAGGGGCTTATCTGCTCACTGACAAACTATACCTCATCCCATAAAGAGTAAAAACTGAAATCAGCATTTAGACCAGTAATTCTCAATGTGTAGGTTACAAACCCCTAAGGAGGTCACACAACCTTTTCACAGGGGTTGCTATCAGATATTCTGCACATCAGATAATTACATTATGATGCATAACAGTAGCAAAACTACAGTTATGAAGTAGCAATAAAAATAATTATATGGTTGGGTCACCACAACATGAGGAACTGTATTAAAGAGTCATAGCATGAGGAAGGTTGAGAGCCATTGATCTAAGAAATGACTCAGAGAGTCAACCTCATTTCTAAGCAAAGCCTCATTATACAGAAAAGGTGGGATTTGAACTCATGATCAGGATCCTTTAAAAACTTTTTTCTTCAAATTTTATTTTTGGGATAGATGCTTCCACACAAACACTCCTAAATAAGCTGATACTATTATTTAATGCTTCTATTAAGGAAAAGGTAAGGGAATGTTACCTGACAAGACTGATGTAACTGGCGTAAAATTTTTTGAAGCTTTCCATATTCTTCTCGTTCTAAATATAATTTTCCAAGCTGTATAAAAATTAAGATGACAAGCCTTTAGGAGGAAGTACATATACTTGGGACACATCACTCTAGGCACCCACCCACTCTTCAAAAGGAGGAGCAAATGCAATTGTTACCTTTGTGTTTGTCTTAAACCACAGTCTATCATTCTTAGCATCTTTCAAAGCTTCCAGTGTTGTTTCATAAAATTCCTGCAGTAAATCCATCTGACATAAAAAATCAGAATTCTATAATTGTAAACAGCAAATTTGTACCTGTTAATAAAGTTAATTTGAACAAACTAAAAGTGCATCTTTGAACTTTAATACATGTAAGATACACTATTTGTTTCTTACCAAATGTCTTCTATAATCCAAAACATTAAGAGATCACATTTATTTTTTTATTTTTATTTTTTTTTCGGAGCTGGGGACCGAACCCAGGGCCTTGCGCTTCCTAGGTAAGCGCTCTACCACTGAGCTAAATCCCCAGCCCCAAGAGATCACATTTATAAGTGCTAAGATGTTTTTGCCAGTTTTGTAAAACCAAAACATTATCTTCCCATGTAAACTACATGGTCATAAATTCTAATGCCATAACAGTGAGCTCTGTCGTTCCCAAACTAACCTCACTTTATACCAACAGAATGATATGCTGGGCCTTTAATAAATATATCCATATATTTTATTTCCTTAGCCCTTACAATGTTCTAGAGTGGAAACACTAGGGGGGGAGGGCGAGGAAGGATGCACAACAGCGCCCCTGCCAGCAAAATGGTTGTCTTTTGTTTTGAGACAAGGTCTTACTCTGTAGACCAGGCTGGCCTGGAACTCTTTGTGGTAGTCTGTCTTATCCTCTCAGTGCTGGGAATACCACCACATCTATTTTCTCTAGTGTAATTTTAGCTGTTGCTTTAATCACTAATTAGTGACATTTTCCCCATATAACCTCTGTTTTACACCATCTTAAGTTTCCCTGTTCATTCTCCTCTGTTTGTAGCTTTTTTTCTGGTACCTGGATCCCGAAATCTCTATATACTGGAAGGGAAAGAGGACCAGGAGTGTCTGACACTCTAGGGGAAGGCTGCCTATTTACTCAGGGTTCTGATGGTACAGAGATAGAGCGCTACCCACACAAAGAGGTTTTTAAGATACTTGTTTGCAAGCAACAAAAAATATTTTCCCACTTAATTTAGTGTCATTTAATTAGATAAAGTGCCTCATGTATTCCAGACTAGCCTCAAAAATCACCTTGTTCCCAAGGATGGCATATGCCACCAGCCAGGCTGGTTTCAAATTCATTACACAGCAGGAGAATTGCTCTGGAACTATTGCCATTAAGTGACAAGGCTTCTTTTCCCTTATTCACAGAATAGATGAGCATATGTGCGTGCATGCCTGAGTATGTTGGGGGAGGGGAGTGTGAGGCTGATTCTGAGACCGCTGGTCAGGAATGCAAAAACAGATACTAAGTGATCCTATGTTCAAATACCAGAGAGAAACAAAGCTTAAAAAGAAAATAAAAAAATTAAATAAAAATAATCTCATTAAAAAAAATTAAGGATGAATGACATACATAAAATCACCACCATCATCTTAGTTAGCCACCACATTGTAGAAGAACCCATCTATCTCCCTTACCTCTTTCCCTTCATCAGCTATTACCATGCATCCTTGGTCGAAGCATTTATAGAGCACCCACTGAGACTGGCACAGGACAAGTTCTTCTCAAGGACTTTAATCAAATAGCACAACTTGTGACTCATGTCCACATTTAACACTCCCAATGGCTGAAATGAAGGCCTGTGTGTGCTTGTGTGTGTGTGTGCACGCGCGCGCGAGTGCACCTGTTATTTCAACATTCAATGGGAATGCTTGTTTAGCATGCTCAGTGCCTTAAGTTCAGATGCAGACACAATTTCATAAAAACAGAGCTATAACAACAGGCACATGAAATCTAAATTAAATTACCTTTAAATATTAATTAGTACCAGAATCAATAAAATAGAACAAATTACTTTTGAAGCACACTAGTAATTAGTAAATCAGCCTTTCTCTAACATAAAATGAAGACTTAACAGGCATGAAGGCACTTGTCTATCAGCATTTGGGAGACAAAAAGGGGAGGTCCAGGAGTCCAGTGGTACCCTTAATCTCACAGTTAGTTAAGAGGCCAGCTTGGGCTACAGGCGACCATCTCAAAAAGAAAACAACCATCACATCAACAACACCCCAAACCCACAGAACCATCACTGTTGTATAAAGTAACACATTGACAGCATCGAGATAAAACCTCAAGCCTAACCTGTTTAGAAGTGGAGATATAGTCAAGGATAGAGTTAATAGACTTTTCAGAGTAGTTCCTGGTGACTGCACTCCGAATATAGGTCAATAGTTGCTTATATCTGTTCATCATTTCTGGAAAGTTTGTCTGTGAGGGGAGAAAAATGCATGATGGGTCACGTGAGTGCATACAGCAGTACAACCCAGCACAGTTCTGCTCACTGAACTAGACTGCCACAATTCATGACACACTCTTGGAAAGGAGGAAGAACACCACAGACGTGTTACCTTACATACAAGATGACGTATGTCAGAACTGAGCCTAATAAACTGGTGAAACCTGTATGTGTTCCAAGTTTCAAATATTACAGTTTATGTGACTGGAGACTACCAAGATACCTACCAAAGAAGCAGACTTGAATTTTTAAATGATACCCACTATTTCCCCATGAAATAAAGATTCATCCTAACTTCCTAACAAGAGTCACATGCTCCATTTCTCCCTTGAACTGGCTGGCTTTCCATGAGGTCAAGCAAACCTCTTCAAGTCCCAGAACTCATCTCATGGACCAAAATCATCCCAGGGTCTGGGGAGAATCTAGGAGTAGAAACTGCACAAAACCCCAAACAAAATAAAGCTTATTTTCAATTAAAATAAATACAGAAAATCATCCCATACAGGGCCCTATTCCATAGTAGACAGTTACTGTTGCCACCGCAACACCTAGTTGTATGACTGTTTATACAATGTCTTATGGTTTCCAGGAAACAGGTCTGGAGAAACAAAGGGACAGTATAAAATGTCCAGCACTCAGGTATTTGGGGAGTGTGTCAAGTAAGTCAGTTTTGGAGTGTAACTCCACAATCTGGTCTACTCCCTACAATCTCTTTTTTTTTTTGGTTCTTTTTTTCGGAGCTGGGGACTGAACCCAGGGCCTTGCGCTTCCTAGGTAAGCGCTCTACCACTGAGCTAAATCCCCAGCCCCAAACAATCTCTTATTATTTCAAGGAAAACGGTACACTGGCAGGAAGAAATACCTTCCTCTGGTTATTAGGGTAATGAATAAAGGAATGATAGCCAGCTATGGGTATCTGTTTTGTTTTTATAGAAGTTTCATGAGGACATAACAAGGAACTTCCATCCTCTAGCAACCTATAAACCTGCACTTAGAAATGGTGAAATAAGAGAGTCTCAACTTTGATTTTGTGTTTTGGTACTAAAGCAGGATTTTAGAAAAAGAACTTCTGAATTATATCTTACCCTACATAACTTTAAGCTCACTGTTGCAGTCTGAAATGTCCCCCAGAGACTTGTATTTGCATACCTGGCTAGAGAACTGTTCGAGGTTGTGGGAGCGTCAGGAGGAAGAGGCTTGCTGGAGGAAGTGAATCCTTGGGTGACAGGCTTAAGGTTATAGCCCAGCCCCACTTCCTGTTCACACTCTACTTTCCAAGTACACACAGACATGACCAGCCTCCTAATTCTGCTCCCGTACCCATACCTTCCTCACCATGCTGGACTGTATCCATCTGGACTGTAAGCCAAAATAAGCCCTTTCTACCTTAAGATGCCTTTGTCAGGGTAATTTATCACAGAAATGAGAAAACCTTCCCACCCCCCATTGTTTGTGAGGGCACACAAATACATGAAAGAGGAAAATGAGAAACCTTCCCACCCCCCATTGTTTGTGAGGGCACACAAATACATGAAAGAGGAAGTCAGAGGACAGTTAGTAGAGCTGATTCTCTCCTTCCACCACATGGGCTCCAGGGATTGAACTCGGGTTGTCAGACTTGGTGGCAAGTATCTTTCTTTACTTGCTTATCTTAATGGCTTAAGACACTCTTTTAAAAGATTATTGTTAGTTGGACATGGTGGTGCATGCTTTTGATCATAGCACTAGGGAGGCAGAGGCAGGTAGATCTCTGTCAGTTTGAGGCCAGCATAGAAAGTTCCAGGACTGCATAGTGGGACCCTGTCTCACTCCCATGTCCCCAATAAATTTATTATGTGAATAAATTCAGACAGGGACCTTTAAAAATTATGTTAATCCTAATTAAGATTGAGGGAAGATTAAGTAAATCTGTTCTCACACAGAGCAAGTGAAACAGATCTTCTAACTACTGCAAAACACTGCAAAGCTACACAGGTTCTACTGTAGCTTCACGTAGAAATGAGAAAGGCAGACACAGCCGAGACCACTCTTGTGGTCTCCTATTTATAGATGCCAAGGCAAAAGCAAATGGCAGACCAGGAAGACTGTACTGTAGGATACAGATAACCCTTTCTTATCCTTCCCAGCTCTGTTTGAGGTAAAATTAAGGGCAGCCCATTATTTAAATGGACTAAAACTCAAACAACTGTTATTATGTGAAGTTGTTTTAAAGGAGTCATCTTTTCTTACAAATAACAGCATCTTAAGAGTTCTCATTTAGCACTTAAAGCTACTATTTTAATAATTCAAATCTCTGTCCCTTAGTCACCTGCTGCTTCATCTATATCTCTCAAGTTTTTAATTTAAATATAGCAAACATTGGTGTAATATCACCATAAAAATGCACAGAAAGCAAGGGTTTTTGTGCAACAAAAATAGGCTCTGAGAAGTAGAACTAGAAAGGATGAATGCATCAGAGACATTGCCAACAAGGACAGATGCAAGACCGGCTAACAAGCACCCCAACAATGTAGGTGGAGACGGTGGTAGCCAGGAACAGAGCAGCAGAGGGAGCAACTTTACACAAGGCATCTTCTGATGGTACTCAGGCCTTTTTGATTTGTTGATTGATTATTGGTGGGAAGAGAAACAACACAGGTTTCGGGTACAATGTTGAAGTACTTGCCCCCAGACTCAGTGATGAATAGAATTTGTAAACTCCAAAATAAACTTCCAAAGTAAGTTTTTTAAAACAGTCACTCTACAAATAATGCACCCGGACTATATGCAGTAACACACAGAAAACATACCTAAGGAATAAGTTCTTCCTACAGAAATTACTATTTTTTTTTTTTTTAGATCCTGTGTCAAATTAAAAGGCTAGCATTGGAGAGAGAGGGCACCGGAGTTGGAGGGAGGAAAGTGAAGATATGATATTTTAATAAGAATTTTAAAAATTAAAAAAAAAATAACACCTCAGTATTGCTGTAGTCATGATTTTGAGTGCACGGAGGTCAGTCTGCTGACTTTATAGGGAAGATGTGCGGGGCTCTGCAGCAGGAGGCATGCATGCAGTTCATTACCCATGGTGAGCCTCAGAGGAAACCTTACCAGCTTGAAGTTAATCTTGATCATCTGTTTTAGCGCTTTGAATCCCCATTCTCCCTTCTCACCTTCGAGTTCCAAAACCTAAAATGGAAAGAGATTTTTAGTCTTGGTATCAATTTTTCACTATTTTTCAATGATAACCAATGTCTAAGACTTGAATTAAATTTAAAAGCTATTCATGAAAAATATTTTCTCCCAAATTTCACTAGTTGTCAGTGTAATTTTAAAAAGGATTTAAAAGAGACTTCTTGGGACCCTTGGGTAAGTAAGCTGACTCTTAAGCCGTCCCATAAGAGGACTTACTTGATAATGTACTCTCTACCTGAATCATCTTTAGTAAGAACCATCAACTGCTCAAGACTCAAGAAATCAATTAATCTGTTCGCAGTAGCAGCAGGACTACAGTAACAGTGCTGAGCAGGGGGACACTCTCCAGTGTGGGCTTAGGACAAGGGCCCTACTTCACGAACAACTCCATTAGAAAAGACAGTAGAAAACATTCTGAAATATATGCTTATTATTACCCATAATGCCATCCTTTGGACAGAACTATCATAAACATCGCACACATTTTTGAAAAGAATCACTTTGCATTTATTGTATCTGTTTTAGTTTGGATATCAAATATCTGCCTCATGTGTTTGATACTTGGTCCCCAACTGATGGTGTTTTCTTGGGAGGTTAAGGAACCCTGAGAGTAGAGCCTAGCCACAGGGAATAAATCACTAAAATATAAGTCTGGGGAGCTATTACCTAGTTCTACTTCAGGGCCCAGTTTTTCTCCCTGCTTCTTGGTTAACTTTTTCTATTGCTGTGGTAAGACGCCGTGGTTAAAGTGACTTATAAAAGAAACCATTTAATTCAGGTGTACAGTTTCAGAAGGTTAAAGTCCATGATAGTCAAGGCATGGGACCAGGGACGGTTGAAAATTCATTTGAGCCTGTAGGAAGAGACAGGGGGAGTGGGAGTGGGGTGAGGGGACCAACCAACTGTGAATGACATGGGGTTTTGAAACCTCAAAAGTCCACCCTAGGGAAACATCTCTTCCACCAAGGCCAAACCACTCAATCTTCCCTAAGAGTTCCACCAACTGGGGACCAAGCATCCAAACATGAGTCCCATGCAACCACTACAGAATCCTAGTAACATGCTCTGGTCAATATGGCTTCCCTGCTATGAAGGACTATGGCATCCTAAATGGTGAACTGAAAAATACTTACGCTCTTGGTTTTGGTCAGATTATTTGGTGGTAGCAATGAGAAAAGTAACAGATACAGTATTATTTTAAAAAATAAACTTCTAGACATAAAATCTAGAAATAAGATTTTTGGAAGCACCTTTTGGAAGCTGCTTAGTGCTGCTTTCGGGTCATCTTCTTTCAGTGCTTTGGAATTATAGTACTGATTTTCCAAATCCACGTTGGGCTCAGAGTTACTGTCTTCAGAGTATTCCTGTGTATGAGGACAGAGATGGTAAATGAGGAAAAGAAATTCACACACAGCACTGTAAAAAGTGAATGCTGTCAGGATAAAATTCTATTTTTGTATAAAATAAAACAAGCCATCAACATTGATCTTATTTTAAAATTGGAGAAGGAAGCCTGGCAGTAGTGGGGTATGCCTTTAACTCCAGCACTCGGGAGGCAGAGGCAGGCGGGCGGATTGCTAACTTTGAGGCCTATTCTGGTCTACAGAGTTAGGTTTCAGGACAGCCAGGGCAACACAGAGAAACCATATCTTGGGGGAAAACAGAATAAACAAACTAAGACAGAGAAGGAATAAAGTATACAGTAAGATGAAAATTATTTTTCTCTCTCAAACCTAGGGCTTCCAGGGGCTGGGCAGTGGAGATGGAGTAAGACTGCTGTCCAAGCAGAAGAACTAAGTTCAAGCTGCCAGCATGAACACAAAGGACCAGGCATAGGTGTTCAAGTCCTGTGACCCTGTTGTCACGTGGGGGAATGAAGTGGGCAGACAGGACTGTTAGGTTGGTGACCACCAGCTCAGGCCCAGGTTCAGTGAGGGGAGGAATGCCATCCTCTCACTTCCACACATGCATTTATAACACAAAGAAACACTAAGCAAGTAAATGAAAAAAAAAAAAAAATCTAACTACTTTCACTCTGTGGAATCAATGTGTGTGATAATCCTCATTAATAGACTGAAATCTTAGAAAATATTTAATCTTTGTTTATATTGCTTATTTTTTAAAAAGATTTATTTATTTATGTTTATATTTTTTATGAGTCCACTACAGCTGTCTTCAGACACACCAGAAGAGGGCATCAGACTCCATTACAGATGGTTGTGAGCCACCATGTGGTTGCTGGGAATTGAACTCAGGACCTCTGGAAGAGTTAGTGCTCTTAACCACTGAGCCATCTCTCCAGCCCACTTATATTGCTTTTTATAGCGTTTGTAAGAACTGAATTTACACGGTGGGAAACCCCTCAAACTTCTACAGTGCCATCCTAGCTTACTATTTGGATGTTACAAAGTTATCTGGCCAGGTGAGGTGGCCTGGCAGGTGTGTGTGCGGGTCAGAGCACAGCTTGCCAGTCTTCCCTTCCTTCCATATAAGAGTCCAGGCCTCACACAGGTTGTCAGGCTCCGTGACAAGTGCCCCAAACCACTGAGCCATCTCGCTGACCTAAAAAGTAGTATTTTAGATTCATAAAATAAAGATTATTTTTTCCTCACCTACAAGTCATTACAAATGGATACGTTTCTATCAAAAGAAAGGTACTGGGGGAATGGGAATAAACACAAAGTCACGAATATTTTAGTTGTTTTAAGTTCAGATACAGCTTATTTCTTCAAAAAATACAGGGAATACTGTAAAGACAGAGGAGTGAAGGGAGTTTCACTGAGTACAGCAGTTAGGAAGCTCAGACATATGTCAAGATGGCTTCCTCAGTGCAATGTGCCTTCCGTAGAGTGGTAACACAAACGGGACTTGCTCTCGCATACTAACAACCTATGGAATTCAACTAGGCTGAACACTTGAAACTCTACTGGAACACTTTCCTTTAGGGATAAGATCAGACTAGGTAAAAAACATATTTCATAATGATTTATTTTCTTAACTCTTGTTACTGATAACAGATACTAAAGGTAAAGGAAAATCCTACTGGAGAATAAACCAACCAACTGCTATCAGTGACTGAGCTGGGCTAACAGTGACAGCCAAAGCTGGGTTTGAAAGATAAATGGGCCCATTTTCTAGAAGAACTGATGAGGTAAAGAGGGTGGTGCAGTCAAGAACAGCACATGACACAAGACAACACAAGCAGCACTTGCAGGGACACTCTTGGGTCACCTAATTCTTCTTCAGGAACATACTTCTCTAAAAAGTTAAAAAAGTTTACCTTCCCATAAGCTTCCTGGTCTGTTTTTAAGCCTCAAGTTCTGACCTCATGTTAAACAGTCAGAATAATTTGCACAAAACATCTATTGTGCAGTATATTTAATAAAAAATGACCTCCCATTGCTTACTAAGTAAGTTGAAAGTAGTACAAATCTGACTCCTGCCCACACGCAGCATGCCCTATGAAACTGTTCCCTCATTCACAAGGCTTGCAGCCTTTATTCAACTGCTCAACACTACTCCTCACCTTCCACTTTACTCCTCTCTTTGCATTTCTCATCTGGTCACCTAAGCTATAGCTTCTTAAAGTGTGGGTTATGATCCAATGCAGCCAGGGAGGCCGGGGTGGGGCGGCGGGCGCATGTGTGCACACAATATGGGGATGAATGGATGTACCTGGATGTGAAGGGGGATTCCACAAAAAAACAAAAAACAAAAAACCTGACAATAGTAAAAGAAAAAAAAATCTAAATACACAATGATCAAAATTAGTAAGAAACTAAACATATTTCTGGCAGCACGAGGCAGATTACACTGTGGAACATCACTATAAACCTGGGTTGTGAATACAGAAATAGCCACTTTGCACTGCATGTCAATGAACAATGAATGCCTCAAACACCTTGCACAGACTTGACTGTCACTAATTATAGCATATGTTTCATATGTGGAGTCTTCTATCCTTATAGATTTAATTACGTAGAAGAGAGGCTTTAGAATTACTCTATAGTGTAGGCATCAAATTATTGTACCTTTGGATTATATTGCTAGAACTTCTGATTTTAAAAACTGCTGTTTGAGTCATTAACTTGTAGTAAAAAATTCACCAAATGGGTTTTGGCTTGGAATTAGGACAGAATTCCCAATATTTTTCAAAAGAGACCTTAATATACAATGTCATTTTGTGTGTATTCATAAGAAGCAGTGATCTCAGCATTGATAGTCATAGATCAAACTATCAATCAATTGTGAAAACACTGAAGATGCTGTAATCTACATCCAACCCTCACAACTCACCCTCCAGACCAGAAAATTGCTGTTTGGCTACCCAAGCCTTCCAACGGCAGCCCTCACTCTGGAACGAATGAAAAACTAGGCCAGGATTCGGGAAGGTAAAGGCTGAGGCACAGTCCATGGCAGAATTAAATCATGGACTTTCAAGCAGTGAGGAAATGGAAAATGTGTTACAGGCTGAAGAGATTAGCTTCAGTTAAGACAATTATGGCACTACTGAAAACAAGTTCCTTATGCTTTCTTTTACACTGCAAATGAGCTTTCTTAATCATAAAATTACCCACTTGCTATTCCTGAGAGCAGATCAAAAAGACAATGCACCCTTGAGCTCAAGTAGAATGGGAAAAAAAAAAAAAAGAACAAAAAGAAGACCAGTCATGAGTACCAGGGTTAACTGCAACAATTACTAATGACTTAGTAACACAAGGTAACAATCAGGATAGTGAACTGATGCATTAAGTAACTTAACGATAAACTGAATTTGTTTCTGTCAACTGAGCAATAATTTGTAGAAGTTTCAAAATTTCAATCAATATGTGAATATCCTAAATAAAAGTTTAAAAACATGTAAAATAAAAATCACTTGAATATTAGAAAAGGGCTTTACAAATCTTAAGGTTCAGTGACAGCTCCAACTTCCTGATGAAATAACTCAAGTGTCTCCAAAGCAGTCTGTCTGGATCTCTTCTCTTTCCCCCAAAATATGCCATATAATTTTGAATTGCTGCTTGAATACAAATCGTATTTTCATCTTGGTCATACTGGAGGAAGACTGAACTCAGGCCTGTTTTTGACTGTGGCTTTAATAGGAGATATCCAACAATACTGACATGGATTATCACAACAGTTCTGAAGAAAACCACCTCTATCAGTTAGGTGTTTTGGGGTTTTACTGAATTGTTTTTAACTTAAAACAACATTACCTGGCTAATAGTTTACCTTAATTATCAACACAATTTTTGGTTAAAGTTTTAAAAAGACTTATTTGCATGGATGTATGTATACCATATGTATGCCAGGTGCTACCAAGGCCAGAAGATGTTAGACCCCCTAGAACACCGAGTTACAGGCCACTGTAACTCACCACCACATGGTTGTCGGGAACTGTATTGGAGTCCTATATGAGAGTAGCCAGTGCTCTTAACCTCTGAGCCACTTTTTTTTTTTTAAAGTCATACATTGTTCTTAATATTGCAGACTGAAAACAGGTCAAATTGTTATCAACATGAAACCAGTCAAACGAAATACAGTACCTATGTATCACCTTTGGAGATGTAAAAAGGGCAGTGAATTGGCAAGAGGGCTTAAGTGGGTAAGGTGCTTACTGACAAGTCCAACAACTGAGATTTTATCTATAAAATCTATAGGTTAGGAGAGAACAGGCACCCACAAACTGTCTAGTGACCTACACATGCATGGCATGTATGTACAAACACATATACACGACAAGTAAACATTGTAAGATATTCTAGGTAAATTAACAATAACACATAAACTATATCCTGACTAAATAAATAAAGGGGGAGGCAGAGACTTTTAACTTCGTTGCTTCTGAGACTGTAGTAAGAACTGGGCAGAGGACTGACAGTGCAAACTGTTTTGTCTGTACAGGCAAGTGTTTATGGGTTAGTGTGCCAGTGTGGCAATATTCTGTTGGACATTCTGAAGTCCTCATACCCCCACCCAAAAAGACACACACAAAAAAAGCAAAAATTGGAGGCATTAAAATATACTCAAGACAGAATTTTAATTTTCAGGGCATATCCCTGCCACCTATTTCCACTAGACTGGGCAAATACAAAAGGTAGCTTAGGGCATTAAAATATCAGTGGGCCACAGATAAAGATATGCTGAGTGTCACTGTGGCCAGAAATACCCACAGTGCTATTAACATTTTAATTAATCAATTAACTGAAAAATATTCTTGAAGTCCAGCCTAGCCTCCAACTCAGCAGGTAGCTAAGAATGGTCTGAGCTTCTGATCCTTCTGACTCTCTCTACCACCCAAGTGATACAAAACAGGATGCTACCACATCTAGTACACCTGGTGCTAAAAACCAAACCCAGGGCTTTTGAAATGGTCAGTACTCTACCAAGTAAATGACTCCCAGCCCTCACATAACATTTTAAATGAAGTGGTAACTAAATGTCTAACAACCGCATTAAAAAAAAAAAAAATCTAGCTTGGCCTGGTATTCTAGGCCTGTTATTCTCACTACTCTAGGGAAGTTCAGGGCCAGCCTGAGCAAAAAGTAACACGTTTCAAAAAGTAAAGAGGGAGAGAGAAACCTCCTTAAGACAGGATGTCAACCCTGTTGACTTTCTATAGAAAGAAACAGATAAAGATCTAGGCAAATTACTCAAAAGAAAAGCATCTCTAGCAGCTATAAAATGACAGCCACTCTTGTAATGATAAACATATAATAATTAAAGGATATGGACTAGCAAATGAAAATAAATTAGCTGAAAGACATCATGCTACCAAAAAATTTTAACTGTTAGTAAAAGACACTTTCCACTATTTGACATATAACTGGAAATCTGTATCATATATCTATATCTATATGAGAAATGAATGAGAAGAGCTATTTAATTTAAAATAATGCTTGAAAATAAAAACTTCATTAGTTCTGCAACAGTAAAATCTTAACTCTATATAAAATTTCTTTTTAAAAATTGAAACCGCATATTCAACTTTATTATACAATATATGTAGTATAGATGTCAAAAATGCTAGTGAAACAGTCTCGTTCAAGGCTAATTAAAAGGTTTGTGTATGTCTAATTAAAAGGCTTCCAAAGAAGGGTGTGGTGATGCATGCCTTTATTTCCAACACCTGGGAAACAAAGTGAGCTCCAGGCCAGCCATGACTGCACAGCCAGACCCTGCCTCAAAACAAAGCAATAAACTTCCACAAACTAGTAAAGTCTAATAGGGTATTTTATAAGACTCTCATTTTCATTCCTACATTGCACTTTTACGTTAATCCTAGTGCTAATATTCATTCATCTAAAAATTCATGTATTTAATAGACTATTAGGAAAGGAAGTAAGTAAAGATTTTAAAAACTACTTGTAATGGAAACAAAAGCAAAATAAGAGAGAAAAGTTTAGTATCTGCTTACAACTACCTTGGGTTTGAACAAATATAACAAAATTCTCTATTTAAATTACCAAGCATCTACTATGACTCCCCAGTCATAGCACTTCCTTCTTCCTTTTGCAAAACATGCCTTTCTGTAAAATGAAAACCTTTAAAAAAAATTGGAAACGATTTACAGATTCACCTATATGAAGAAGTTACACAGTAACTCAAAATCAAAATACTAATTCTTTGAGAATATGACACCTAAAAGATGAACCAGAGCTCTCAAAGCATGTACTCCACAACTTCACCAAAATGCAGTATCACTGAAATTTCCTAAGGACCGAACAGATGCTTCCCAATTAGGAAACAAAACTGACACTAATTTGGGGAATCAAGATCATCTATTCTTAGTTCTTACACAGGTGTGCGTTTTTTGACTATCAACATAAAACATGAGGTCCAGTTTAAGACCTGTAAATCCATTCACAAATTAAACCTTAAATTAAAAAGGAATCACCAAACTAGGCAAGTTTACTTTTATGCCATTGACAATTCAAACAACGATGCTGGGAAATTTCTTAAATCAAGGAAAAAGATCATTGGTTCTAATTCCCTTAACTCTTACCTCTCCCCGGCCCAACCAAACAAAAAGCAAATCCTTTTTCCCAGCTTGACATTTTTTTTAGAGAACAGGACGAGCAGTTTTAACTACTTTACCCCACTCCCCACCCCCCATTCTTGCTCTGAGCCTTAACCTGGGACCCAAACTGACCCTGGGCGAGATTCTTAAGCTGTTTTGGGGGAGACTCCCGAGTTTTGCAGTAGGATCTGGGAGCAGGACGGACCCTCCGCCTCCCGCACCCCTCAGTTTTCACTCTCCAAGCATCTGGCACCGGCTGAGGTCAGAGTGAAGAAGATATGGGCCCGGTAGGGCCCAGACTTAAGCGCCGGGCAGTGGCGGCTCGGCGGCGGGCAGAGAGAAGATGAGAACCGGCCGCGGCCGGCCTCCTGCGCTATCCCAGGGCCCAGCGGCCTGGGCTGACCCGCCGCCTCTCTCCCTCTCTTCCCAGGCCCCGCAGGCCCGCGACGCCGGGCGAGGAGGGAACCCTGCAGCGTGGAACCGGGCCAACGCGCCCCCGGGGGAGAAGCTGCAGCCTCTCGGCCTCGGCACCACCGCCACATCCTACTTCCAGCCCCGGCCCGCTCCCTGCGTCTCACCAGGTCGTAGTCCTCCTCATCATCGCACATGAAATCATCCTCCATGTCAGACATCTTGGCCGGAGGGGGGAGGGGGAGAGGAGAAATTAGAGACAGCCTCCTCCCACAGTGCTCCGCGGCCCAGAAGCGTCACTCCCGATTCTCCTAGTCTTCCGGTCTCTCCTGGAGAAGAGAGAGCTCATTCCGGAACCAATGCGCTCGACCCTGAGACGATTTACTACGGCGCCCAAAGGGAGCGCACAGTCGGCTCTTCCTGCGCGACAGTTGGTGTCTTAGCAACTAAGCGTAGCAACTGGGAAATCGGGCGCTGCGGGTCCTTCCTATCTGAGGGGCTTCGGAAACCTTCTAGCAGTATCCAGCGTCCTAGGTGAGGGAACTGCCTCCTTCCTTGCCTGGGACTCTGGAACCGTCTCTTTCTAATGAAACATGCCCGACCTATATGACAGGTAGCGTGCCTCTGCCATTGTTATCTATATGTTTTTATTCTACACCTTGCGGTGGGTATATTTACAGCAACACAATTGTCACGTAAAGTTATGTTTGTAGTTAGCAAAAACAGTTCTGTGGATATCCCAGTTTAGGTATGCACTAACCAATTGTTCAATTATTTAAGGAATCACAAACGTGCATTAACTGCTTTTAGGATGAAATGGAATTAACAGTTGCTGATAGTTTTTTTTTTTTTAAAGCATTGTTGCAGAAAACCAGTAGAGTTCAAAGTGAAGAAAAATGTGGAAATAAGGCAACCCCCAACCCCTTTTGGAGAAAGCCTCCAAATTCTGTACACAAATACTGTAAAGTTATAAAGTAGATATATCTTAGAATTTTGGCCTCGATTGTTACCTATACAGATGAGTTAAACATGCCCAAATCACCAAAGGTTCAAACAAACAAACAACTCCAAACAAACAAAACAAAACTACCCAACTTTTTCTTCATCTCATACAGTTGATGTCAAGCACAATTCAGCATTAACATTCACACCTTCGTGTTGAATCCTTACAGACCCAGCTTGGCTGTGCTCCATTGACTTCTGGAGTTGTGCCTGATGTCATTACCACCATTTTTTTCCTCTGAGTCATTTGGGAACGGGATAATCTTGCTTTTGTTTTTAAGTCAGGAATTGCTTGGTTCTGAAAATCTTGTCAGAAGACATATTAAGCCCAATGATTGTATTATTTTTATATTGAACACACCGTGAACACAATTTATAGCTATACATTCAGAATGTTAGATAAGTCTTCAGATAATTTTGAGGTGAATATCATTAGCATTGCTTTGTTGTTGTTTGTTTGTTTGTTTGTTTGTTGAGCTGGGGAAAGAACTTGGCCTTGTGTGTGTTAGGTAAATGCTCTATTGCTGGGCTTTCTTCTAGTCTAATTGTTTCTTAGGAAAATAATGCAAAAAGGAATTCCTCATAGCTTAAAGAAGTAATCATTCAAAGAAACATCTTTTTGGTCACAGGTTTTCTAACAATAATATCACCTTACTTATAATCACACAGTTTTACTATTAGCCTTTTCTACCAACACTTTATCGTGAGAAATTTTGAATTTAAATACATATTGAAAGGATAGTACCATCTTGGACACAAGTATACCAACTAACAGTTTTAATGTTGTGTATTTCCTGGGTCAACTGAAAGATGCATACAAAACATATGTGCAGCAATGTGTATTTCCTAAAATTGAAGACGTTTACTTATGCAAGCATAGCATAATCATTACATATGAGACAGACGATCCCCTGAAATCATTTAATTTCTAATCCATGTTCAAAATTCCTCTACTGGATACAAAAGTTTAGTTTTGGAATGGTTTTTAATGACATCATCTTAGAACTCAAAACTCCAAAAATACTGCACAAATCTGTACATGTGATTTTAAAACAAAGCAAAGCCCATAAGCGTGAAGACTGTTGCCATGACAGTTTATTGGGACAGATCAGACTTAGGTACTGGTGACAGTACCTAATAGTATTCACCCTTCTCAGACCTTAAGGTAATGTATCATAGCTACCCTATCCATGTTTATAATTTTTCCAAAGGACATAGAGAAGCATAAGGGGGTTGAGTTTTATTCATGCATAATTTCTTAAATACAAAATTATCAGGCTGTGATTATTTTCCATGCCAGTTGTTACATATATAAAATGGCATGCTGATTTACAGTGTATTTATTTTCATGATTTGCCTTACTCAGACAATGGGGAAAGATATGAATAATCTGGTACCTCAAAACATAAAGAAAATGGCAACTGAAATTTGAGCCTTTTATTTCTTTGGTGACAGTCAAATTTATTAAGCTTGTCTGACAATTTGATAAGCAATTATTAGAGTGTTTTTATGAGGTCAATTTTATTCAATAGTAAATAACAAAAATTTTCAACAGGTTGCTCTGGTTTAAAGTACATCTTATATTTAAAAATATTTTTATTAAAGATTTAAAATTTCGTTATTATTTTAAATTATGTGCATGTATCTGCATGTGAGTGTGCATGTGAGCTCAGATGCCTGCAGATGTTAGAGGTGTTGGGTCTCCTGGAAGTTGGAAGTTATAGGCAGGCAGTCTCTTGCCATGGGCACTGGGACCCAAACTCAGGTCCTCTTTAAGAGAAGCTTGTGCTCTTAAACACTGAACCATGTCTGTAGCCCCTTAAAATTTTTAAAAATTCTGTGTATGTTTAGCATGTGTATGGATGTGCTTGATATTTTTGTGGGGGGCATTTGTCTGGTGTTAGGGGGTAACTGTCAGTCTGTCTCCTTCCATCTTTACACGGTTTGCAGAAAACGAACTCTGGTGGTCAATCTTTTGAGGCAAGAGCCTTTACCTATTGATCATTGTAAAAGTATTTTTTAATTCACCTAATATAATTGTCATCTTTGAGGGACTCAGTCTGCTAACTTAGGCCTAGGCAGAAGCCTCTAGCTTCTGTGTAATCTTACCTAGGCCTAGAACTTCCTCCTCCGAGACTCGCTGCTGAATCAGCTCACCCCTCCTTTTCTTCCTGAGCTCTCGTTGGCTGGGTTAACTGAGTTGTTCTGGCTCAAACTCCTCTTCAAACTGATTCAACCTGAATTCTCTCGGACTGAGTTGCTCTGCTTGGCCTCAGTCTAACTCTAACAAATCTGTCCTGATCTCCTGGTTCCTTCTCTACACAGAGAAACTTCTCTCGTAACGAACTATAGAAATGATCCCTGAGGGCTGGAGAGACGGCTCAGCGGTTAGGAGCACCGACTGCTCTTCCAGAGGTCCTGAGTTCAACTCCCAGCACCCACATGGTGGCTCACAATCATCTGTAATGGGATCTGATGCCCTCTTCTGGTGTGTCTGAAGACAGCTACAGTGTACTTGTATATAATAAATGAATAAATAAATCTTAAAAAAAAATGATCCCTGAAAGTATAGTCTTTCCTTCTCATTCTCATTCTCTAGATTGTTCTGTCTTCACCTGTTGTATTCACCTTGGTTTCTCTCAACTTGTCTCTGTAAAACTCTCTGGTAAAACTTTTTCTTCTCTATCTCTTCCCTGCTCTCCTAAGTCATCTCTCCTTGTTGTCTCTTCTGTGAGTTGAGCATATCCTATCCCTCTCAATTAGAAGTCACTTCCAAACATGGCTGCTTCTTTCTACCAACTAACTTTACCTTCATTGTTTGGGATTAAAGGTGTGTACTAAAGTCTGTATTGCAGCCCGAGCAGTCATGTTGCTGAATGAAAATTCCTCACTGGCCCCAAATAGTTTAAAACAGCATTTACTGAAGTATAATTTAGTTGTGTTATTATAAGTTAGGCTGCACAAACTTATCAACTTGATAAATTTTGCCACATATTTATACCTGTGAAGTGATTTTCCTAAGAACTCAATGAGCTTATTATATTAAAGATGTTTCTTTATAGAATTTTTCTGAAATTCCTCCTCTTATGTTTTTTCAGGATACTACTATGATTTAAGCATCTTTATATGTAAATCGAAATAAACACAATGCATTCTCACTTATCTGACCTTTATCCATGTTCTCCCCTTGTGTCAGTTGGTTGTTTGAATTCCTTGCTTCGTGTTCTGTTTTTGGATATCCCATAATTATCTTTCTTTTAATGGGTATATATGAGGGGTTTCAACTCATGTTTAATATAAATAAAACGACTATGAACATTTATGTACAAGTTGTTGCATAAACATGTTTCATTTTTGAGTAATCATTTTGAGACTGGTTGCAAGATGGCCTGTCATCCATTCAATTTGATAACTGTATCCTTTAAGTGTGGGTAGGCTATGACTTGCTCCTAAGCAAAATGATGGGGAGAAGTTGATATACATAATTGCATATACATTATTAAACAGGGTCAAGTCTGTCTTAGTCTTAGACATTGTGTCCTTTGCTGTTCTCAAGAAGTAAAAGTGCTGATGTTTGTGTGGATGGTTATGCCTCATTGGCTGCTTCTTGTGTTTGTTTTCAAGATAGGGCTTCTCTGTGTAGCTCTAGCTGTCCTGGAATTTGCTCTGGAGATCAGGCTGCCTCTGCCTCCTGAGTCCTGGGGTTAAAAACATGCTCCACCACTGCCCAGCTTGTTAAGCTTCGTCATCAATTGGACAGAATCTGGAGTCCTAGAAGGCAAGCATCTGGGTATGCCTGTGAGTGGTTATTTACATTAGCTACCGTGTGCTCTGCAGTGTGTCCTTCCCCAGACGAGCCTCTTTAAAATAGAAAACCCACCTAAGGCACACTGCCTTTCAAGTAACATTAATTGTGAGATAATGAGTGTGTATTGTTACACACCACTACATTTATGATAATGATGTTATGAAGCAGTGAATACAAACATCTACGAGAGACAGTTGGATCACACTGGAGGTATATATATTCAACTTTGTAAGAAACTCTCAACTGGTTTTCCAGGTAGCTGCTTAGCCTGTCTATCTGCAGTGTGCAAGAGTCCTAGTTACCTCTTTATCTTGCTGCTGTTTAGTACGAGATGCCCTATTTCGGTTTAGCGACTCTGTCAAGAGCCCTGAGCATTCCAGTGGCTTTGCTTTGTACTTTCTTAAGGCAGCTGCTGTGCTTCTCTCTGTGTTGTATTTGACATTTAGCAGTCAGTTCTCCAGTGCATGGACTGACTATAGGTTTTTGAATATGATAGCAGGGACATAAGTTACCAAAATGTGGAGCTTGTTTTGTGAATCGTCCTCATTATGCTTTCTGGACAAATGCATGTGGATATGATATGGAACAGTTCCTCTGGCCAGGTGGCTTGATTGAGACTGGTATCAATGTGCTTGTTGGGGGCACCCATCTCCTTCATGGCAAATTCCCGGTTCTTTGAGTGCCCGAGGGGCATGCTTCTGGAAGCCCACTCTATGGATGCATTTGTTGATGTATTCTCAGGTCACTACCTTGTTGATGGCATGTCTCCTCTTGTCCCCATTCTTCTATGTTGGAGCCATTCTTCGGGGCCTAAGTTGGAAGGGTTTCATGTGTTTCTTTGGTGAAAAAAATCTAAAGGTTGTTTATCTTACTACACTTGCATAGTAAAGAATTCGTGTGTGTGTGTGTGTGTGTGTGTGTGTGTGTGTGCAAGTGTGTTGTATCTAAAAAAGGTTTGCCACACTTTAGGACACTGATTATTAATTTGTTTTAAAGGAGGGTATGGAGCCAGCTGGTAAGATATCTTATCAGACAGATGCTGCTGCCAAGCTTGATGACCTGGGTTTAATTCCTGGGACTCACATGGTGGAAGGAAAGAACTGACTCCCACAGGTTGTTCTATGACCTCTGTGCCCATGGCACAGCACACTAAATTAACAAGGTATTAATTTCCCTTGTGAAGGTAGCATAAATATCTCCTTTCTCCCATTCCAGATAAGAGGACTCTACAGAAGTACACTGTTCTAAACCTTATGTCCTTCCATCAGAAAGAGTTGAGAGACTTTTTTGTGCATGAATTTTATACAGAGAAAAGCTAGCTGAGAGCAGCAGTCAAAGAAGGACTTGTGAATTTATTCTCTCTGCACATGACTTCAGACATGATATGCTTTCTAGTCCGGCCCTGACTTTCCTGTGGAATTGTAAGCCAAATGAACTTCCTTCCCAGTGGGCAGGGCATTTGTCAGGGCATTTTGTCACAGCAAAGGAAAAGCAATGCATAAGCAGTATGAACTTCCCCTCAGTCATTCACTCAGCTGTGCCTGTTTAGTGAAAACTAGTGTGGCAGGCACGTGTCAGGTGCTGAGGACGGTGCTCCCGCCCTCACACTCTCGGGGGCACCAATTGGATGACAGTAAATACCCAAGAAAACAGATATGCAGGGCAACGTTTCTCAGTCCAGCACAGTAGCAGGGAGATGTGCTGGAGATGGAATGCTTTAATAGGCCTCTGGGGGTTTGCTTAGGCAACAGAAAAATGAGGGGCGAACTGGACACCGAATGGAAAATGAGAGCATGACTGTTCCTAGGTACTGTTGAGAGGGTTCATTATAGTTTCAATGGGAAAACAGCCAGAGACATCTAGAAGGGGAAGGGTTCAGACTAAACATGGCTCTCTCTCTCGCTCTCTCTTTCTCTTCCCCTCTCTCTCCCCCTCCCTCCCTCCCTCCCTTCCTCTTCCTCCTCCTCTTCCCTCTTCCTCCTCCTCCTCCACCTTCTTCTTCTTCTTCTTCTTCTTCTTCTTCTTCTTCTTCTTCTTCTTCTTCTTCTTCTCTCTCTCTCTCTCTCTCTCTCTCTCTCTCTCTCTTTGTGTGTGAGTGTGTGTGTGTGTGTGTGGGGTGGGTGTGGAGAGGAGAGAGGGAGCAAAGCAAAGAGAGTACCTGGGAGCCAAGAGACCAAGAGGGCACATAGCCAAATGTTAGGTTTTATAGAGATCGGAGGCTGGGGGAAATGGAAGCCTAGCCCCTCGCTGGAGGGTTTAGGGTAAGGAGAGGGGTGAGAAGTGCTGGGGAGAACCACAGATGCAGGGTGGGTCTTGTTACAGGTTTCTTTGAGACCTAACAGATGCTAAAGGTTTCTTCTCACCGTTAGTGGTGTTATCTGAAGGCCTACCTATGCTTGCGTTATGGAAGAAAGAGCAAAGATATTTACATCTATTTTATGTTTCTTGCTTTGGAAATAAATTTGAATAAGAAGCAACAGGTGAACAGTTCATGCTCTTTGGGACATATCTGCTGCACATTAAGGAAAAAAGTGTCAAAAAAAAAAAGCCCGAGAGGGATCGGAGAAATATATGAATGGGTCTTTAACTGGGGCTGTACTCAGCCACTTCAGGGCACAGAAAAACCTGGTCAATCAGTCTTGCTACGCCCGCTTGAACCGAGCAAGAGGTGGTGACTGCCGTAGACAGCTGTGCCTGGAGCCGGGGAGGAGGAGCAGGGGGCGGGACAGCCTAGAAGGGGGCCTCTTCTGCGGACCTGCAGGATTTCCGCTGAGATCCCGGAAGAAAGCTATTCCTGCCACTTTAATCTCGTGATCCTTAGCTGTGCTGCACTTCTGGAAACCGCATAGGGATCTAGCAAAATATGGCTGCGGAGGACCCCGCCACGCGACGAGTCCAAGTGGCAGAACACCCCAGGTGGGGAGAGGCGTGGCTTGGGATCCGGGAGCTGGAGAGCTAGAGAGGTGCTCAAGGAGCTCATTGCTTTGGGCAGCTTCTTTTGAGTCACTGTGTAGTCACTGTGTGTGTGTGTGTGTGTGTGTGTGTGTGTGTGTGTGTGTCTGTCTGTCTGTCTGTCTGTCTGTCTGTCTGTCTGTCTGTGTCTGTGTGTCCCTGGAGGCAGAAAGAACCCTTGGGATTTTAGACACCTATGTCTCAGACACCGCCCCAGGGGTTGTGTGTGTTTCACACGGAGGCCTTTGCCCTTTCTTGCCGAAGAATTCAGTAAAGATGCATAGCTCTACCTGGAACTGCTCGTTATCTTGCCTGTCAAGTGATAGTGCTTTTCCAAGTTTCGTCCTACCCAGTTATTTTTGAGTCTCTTTATCCGTAACAAATTCGAGCACCTCTCAACTAATTTATTGCCAGTTTCTAGTTACAGAGCTACCAATTCTTTTTTGATGTCTAGTGGAGGGTCTTTTTAAACTACAGATACTTTGTAGAAATACTTTGTTTTGGTTTCTGGAGCTGAAATCTCACCGAAGCGGTTCACTTGCTTTTCTGTTAGCTTCTGTTAGTTTCTGTGGCTTCTCTGAGGTTGATTGCTTTTGAGTGTAACTCTTTCTTGCTCCCTCTTCTGTTTCCGTTGATGAGACTGTACTTTCCTATGGCTTGATAACACTCCTTCCTGGGCAAGTCAGCAAACGATATGTCTTCAGTTGCCAGGGAAAACATACCTTACTCTAGAGACAGTGTGGATTATTTCCGACTGTCATGGAATGTGTTAAGATTCTCTGAGGTCGGTCGGCCATTGCACAGTGTGGGTTTTTTTTTTTTTTTTTACATATTCAGTGAATGAGAGACCACATACTTCACATGACTCCTGAGGAATCCGTTTCATGAAAAGAAACCCACCCCTTGGCAGTGTAGTCTTGTACAAAACACATCTATGAATAAACTTCAAATATGAATTTTTTTTTTGAGCCAGGGTCTTACTATGTAGTTCTGGCTGGCTTGAACTAGCCTGACTTCTTTTTTTTTTTTTTTAAAGATTTGTTCATTTATTATATATAACTACACTGTAGCTGTCTTCAGATACACCAGAAGAGGGCATTAGATCTCTTTACAGATGGTTGTGAGCCACCATGTGGTTGCTGGGAATTGAACTCAGGACCTCTGGAAGAGTAGTCGGGTGCTCTTAACCGTTGAGCCATCTCTCCAGCCCCTAGCCTGACTTCTTACTTGGAGAGATTTGCCTGCCTCTGCCTAGGGCTAAGATGTGTGCCACCACACCAGCTGATTTTGCATGATTTTTTTCCGTAAAAATCACTTCCCATAGTTATGCAGAAGGGAGGATGTAGCTAGTAAATATAGCTCAGTTTCTAAAAGAGGAGTTCAAGGCCAAATTCCTATAGTGCCCTTTCACGCCTTTCTTGGTCCTTAGAGTACTTACTCACACAGCAGCTCTTGAATGCTACTTCATCCACTTTAGCTCCAGGAAAGGCCATAGAGGTCATGTAAGCTGCTCTGCTGCTGCTTGCTTCCTGACTCACTGTCAGGAATTTGTTTTGAGACAGTGTCTCTACGGTCCAAGGATGACACCGAACTCTTGATCTTCCTGCCTACACCTCGGTCATACAATTCTGCTCATCTATTGTTTTGTAGCTGTTGTGCAGTTATTAGTGTCATGCAATGTTTTGCAGGAATATTTTAGAGAATCCTATTTTAGAAAAGGCTAGATTTCCTAAATCTAGATGGTATGCTCTACAAATCTATCAGGTGGTCACATGGTACAATTCCTTGCTACCCTGAGGGGAAACTGGATTCTTGTGGAACTCCTGATCTTTGTTCACGATACCACTTCAGTTTCACAGGAGACCAGGCAACCACATTTCCCTTCTACCTTTCTTTGCAGTGATGTGTCTTCTCCTTAGGATTAAGTTTTAAATTGTTAGGCTGGCAAGGCATGATGGTGTATGCCTGTAATTCCAGCAACTGGAGGGACAAGTAGCATAGACTGAAAGCCAGCTGGGCTCTTAGTTACTTTTCTTTTGCTGTGAAGAGAGACCATGGCCCAGACAACTTATTCAAGAAAGTTTATTTTGGAACTTCCAGTTTCAGAGGCTGGGTCCATGGTCATCGTGTGGGGAGCATGGCCCTGGAGCAGTGGCTGAGAGCTACTCTTATACATACCTGCTCTTCATCCATAAGCTCGGAGAGAGGGAGCTAACTGAAAATGGCTTAGGCTTTTCAAACCTCAGAGCCTGTTCCCAGGGTCCACACCTCCAATGAGGCCACACCTCCTGAACAGTTCCACCCACTCAGGATCAAGTATTCAAGCAGGAGCCTATGAGGACCATTCTCATTCAGACTACCACATTCCTCAAAACAAGGTAATGTCTGATGAGGTAGCTCCACTGTGGAGTGCTGGCCTCAGGCATGAAGCCCTGTGTTTGATTCCCAGAACTGTGCGAACCCCTCATAGTGTAATATTCTTATAACCCCAGCATTTGGGAGATAGAGACAGGAGAATCAGAAATTCAGGGGCATTCTTGGCTAGTCTGTGGAAGAATAGCCTGTGCTACATGAAATTATTCCTAAAGTAATCCAAAAAATGTGATAAAAGCTACTAGATCTCCCCCCCCCCCCATGCCCTTTTTACAGAGTTTCTCTGTGAGGCCTTGGCTCTCCTGGAACTTATTTTGTAGACCATGCTGGCATTTAACTCAGAGGTCAACCTGCCTCTGCCTCCTGGGATTAAAGATGTGTGCCACCACTCTTGACAGATTATTAGTTCTTGTAATAACTTTTTGATTTCACATGTCATACAATCCATCCATTTTTAACGGATGAACTGACTTCATGAGTGCTTCCATGCAAAGCCTGACCGTCTGAGACTAATACCAAGAACCCACTCAATGTAGAAGAAGAGAATTGACCCCTGAAAGTTTTCTGACCCTTCACAAATGTGCCATGGTATTTGTGTGCCCTTGCACATACATATCTCTCTGTCTCTGTCTCTGTCTGTCTCTCTCACACACACAATTTAAAAAGTCTGCGACAAAGTAGTTTTTAGTAATTTCAGAGTTGTGAAACCATCACCATAATTAAATTTAGATTTTCTTTACCCAAAAATACATATCACCCTTACATTTTTATTGTTCTCTAGCAACTACTAATCTTTTGTTCTATTGTTTCTTCTTCCTTCCTTCCTCCTTCCCTCCCTCCCTCCCTCCCTGCCTGCCTGCTTTCTTTCTTGCTTGCTTTCTTTCTTTCCTTCCTTCCTTCCTTTCTTCTTTCTTTCTTTCTTTTTTTCTTTCAGATTTGTTCATTTTGGACATTTCAAATAAATGCTATAGTTTTTTGTTTGTTTGTTTTTTGAGACAGCATCTTTCTATGTAGTCCTGGCTGTCCAGGAATTTGCTATATAGACCAGGCTGGCTGAACTTAATTTTTTTCTCTCTCTGTTCAATCAAACTTTGGAGTAGGTGAGACAATTACTCTAACACCAGTGCACAGCCCTAGACCCCTTCACAGAAAGTTATGAATTACTTCAAATCCTTATGGTATCAATGTACCCTGTATGATTGTTATCTACCACCTTTTTTCTTACAAAATGGTACATTTATATAAGGAAAAGAATGACAGAATAGCAAATATAATTCTTCTTTTACTACAACAAACAAATAGTTCTTTATTTGTATGGATATTTAAGAATATTTTTATTCCCTGAGAAGTTCACACATACATACAATACATTTTGACGATTTTCACCTACTCTTTCCTTTCAACTCCCCCCACATCCCTCCTTAACGCCCCCTCAGCTTTATTCTTCCTTTTCTTTGTTATAGACTACTGGTTTGTTGTGTTTACATAAGCTTGGGTATGCATGGTTTCCTGGACTGTGACTGACCTAGCAGGGGCCACACCCTCAAAACCAACTGACTCTCCCTCCCAGCAGCCATCAACTGTCTAGGTTCCTCAGGTAGGGATGAAAGACCATGATCCCTCCCCTCCTTGGTGGAATATATATTTTTTTAAAAGATTTATTTATAATATATCAGTACAGTGTATCTGAAGACAGCTACACCAGAAGAGGGCATCAGAACCCATTACAGATGGTTGTGAGCCACCATGTGGCTGCTGGGAATTGAACTCAGGACCTCTGGAAGAGCAGTCAGTGCTCTTAACCACTGAGCCATCTCTCCAGCCCCCAGAAACTCCTTGGTGGAATCTTGATTTCACATAGACAGCTGCAGCTGCTGTGAGTTCATGAATGTATCGGTCTGTTTTTCTTAATTTTCTTCTTCTTCTTTTTAAGAGCTCATCATATCTTGATATATTTTTGTTGATCTGCATTTTTGGATGGAAGCCATGAGTTTGACATAGATACAGCTCCTGCTTGAACTTTATTGTATCTTTTGCTGTGCAGATGTTACTTATGTAGTACAGGGCACTGTGGACAGTGATGAAGATTGCGGCTTTGTCTGGTGTTAATGGAAAAGCTTTTTAAACGCATTTCTTTGATGTTATCAGTGTTTGGCCTGCAGGTATATGTATGCTTGTAGAAGTCAGAAGAGGGCTTTGGATTCTCTGAACTGGAGTTACGGATGGTTGTGAGCTGCTATGTCGGTGCTGGCAGTTGAACCTGGTAGAACTTTAACTGCTGAGGCCTGGCTCAGCAGGACTTTAATAAGAATACTTCTGATAGTTTACCATCAAATGTGGTGTTTAATGTTTCTGATAAATACTTTTTATTAAATTTTATTAAATTAGCGTCTTGCACGGCACCCACGGGTGCTGGCACTATGAGGCCTAAGCATCGAGGAGAGAGCTTTCAGGCAGGCTCCATCTTAGGTCTTCTATGTCCTTACCAGGGCATGTGATATCTTCATAGGGCCTTACCCTGTGGCTATGGGGGGGGGGGGGATGAACAGCAGTTTCAGGAACCTGTGTTTAGAATTCTCAGGGCCTTCCTTGAGCACCAACTCCTATGGAGAGAGTCTCCCCTGGCTATGGAATTTTCACTGAATAAACCTGTGATTTCTGGGGCTAGTTTTACCACTCACACAGGGTAGTTTAAAAAGTAGATTTTTGTTATTATTACTAATGATGTAATCACATAATAGTGGGTTTCATTAGAATTCATTAGAGGCAGTGATAACAGTGCCTCTATTTAGTGTTTTATTGGATGAGTTTAATGATACACTTTGGTGTGGGTGCCAGCTCTGCTCTTCTTTAGAGAGAAAGTTGCCCTGACAGCACGTGCATCTGCATGATGATTCCATAAAGGGTTTTACTTGCTTCTGATCATGTTCATCCCCCACTACCCTATTTCCTCTCCTGTCCGCTCTTTATCACTGATCCCTTCCTCTTCTTCCTCCTCCTCTTCCTCCTCTTTGTCTTCTTTTTTTCTTCTTCCCCCTCTTCATCTTCTTCATCCCCCTCCTCTTCCTCTTTTCTTCCTCTTCCTTTTCTTTTCCCTCCTTCCTCTTCTTCATCCCCCTCCTCTTCCTCTTCCTCTTCTTCATCCCCCTCCTTTTCTTCCTCCCCTTCCTCTTCTTCCTCCTCTTTATCCTCTTCTTCATCATTTTCTTTTTCTTCCTTTTCCTCATCCTCCCTCTTTTTCTCTTCTTCCTCTTTTTCCCCTTCCTCTTCCTCTTTTTCTTTCTTCTTTCTTCTTCTCACTTCTACTCACCTGTTAATTTTTGTGTTGTTGCCTACTCTCACTAGAGTTGCTTCTTGGAACATGGGAGTCAGGTTGTTCACAGAAGCATGGGCATCTTACCATTGAAGAAAGTAACAATCATTAATCACTTCAGGTAAGGGTGGAGCCCCTACTTCCTCTAGGGCAGGGTATAGGACAGGCACAATCTTGGCAGATCTTAGGCAAGCAAGTATCCTTCTCTGTGAGGTGGGGCAGAGCAGGCACTTGGTACTGAGGTTTAAATCACCCAGTGAAGCACTTAAGTGACCACTGTCTCTATCACCTCTAATGAGTTCTCATTTACATTCTGCAGAATAGGAGTGATACTGAGCCCAAGAACTAGTTGACAATAATGTAACCATTATTAAACACAAGCTCCATGGTAATGCTGAGCTAGACACTAGGCATGCATTATCTCCTCTGATCCTCTCAGCAACTCTATGGGGCCCACAGTTGTTCCCTATTTAGAGATGAGATGAGGGAAGTTAATGAAATTCACAATATGGAGACAACATATTTAGTTCATTTCTGCCCTAATGTACCAGCCGCAGTTTTCTTCTTTGTGTGATTTATACGCATCTGAACTACACTTAAAAGCATCACTGTTTTGTCAGTTTTAATTTATATCATTTATTAATTTATCATTCCTTCTAAATAGGCATATTTAGCAGCCAGTATGCTCATTCTATCCTTGTTTTTTTTTTTTTTTTTTTTTTTTTTTGGTTCTTTTTTTTTTCGGAGCTGGGGACCGAACCCAGGGCCTTGCGCTTCCTAGGCAAGCGCTCTACCACTGAGCTAAATCCCCAACCCTCTATCCTTGTTTTTCATCCTCACATTTCATAGGTTTTTTTTTTTTAATATTTGGTGTGTGTGTGTGTGTGTGTGTGTGTGTGTGTGTGTGTGTGTTGGTGGAGGAGGCTTTATTTGGCTTATAGGTAAGAACCCATCATTGAGAGAAGCCAAGGCAGGAACTGAGACAGAATCACAGAGGAGTGCTGTTACTTTCTCCCCGCTCCCTCCCTTCTCCTCCCTCCTTCCTTTCCTGCTCCCCTGCTTTCTACTTAAATTATAGGTAAAATTTGATAGTCTGTGTCCTCCAGTTACAGTGAAGATCTACTTCTTGTGAAGTTTTATATGTTCTGCAAGATGTCTACAAAGAATCAGAGTTAGGTAGCCATCTTGTCTACATATAACTTCTGGTCCAGTAAATGTTTAGTTTTTTTTTTCTTTTAATTTTTGTTTTGTCCATGCTGGAGACCAAACCCAAGCCCTTTCACATATTGATTAGAGAACCTTCAAACACAGTACCTGCTTCTTGAGTAGATGTTAGGGGAGTCAGAGATCATTTCCTGCCAAGGTCTCTGTTGTAACCAGAGCTGCTGCTGAATTAGTGGGTCTGAGTGATCACATCCATAACAAAATAAGTGACCTTATTTGAACCAAACAATTGGCACAGGATGGATATAGGATTTAAACTTCCAAACATAGACTTTGAGAATTGGGACTGGAAGATATGAATGTATGAGAGAGATAGTAGAGGGCACTGGAGTTTCCAAGTCTTGTAGAGTTATATGTGGAGAAGTAAGGTATGGAGGCACAGAGGCAAAAGCCGGTGTAGAGCAGAGTGGGAACCCATGATGGTGTCTTTGGACGCACAAGAGAATGGGTCAGGAGACATCAAACACCAAAGACATCAGTGTAAACTGATTTTCTGCTTACTTCAGATTCCTAGGAGCATGCACGCACACTGTCTGATGCACTCCTACTCCTGCATGGATTTCCTGATATATGCTATTTTGAGATAGTCCACTCTTGTTTTTCAGATTGCTGAAGCTAAAAGAGATGTTCAACTCTAAGTTTGGGTCCACACCCAAGTTTTATGTTCGAGCCCCAGGAAGAGTGAACATAATAGGTATTCTGAATTTCCTCTTTGAATTTCCCCCACTCCCCTGGTGGTGTGGATTTTCCAGGCTTTCTAGATGTATTCGTATTTGCTTTTGTTTCTTGTCATTTTCTATGTTTTAGTGTTAAGTAGCAGATTTTAGCAATTTTGTGTACAATCTGTCTTCATAAATGTATAATGCTAGATACAGTTTTATATTGTATACCAACTTATTCTTTTGTGGTTAAAATATCATAAATATTTTCTTATGTTTTTAAAGAGGTTATAATTATTGTTTTAATAGCCTATTAAGATGGTATTTTGTAATTTACTTAACCATTTTCTCCTTTTTTTCATTTGTTTTATTAGATATTTTTTATTTACATTTCAAATGTTATTCCCTTTCCCGGTTTCCCATCCATAAACTCCCTATCCAACTCCCTTCTTCTATGAGGGTGTTTTCCCTCCCCAACTAACCCCACTTCCTGCCTTGACATTCCCTTACACTGGGGAGTCCAGCCTTGTCAGGGCCAAGAGCTTCTCCTTCCATTGGTTCCCAACAAGGCCATCCTCTGCTACATAAGCAGCTGGAGCCATGGGTCTGTCCATGTGTACTCTTTGGGTAGTGGTTTAGTCTCTGGGAGTTCTGGTTGGTTGGTATTGTTCCTTTAATCCTTTCTCTAACTCCTCCTATGGGGACCCCATTCTCAATTCAATGGTTTACTGCTAGCATTTGCCTCTGTATTTGTCATGTTCTGGCTGAGCCTCTCAGGAAACAGCTATATCAGGCTCCTGTCAGCATGCACTTCTTGGCTTCACCAATATTGTCTGGGTTTGGTGGCTGCATATATATGGGCTGGATCCCCAGGTGGGGCAGGCTCTGAATGGCCATTCCTTCAGTCTCTGCTCGAAACTTTGTCTCCATATCTCCTCCTATGAATATTTTTATTCCCCTTTTTAAAAAGGACTGAAGCATCTGCACTTCGGTCATATTTATTCTTGAGCTTCATGTAATCTGTGGATCGTATCTTGGGTAATTCGAGCTTTTGGGCTAATATCTACTTATCAGTGAGTGCATACCATGTGTTTTTGTTTGTTTGTTTGATTTTTTGTTTTTTTGTGATTGGGTTACCTCACTCAGGATGACATTTCCTAGTTCCATCCATTTGCCTATGAATTTCACGAAGTCTTTGATAGCTGAATAGTACTCCATTGTGTAGATGTACCACATTTTCAGTATCCAGTTCTCTGTTGAAGGGCATCTGGGTTCTTTCCAGGTTCTGGCTATTAGAAAAAAGACTGCTATGAACATAGTGGAGCATGTGTCCTTGTTATATGTTGGAGCATCATTTGGATATATGTTCAGGAATGGTATAGCCGGGTCCTCAAGTATTACTATATCCAATTTTCTGAGAAATCTCCAGACTGATTTGCAGAGTGGTTGTACCAGTCTGCAATCCCACCAACAATAGAGGAGTGTTCCTCTTTCTCCACATCCTCATCAGCATCTGTTGTCACCTGAGTTTTTGATCTTAGCCATTCTGATTGGCATGAGGTGGAATCTCAGGGTTGTTTTGATTTGCAGTGCCCTGATGACTAAGGATGTTGACCATTTCTTTAGTTACTTCTCAGACATTCAATATTCTTCAGCTGTGAATTCTTCATTTATCTCTGTGCCCCATTTCTAATAGGGTTATTTGGCTCTCTGTAGTCTAACTTCTTGAGTTCTTTGTATATTTTGGATATTAGCCCTCTATCAGATGTAGGATTGGTAAAGATTTTTCCCCAATCTGTTGATTGCCATTTTGTCCTAAAGACAGTGTCCTTTGCCTTACAGAAGCTTTGCAATTTTATGAGGTCCCATTTGTGGATTCTTAATCTTAGAGCATAAGGGAAAATTTCCCCAGTGCCCATGTGTTCCAGGCTCTTCCCCACTTTTTCTTCTATTAGTTTGAGTGTATCTGGTTTGATGTGGAGGTCCTTGATCCACTTGGACTTAAGCTTTGTACAGAGCAACAAGAATGGATCGATTTGCATTTTTCTACATGCTGATCTCCAATTGAACCAGCACCATTTGTTGAAAATACTGTCTTTTTTCCATTGGGTGGTTTTGGCTCCTTTGTCAAAGATCAAGTGACCATAGGTGTGGGGGTTCATTTCTGTGTCTTCAGTTCTATTCCATTGATCTACCTGCCTGTCTCTGTACCAATGCCATACAGTTTTTATCACTATTGCTCTGTAATACTGCTTGAGGTCAGGGATGGTGATTCCCCCAAAAGTTCTTTTATTGTTGAGTATAGTTTTCATTATCTTGGGTTCTTTGTTATCCCAAATGAATTTGCAAATTGCTCTTTCTAATCCTATGAAGAATTGAGTTGGAATTTCAATGGGGATTGCATTGAATTTGTAGATTGCTTTTGGTAAAATGGCCATCTTTACTATATTAATCCTGCCAATCCATGAACATGGGAGATATTTCCATCTTCTGAGATCTTCTTCAATTTCTTTCTTCAGAGACTTGAAGTTCTTGTCATACAGATCTTTCACTTGCTTGGTTAGAGTCACACCAAGGTATTTTTAATGTTATTTGTGACTATTGTGAAGGGTGTCATTTCCCTTCTTTCTTTCTCAGCCTGTTTATCCTTTGAGTAGAGGAAGGCTACTGATTTGTTTGAGTTAATTTTATATCTAGCCACTTTGCTGAAGTTGTTTATCAGGCTTGGTAGTTTTCTGGTGGGACTTTTGGGGTCACTTAAGCATACTATCATATCTGCAAATAGTAATATTTTGACTTCTTTCTTTTCAATTTGTATGCCTTTGACCTTTTGTTGTTTGATTGTTCTGGCTAGGACTTCAAGTACTATATTGAATAAGTAGGGAGAGAGTGGGCAACCTTGTCTAGTTGCTGATTTTAGTAGAATTGCTTCACTTTTTCTCTCCATTTAGTTTGATGTTGGCTATTTGTTTGCTGTATATTGCTTTTACTATGTTTAGGTATGGGCCTTGAATTCCTGTTCTTTCCAGGACTTTTATCCTGAAGGGGTGTTGAATTTTGTCAAATGCTTTCTCAACATCTAATGAAATGATCATGTGGTTTTTTCTTTGAGTTTGTTTACATAGTGAATTATATTTCCATATATTGATCCATCCCTACATTCCTGGGATGAAGCCTACTTGATCATGATGGATGATCGTTTTGATGTGTTCTTGGATTTGGTTTGCGAGAATTTTATTATTTTTCCATCAATATTCATAAAGGAAATTGGTTTGAAGTTCCCTTTCTTTGTAGGGTTTTTGTGTGGTTTAAGTATAAGCATAATTGTGGCTTCATAGAAGAAATTGGGTAGTGCTCCTTTTGTTTCTATATTGTGGAATAGTTTGGACAGCATTGGTATTAGGTCCTCTATGAAGGTCTGATAGAATTCTGCAGTAAACCCATCTAGTCATGGGCTTTTTTTTGGTTAGGAGACCTAATAACTGCTTCTATTTCTTTAGGAGTTATGGAGTTGTTTATATGGTTTATCTGATCCTAATTTAACTTTGTTACCTGGTATCTGTCTAGAAAATTGTCCATTTCATACATAATTTCCAGTTTCGTTGAATATAGGCTTTTGTAGTAGAATCTGATGATTGTTTTTTTTAATTTCCTCAGATTCTGTTGTTATATCTCCTATTTCACTTCTGATTTTGTTAATTTGGATACTCTCTCTGCCCTCTAGCTAGTCTGGCTAAGGGTTTATCTATCTTGTTGATTTTCTCAAAGAACCAGCTCCTGATTTTGTTGATTCTTTGTATAGTTCTCTTTGTTTCTACTTGGTTGATTTCAGTCCTAAGTTTGATTATTTCCTGCCTTCTATTCCTCTTGGGTGTGTTTGCTTATTTTTGTTCTAGAGCTTTCAGGTGTGCTCTCAAGCTGCTGACATATGCGCTCTCCTGTTTCTTTCTGCAGGCACTCAGAGCTATGAGTTTTCCCTTTAGCACAGCTTTCATTGTGTCCCATAAGTTTGGGTATGTTGTATCTTCATTGTCATTAAATCCTCAAAAGTCTTTAATTTTTTTCTTTATTTCTTCCTTGACTAAGTTGTCATTGAGTAGAGCGTTGTTCAACTTCCACGTATATGTGGGCTTTCTGTCATTATTGTTGTTATTGAAGACCAACCTTAGTCTGATCTTAGGTGATCTGATAGGATGCATGGGATTATTTCAGTCTTCTTGTATCTGTTGAGGCCTGTTTTGTGACCAATTATATGGTCAATTTTGGAGAAAGTACCATGAGGTGCTGAGAACAAGGTATATTCTTTTGTTTTAGGATGAGATGTTCTATAAATATCTGTTAAATCCATTTGGTTCATAACTTCTGTTAGTTTCTCTACATCTTTGTTTACTTTCTGTTTCCATGATCTGTCCATTGATGAGAGTGGGGTGTTGAAATCTTCCACTATTATTGTGTGAGGTGCAATGTGTTCTTTGAACTTTAGTAAGGTTTCTTTTATGAATGTAGGTGCCCTTGCATTTGGAGCATAGCTATTCAGGATTTGAGAGTTCATTTCAGTGTATTTTTCCTTTGATGAATATGAAGTGTCCTTCCCTATTGTTTTTGATAGCTTTTGGTTGAAAGTTAATTTCATTTGATGTTTGAATGGCTACTCCAACTTGTTTCTTGGGATCATTTGCTTGGAAAATTGTTTTCCAGTATTTTACTCTGTGGTAGTGTCTGTCTTTGTCTCTGAGGTGTGTTTCCTGTATGTAGCAAAATGCTGGGTTCTCTTTATGTATCCAGTCTGTTAGTCTATGTCTTTCTATTAGGGAATTGAGTCCATTGATGTTGAGAGATAGTAAAGATTAGTGATTGTTGTTTCTTGTTATTTTTGTTGTTAGAGGTGAAATTATGTTTCTGTGTTTCTCTTCTTTTGGGTTTGTTGCAAGAAGATTACTTTCTTGGTTTTTCTAGGGTGTAGTTTCCCTCCTGTGTTGGAGTTTTCCATCCATTATCCTTTGTAGGGCTGGATTTGTGGAAACATATTCTGTAAACTTGGTTTTGTCATGAATATCTTGGTTTCTACATTTATGTTAATTGAGAGTTTTGCTGAATATAGTAGCCTGGGCTGGGTTCTCTTAGGATCTGTAGGACATCTGTCCAGGATCTTCTGGCTTTCATAGTCTCTGGTGAGAAGTCTGATGTAATTCTGATAGGTCTGCCTTTATATGTTACTTGACCTTTTTCCCTACTTGCTTTTAATATTCTTTTTTTGTTTTGTGTATTTGGTGTTTTGACTATAATGTATGGGAGGACTTTCTTTTCTGGCCCAATCTATTTGGAGTTCTGTAGGCTTCTTGTATGATTATGGTAATCTCTTTCTTTAGGTCAGTACGTTTTCTTCTATAATTTTGTTGAAGATATTTACTGGCCCTTTAAGTTGGGAGTCTTCACTCTCTTCTTTTTTTTTTTTTTTTGGTTCTTTTTTTCGGAGCTGGGGACCGAACCCAGGGCCTTGCGCTCTTCACTCACTTCTATACCTATTATCCTTAGGTTTGCTCTTCTCATTGTGTCCTGGATTTTCGGATATTTTGGGTTAGGAGCTTTTTGCGTTTTATATTTTCTTTGATGCTTGTGTCAATGTTTTCTATGATATCTTTCTGCCCCTGAGATTCTCTCTTCTATTTCTTGTATTCTGTTGGTGATGCATGGGTCTATGACTCCTGATCTCTTTCCTAGGTTTTCTATCTCCAGGGTTGTCTCCCTTTGTGATTTCTTTTTTTTTTTTCTTTTTTTTTTTTATTAACTTGAGTATTTCTTTTTTTTTTTTTTTTTTTTGCTGTTCAAGAACAGTTTTTAATATTAATGGTAACAACTCTCAAATTAAAAGATGCAGACTACTGACATACTGAGTTGCAACATGGAATACACCTTTCTGTTGCTCTCAACTTGAGTATTTCTTATATACATTTCAAGTGTTATTCCCTTTCCCGGTTTCCGGGCAAACATCCCCCTCCCCCCTCCCCTTCCTTATGGGTGTTCCCCTCCCAACCCTCCCCCCATTGCCGCCCTCCCCCCCATAGTCTAGTTCACTGGGGGTTCAGTCTTAGCAGGACCCAGGGCTTCCCCTTCCACTGGTGCTCTTACTAGGATATTCATTGCTACCTATGGGGTCAGAGTCCAGGGTCAGTCCATGTATAGTCTTTAGGTAGTGGCTTAGTCCCTGGAAGCTCTGGTTGCTTGGCATTATTGTACATATGGGGTCTCGAGCCCCTTCAAGCTCTTCCAGTTCTTTCTCTGATTCCTTCAACGGGGGACCTATTCTCAGTTCAGTGGTTTGCTGCTGGCATTCGCCTCTGTATTTGCTGTATTCTGGCTGTGTCTCTCAGGAGCAATCTACATCCGGCTCCTGTCGGTCTGCACTTCTTTGCTTCATCCATCTTGTCTAATTGGGTGGCTCTATATGTATGGGCCACATGTGGGGCAGGCTCTGAATGGGTGTTCCTTCAGTCTCTGTTTTAATCTTTGCCTCTCCCTTCCCTGCCAAGGGTATTCTTTTTCCTCATTTAAAGAAGGAGTGAAGCATTCACATTTTGATCATCTGTCTTGAGTTTCGTTTGTTCTAGGGATCTAGGGTAATTCAAGCATTTGGGCTAATAGCCACTTATCAATGAGTGCATACCATGTATGTCTTTCTGTGGTTAGCTCACTCAGGATGATATTTTCCAGTTCCAACCATTTGCCTACGAATTTCATAAACTCGTTGTTTTTTTTTTTCCTAGTTTTCTTTTTTCTTTTTTTCTTTTTTCTTTTTTTTTTTATTAACTTGAGTATTTCTTATATACATTTCAAGTGTTATTCCCTTTCCCGGTTTCCGGGCAAACATGCCCCTCCCCCCTCCCCTTCCTTATGGGTGTCCCCCTTCCAACCCTCCCCCCATTGCCGCCCTCCCCCCATAGTCTAGTTCACTGGGGGTTCAGTCTTAGCAGGACCCAGGGCTTCCCCTTCCACTGGTGCTCTTACTAGGATATTCATTGCTACCTATGGGGTCAGAGTCCAGGGTCAGTCCATGTATAGTATTTAGGTAATGGCTTAGTCCCTGGAAGCTCTGGTTGCTTGACATCGTTGTACTTTTGGGGTCTCGAGCCCCTTCAAGCTCTTCCAGTTGTTTCTCTGATTCCTTCAACGGGGGACCTATTCTCAGTTCAGTGGTTTGCTGCTGGCATTCGCCTCTGTATTTGCTGTATTCTGGCTGTGTCTCTCAGGAGCGATCTACATCCGGCTCCTGTCAGTCTGCACTTCTTTGCTTCATCCATCTTGTCCAATTGGGTGGCTGTATATGTATGGGCCACCTGTGGGGCAGGCTCTGAATGGGTGTTCCTTCAGTCTCTGTTTTAATCTTTGCCTCTCCCTTCCCAGCCAAGGGTATTCTTTTTCCTCATTTAAAGAAGGAGTGAAGAATTCACATTTTGATCATCCGTCTTGAGTTTTGTTTGTTCTAGGGATCTAGGGTAATTCAAGCATTTGGGCTAATAGCCACTTATCAATGAGTGCATACCATGTATGTCTTTCTGTGATTGGGTTAGCTCACTCAGGATGATATTTTCCAGTTCCAGCCATTTGCCTACGAATTTCATAAAGTCGTTGTTTTTGATAGCTGAGTAATATTCCATTGTGTAGATGTACCACATTTTCTGTATCCATTCCTCTGTTGAAGGGCATCTGGGTTCTTTCCAGCTTCTGGCTATTATAAATAAGGCTGCGATGAACATAGTGGAGCACGTGTCTCTTTTATATGTTGAGGCATCTTTTGGGTATATGCCCAAGAGAGGTATAGCTGGATCCTCAGGCAGTTCAATGTCCAATTTTCTGAGGAACCTCCAGACTGATTTCCAGAATGGTTTTACCAGTCTGCAATCCCACCAACAATGGAGGAGTGTTCCTCTTTCTCCACATCCTCGCCAGCATCTGCTGTCACCTGAGTTTTTTTTTTTTTCATCTTTATTAACTTGAGTATTTCTTACTTACATTTCCATTGTTTTTTTTTTTTTTTCTCATTCAATAATGTATTTGGCATGAATGTGGAAAGACTCAACTTCTATCTCCAGAAGTCGTCAAAATTTTTTTGTTTCATGTTGCTTCATTTGGGCATTTTTTTTAATTTTATTTAATTTTATTTTTTTTTATTATTAACTTGAGTATTTCTTATATACATTTCGAGTGTTATTCCCTTTCCCAGTTTCCGGGCAAACATCCCCCTCCCCCCTCCCCTTTCTTATCTGTGTTCCCCTCCCCACCCTCCCCCCATTGTCCCCCTCCCCCCAACAGTCTAGTTCACTGGGGGTTCAGTCTTAGCAGGACCCAGGGCTTCCCCTTCCACTGGTGTTCTTACTAGGATATTAATTGCTACCTATGAGGTCAGAGTCCAGGGTCAGTCCATGTATAGTCTTTAGGTAGTGGCTTAGTCCCTGGAAGCTCTGGTTGCTTGGCATTGTTGTACATATGGGGTCTCGAGCCCCTTCAAGCTCTTCCAGTTCTTTCTCTGATTCCTTCAACGGGGGTCCTATTCTCAGTTCAGTGGTTTGCTGCTGGTATTCGCCTCTGTATTTGCTGTATTCTGGCTGTGTCTCTCAGGAGCGATCTACATCCGGCTCCTGTCGGTCTGCACTTCTTTGCTTCATCCATCTTGTCTAATTGGATGGCTGTATATGCATGGGCCACATGTGGGGCAGGCTCTGAATGGGTGTTCCTTCAGTCTCTGTTTTAATCTTTGCCTCTCTCTTCCCTGCCAAGGGTATTCTTGTTCCCCTTTTAAAGAAGGAGTGAACCATTCACATTTTGATCATCTGTCTTGAGTTTCATTTGTTCTAGGCATTTAGGGTAATTCAAGCATTTGGGCTAATAGCCACTTATCAGTGAGTGCATACCATGTATGTCTTTCTGTGTTTGGGTTAGCTCACTCAGGATGATATTTTCCAGTTCCAGCCATTTGCCTACGAATTTCATAAAGTCGTTGTTTTTGATAGCTGAGTAATATTCCATTGTGTAGATATACCACATTTTCTGTATCCATTCCTCTGTTGAAGGGCATCTGGGTTCTTTCCAGCGTCTGGCTATTATAAATAAGGCTGCAATGAACATAGTGGAGCACGTGTCTTTTTTATATGTTGGGGCATCTTTTGGGTATATGCCCAAGAGAGGTATAGCTGGATCCTCAGGCAGTTCAATGTCCAATTTTCTGAGGATCCTCCAGACTGATTTCCAGAATGGTTGTACCAGTTTGCAATCCCACCAACAATGGAGGAGTGTTCCTCTTTCTCCGCATCCTCGCCAGCATCTGTTTTTGATCTTAGCCATTCTCACTGGTGTGAGGTGAAATCTCAGGGTTGTTTTGATTTGCATTTCCCTTATGACTAAAGATGTTGAACATTTCTTTAGGTGTTTCTCCGCCATTCGGCATTCCTCAGCTGTGACTTCTTTGTTTAGCTCTGAGCCCCATTTTTTAATAGGGTTATTTGTTTCCCTGTGGTCTAACTTCTTGAGTTCTTTGTATATTTTGGATATAAGGCCTCTATCTGTTGTAGGATTGGTAAAGATCTTTTCCCAATCTGTTGGTTGCCGTTTTGTCCTAACCACAGTGTCCTTTGCCTTACAGAAGCTTTGCAGTTTTATGAGATCCCATTTGTCAATTCTTGATCTTAGAGCGTAAGCCATTGGTGTTTTGTTCAGGAAATTTTTTCCAGTGCCCATGTGTTCCAGATGCTTCCCTAGTTTTTCTTCTATTAGTTTGAGTGTGTCTGGTTTGATGTGGAGGTCCTTGATCCACTTGGACTTAAGCTTTGTACAGGGTGATAAGCATGGATTGATCTGCATTCTTCTACATGTTGCCCTCCAGTTGAACCAGCACCATTTGCTGAAAATGCTATCTTTTTTCCATTGGATGGTTTTGGCTCCTTTGTCAAAAATCAAGTGACCATATGTGTTGTCACCTGAGTTTTTGATCTTAGCCATTCTCACTGGTGTGAGGTGAAATCTCAGGGTTGTTTTGATTTGCATTTCCCTTATGACTAAAGATGTTGAACATTTCTTTAGGTGTTTCTCAGCCATTCGGCATTCCTCAGCTGTGAATTCTTTGTTTAGCTCTGAACCCCATTTTTTAATAGGGTTATTTGTCTCCCTGCGGTCTAACTTCTTGAGTTCTTTGTATATTTTGGATATAAGGCCTCTATCTGTTGTAGGATTGGTAAAGATCTTTTCCCAATCTGTTGGTTGCCGTTTTGTCCTAACCACAGTGTCCTTTGCCTTACAGAAGCTTTGCAGTTTTATGAGATCCCATTTGTCGATTCTTGATCTTAGAGCATAAGCCATTGGTGTTTTGTTCAGGAAATTTTTTCCAGTGCCCATGTGTTCCAGATGCTTTCCTAGTTTTTCTTCTATTAGTTTGAGTGTGTCTGGTTTGATGTGGAGGTCCTTGATCCACTTGGAATTAAGCTTTGTACAGGGTGATAAGCATGGATCGATCTGCATTCTTCTACATGTTGCCCTCCAGTTGAACCAGCACCATTTGCTGAAAATGCTATCTTTTTTCCATTGGATGGTTTTGGCTCCTTTGTCAAAAATCAAGTGACCATAGGTGTGTGGGTTCATTTCTGGGTCTTCAATTCTATTCCATTGGTCTATCTGTCTGACTCTGTACCAATACCATGCAGTTTTTATCACTATTGCTCTGTAATACTGCTTGAGTTCAGGGATAGTGATTCCCCCTGAAGTCCTTTTATTGTTGAGGATAGCTTTAGCTATCCTGGGTTTTTTGTTATTCCAGATGAATTTGCAAATTGTTCTGTCTAACTCTTTGAAGAATTGGTTTGGTATTTTGATGGGGATTGCATTGAATCTGTAGATTGCTTTTGGTAAAATGGCCATTTTTACTATATTAATCCTGCCAATCCATGAGCATGGGAGATCTTTCCATCTTCTGAGGACTTCTTCAATTTCTTTCCTCAGTGTCTTGAAGTTCTTACTGTACAGATCTTTTACTTGCTTGGTTAAAGTCACACCGAGGTACTTTATATTATTTGGGTCTATTATGAAGGGTGTCGTTTCCCTAATTTCTTTCTCGGCTTGTTTCTCTTTTGTATAGAGGAAGGCAACTGATTTATTTGAGTTAATTTTATACCCAGCCACTTTGCTGAAGTTGTTTATCAGCTTTAGTAGTTCTCTGGTGGAACTTTCGGGATCACTTAAATATACTATCATATCATCTACAAAGTGTGATATTTTGACCTCTTCTTTTCCGATCTGTATCCCCTTGATCTCCTTTTATTGTCTGATTGCTCTGGCTAGAACTTCAAGAACTATATTGAATAAGTAGGGAGAGAGTGGGCAGCCTTGTCTAGTCCCTGATTTTAGTGGGATTGCTTCAAGTTTCTCTCCATTTAGTTTAATGTTAGCAACTGGTTTGCTGTATATGGCTTTTACTATGTTTAGGTATGGGCCTTGAATTCCTATTCTTTCCAGGACTTTTATCATGAAGGGGTGTTGAATTTTGTCAAATGCTTTCTCAGCATCTAATGAAATGATCATGTGGTTTTGTTCTTTCAGTTTGTTTATGTAATGGATCACGTTGATGGTTTTCCGTATATTAAACCATCCCTGCATGCTTGGGATGAAGCCTACTTGATCATGGTGGATGATTGTTTTGATGTGCTCTTGAATTCGGTTTGCCAGAATTTTATTGAGTATTTTTGCGTCGATATTCATAAGGGAAATTGTTCTGAAGTTCTCTTTCTTTGTTGGGTCTTTGTGTGGTTTAGGTATAAGAGTAATTGTGGCTTTGTAGAAGGAATTCGGTAGTGCTCCATCTGTTTCAATTTTGTGGAATAGTTTGGATAATATTGGTATGAGGTCTTCTATGAAGGTCTGATAGAATTCTGCACTAAACCCGTCTGGACCTGGGCTCTTTTTGGTTGGGAGACCGATAATGACTGTTAAACAACCTTTATGTGGTTGTTTAACTGGTTTATCTGTTCCTGATTTAACTTCAGTACCTGGTATCTGTCTAGGAAATTGTCCATTTCCTGAAGATTTTCAAGTTTTGTTGAATATAGGTTTTTATAGTAATTTTTTGAATTTTTTGAATTTCCTCTGAATCTGTAGTTATGTCTCCCTTTTCATTTCTGATTTTGTTAATTTGGACGCACTCTCTGTGTCCTCTTGTTAGTCTGGCTAAGGGTTTATCTATCTTGTTGATTTTCTCAAAGAACCAACTTTTGGTTCTGTTGATTCTTTCTATGGTCCTTTTAGTTTCTACTTGGTTGATTTCAGCTCTGAGTTTGATTATTTCCTGCCTTCTACTCCTCCTGGGTGTATTTGCTTCTTTTTGTTCTAGAGCTTTTAGGTGTGCTGTCAAGCTGCTGACATATGCTCTTTCCTGTTTCTTTCTGCAGGCACTCAGCGCTATGAGTTTTCCTCTTAGCACAGCTTTCATTGTGTCCCATAAGTTTGGGTATGTTGTACCTTCATTTTCATTAAATTCTAAAAAGTTTTTAATTTCTCTCTTTATTTCTTCCTTGACCAGGTTATCATTGAGTAGAACATTGTTCAATTTCCACGTATATGTGGGCATTCTTCCCTTATTGTTATTGAAGACCAGTTTTAGGCCGTGGTGGTCCGATAGCACGCATGGGATTATTTCTATCTTTCTGTACCTGTTGAGGCCCGTTTTTTGACCAATTATATGGTCAATTTTGGAGAAAGTACCATGAGGAGCTGAGAAGAAGGTATATCCTTTTGCTTTAGGATAGAATGTTCTATAAATATCCGTTAAGTCCATTTGGCTCATGACTTCTCTTAGTCTGTCGACATCACTGTTTAATTTCTGTTTCCATGATCTGTCCATTGATGAGAGTGGGGTGTTGAAATCTCCCACTATTATTGTGTGAGGTGCAATGTGTGTTTTGAGCTTTAGTAAGGTTTCGTTTACGTATGTAGGCGCCCTTGCATTTGGGGCATAGATATTTAGGATTGAGAGTTCATCTTGGTGGATTTTTCCTTTGATGAATATGAAGTGTCCTTCCTTATCTTTTTTGATGACTTTTAGTTGGAAATTGATTTTATTTGATATTAGAATGGCTACTCCAGCTTGCTTCTTCTGACCATTTGCTTGGAAAGTTGTTTTCCAGCCTTTCACTCTGAGGTAGTGTCTGTCTTTGTCTCTGAGGTGTGTTTCCTGTAGGCAGCAGAATGCAGGGTCCTCGTTGCGTATCCAGTTTGTTAATCTATGTCTTTTTATTGGGGGGTTGAGGCCATTGATATTGAGAGATATTAAGGAATAGTGATTATTGCTTCCCGTTATATTCATATTTGGATGTGAGGTTATGTTTGTGTGCTTTCATTCTCTTTGTTTTGTTGCCAAGACGATTAGTTTCTTGCTTCTTCTAGGGTATAGCTTGCCTCCTTATGTTGGGCTTTACCATTTATTATCCTTTGTAGTGCTGGATTTGTAGAAAGATATTGTGTAAATTTGGTTTTGTCATGGAATATCTTGGTTTCTCCATCAATGTTAATTGAGAGTTTTGCTGGATACAGTAACCTGGGCTGGCATTTGTGTTCTCTTAGGGTCTGTATGACATCTGTCCAGGATCTTCTGGCCTTCATAGTTTCTGGCGAAAAGTCTGGTGTGATTCTGATAGGTCTGCCTTTATATGTTACTTGACCTTTTTCCCTTACTGCTTTTAATATTCTTTCTTTATTTTGTGCGTTTGGTGTTTTGACAATTATGTGACGGGAGGTGTTTCTTTTCTGGTCCAATCTATTTGGAGTTCTGTAGGCTTCTTGTATGCCTATGGGTATCTCTTTTTTTAGGTTAGGGAAGTTTTCTTCTATGATTTTGTTGAAGATATTTACTGGTCCTTTGAGCTGGGAGTCTTCACTCTCTTCTATACCTATTATCCTTAGGTTTGATCTTCTCATTGAGTCCTGGATTTCCTGTATGTTTTGGACCAGTAGCTTTTTCCGCTTTACATTATCTTTGACAGTTGAGTCAATGATTTCTATGGAATCTTCTGCTCCTGAGATTCTCTCTTCCATCTCTTGTATTCTGTTGGTGAAGCTTGTGTCTACAGCTCCTTGTCTCTTCTTTTGGTTTTCTATATCCAGGGTTGTTTCCATGTGTTCTTTCTTGATTGCTTCTATTTCCATTTTTAATTCCTTCAACTGTTTCATTTTGTTTTCCTGGAATTCTTTCAGGGATTTTTGTGTCTCCTCTCTATGGGCTTCTACTTGTTTATTTATGTTTTCCTGGAATTCTTTCAGGGATTTTTGTGTCTCCTCTCTATGGGCTTCTACTTGTTTATTTATGTTTTCCTGGAATTCTTTCAAGGATTTTTGTGTCTCCTCTCTATGGGCTTCTACTTGTTTATTTATGTTTTCCTGGAATTCTTTCAGGCATTTTTGCGATTCCTCTCTGTAGGCTTCTACTTGTTCTCTAAGGGAGTTCTTCACGTCTTTCTTGAAGTCCTCCAGCATCATGATCAAAAATGATTTTGAAACTAGATCTTGCTTTTCTGGTGTGTTTGGATATTCCATGTTTGTTTTGATGGGAGAATTGGGCTCCGATGGTGCCATGTAGTCTTGGTTTCTGTTGCTTGGGTTCCTGCGCTTGCCTCTTGCCATCAGATTATCTCTAGTGTTACTTTGTTCTGCTATTTCTGACAGTGGCTAGACTGTCTTATAAGCCTGTGTGTCAGGAGTGCTGTAGACCTGTTTTCCTCTCTTTCAGTCAGTTATGGGGACAGAGTGTTCTGCTTTCAGGCGTGTAGTTTTTCCTCTCTACAGGTCTTCAGCTGTTCCTGTGGGCCTGTGTCTTGAGTTCACCAGGCAGCTTTCTTGCAGCAGAAAATTTGGTCTTACCTGTGGTCCCGAGGCTCAAGTTCGCTCGTGGGGTGCTGCCCACGGGCTCTCTGCAGCGGCAGCAACCAGGAAGACCTGTGCCGCCGTTTCCGGGAGCTTCAGTGCACCAGGGTTCCAGATGGTCTTTGGCTTTTCCCTCTGGTGTCCGAGATGTGTGTGCAGAGAGCAGTCTCTTCTGGTTTCCCAGGCTTGTCTGCCTCTCTGAAGGTTTAGCTCTCCCTCCCTCCTTTGTGATTTCTTTATTGTTTTTATTTCCATTTTTAATCCTGGATGGTTTTGTCCAATTCCTTCACCAGTTTGGTTGTGCTTCTTGTAATTCTTTTAGAGATTTTTGTTTTTCCTCTTTAAGGACTTCTACTTGTTTACCTTTTTCCTTTATTTCTTTAAGGGAGCTATTTATGTTCTTTTTAAAGTCTTCTATCATCATCATGAGATGTGACTTTAAATCCAAATCTTGCTTTTCCGGTGTGTTGGGATATCCAGTATTTGCTTTGGTGGGAGAACTAGGCTCTGATGATGCCAAGTAGTCTTGGTTTCTGTTGCTTAGGTTCCTGTACTTGCCTCTCACCATTAGGTTGTCTCTGATGTTAGCTTGTCTTGCTGTCTCTAACAGTGACTTGAACCTCCTGTAATCCTGTGTGTCAGCACTCCTGTAGACCTGTCTTCTTACAGCTGGATCTGGGTGCAGAGAGTTATGGGACCAGTTCAGCTCCGGGCACAGGCAGAAACTGGAAGGCTCCTTTCCCAGACTGCTCCTGGGCTTGTGTGTCCCGAGGCCTGCAGGCAGGTCACTTAGAGCAGAGGCGTGTCAGCCACTCCTGATAACTGACTTTCAGCTCTGGGCACAGACAGAAATGCAAACCATTTTCTTTTATTGTATATTAAGTTGTTTCCAGTTTTTCACTGTCGTATCCAGGAGCTTAAATGTCTCCTAGTGGACAGAAGAAAACTTTACAACAGATTAATTCTCATTTTTTTCTTTAAAAAAAAAAGTATGTTGTGTATGGTTGTATATGGTTACACAGCAGACTTCATAGAAACTTTTATTACTAGTAAAATTTCCACCAAGATAAGTCTTATACCGTTATTTAGTATATACTTCCCAAGGAAGAAAACAGAGGAAGCGTATTATTATTATTCCTTTTTTTTTTTTTTTTTGGTTCTTTTCATGCTCAGCTGTGTTCTCGAAGACTTCTCAGACTGAATTTTAGTCTAAGGTTTGTTCAGTTTTAGTTACCTTATCTGTATGAGGAGGTGACTTTTCTAAGAATATTTGGATGTGTACCTTTGATGTTCATTGAGAGAAGCCTGGAGCTGAAGATCCAGATTTAGGTTGTGACAAATAGCTGATAATTGAAGCCCTTGGAATAGACTCGTGGCTTAGGGAAAGTGAATGGAGGATGTTTAACATATTAAGAAGACAATCGATTTGTTATCCTTCATCCCCAGATGAAGTTAGTTAGCCCTGAAGCCCCCTGGAAGCCTTGCTTCTCTCCAGCAACTGTTGTTCACAAAACTTTGTTGGGTTTCTTATCTTTCTTTCCTATGCTAAGATGGGTAAACGCTGCTTTCTCTCTTCTCTAGGTGAGCACATAGATTACTGTGGGTACTCTGTTCTCCCCATGGCTGTGGAGCAGGACATGCTAATAGCTGTGGGACCTGTGAAAACCCAGACTCTCCAACTGGCCAATACAGACCCCTTGTATCCGTGAGTATTTAGGACTGCTGGTGGGTGGCAATATGTGTGTGCACACATGTGTGTATGCATAAGCATGCAGTAGTGTGTTTTGAATGCAGATAAACTCTAGAAAAATACTGCATTCCAGCTAAATCATCTACTTGATTGCTATTTCCTGCCTGATGTTTACCCGTGTCCTGGTCACTGTTTACTGTGTATCGTGTGTTCATCTGAACACGCACTGAAGCAGCGCTTACCAACCAGCAAGATTGCTCAGGGCTGTTAGTGCCTTTTCCTGAGTTTGATCTTCAGAAACCCACATGACAGAAGAGAGCCCAGTCCTGCACGTTGTTCTGTGATCTCTATACTGTGGCATGTGTGCATACATGATATATACATGCCTACATTGTTTCCTACACATAAGCACAGTAAATAAATAACTAAATAAGTGTAAAAAAGGAAGCATCAACTAGAGAGTTACAATATACTAGACACTGTTTCAAGTATTAAATTATACAAACATGAAAATAATTTTGCTCTTGCCCAGACATTACTGATTATCTGTGAGATAACTGTCTCAGTTTAGTCAGCTGTATGCTATCTGTCCATCAACAGTATGGCACTGCCTGACTCTCTTGTTAGAGAGTCTTACCATGGTGCACAATCATGGCTTATGCGCCTGTATCCCTTGGTAGATTTAAGCTCTATGATTTTATGTTGTGTTGTCTGCTTTCTCCAAAGCTTTAGTCTCAGTATAGCACAGTAGGATGTAAAATGGATGTTTCTAGTACATACTCTCTGTCCAGTTTAAGTGTTTAATTTCTATAATGTTAAGAAGTCACTTGTGCATTGGGTGTTCGCGATCATCTTTAAACGTATGGTGGATTACTTTTGTGGATTTTCCAGTGCTGAGCCAACTTTGCTTTTCTGTGGAAGCTTCCTTTGTACAGTCTGCTTCCACATAACAGTTTCAGTAGGTGATGGCTCACATGTAGGGTGATGGCCACACGGGAAGATATGGGGCTGAAAAACTGCTGCTGCTGCTGCTGCTGGTATTTGCATTTGGAGCCAAGAATTACTTACTACAAAAGAGCTAAATGTTTTAACAATTAAACATGTTTATAAAATCTAGAGTCATGTGCAGTCATATCCTTGGCCTCCACATTCATTCACTTGCCTACAACTTTCTGTCTTGCATATCCCCTTTATATTAAGTGTCCTATGTCAGTGTGCTGGTTTCAACTGTGGACACTTTTTGTTTGGATATGTTCAGATACACAAACAATATCATTTTGTTATAGTCAGCTACTGTGTTCAGTATGAAGAGACACCATGAACAAGGCATATTAAAGAAAGTATTCAATTGAGCGCTTGCTTACAGTTTTGCAGGGAGTGTGGGGCCATGAAAACAGGCATGGTCCTGGGGAAGTGGCTGAGAACTTTATATCCTAATCTAAAGGCAGCAGATTGGGAGCCTGGGGTGGAGAGACACTGGACCTGGCATGGGCTTTTGAAACCTCAAAGCCACCCTTAGTGATATACCTTCTCCAAAGCCATATGTACTCCAGCACCTCTTAATCCTTCCAACAGTTCACCAACTGGAGTTGAAATTGGGGGATGGTGGTATTTACATTCAAACCACCACAAGTAGAATAGCATGCTGTGTATGTTTGCAATGGTGAATATTCCAAATATATATGTGTATAGTACGCTATACCACATATGTCTGTATAAGTATGTTATAACTCTATATTATTTATACAATGACAATATTAGCTAATTATAAGTTTCATACACTATATCCTGTTATTAAATTACATGATTCTATTATGTACTTGATTTGCAAATTACAGAAGAAGATATAGTTGTCACATTTTATATAGGTATTCTGTTTCTCTATCTTGGTCAGTCTGAGTAAGCTGACAGCAAACATGGGGATGGCAGATGTCTCTCTGAGATACTGACTTCATTTCCCTTGGGTGTATACACCAAGCAGAAGGATTCCCGGATGATACGCTAGTTCTGTTTTTAATTCTTTGAAGAAACCACACACTGTTTTCCATAATGGTTGTGCCTACTCACATTTCAACCAACAGCTCAGAAGTGTTCACTTTTCTCAAAACTCCACCAACACTTATCGTCTTACACCAGAGGCCATTATTGTAAGATTAATACTTTTCCGAGACATTACCTTTTGTGTGTGTGTGTGTGTGTGTGTGTGTGTGTGTGTGTGTGTGTGTGTTTCTTATGTTACTGCATTGGAATATATGCATTTGGTATTATTTGCAGAGTTTTTGTTTTATTTTACAGCAATAGTCTATTAGTTGAAGTATTTGCAATATTCAAGTGGGACTTGGATGTGGTAGAGATGAGTGCATGGTTTAGAAATAATTCCTTAGCCCAGAAACTTTCTATATTTTTCTGAGTGGGATATTAATGGGAGAGCAACCAGAGGTGTTTGATGTCACTACTATACACAGCCAAGTATGCTTGGACTTTTTTTTTTTTTAATTAACTTGAGTATTTCTTATATACATTTCGAGTGTTATTCCCTTTCCCGGTTTCCGGGCAAACATCCCCCTCCCCCCTCCCCTTTCTTATCTGTGTTCCCCTCCCCATCCTCCCCCCCTTGCCGCCCTCCCCCCAACAATCTAGTTCACTGGGGGTTCAGTCTTAGCAGGACCCAGGGCTTCCCCTTCCACTGGCGCTCTTACTAGGATATTCATTGCTACCTATGAGGTCAGAGTCCAGGGTCAGTCCATGTATAGTCTTTAGGTAGTGGCTTAGTCCCTGGAAACTCTGGTTGCTTGGCATTGTTGTACATATGGGGTCTCGAGCCCCTTCAAGCTCTTCCAGTCCTTTCTCTGATTCCTTCAACGGGGGTCCTATTCTCAGTTCAGTGGTTTGCTGCTGGCATACGCCTCTGTATTTGCTGTATTCTGGCTGTGTCTCTCGGGAGAGATCTACATCCGGCTCCTGTCGGCCTGCACTTCTTTGCTTCATCCATCTTGTTTAATTGGATGACTGTATATGCATGGGCCACATGTGGGGCAGGCTCTGAATGGGTGTTCCTTCTGTGTCTGTTTTAATCTTTGCCTCTCTATTCCCTGCCAAGGGTATTCTTGTTCCCCTTTTAAAGAAGAAGTGAAGCATTCACATTTTGATCATCCGTCTTGAGTTTCATTTGTTCTAGGGATCTAGGGTAATTCAAGCATTTGGGCTAATAGCCACTTATCAATGAGTGCATACCATGTGTGTTTTTCTGTGATTGGGTTACCTCACTCAAGATGATATTTTCCAGTTCCGACCATTTGGCTACGAATTTCATAAAGTCATTGTTTTTGATAGCTGAGTAATATTCCATTGTGTAGATGTACCACATTTTCTGTATCCATTCCTCTGTTGAAGGGCATCTGGGTTCTTTCCAGCTTCTGGCTATTATAAATAAGGCTGCGATGCACATAGTGGAGCACGTGTCTTTTTTATATGTTGGGGCATCTTTTGGGTCTATGCCCAAGAGAGGTATAGCTGGATCCTCAGGCAGTTCAATGTCCAATTTTCTGAGGATCCTCCAGACTGATTTCCAGAATGGTTTTACCAGTGTGCAATCCCACTAACAATGGAGGAGTGTTCCTTTTTCTCCGCATCCTCGCCAGCATCTGCTGTCACCTGAGTTTTGGATCTTAGCCATTCTCACTGGTGTGAGGTGAAATCTCAGGGTTGTTTTGATTTGCATTTCCCTTATGACTAAAGATGTTGAACATTTCTTTAGGGGTTTCTCAGCCATTCGGCATTCCTCAGCTGTGAATTCTTTGTTTAGCTCTGAACCCCATTTTTTAATAGGGTTATTTGTCTCCTTGCGGTCTAACTTCTTGAGTTCTTTGTATATTTTGGATATAAGGCCTCTATCTGTTGTAGGATTGGTAAAGATCTTTTCCCAATCCGTTGGTTGCTGTTTTCTCCTAACCACAGTGTCCTTTGCCTTACAGAAGCTTTGCAGTTTTATGAGATCTCATTTGTTGATTCTTGATCTTAGAGCATAAGCCATTGGTGTTTTGTTCAGGAAATTTTTTCCAGTGCCCATGTGTTCCAGATGCTTCCCTAGTTTTTCTTCTATTAGTTTGAGTGTATGTGGTTTGATGTGGAGGTCCTTGATCCACTTGGACTTAAGCTTTGTACAGGGTGATAAGCATGGATCGATCTGCATTCTTCTACATGTTGCCCTCCAGTTGAACCAGCACCATTTGCTGAAAATGCTATCTTTTTTCCATTGGATGGTTTTGGCTCCTTGTCAAAGATCAAGTGCCCATAGGTGTGTGGGTTCATTTCTGGGTCTTCAATTCTTTTCCATTGGTCTATCTGTCTGACTCTGTACCAATACCATGCAGTTTTTTATCACTATTGCTCTGTAATACTGCTTGAGTTCAGGGATAGTGATTCCCCCTGAAGTCCTTTTATTGTTGAGGATAGTTTTAGCTATCCTGGGTTTTTTGTTATTCCAGATGATTTGCAAATTGTTCTGTCTAACTCTTTGAAGAATTGGATTGGTATTTTGATGGGGATTGCATTGAATCTGTAGATCGCTTTTGGTAAAATGGCCATTTTTACTATATTAATCCTGCCAATCCATGAGCATGGGAGATCTTTCCATCTTCTGAGGACTTCTTCAATTTCTTTCTTCAGAGTCTTGAAGTTCTTATTGTACAGATCTTTTACTTGCTTGGTTAAAGTCACACCGAGGTACTTTATATTATTTGGGTCTATTATGAAGGGTGTCGTTTCCCTAATTTCTTTCTCGGCTTGCTTCTCTTTTGTGTAGAGGAAGGCTACTGATTTATTTGAGTTAATTTTATACCCAGCCACTTTGCTGAAGTTGTTTATCAGCTTTAGTAGTTCTCTGGTGGAATTTTTGGGATCACTTAAATATACTATCATATCATCTGCAAATAGTGATATTTTGACTTCTTCTTTTCCGATCTATCCCCTTGACCTCCTTTTGTTGTCTGATTGCTCTGGCTAGAATTTCAAGAACTATATTGAATAAGTAGGGAGAGAGTGGGCAGCCTTGTCTAGTCCCTGATTTTAGTGGGATTGCTTCAAGTTTCTCTCCATTTAGTTTAATGTTAGCAACTGGTTTGCTGTATATGGCTTTTACTATGTTTAGGTATGGGCCTTGAATTCCTATTCTTTCCAGGACTTTTATCATGAAGGGGTGTTGAATTTTGTCAAATGCTTTCTCAGCATCTAATGAAATGATCATGTGGTTTTGTTCTTTCAGTTTGTTTATGTAATGGATCACGTTGATGGTTTTCCGTATATTAAACCATCCCTGCATGCCTGGGATGAAGCCTACTTGATCATGGTGGATGATTGTTTTGATGTGCTCTTGAATTCGGTTTGCCAGAATTTTATTGAGTATTTTTGCGTCGATATTCATAAGGGAAATTGTTCTGAAGTTCTCTTTCTTTGTTGGGTCTTTGTGTGGTTTAGGTATAAGAGTAATTGTGGCTTCATAGAAGGAATTAGGTATTGCTCCATCTGTTTCAATTTTGTGGAATAGTTTGGACAGTATTGGTATGAGGTCTTCTATGAAGGTCTGATAGAATTCTGCACTAAACCCGTCTGGAGCTGGGCTCTTTTTGGTTGGGAGACCTTTAATGACTGCTTCTATTTCCTTAGGAGTTATGGGGTTGTTTAACTGGTTTATCTGTTCCTGATTTAACTTCGGTACCTGGTATCTGTCTAGGAAATTGTCCATTTCCTGAAGATTTTCAAGTTTTGTTGAATATAGGGTTTTATAGTAAGATCTGATGATTTTTTGAATTTCCTCTGAATCTGTAGTTATGTCTCCCTTTTCATTTCTGATTTTGTTAATTTGGACACACTCTCTGTGTCCTCTCGTTAGTCTGGCTAAGGGTTTATCTATCTTGTTGATTTTCTCAAAGAACCAACTTTTGGTTCTGTTGATTCTTTCTATGGTCCTTTTTGTTTCTACTTGGTTGATTTCAGCTCTGAGTTTGATTATTTCCTGCCTTCTACTCCTGGGTGTATTTGCTTCTTTTTGTTCTAGAGCTTTTAGGTGTGCTGTCAAGCTGCTGACACATGCTCTTTCCTGTTTCTTTCTGCAGGCATTCAGCGCTATGAGTTTTCCTCTTAGCACAGCTTTCATTGTGTCCCATAAGTTTGGGTATGTTGTACCTTCATTTTTATTAAATTCTAAGAAGTCTTCAATTTCTTTCTTTATTTCTTCCTTGACCAGGTTATCATTGAGTAGAGCATTGTTCAATTTCTACGTATATGTGGGTATTCTTCCCTTATTGTTATTGAAGACCAGTTTTAGGCCGTGGTGGTCTGATTGTGCTTGGACTTTAACTGGTGCAGTTAGGAGATAGATGAACGCAGTCCTAGGAGGAAAGAGTAAAGCTATAAGTACATATTAAAATCAGAGAAGGGCCAGGGAAATGGCTTAGTGAAGAAAAGGATGTGCTAACAAATTTGACAATCTGAGGTCAGTTTCTGGGACCAACATAATAGATGATGAGAATGGACTCCCACCAGCTTTTGACTTCACACATGCTATGATATGTGGACACTCACATGCATAGACAGACACATACATACACACAGAAAGAGAGAGAGAGAGAGAGAGAGAGAGAGAGAGAGAGAGAGGAAAATAAATAAAGTTAAAAGGTTAGTTCTCAAATTATTAAGTAAATAATTCACCTTAGGGCCTTGGAAGAACAAGAACAAAAATCAAAAATCAGTAGATTGAAAGAAATAATTATAATCAAGGAAGAAATTAATGAAATGGAAATTTTTAAATGAATTAATGAAACAGAGTCAATTCTGTGAAACGATGAACAAGATCAATACACTCTTAGCAAAACTAGCAGGAAGAAAGTGAACCAAGGCCCAGATTAGTGCATGAGAGATGGGAGAGACAAGGTAGTAGATACCTGTGAAAGTCAGGGAATCGTTGTGACGTATTTTAGACCTCTTTTATTTTATGATGTGAGAAAAATTTGAAAGAAATGAATGAATTTCTAGATGCATATAATCTACCCAAATCTGGATGAGATCAACAGCTTACAGAGATTAATAAACAGTGAGATTCAAGCAACAGCTAAAAGCAAAACAACAGAAAAGCATCAACTGAACAAAACCATTTTCAATGAAAACGCCCAGGTTTTAATAAGGCCTGTTGCTGAAGATACTACATACTCTGTGACAAGACAAGAAACAGCACTGGTTCTGACCTGAAAACTTCCTCCCTGCTGGCTAACTTTCTCAGTAGTAGAAGATGCTGTATAGGATGCGAGGGGAAAACAATCTCAGAGTCTCCCCCGGCTGTGAGCCCTGCGAACTACTGGTGTGGGAAGATAAGCCTGTGGTGGAGTGTTGGCAAACATGGTGTAGGGTAGCTGCAGTGGTTCCCTCAGATTATCTGTGGTCAACACAGAAACTTACAGCTGACTGAAGTGCAGAGAATAGTGCCAGAGGACAGTTACAAATGGGACATTTACATCCCACTTCCCTACCCAAGGAGGATGGCAGAAGAGAGGGCAGGGAGATCTGAAGAGCCAGATGCTGGGAGGACTGGAATGAAATGGTGTCTTCCAGATGTGACAGGACAGTAGCTGTGCTTGCCTGCAAAAGGTAAAGCTAGTCAACATTCTAGTCAACATTCTAGCCCCTCCCCTAACTGATGGTTTCTGGGAGAAGGAGAGTCAATTTTCTTTAAGGATGTGGCCTCTGGTAGGCTGACTGTGCTCCGTGAATGGCCCCTATACCAATGAATATATGGGAAACAGAAACTGGACTTGGTGGGTTATTAAAAAAAGGAAACAAAATTAGGTGGGACTGGGGAGATGAGGGTAGATCCAGGAGACATTATGGAGATGAATATGATCCAAATACAATATATGAAATTCTCGAGCAATTAGAAATATTACAAACAGTTTAGGCCTACAAGTTTTCACCACCCAACTCTACCAAACCTTTAAAGAAGATCCAACATGGATGCATTCTATTCCAGAAAGTAGAAATTGAAGGAGGAGGGAGTGTTAGGGAAGGCATGTGTAGTACAGAGATAGGAGGAGAGATAGGAATTCCTCAGAGAGGCAGACCAACCTGCTGAACTGATAACTTTCTAACATAAAGTTCCTATTTTCTTCTAACAATTAATTGACTGCTGGTGATACTGAGGTAATGCTTAGACACTATGTAAATATCTTGTCTTCCTCAAGTTCTTGCTTTAGATGTTTGCTGATGAAACCATTAGCATGGAATTCGCATGCAGTATTTTAAAATTTTCATTATTTCTTTGATATTGGTTAATTGGCATACTTTTAAATAATTTCTTCCCCCACTGTGTACATGTGTATATGTGTGTATGTGTGTGTGTATGTGTACATGTGCATACATGTGCATGCATATGTGTGTGTGTGTGTGTGTGTGTGTATGATGTGCATGCATGGCATGCATTCTATAGCACATTTATGGAAGTCATAGGACAGCTTTGTGGAGCCAATTCTGTCTTTCTTCATGTGGGTTCTAGGGATCAGGTTGTTAGAATTACATGGCACAGAGCTTACCCACTGAATCATCCCACTGAGCTTGGCATCTTATTATGAAAAATAATTTCCCCTTTTCTTCATTTAGCTGCTTATTCACTTGTAACTTTATATCAGTGTAAACTTACAATGAGTCATGATTTTTTAAAATACATTTTGTTTATTATTTATTTTTCTTAAATCATACAGATGGCCTAATTGGATGGAGATCAGAGACTGTGGAGAGAAGAGAACTTTGAGTACTTCCCTTTCAACCTTGGATCTGCAGTCAGAGGATGAAAGCATCCCTCTGGTTTATACTAGCTAATAAGCACTAAGGAGAGAGAGAAATGAATGTAGATTATGCTCACCTATGCTGTTTCCTACCTGTTTCTGGAAATAAGAAAGGGCAGCTAGAGGTAGATTAGCTATTAAGGCCACTACAACTTCCTCTCAGTTTTTAGCTCTGGAGGTGTTCATTGTTGGAGACTCTGAGATGCACACATTTAAGTAAATAGAAAAGGAGACTTGGTATCATTGTCCTGTCACAAGAGGGCAGCAGTCAGCCACTGATTGGTTTTTCCCTCTCAAGGCATAGAGACTTAAATTAATGTCTGGTTTGTTTTTTTTTTTTTTTCCAGAGACTTCAGTACTACAGCTAATAACATCTGTATCGACAAGACCCAACCTCTATGGCACAACTACTTCCTATGTGGATTTAAGGGAATTCAGGTAAGTCAATGTGGCTGCCATTGAGATTATAGTCATGTTATTCCAGATGAGCTCTACCATGCTTTTGGTCTCCTTTTCGTACTGATGCTCTTCTTGTATTTTGCTGACTTCTGTTTCAGAGGGTGGGGGAGATGTGACTGTCTCTGTTTACAGGTTGTGTTTACAGGGGCCGTCATGGTCCTTCATTTGACTGGCTGTGCCTCATTAAATACACCTTGAAGAGCGCTTGTCCTAGTGTTTCCATTCTGTTTTTGGGATATACATGAGTGTCCTGGAATGGGACTTCATGTTGAGCAGCCATGGGTTTGAATATGGGATGATCCAGCTTTGTTAATTTGAGTTAAAGCTTGGCTTTATCTATAAAGCGATGTCACTGCTATTCAATGAAGACTGTTTGCAGGACGTCACTTTGCTGGAATCCTTGGGCATTTAGGAATGGCAACCAGCACTGCTACTGCTTGTCCAACTGAGAGTGAAAGGATTGTAGTGAAAGGTATTACTGCGAGTAGTTTCCCTGAAACATTGACTTAGTCTTAATGTCTAGACTTCAGTGTTGTGTGTAAGAATAGGACAGGGAACTCTTTCCACTTTCACAATTAAGAAAGTAGGAAGCACAGACAGAAAGCCAATACATGCTGTTTTCAGAACCACTCTTGTGTTCCTTTTCCTGTTCTTTTTCTGTTAATTAAAAAACCAACCTACTTATTTTTATTTTATGCCTATGGGTGCTTTGCCTGCATGTATGTCTGTGCATCACATGCATGCCTGGTGCCATCAGAGGCTGAAAAGGGGCATCAGGTGCCCTGGGACTGGAGTTACAGACCGCTGTTAGTCACCACGTGTTGCTGGGAATTGAACCCAGGTCATCCTCTGTAAGAGCAACAGATGCTCTTAACCCCTGAGCCATCTTTCCAGTTCCTTAACATTTATTTTTAAATTAACACTCATTCAATAATTATTTTAATTGTATTGAGTCTTATAACACATCATAGATTAAGGATATTAAGAAATAAATTTTCTTTGTCTTCATGATTCAAAATGAAACTAGTAAACATATTTTTCTGTTTTGTTTTTTGTTTTTTGTTTTTTTGGATGCTTTACTCCTTTCTTTCTTTCTTTCTTTCTTTCTTTCTTTCTTTCTTTCTTTCTTTATTTTCATCTTTATTAACTTGAGTATTTCTTATTTACATTTTGATTGTTATTCCCTTTCCTGGTTTCCGGGCCAACATCCCCTAACCCCTCCTCCTCCCTTTCTCTATGGGTGTTCCCCTCCCCATCCTCCCCCCATTACCGCCCTCCCCCCAACAATCACGTTCACTGGGGGTTCAGTCTTGGCAAGACCAAGGGCTTCCCCTTCCACTGGTGCTCTTACTAGGCTGTTCATTGCTACCTATGCGGTTGGAGCCCAGGGTCAGTCTATGTATAGTCTTTGGGTAGTGGCTTAGTCCTGGAAGCTCTGGTTAGTTGCCACTGTTGTTCATATGGGGTCTCGAGCCCCTTTAAGCTCTTTCAGTCCTTTCTCTAATTCCTTCAATGGGGGTCCCGTTCTCAGTTCAGTGGTTTAATGATGGCATTCACCTATGTATTTGCTGTTTTGTTTTTTTGAGAGCTTATGATCCAAGTGGCCTGAAGGTCCTATCTGAAATTGTCACGAGCAGCTTAGGACTCAGTGACATGGTCTTATAGAAGCCTGTCAGGGTAACTTGGGATGTGTAGTCCTGGGCTGCTGTCATGGAGGTCTGGCCTAGGAGTATAGTATTCATTTCTCAAGAATGTGGGTTTTTTTTCCAGACACATGGTAATAACTTCTGGGAAAAAGTTATTGGCCTGTTTTAAATCTTCAAATCATTGGGATTGTCATTCACATTAGTGAGAATTAGAGTATTTGGAAGCATTGGTCAGGCAAATGCAATTTGACCTTCCTTGCAACAACATGCCTTTTTGTACCATTTGGTAAAGTGACATATCTCTCTCTGCCTCTCTCTCTCTCTCTCTCTCTCTCTCTCTCTCTCTCTCTCTCTCTCTCTCTCTCTCTCTCATATTGTTTTGGATCCTTTTAGGGGCTTAAAGCCTTCCTCGTTCATTTGATAACTAGTGTACAAAATCACAGGTTTGTACAATGACCTTTTGGCAGAAAAATAATCTCAGTGCTAGCCAGTCCAGAAACCTTCAAATTCAAATACTAGAAAGTTCCAAGGGAGAGTCTGTTTATGTGAGACTGAACATGTAATCCTTTTGGGATAAAGCTACTGCAGTGTTTGGCACAGCACATTTGTGTTTGCAGTCTGCTGTTACTGTTGAACTTAAACATCGCGTGCTAGGTTTGTAAGTATGATTCATGTCCAAGACAGTCTGTGGATCAGTTTATGGTTAAATATATAGCATTCCTCAGGGACTGCTGCTTCTGAGTGGGCTGCCCGATGTTCTGTACAGAGGGGTGTTGGCAACAGCACGTCTCCCGTGTACAATTTGTTTGCATTTCTGGAGGAGGATTCTCAGACGACTTGGACTCAGGCGATACATCCAACGGGACCTTTTCTTTTGTGGAACTTGACTTTTGCCAAGGAAGAAAAAGGACAAAAAATTAAGGACAAAAGCAGTTTTTATTTGCAGTGTTTTGTTGTTCCTTTGGCTAGTCTAACTTGCTTATTGAAATTTCTCCCTAGAAGAATATGTATGATGAAATGTGTAATTAGGTAATATAATAGTTTCTCAAACTTTGGTCTTGAATTATTTGAGAAATTTCTAAAGAAGATGATTCTTTTCCTTCAGGAGGAGAGAGGGCTGGGTTTATTTTTAATCCTAAATAATGAAGATTATAATATGATATCACCTCCCAAACCAGGTCTTACATGTCAGTCCAAGTACATTAGAGATTTCTACCTTTACCCCAGAGTCTAATTTGATTGGTCTTTCCTGTTTATAGAAAAATTCCCCTGCCTTCTTTGGGGACTTCAATATCATTTATACCTAAATTCTAATTTGTCTGTCTTTAAAGCTACTAGATGGTTTAATTACATTAATAACTCCAGTAAAAACTCTGAATTTCCTTATATACCCAGCAGGCATTTAAACATGGCAACATTGCTGGCCCCAGTTTTCACAGCAGTGGAGAAGTCAACTGAGACTCAAGAGTCTTGGGTCTCACTCCCAGCAGCCTTTGCATGGGGACAATCTCAGAGTCTTGGGGTCTTCAAGCATTCTTTGTGTAATCTTGGGAAACTTTCTTAACCTCTTAGTGCTTAGGTTTTTTTCTTGATAAAAAATGGAGTTGGTAGCGTTGGAGCTCCTTTTCTTCAGAGGACCTCCTGAGGCAAGACACCCGGAAACAGCTGCTACCACCTTAGACTTTATATGAGATGCTGGAGGGCTAAAGCTCAGCCTGCTCCCCCATCACTAGGGATTTCCTGCTTCTCTGGGCAACTTGAATTGTAATTGCTTTATGGTTTTCCTATACTTGTTCAAATCGGTTGATATTCAAAGAAAAATCATTTGAGGCAATTTAGTAAGTGAATCAGTAGCTTTTTGTTGAACAAAATAAAATGTCCTCTCCAGTGGATTCATCCCCAGATGAGAGGGCAGGAGCCATTAAATCAGATGGCAGGTGTAGCTTCCACTGTACTGATTTACCCCATTTGCTACAAAAGCTTTGTGTCTGTCCTCTGTGGACAGATAGAAGTTTCTAGTGCTTCTTGAGTCCAATATTGAAATGACTGTTGGCATGTGTTTCTTTTGTTTTGTTTTGTTTTTTTTACATTCTCAGGAACACTTTGGTCTTACTCAGCTGCCTGGAATGAATTGCCTGGTGGATGGAAATATACCCCCGAGTTCAGGCCTCTCCAGCTCCAGTGCTCTGGTTTGCTGCGCTGGGTTAGTGACTCTCACAGTGCTGGGAATGAGACTATCCAAGGTAAGTACCATGATGTTAACCTCCTAATACCTCCATGACAGCATCTGCATTGCAAAGTAAGACCACCTTCCTCAACACCAAAAAACTGTCTTAACTGGAAAGGAGAAGCCAACGTCTGTGGGCAAGTGCCGTAATCTATGTTCTGCCAGTGGTCGCTCACTACAGTGTTGCTGATAGTCTTTGGCCAGCCAGTCAACAGGGCTGTATGACTGTAGTGAGGTACTCTTGGATTATATATGAAGCTTGAATAGAGGGCATTATTTAAAAGAGGTGTCCTTATTGACAAGGTACATTCAGAGCAAGACATTTTAGGTTTCATTTAGCAAGACATTTTTGTTTTGTTTTGTTTTTGTGGTTTTTTTTTCCACATAAAACCTTAAGTATTGACAGGCAATGGGCAGAAAGTATAGAGAAACCAAAGTATAGAGAAAGGAACCAAATACGTATCTGTTAATACCCAGTATCAGTAGATTAGTCGCTGAAATATTCCATCTAAGGAAGAAGTGCTTACCTTAAGGAAACAGAAATCCTAAAAGGTCAGAAAACCTTTACAAGTTTGCATAAATGTCTGGTTTTGCAGCTCGGAGCAGGCGAGGTTAGGTTTAATTAGTACTTGAGCATTCTGCTTCAAGGGAGATGTTTTTGCAGGTTCTTTTAAACCAGTGCTTCTCAACCTCCTAATGCTGCGGCCCTCTAATACACTTTCATGTTGTGGTGATCCCCATCCATAAAATTACGTTCATTGCTACTTCATAACTGCAATTCTGCTATATTATGAATCATAATGCAAGTATCTGATAGGCAGGACATCTGATATGTGACCGCAAAGGGATCTGGACCCACAGACTGAGAACCACTCTTTTAAACCCATCCATGTAAACTGGTGTTCACAGGTGGCTTGGGAATAGACAGAGCAGGAGGCAGACAGAAAGGTAGAAAGCTAGTCATGTTCTCAGTTCGTAAAAAGTATGCTTGCATTTTCATAAGTGAGATTTTACACACGGGAAAGGGAGGCATAAAAGAGAAAACTGTCCTTGCTTTAAACAGGCTTTTCCATGAGAAATTTAGCTTGCTCACTGCAATAGAACTTGTTTTTTTGTTTTGTTTTGTTTTTGAGAAGAGAAAGAAAAGATTCATATGTGAACTATGCCTTCTCTGGCACAACCTTTAATCTTTAATAGTTACTTTAATAAGCATTTACTAAAATACCCAAAGTAAACAGTTTGAGGGAGAAAAGATTCATTCTACCTCAGTTTCAGTGGTTTCAGTTCAGGGTTGGCTGGCTACATTGTTGTAGATCTCTGTGTGGCAGAATGTGGGACACAAGGCTTATGCAGGATGAAGCAAAGACAAGGGAAGGGATAAGAATGCAAGGAGTTAGATATTGATCTTAAAGGTCCATCCGGGACAGAATTAGTAGGATGTGGCCATTGATTGGGTGTGAGGCTAGAGGCCAACAAAGAATCAAGAATTCTTTTCAAGTTTCTGACTGTCTGTGATGCCTTGGAGTAGGCATCTAAATGGCTCTGCGGCCTGAGGTGAGGCCAAGTGCCAAGTGTTGAGTGTGAGGAACCTAGGCATACAGAGCCTAGGAGTACAGAACCTAGGGGTACAGAACCTAGGAGTACAGAACCTAGGGGTACACAGCCTAGGGGTACAGAACCTAGGGGTACAGAACCTAGGGGTACAGAACCTAGGGGTACACAGCCTAGGGGTACAGAACCTAGGGGTACAGAGCCTAGGGGTACAGAGCCTAGGAGTACACAGCCTAGGAGTACAGAACCTAGGGGTACAGAACCTAGCGGTATAGAACCTAGGGGTACAGAACCTAGCCATATAGAACCAGGCAAACAGAACTACTCAGTCTTTACTTGTGTGACAATTCTTCTAACTGCCAGGTTCCTTTGATGATCATCAATAATATAATTAACTCTAGTTTTTAGATAGCGTCTCTTTATCTGTCCCAAACTAACCCCAAACTCACAATCCTCCTGCTGCTGTATAGGCCAAAACCACAGTGTTCATCTTTTATTGACTTTTGAAGTTTCTGGAGTGGGAAAGACAGGCACAGTAGTTAAAGCAGAGGTAGAGATAACCAGGAGACAGCACCTCGGAGCAAGAGTGAGGGAGGCATGTGCACTATTGCTGTCTACTGACAAGAAAGGAGATAGTCCGTGAGGTAGGGAAACCAGAAAGGAGGAATGGCAAAGACCAGGAAGACAGTTTGTCATGATGCCAGTGGCAGGGTCAGCTGCTGCCAGGAGGTAAGGCCTTTGTAGTTTCCATGCCGTGGACCAGGGACAGGCTGCAAGTTCTATGGGTGGTAGGAACGTTCATTGCTATAAAAGTCTGTCAGTGCACACAGAAAAGGGTGGACTGAAGTCAAAGATTTCACTTTTATTTAGTTAAATTAATTAATTAATATTTTGAAAGACTAGTCAAGTGCAGTGGAGAGAATGGGAGAAAGTGTTTCATTTTTATTTTTATTTTTTATTTTTTATTTTTTTTTGTTCTTTTTTTTTTTTTCAGAGCTGGGGACTGAACCCAGGGCCTTGCGCTTGCTAGGCAAGCGCTCTACTACTGAGCTAAATCCCCAACCCCTTTATTTTTATTTTTTAAGGGGAGGATTGGTGAAGCTTATTTTTCTTTTTCTGACCCTTGATATAACTGTCTAAGGGAAAAGCCAAAAAAGATAAAAAGAAACACTTGAGCTTTTAGAATTAAATCTGGCTGTCTCGATTGCCCCATTTGAGAAGTAGTAGGTGTCTATGTTTATTTCTACCAGCTGAGTCCAGTGTTTTTATCCTGGAGGGAAGGGCCTGTGCCCGCTTTCTGACCCTCTAAGTGGTCCTGACCACACTTGCACTCATATTTTCTAGAGGAGCATATTGTAAAGAGAGCTTTGGTGGCTGTTGTTTCGTTATCTCACTGAAATGAGACAGGATCTTGACTGAAAGGAAATGGTATAATTTTCTCAGAGTCTTTAAGTGCCAGCTGTATATGTGCCTCTTAACAACAGCAGAGCACAAGAATTCAGTGGATTTTAGAGATGAAATAGTTCAAAATCTTCTGTTGTATTTTCGTTAGTGCCCCAGTGAGAAATACACAGTACACAGAATAGGACTGAGCTCAATAAAGGGAGAACTTATAGAGTTACTGGGGACGGTTTAAGAAGGGCTTCTTGGTGAAGCTAGAGGCCACATGGTTCTAGGATGTGGAAATAATTCATCAGTAAGCTAAAGCTTTCTGGAGGGAAGCTAGTGCAACACAATGCTCACTGAAGCTAGACTCCAGAGAGTGGATGTTATGAATGGCAGTGGTAGGTGCTAACAAAGCCGGGCGCAGCAAACTACTCAGGGGAAGGGAAGCGTTGGTTTTTCGGATTTCCAGTCTTTCGCCATCCTGCAGTCAATCTTCTCTGAAGCAGGGAAATTAAGAAGCATAAACACATATCTTTGATAAACCCGAAACCACAAAACACAAAGATGGAAAGTGGACAGAGAGCGGCTCATGACTTAGCAGAAGGAAGAAAGGTCAAAGCTAAGTGCCAGGAGAGCAGACATAGACAGAAGCAAGCTGACTCATCCTAGTCTCAAGGATAGAAAGAAAGCAGGGTGGAATGACAGGGTGGTGCAGTGCGCTGCAGTACGGTGTGGTGTGTGGTGTGTGGTGTGTGGTGTGTGGTGTGTGGTGTGTGGTGTGTGGTGTGTGGTGTGTGGTGTGTGGTGTGTGGTGTGTGGTGTGTGGTGTGTGGTGTGGTGTGCGGTTCCTATTTGAAACTAGTTAGAAACTCAAAGCTCTGTTTTACCTGGGGCCATCCCAGCCTATGTGCACCGACCAGTCCCTGGAAAGACACTGGGTACTTTCTGAATTGAACCCCCAAGATAGGCAAGGCTGAAAATGGATTTGGTAACTGGGAAATAACATGCTATTTTGCTTCTGAACAGTGAAGTTTCTAGTTCCTGATGCTCAGGTTGGCTCCGGCACACTGGCAGCCTTGTCATCTCATGCCTTACCAGGAGTACCAGAATGTCCTCGGAGGGAACGTGGTGGGCCCATGATGTGCAGTGTGACCCTGTCACGGTGATTTCCAAAGCTTTGTGTTTTATTGACTCACTCTGAACTATGGTAAGGCATCTGAGGACAATCAGATTTTGGAAGAAAACATCTCAAAGCAGACAGAACAAAAAAGAGAATACAGGGACTAATTGGGCCGACAGTGCTGATAAGAAGGGAGACATTGTGTCCTCAGGCTGATGAGACTACGCTAAACTAAGTGCCTGGTTAAAGACCAGACACCAAGAGCTTTCATATATGGGAAATATAATCGCTAACATAGAAAATTCAATAAGATGATTGGAAAATTATCTGGTAGCATAGGAAAAAAAACCCAGCTAATTAATGAGTGAAAAAAAAGGGAAGTGTGTGAATTGGTTCCAGAAAATTCCATCTATTTAGAAGTAGCAGTGAAAGCAGCCACGAGAAGGAATGCTGTTCCCCGGCCCCTGTGGTCTGGTTGCCCCCAGGGATGAGAGAATCTTCACAGCACACAAAGTAGTGCTATGTGACCTTTCTCCTTAATTTAAAACGATTGCCTGAATAAAGATGCCAACAGCCTATAGCTGGGCAGAGAGAGATAGGCTCCTAAATGTATAAAATGTAGTGTTTAAAAAGGGCTCCTGGTATTTGCATAATAAACAAGGAAGGCCAGGCCAAAGCTGCTACTGGGAAGTTTAAACTCGGGAACTAAGAGTGAAGGCTGAGGAGCTGGGGGTTAGAAAGCCAAGACATTATAGGCAAAGAGTGAGGAAGGGAAATGATCCTCAAAATGGGCATCAGACACAGCAGTGCTTTTAAAATGTCAGTGAATTTTAAACTGCCTGTTTAAATGAAATAATCAGTTGTGAGGATAGAATAGCACACTTTAAACCTGTGCACCTGACAGCTGGAGGGATATAACCTCCCCAAACTTGGGAGCAAACCAAGAAAAGACAACATGGGAACTAGGAAATGAAAACCCAGGAAGGAGTGAAGAGAACTGCAGAGAACTCACATCATCCAGTAGGTCAGACATTGTCCAGCAGGTCAGAAACATCACAGAGCAAACTAAAAGTGGGATGGGGAGAAATAGGACTTGCACGTCTTAGCCATTAAAATAAGAAACCTAACTTAGGCACAAGCAAAAATGGATTGTGAGATTTTTCTAGAGCCTTAGTAGGGCTCTAGAAAAGCCCTTCCAAGATGCTTCCATGAATAATGAAGATATTAGGCAGTTATTAAATACAAGAAAAACAAAAAGACTAGACATGCAAAAGTTTTTTGAAGTATTTGATCTATACATAAGCAGTAATCTTGATAATTGATATAAGGAATAAAGTTTTTGATCAAAATTTTCGGCATAGCTTCATTGAGAAAGGTGGGAAGGATAAGAGAAAAGGTAGCTTAAAGAGAGGCCAAGTCCTTATTCTCAGCACTAGGAAAACAACAGAGTTATAGATGAAGTGGCTGGGCATGGTGATGTACATCTTTAATCCCAGAGCTAGGGAGGCAGAGAAAGGCAGATTTCTGTGTTTGAGGTTAGCCTAACGTTCGTAGTTCCAGGCCAGCCAGGAACTCTACATAGTGCTACATAGTGAGACCCTATTAAAAAAATAAGTTTAGGTCGAAAGGATCCAATCTTTGAAGCATGAGTGGAGTAGAAAGTGCTTACCCCTAGGAACCCTGCTGAGGAGAAGGGTGAAACTTGGAGGCTAAGTTTTTTGTTCTAAGCCTCTGTGCTCCCTTTGTTCCTTTAGATTATGTATGTATCACCCTTGGTGAAAGTAAAGACTGGGAAGGAGAAATGAGGAGCAGAAGAGGAAGAGAGGTGATGGAGGGCCTGAACAATCAGGACCAGAGAGCCTGGGAGAAGAGGCACAATGGCACCTAACTGAAAACCTTCCTTTGAAGGTTGTAGTCCACTGACACGGGTGTTGAAACTTGCACTTGGCATCAAGAATCCTGACTGTGAGTGGAAACACACACTGTTTTTGTAGGAACAACAGTGGGTTTATGAGGTTGTGAGTGGTGAAACACACACTGTTTTTGTAGGAACAACAGTGGGTTTATGAGGTTGTGAGTGGTGAAACACACACTGTTTTTGTAGGAACAACGGTGGGTTTATGAGGTTGTGAGTGGAAATACACACTGTTTTTGTAGGAACAACGGTGGGTTTATGAGGTTGTGAGTGGAAACACACACTGTTTTTGTAGGAACAACAGTGGGTTTATGAGGTTGTGAGTGGAAACACACACTGTTTTTGTAGGAACAACAGTGGGTTTATGAGGTTGTGAGTGGTGAAACACACACTGTTTTTGTAGGAACAACGGTGGGTTTATGAGGTTGTGAGTGGAACACACACTGTTTTTGTAGGAACAACGGTGGGTTTATGAGGTTGTGAGTGGAAACACACACTGTTTTTGTAGGAACAACAGTGGGTTTATGAGGTTGTGAGTGGAACACACACTGTTTCTGTAGGAACAACAGTGGGTTTATGAGGTTGTGAGTGGAGAAACACACACTGTTTCTGTAGGAACAACAGTGGGTTTATGAGGTTGTGAGTGGAACACACACTGTTTTTGTAGGAACAACAGTGGGTTTATGAGGTTGTGAGTGGAACACACACTGTTTCTGTAGGAACAACGGTGGGTTTATGAGGTTGTGAGTGGAAACACACACTGTTTCTGTAGGAACAACGGTGGGTTTATGAGGTTGTGAGTGGAAACACACACTGTTTTTGTAGGAACAACAGTGGGTTTATGAGGTTGTGAGTGGAACACACACTGTTTTTGTAGGAACAACGGTGGGTTTATGAGGTTGTGAGTGGAAACACACACTGTTTTTGTAGGAACAACAGTGGGTTTATGAGGTTGTGAGTGGAACACACACTGTTTCTGTAGGAACAACGGTGGGTTTATGAGGTTGTGAGTGGAAACACACACTGTTTCTGTAGGAACAACAGTGGGTTTATGAGGTTGTGAGTGGAAACACACACTGTTTTTGTAGGAACAACAGTGGGTTTATGAGGTTGTGAGTGGAACACACACTGTTTTTGTAGGAACAACGGTGGGTTTATGAGGTTGTGAGTGGAAACACACACTGTTTTTGTAGGAACAACAGTGGGTTTATGAGGTTGTGAGTGGAAACACACACTGTTTTTGTAGGAACAACAGTGGGTTTATGAGGTTGTGAGTGGAACACACACTGTTTCTGTAGGAACAACGGTGGGTTTATGAGGTTGTGAGTGGAAACACACACTGTTTCTGTAGGAACAACGGTGGGTTTATGAGGTTGTGAGTGGAAACACACACTGTTTTTGTAGGAACAACAGTGGGTTTATGAGGTTGTGAGTGGAACACACACTGTTTTTGTAGGAACAACGGTGGGTTTATGAGGTTGTGAGTGGAAACACACACTGTTTTTGTAGGAACAACAGTGGGTTTATGAGGTTGTGAGTGGAACACACACTGTTTCTGTAGGAACAACGGTGGGTTTATGAGGTTGTGAGTGGAAACACACACTGTTTCTGTAGGAACAACAGTGGGTTTATGAGGTTGTGAGTGGAAACACACACTGTTTTTGTAGGAACAACAGTGGGTTTATGAGGTTGTGAGTGGAACACACACTGTTTTTGTAGGAACAACGGTGGGTTTATGAGGTTGTGAGTGGAAACACACACTGTTTTTGTAGGAACAACAGTGGGTTTATGAGGTTGTGAGTGGAAACACACACTGTTTTTGTAGGAACAACAGTGGGTTTATGAGGTTGTGAGTGGAACACACACTGTTTCTGTAGGAACAACGGTGGGTTTATGAGGTTGTGAGTGGAAACACACACTGTTTCTGTAGGAACAACGGTGGGTTTATGAGGTTGTGAGTGGAAACACACACTGTTTTTGTAGGAACAACAGTGGGTTTATGAGGTTGTGAGTGGAACACACACTGTTTTTGTAGGAACAACGGTGGGTTTATGAGGTTGTGAGTGGAAACACACACTGTTTTTGTAGGAACAACAGTGGGTTTATGAGGTTGTGAGTGGAAACACACACTGTTTTTGTAGGAACAACGGTGGGTTTATGAGGTTGTGAGTGGAAACACACACTGTTTTTGTAGGAACAACAGTGGGTTTATGAGGTTGTGAGTGGAAACACACACTGTTTTTGTAGGAACAACGGTGGGTTTATGAGGTTGTGAGTGGAACACACACTGTTTCTGTAGGAACAACGGTGGGTTTATGAGGTTGTGAGTGGAAACACACACTGTTTCTGTAGGAACAACAGTGGGTTTATGAGGTTGTGAGTGGAAACACACACTGTTTTTGTAGGAACAACAGTGGGTTTATGAGGTTGTGAGTGGAAACACACACTGTTTTTGTAGGAACAACGGTGGGTTTATGAGGGGTGCTTCCGGGGAAGATAGACTTTTCAGGCACTGCATAAATTTAATATCATAAGTCCTGGAGATGGTGACTCCAGAGGCATTTATCCAACACCTAATCCATGCCAGGCTTTGCTGTAGACATCAGAGATAAAATTAACAAATCAGGAAAGCCGTTCTGGTGAAATTTTAATGTTAGTGATCAGCCTTGGATAATAAGTGTAAGGTGAACCCATTGGGTATAGATACCCATATACCCAATAAGTGTATAGGTGAACACCGAGGGTACCCAAATAATTAGAGGAAACAAAAGTTCCATCAGCAGGGGAAGCTGCTCTTGTTAGGGAGGGTTTGAAGGGAGACACAAGGGGGTGTCTGAGAATGGGGAAGGTGGAAGAGGTGTAAAGAAGTTTGTCCTCACCCAGGAGGAGCAAGGCCCTTGTGGGTGGGGGTGGGGTGGGGGCATGAATGAGGGACAGAGTGGCCGGAGATAAGTTGAGAGGTGTCTAGGAGCTAAGCGGTGCAGAACTGTCTTCTGGCTGAAAGCCTGCAGTGGGGCTCTGAGCTATGGATAGCAAGATACCCTACATTGGCTATTTCTTTCAAGAGTGCCCTATATCCATTGGGATGAAATGCTACTCAAGAAGGGAAATGGCAAAAGCTCTTCTGGCACTCAGTGCTTCTTGTAGAGTGTGACCACCTTGAAATTCCACCTTACACCCATCAGGATGGCTGAGATCAAAGCACAAGTGACAGCTCATGCTGGTGAGGATGTGTAGAAGAAAACACACCTCTAAGACTGAACATTCATTATACAAGATGTAAAGTATTTTACTTGCAAATAGGGTTGAAACTTGTTCCTGGGTAAAGTTAAACAAAGAATTTTATGCAAAAGCCAGTTCTGCTTTCTAGTATCTGAAACAGCCCAAGGCACACACATCTTAAAAGAGCCCTCTGGCCCAGACTTACACACACTGGTCAGCTGAAGCCTATGATCATACACAGCTCATGAAATTCCCATGAATTTCCCTTAACAGGGATGCTTTCTAGTTCCTTAAATCTGAGAAGATGGAGTTGTTTGTTTCAGGGATAAATGTCACATAGGCACATAGTGTATGAAATGTTTTTTTTATTTATTATTTATTATATATGAGTACACTGTAGCTGTCTTCAGATACACCAGAAGAGGGCATTGGATCTCTTTACAGATGGTTGTGAGCCACCATGTGGTTGCTGGGAATTGAACTCATGACCTCTGGAAGAGCAGTCGGGTGCTCTTAACCGCTGAGCCATCTCTCCAGCCCCACATAGGCACATAGTGATGGTCTTAGCTGAGCTGTGTTTTTGAGGGTTGAAATCCTGTATGGGACCCACTGAAGTTCCCAGGAAGTAAAATGTTTGAGGTTCTATAGCACATGCTTTCAAGCCTCCATCTTGCCATCTTCTAGGGGGCACACACACACATACACACACACACTCTGATGTTTTGATACATAGGTATAGCTACATTTAAGGCAAATATTTCTTGGTCTTTGAGATGAGACCTTAAGCTTAAGTGCCTATATTATAAAATAAAAATAATCTGACATACAAAAGTTTCAAGTAAAATTTGGATGTTTTAATAACGGTTTGCTATATAATATCTGAAAAACCAGCAGCCAGTGTGCAATGTCACTAACTATTATGCTTCCAAGTCCATAGAAGGACAGTGCTACAGTTTGTTTAGAACAACAGGAACCTCATTCACATAATTGTTAAGGAAGATAAAAGTGGAAACATTCCAACCAGATGTTGACTGCTAATGTGGCAGCAGCTGGCCTCTAAGAGGATGGTAATTCCAGAACAATCTTGGAAAAAAAAATCCCTTAATTAAGTGTTGAACATGGACTAAAGCCATGTGCTCACTGTATAAAACCCAGGAAGCTTCAATGTCAGCCATGGGTGGCCTAAGTTTAAATAGGTTTGACATTTTAAGTTAATAATGTAAATACAAACCATCCACATAATTTTATCAATAAAATGAGCCCTTTCTTTTCGTTTTTAAGGCATGGTGTTTGAGTCTTTGGTTTTGGTCTTTGCTGAGAGGAAGACTGGGGCCTGAATCATTTATTTACTAATTTGGATTCCTTTGGGTGATATGACTAAGCTGTGCATCACAGAGGTGGTTTAGGTCACCCTCATCTCCCTATTTCCCTCCTCAGACTAAGCCTCATGTTTACCTTTAACATAAACGAAAGCAAACTAGAACAATGGGAAGGACGGACTGGAGGAGCGTGGGTCACTGTTGCTGAGGAGTTTGAGCTAATGACCACTGAAAAGTTGTTTGTATGAGTGACCACATTCTAAGCATTGATCGTGACATGTGGATCCTTGCCATTAATAGACTACTATGTTTTAAGGCCTCCATGCTTTGATTTGCACGCAACAATCTGTTAATATTATCCAGTATTTAAAGGATTAATTGGAATTATGCAGGCCATAGGTATTAAATATTCACATGTGCATAGCCCCCATTTACTACTTTTATTCTATGTACTGGAAATATCCGAATGATGAAAAATTAGTATAGATACCCTGAGGTGGAAACTTCTAGTTTCCTTGGAAAGTTAGTTATGTCAAATGATGGTTTGCTGGGGGCACACGGGGGAAAAGCAGACATATGAAAGACTGTTTTTCTAAAGCAGACACAGGTCACAGGATATTTTCATATAGCAAACACATTAACGGTTGCTTGATGGGGTATACATGTGACCCCACAGACAGTGGGGGATGAGCACTGAGCATTGATTTGGTTTGCTCCCCTCGCTATTCTTCGCTAAGGACACACATCTATTGGTTTGCCTTTTATAGCGTTGTTGAGCTCAACATTGAAAGAAACTTAACAAAGAACTGCTCATGAGGGTCCTGCAGCAGCTCACTGCCTCCCAGGCCTCACCGCAGGCTGGTTGGTGAGTGTTGTGGTATTCTTAGCTGGTGTCTCTGCTGGAAGGACTGGACTGGTTCTTATGTGGTGTCTGCCTGCCTAGAGGACTGGACTGGTTCTTATGTGGTGTCTGCCTGCCTAGAGGACTGGTCTGCAGCTGCTGAGTCATATTTGGGGTCAGGACTGACATACTGGGAAAGAGGATCAAGCTCGGCCCCAAAGAACTATTGCTGAACAGGTCCACTTTCCCCACATCCTAATAACTTTTCTCTTCCACTACCTTTGCTGGGTGGTGGGCTAGAGGAGGACTTGGACCTTTATTAAAAGTAGGTTGTGTCATGTTATAAATGTGGAAATCAATGCTTATAATTAAATATCTTTTAAAAGTCATAAACCTAGTAAAGTTGAAAAAATTAAACTTTACTTTTAAATACAAAATAAAATGCTCATAATGATTATTAAAAAAAAGTAGGTTGCAAAACATTTATGCTTACCATATCCCCTGCCAAATTCAGAAATGTTGTCATCTCTTACCGTGTGTTTGAGAGCATACAAAATGCTTTGTAGACTTATGCTATTTTGTGGCCAAGCTTATCTCCACCTTGTAAGGATGACCTGTGCCTCAGTTCTGCTTTTGTAATAAGAATGACATTAGTTCCTTCACTCCCCTGAGGTAGGACAGTTGGGCTGGGTGTCTTGTAGCTCACTGACCTCTCTCAGAGACTTTAGAAACATTTAGGAAAGAGTTGTTTTAGCAAGGAAGCAGGTAAGACTGGAAAGAAAGGGATTGGCTGGGGGGGTGGTGGTTCTGCAGCTGTGGGTCTGTGAGCGGTGGGTGGTGGGAAGACTGAAGAGGCAGACTGTGCTATGTGGAACAGACAGGGAAGGGTAACATCTAGGGGCTGTTTGAAAGGCTTGAGAGTGGATTTGGAGACAAGGTTCTGGGAGTTACTATTGAAAAATATGACCTTAAAAGCCAGTCCATGTTAGAATTTACGTCAAAACTAAGCAAAGCACCGTTTTCTGTCTGTCATCGTTAAGCGTCTGTGTGCACTGAACGCACTCTCTCTTACCAGTGGCAGCTTTTAAAGCAGGTTCCATTATTCACATTTTCAGGGGAAATATTGAAACTAGATAATTTATTTAATGTGACCAAAGGCAAGTAACTTGGAGTTGTTGAGATTCTAGTGCAGATGTGTTTGATCCCAAACCATATGTTTTTGTATTCAGCCGGGCACTTAGGGTATAATGTAACAAGTATCTTGGACCAGGCAACTCGCTGAAGGGGAGATGCACGCCTCGTCCTCACAGTCTGTGGCCCTGCTGGCATTCCACATACATGGAAAATGAGTTATAAATGTTCACATTGATGCTTAATAGTGTGAACTGAATTTGTTTTAGATGATAGTTTGTGTGATGGTCAAAGGGACATGATTTCCTGAAATCTTGCTGACCAGAGTGAACGATGGGGCACTCATTGCAGAACCTCTTATTAGGGAGTTAGGTCATGCTTGGCCTTAAGGAGCCTAGGATGCTGGTGGGGATGCAGAGAACACAAAAGAAAAGTGGTGAAGGGCATTGGGCATCACAGTTTTCCAAAGGCTACAGTGGAGGGTAGCACCCCATTTTTTAATGAAGTCACTGTAACCACCTGTAACTTCTTGATTGTAGCCTTGACAAGGACATTGCAAGAAAATGATAGGTTAGTGTCTCTTATGACCTTATATATAAAAATTGAAACAATGTATTCACAAGTTATATCAACCCAATTATGTATTACTGCTTTATTAGTTGAGACAGGGTCTTGTGGGACTAATTCTGTATTCAGGCTGCCTCAAGCTCCAAATCTCCCACTTCTTCCTTTTAAGTGTTGGGATTACAGATGTTGTGGTGGTTTGAATACGATTGGCCCAGGGAGTGGTACTATTAGGAGGTGTGGCTTTGTTGCAGGAAATGTGTCATTGTGGGGGTGGGCTCCTAGACCTCCTTCTAGCTGCCTGAAAGCTGGTCTTCTCTTGTTTGCATTTGGAACAAGATATAGAACGTTCAGTCTCTCCACCATGCCATGCCTGCCGAGATGCTGCCATGCTCTCACCTTGATGATAATGGACTGAACCTCTGAAACTGTAAGCCAGCCAGAATTGTGTTGTCCTTATAAGAGTTACCTTGGTCATGGTGTCTATTCACAGCAATAAAACCCTAACTAAGACAGATATGTTCGTTCCCTCAGTACTGGGCTGCTAAGTGTTGGTATTATAGGTATATTCTATTCCATTCCCTCATATCTTATTTGCAGTAAAGAACTTGATCATAGAAAAACATGATAGACTCAAGGATTATAGTTAGAATTTCATTCTACCTTTCCTCTAAGTGGGCCCAGGGCTGTCTGGTCTGTCTCCCCCTTTAGCCTAGTATCTTCTAGAGTTTACTCAGAGACCCCCCCCCCCCCAACTTGAGTCTGATTTATGCTATAAATGGGGAATTTTTCTAATCAGTTTTGTGGGGTGAGATACATAGTCTTGAGTCATGAACAATGTAGCTTAGTATCTGTTCATCACCATGATCTGTTGGCTTAGGTCCTTGGTTCTAAACAGTGAGGTAGGCCTGTTCCCTTGGGAGACTGAAGTCCTGTCATTCATAGATGTTCTGAAGCCAGCTGTAATACTGTAACTCTGGCTGTGCTGTTTAAAAAGAGATGTATATATTTCTTTTGTTCCTCCAACTTTACCTAAGAAAATGCCAAACATGGCCAACTGAGGGGCACAGAACTAATCAGAGACATGGTCACCCAGCGACAGGTTCAGGATCACCCCAGCCTTCTATAGCTTGGTTGAGACACTAATAATTGACAAGAGGGATTACTTTTCTGTACTGAAGGATATTTATTTCTATTAAGAATAATAGAAGTATGTAATTAGTCTGGTGGACAGCCTTCCTGAAGAAGTAGGTGGCTGTGTCACTTTCTTAGGGTGCTTTCCACCCCTGAGGAGGCAATTCAACTGGATTAAATGAGTAAATTATCATTCTTACCAGCATTTGTGAAACGGTCATTTTGCTGCTATTACTACTATATTCATATTAATTAAAGAAAATCATAAAATGAGTACTTAACCCTCAGACAGCAGCTGCTGCTTGCTAAGGCCTGTAGGACTGAGGCACAGAGCCCGCCTGGCTTTGGGCTCTGTTGCTCTGTGTTATGATTAAGGAAATGTCTTTCACCATCTATGGCTCTCAGTTTTCCTCACTAGACAGTAAGTGCAGTTGGATTATTGGTAAGCCTTGCGGTCACTCTAGTGCTAATATTCTGGGATGTAAGAGGTGACTGCAACCTTTTTTTTTCTTTTCAAACAGTTGGCATCATTATAATCATCATAAAAAATGTAGGCTATACCTAACTATTAGGATTGTCAGGATTTTAGATTTTATTAGAAACAAAGCAAAAATACTAGAACACTATATGCAAATTTTAACAAAATATGCTGAGACTTTGTATGTGGATTCTGGTTGTGTTATCCCAGCACAGAAGTCTCTCTGGCTGCTTATTAAGAGTCCCTCCCCAGGAAGGTCCCTGTTGTTTCTTTTGCCCCCACTGACCCCTTACGTTGACAAACTTGTCAATGGAAAGTGTACTGGCTAAAATCAGGCTCGTTATTTCGGTGCCCCTAGATGGAGACTGGTAGCAGCCAAGTGCTGGGACTGACCACACATGCTTTACTTTGGGGCAGTGTGCTTTTAGTTTTAATTAAAGGAAATGAATAAGTGAAAAAGAAAAGAATGACAAAAAAAAGTGAGGTCACAAGGCTTGGAGTGAGACCCTCTCCCAGGACGCCGGACAGATCCTGAGCGTTCACGCCATAAATCACTCTCAGGCATTGCAAAGCCTGGTGCAAAGAGTTCCTGCCATGAAATGGAGCATGGCTAGGAGTGCAGTGTGGGAGGATAATTAGATGGAGCTGTTAGCGTGTGCACCACCTCAATGGGAATATTCACATGGTGAAAATTGTTTCCAGACTTACAGTCCTCAAGCTAATAAGATGGAATTAATACATATATTTATTTCCACACAAATGCAATGCTAAGACTTTGTCTCACATTTGGACACACTGCTACTATCAGGTCTAATAGTATTTGCGACAAACATGCATTAATTAAAATGTTTTGCAACAGTAATTAAAAAAAACTAAGCACATTGGCTTAATTTGCAAATACCACATCCCTTGAAAATGGTTGTGTTTAATTTATTATGTTTGAAATCTAAGAAAGTTTCACTTATCAAGTTTTACCATCCTCAAATTTGATTTTTTTGGGGGTTAGTCTTTGTAGACATAAGTTTTGTTCTCTCTTCTGAGCATTTTTCTATTAAATTTTTAGTAACTCACTATCTCAAAGGCTCATTGAACTACTTATTGACACTTTCAGAGTTGGGAAGGGTTTTAGCTGTATATTGTGATTTTTTTTCTGACTTAATTATTCTAAAGGTCTTGTGAAAGTTGGATAGGTGATAAAGCTAAGGAGCAAGACCATATACATACATACATACATACACACACACACACACACACACATACACGTACATACAAACACACAGACATTCATGCATACACACAGAAGTAATGTGGGCATATACAAATAGTTGAGGGCCAAGGCGATAGCTCAGGGTAAAGTGCTCACTGTGTAGCATGAGGGCACCCATCTCATCCCCAGCCCCAGGGAGAAAGCTGGCCATGCTGGCAGCTGGGTGTGGAGCTCAGTTGGTAGAATGCTTGCCTAGTATACATAGAGCAGATCCAGCACTCTATAAAACTGGATAGGGTGTCACATACCTACCTGTCCCAGAACTTGGGAGGTTAAGGCAGGATGGTAAGAAGTTCAAGGTCATCCTTGATTGTGTGAATTTGAAGCCATGGTGGACTAGGTAAGACTCTGTTTCAATAAAAACCTCTGAGAACGCAGAACAACAAACCCGAACCTCAAGGTGGCTGGCTCCTGAAGACCCACTCTCAACACGTACCTCTGGCTTCCATACAGATGTGTCACGTGTTCAAGAGAACAGAAACATTCTCCCTGTCACATCCCTCCTTTGCATGCTGGTATACAAGCACATGCACACACATAAACACAAGTAATTTGATGGTATTTTACGTAGATATCCCCAAGTAGACTGACCAAAGAGAAAAAAGTATTCAACACGTGACGTTTTCCTTTGGTATTGTGTATGCAAGACACTTTAAACTGCTGTTGGAAGGTATTCAGAGTTTGGCTGTGTAGCTATTAATTCTCAACGACAGTTAAGGGAGAGAGACAGGGCTGCAGCTCAGTCTGCTAATGAGAATGGAAAAGAAAGGATTCAGAAGACTGAATCAGCTCTGGGATGCTGTGTGCAGAGAACAGTGCCTACAGCATCAACAGACCTGGGTTTCCCAGCTCACGGCTCTAGGGCCGTTATCCTGGCTGTCTTATCACGTGAGAGACTGGGATGCTGTTACTTAGTCACCTTGCTGAGGTGATGAGGCGTATAAAGTGCAGGGTCTTACAGTGTGCTGTGATGGTCATTTCTAATATCACTGTGACAGCAACAAGCTCCATCCTTATCCCAGTTGTTGAATGATAGATTCCTGGCAGCCAAGGCATTCTGGGCTCCTAGAAAATGAGCAGAGATTTTTCCATGGTAGCTTCAAAACTTCCTGTCTAACCCTGGGAACCCAGAGTTCAGATAGTAGGAATGACTTTATTTACCCTCTGTGATTCAGCACTATTTGCTGTCACAGACAGCATTCTAGGACAGAGGCCAGAGCCACAGTGATGATAGGAAGCTTGTGTTCTAGGTGAGTGTGGCAGAGACAACAACTTATGAAGAGAGAAGTTATTTCAGATGCATAATCAGCACAGACAGTAATAGTAGTTGGGAAAGGAAAATATTACAAAATACAACAGCCACCAATTATCAGTAAAGCTGACAATTGTGACTAGCTATTAACACAGAAATCAGTGTTAGCATCTGACTATTAGCTATCTTAAGCCATCCTCACTGGTATCATCTCTCCTGCTGGTTGACACATTTCTTCTTGAGGGATTGCAACACCCTCTGATAGAGTGCTTTCGTCTCCTCTCCTCTATCCTTTGGTAGGGGGTAGTGTGGTGCAGGACAGTGTCCAGGGCAGCCTTCTGTGCTCCCAGACCACAGTCCCCTTGAGGCTTCCAGATTTTGTGCTTCTCTCCTGGTTTATCCTGGAAATTGTACATGAATCTGAACACCTGGCCAGAGGTCCCCTTCCCTCACACAGCCAAGGGACTCGATGTTAGTTAACATTACTTTCTGGGAGAAGAAAACTGAGCCAGTTAGGATTTCTGATGAAGACTGCTTCCTAAGCCCCCAAGTGTGAAGGTCTCTTCTGCACTGGCCCTAGAAAGTCCTCCCTTTGTCACCAGTTAGCCGGGCCCATAAATACTGCTCATGTTCTTTTTTTGTGGTTCAGTTTTATTCCTTCCTTCAGTGTGATATTGCTTCTAATTCTTACCTTATGACTTCATCAGGCCCCTTTGGCCATCACTTTGTTATGGGGACCGAAATGATTACAAGTTTTTTTTTTTTTTTTTTTTTTTTTTTTGAGAAAACTAGCGTTTTTCTAGGAAGCTAGAGTTTGGTGTTTTTTGTTTTTTGTTTTTTTGTTACTTTCTGCAAAGATAAATCTATCAAAGAATAAACCCTTAAGGGCAGGAAGACTTATTTTACGGGTGTGTGAGTAGCAAAGTTAACATTTCATTTCTGGTTTCATTTGACATGCCTTCTCTCTCAAGTTCCTAACAGACATGTTCAAGTAATTTACCCATGAACATCTCTATCTGCAATTAAATTCTTTTTCCACGAAACATCATAGCTTCTTGGAACAGTAGTGGAAGCATCAATAAAGCTCAGATTTCATTTCTTTTAATGAGTACTTTGTAAAACTCATCTTGAAAAAGCCAGGCTATGCTGTGGACAGCCACAGGTCCTGCCTTTTATCAGAAGCAGTCCAGGCTACAGGCTGGCTTCTTTTGATATCACGTTCAAATGATAGATTTTAATGAGTACCACCCAAGTTCCTCTTTGACTAATATGTTGATTTAATTATTTTAAGCATGTGAGCAGATATAATTATTTCAAAGTTCTTGGGTAATATCCCACATAAGAAGACGTTTTGGGCTATTAACAGTTGTTAGTTTTGACTGTGCTTACTTAAAATCAAGTGGAAGCAGGGTTTATAGAACTTTATGTGTGGTCATGGTCAGCAAAGCCTGGAATCACCCATAAGGAAGGAAGGAAGGAAGGAAGGAAGGAAGGAAGGAAGGAAGGAGGAAGGAAGGAAGGAAGGTAAAATCCTGTGACCATGGGGCATGCAGGAAGTGTCTCATCTGATGAATTGTTACTGCTTTGTAAAACATGCAAAAACTCAAGCAGTTGGGAGTTCGTCACTATGGACTCTCCATTGTAAAAAGATAAAAATGCCCATTTTAGTATTTATATCAGAAGTTATGTGATTGTTTACCTATTTATGGTTTAATAATTTTATAGTTAATATTATTATCAGGTTCTACAAGAATTTTATTTGCTATTTTAAATAATATGTTTGTAATGCTTAAATTCTATGCCAAAGCAAAAAAAAATTTGGAGAAAGGAATTTGGTGATAAAGTAAAAAAGTTTATCAGAAAACCTTAGAAGGAATCAGAGAAAGGACTGAAAGAGCTTGAAGGGGCTTGAGACCCCATATGAACAACAATGCCAACCAACTAGAGCTTCCAGGGACTAAGTCACTACCCAAAGACTATACATGGACTGACCCTGGACTCTAACCTCATAGGTAGCAATGAATAGCCTAGTAAGAGCCCTGGGTCCTGCCAAGACTGAACCCCCAGTGAACGTGATTGTTGGGGGGAGGGCAGTAATGGGGTGAGGATGGGGAGGGGAACACCCATATAGAAGGGAAGGAGGAGGGTTTGGGGGATGTTTGCCTGGAAACTGGGAAAGCTAATAACAATTGAAATGTAAATAAGAAATACCCAATTTAATAAAGATGGAGAAAAAAAACTTAAGACTTCATTTCCTTCAGGAATAATTCAGAGGAACTCATGTGTTGATATACAATGTCCCTACAGTTGCATATTTAGCATATGCAAGTCTTCATTAATTTGTTTTAATTTTCAGAATTGATTATTAGTGGTAGATTTCTTGTGAACATCTACACATATCACATGTAGATGAGCATAATTAAAGGAATTGCTGATATAGCATTTATTTTTTTCCCTTATTATCTATCATGAAAACTGTCAATAAGATGTGGGAGAGTAGTAGATCACAGGCATCTGGACCCTTAAATTTGGAGCCATGCAGACCCTATGTTGCATTTGCTTTATCTTAACCCCACTCCTGAAACCCTTGGAGAGTAAATGTCAGACGTCACCCTCAATATCTCAGAACACATCTCAGAGGAAGTCTTCAACATAACTACAATATAATTGTCATGCTTGGAAAATTTAATAATACTGTAATACTATTCTCTAACATGCAGTTCATATCTACATTTCTCAGTCGGCTCCATAAAATATCCCTCTTTCTCTCTGCCCAAGCCTTCTCTTAGCTTCAAACTCTTCCTGACCCAGCATTTATTCAGAGGTCAGTTTTTGCATTTAATTTTCATGCTTCTTTAGTTTTTTTTATTCTAGAATAATCTTTTCCACTTGAGTCTGTTGTGATGTTGGCATTTTAGAGTATAGCCCAACTTTTTTGGTCAAATTTCCTTGGTTTGAATTTGATAGAAGGTTAATTTATTATTGGATTGATACTACTCCCCAAACCCCTGTTCTCATTGAATCCCAATATGTGATTTCTGTTTCTTCAGTTGTACTTAAAATTTAAAAAGTACAAGCCAGGCCTCAGTGGCACAGGCCATCAATCCCAGCTAGCTGTGGGGCTGAGTCAGGAGGTCTAGTGAGAAGCTGCCACAAACAAGCAAGTAGATATCAGCAGCGATCCCCACCAGGTAGAAGCACGCTGTTGCCGCCGACAAGCCCCCCCCCCCCCCCCCCCCGCTGCCAGAGTGCATTAGTGTAGGCTCCTTTCATAAAGGTGGGCTTTCTTTTCATCATGATTATAGCGGAAGTTAACAGTGACAATGCATACCACCACTTAATAATTCTCTTTGTGGCTTAATAAATGGAATGCTTAATGCATGTTTGTTGAATTCCTAAAATACATAACAATGTAAAAATGGCGAAATTTTGGCTTTTAAGGAATTAAAACTCTTGACTGTTATGTTGATATTTAAGCATCCTCAAATTTTCCTTTATCTCATTGCCTAGGAAATAAAATGTACTAAGCTTCGAATAAACTGAGATGTCTAAGATAAAAATACCCCAAGCCAATGTAATTCTAAACTGCCACTGTGTGTATAGGGTCACGTTATCTCACTTGCAGTCACTCAGAGTTTGTATATATCACATTTCAGTATAACGATGTGGGCAGACTCCAAAGAAAATACCAGGCAACTGGAATTTGGTTTGACTGACAAATATTTACATGTATCCGTATCTCTAAGTATTGTGATCTTTAAGGGGTTTATACTGCACAGGCTCAACCCCTAAAGCTTTATATTACATTGTAAGAAGTTGCTCAGTAGTACACCTAACTTCAAACGATCCCGCAGCCGCTGTGGGTGCGTACAACGGTCAGCCAGAGCGTCTGCAGAACAGGTGACTTAGCGTGCTCTGCTGGCCTCAAGGCTGCCCGGGACTCGCACGCTTTCTCATGTGTATTAACGTTGTTCCTTTCTTTCGTGGGTGGTGTTGACAGTACTGTCTTTCTGTCTTTTTGGGTTTCTCTAGTCATGTATTTAGTGCATTATAGGAAAGAAAGGATAAACAATGCCAGACATGGTTTATGAAGTTGAAGCCTCCACATTAGGAAGCAGCTGGATAGTGTACTGTTGGCTACAGAAGGGTTTAATTCACATGTGTTTTCTCAATCATTACCCTCCCTGCCTCTGTCCTGATTTTGTGAGGTGAGTGACTGAGAAGTGGGTTTAATAGAATTTACCTTCCTTGGTTCCTTTAGTGTAGCACTTCCCTGTGCACTGCACAAGGTTTGTGAACGTAGGTTCTACCTCATTAGACCTCTATCCCCGGAGACCCCAGAGACCCCAGAGAATGAGCGTTTCTTGGTAATAGCTTGTTATTATTCTGGCTTTTATTCAAAAGTTTATCATTTTACACTTAGACTCAATGGGGAGGATAAATTACACTAACCACATTAACGAAGGAATTCTGTTCCAGGTGGGGCTGGTCCTTCAGGCTCCTTCTCTGTGACAGATCTCTTCACTAGATGCTAAGCATCTCTCCAGTGTCAGGTATTTATGCCAGGATAGCTACTCTCAGCTGTATCCATGCATCAAAGTGTGTGCCTTAATCCAAACACATGAATTAGAGAGCTAGTGTAACACACCAGTGATAAAGATGGTCCGTCTCGGATCACACTCTGGAACTTTCTGAATCTCCCTCTGCCTTTTACATCTTCAGGGGAAGGAGTCATCTATAGAGGGAAAAACAAAACAAGAGATGTGCAGGCATAGAGTGTGCCACAGTGACACAGAGTGGTGGGCTGAGATGGAGAAATTTCTAAAACTGTAAGCCACTTTTTAAAGAAATGCATTTTCCACCATCTAATAATTTTCTTTTGGAGAGAGGGGACAGACATTTTATAGCTGTTATTAAAATGGTAAAAGTCATGTTTTGTTTTTGTTTTTGTTTTTGTTTTTACTTGTTGACCAGAAATCGAAAGTCTGTGAAATATTTTCAAGTCAGGCGTTTTAGCTCCAAGTCATAAATATTTACAGAAAATAATAAGAATAAGCCTCCAGGTACAAACCTCAGCTTTGAGGAGTTTCGGAGTAATGAGTTAAGTGGCAATGTATTGTTTTAGTGGATAAAATAGATTTAGCTTCCTAATCTCACCAGGAATACTAGTAAAGCCCTTAAAAGTATTTTTTTTAATTATAAAAGTGATGTATTCTTGTCTTAGAGTATTAAGGAATAAAAATATGACCGGTATTAAGTAAAGATTGCTAAGATTAGCACAGGGGACTCTGTCATTGAAGATTATGGTAAAAATAAACCTTTGTGCTTTAGCTGCTGCCATTCAGGGAAGCCACATTTGCCACACATGTGATACAGTTGTGTTTTTATAGAGCACCTGCTTCGTGCCAGGGAGTATTTGAGGCACAGGGTAGGGCAGGGTTTAAAATTCGTTATCATAGAACTTTGTGAGGGAGGGAGGGAGAGAGACAGAAAATAAATGAAAAGATTATGTAAGGTGGAGCTCTTGAGTGAAAACCAGATTATGAGGTGGAAAGCAGAGGTGAGAAAGATAATGCGGCATTTGAGTAAGTATTTGGGCCATGAACATTTCAGTGGTATAGAACATTGGATGGGTTATAGTTGACCAGCAATTATAGTGATGGTCATTGTGCTCTAATTATATACTAGGCTTTTACAGTCTTTACAGTGACGAAATAAAGTGGGTAATTGTTCTAACTCCAGCTTCGCAGCTGAGGAAGCTCACTTGCTCTAACTACCAGGTTACACTGGTAAGGGCTCTGGCAGAGAGGAAGTTTGGAGTTCAGAGGCCAGAAATCCAGGAAAAGTTCCCTGAAACAAGCTGTTTAATTCAGTCCTACTGACAAAGAAGTTCAAGGTGAGGGGAGTTCACAGTGCCCGACTGTTTTCTCTCTTTGCTGTCTCTTCAGAAACTAGTATGTAATAATAATGCTTTTCAACAGTTGCCACTTTATAAACATTTGTTAAATAAGTACAGGTGGAAGAGTATTTGCAAAGACTAGGGCAGGGGGAACATGGTGGACTGAGAAAAATCAACTCACTCTGACAAGTGTAGACAATGGAACAAAAGTTGAGTAGGGATGTATGACAGAAGCAAGAGGCAGGCTCATCATGAATCTCTCCTTATGAAGTGACATGCAATAGTTAATTTGGCAGCACACACAATCTAAAAGTTGATACACTATGGAAGAGAAGGGTCATGGAGGCTGGGAAAGTGTGTGTGTGTGTGTGTGTGTGTGTGTGTGTGTGTGTGTGTGTGTGTGAGCGTGCGTGTGTGCATGGGAGTGTCTTGGTTCATTTTTTATTGCTATAACAAAATACTGGGCTCACTAAAAAGAGGCTTGCTTAGCTGACAGTTCTGTAGCTCAGCTCTGGCCACAGCCATTTAGGGCACATCACAGCATGACAGATGGGTTCTTAGTAGGACAGCATGTGATCACATGGCATGATGGAACACCAGCAAGATGTAGGGTCGGATTTCCTTCATATCTGATTTCACTTTTACAGTGCTGCATAGGAGTTAACTAGGTCGCAAGAGAACTTTATCTGTTCTCTTAAGGGTGAGCACCGCTGACCTAACTACTTCCCAGTAAGCCCCACTAGTTATAGGCCCCACATCTTCCTGCGTTAGATACCACATTGAGTACACAGACCTCTGGAGAGTGAACCATAGCAATAGCTATCTTGTGGACAGTTGCATTTAAAAAACTCAATAGAGCAACATGTTTAAAGTTGTTTGGATATTTGAATATTCTGTGGGCTTCTGTGAAGATAAAATATCTTGAAAGGTATATGTGAGTTAAGATTTTTGCTAGTAAGGAAAAATAAGTAATTTAAACCAGCTTAATTCAGAAAGAAATACTCACTTTAAGTAGGTGTATTGAAGTGCAAAGGCAGGTATTATTATCAGGTAGCCTTTGCTGTCCACAGCTTAGGGCTTAAACTAACCATTTAAACAGGTTTTGGCTCAACACTGACTTTGTTTATCTTGGCTAAGCTCATCTGCTCTCAAGGTTAGTTACAGGGTACTGGTTCAGGCTTAGTTCCCAGTGGGATGATGGAGTGACTGGATCGCGTGGCCGCTTGTTTTATTGAGGATACCGTGAGTGTCCATGCACACAGCAGGGCAGGACAGTGCTGTCTTCCTTGATTGCTGAGGTGGCTTCTCACTGAACATGAAGCTTGCGGTCTTCACTAGGCTGAGGCGGCTTCTCACTGAACATGAAGCTTGCGGTCTTCACTAGGCTGAGGCGGCTTCTCACTGAACATGAAGCTTGCGGTCTTCACTAGGCTGGTAGTGGACATTCAAGATCTGTTTGTCTGTGCTCCCAGTGCTGGAGTTAAGTACAGCCATGACTAACATTTTACATGGGTGCTGGCTATTTGGTTTCAGGTCTTTTTTGCTTTAACAAGCATTCTTATGCACACAGCTATCTTCCTAGCCCCCCTGGCTTGCTTACATGGAAGTCTCTGGATGCCAAGTACTGTCAGAGGGAAAAGTCTAAGTCCAGTTTCTTTTCTTTCTTTCCCCTTCCCTCCCCCCTTCCCTCTCATCTTTCCTTTGCACTCTCCTGTCTTTCTCTTTTCCTCCTTTCATCCCTTTCTCTCTTTTATTTTAAAATTGGGATTCAGTGCAGGGGCAGGTGCCTCCCTGAACGACACCGTTAGCTCTTACAAGCATTTTTCAAGTCTGTGTCCTTCATGCCACTGTCTTGATTGCCAAAGCCACTTTTATCCATGATTCAAGAGGTGGAGAAATTCATCAATCGAGGTAAACTCTTGGTTGTGAGTTTCTGTCAAAAAAGAAAGGGACCTACTTCTAAGACACGCTGAGCCAACATTCCCATTTTAAAGGGGGCAGCGGGAGAGCAGCCAGGTGGACCAAAGCAAGAGCACCGTGCCACCAAGCCAACCTCAAGCCCGCAGCCCTCCTGCTGCTCACTGCTTCCACCCTGCCTCGGAATGTGCCCCTGCTTGTCCCTGGCTCTGCATGGCTATCCAATCTGATGTCTGCGAGGGTTCAGTGTTCTCTTATATTTATACTGACAATCTTTTTCCCCCTTAATGTGAAAGTCTATGAATTATATAACCAAGAACATACATTCAATAAAGTCATGAACCAAAAGTTGAAAAACAGGACAAAGGAAAGAAAAATTGAAAGCACATTATGGATTTTTAAATTGTGTTTTATGTATCTGAGTGTCTGCCTGTATGTGTATAAGGGCACCATATATGTGTGTGGTGACCTTATGGATCAGAAGAGGGCATCAGATCCTCTGCAACTGAGCTGTGGATGGTTGTAACTGTCATACGGGGGCTGGGAACCAAACGTGGGTCCCCTTAAGAGCGCTGAATGTTCTTAACTGCTGAGCCGTCTCTCCAGCTTCAACTGTTCTTCTTAATGTAACATTTCTTTAAGCCAACTTACTGAAATCCTTAGAAGTCAAGCAAAGAAAGTTATATTGGTTTCATGGTCAAAATAGCAGAATCATTCTCATTTTCAGAAGAGGTACTGTCATCCCTAAATGTAAACTATATTTATCATGCAGAGCTTTTGGAGCATACAAAGTACAATTGTCTTAGGATATTTTCTGTTGCTATAGTGGAATATTTGAGACTGAGTAATTTAAAAAGAAAAGAGGTTTATTCAGCTTGTGGTCCTGGACACAGGGAAGTTCTACACTGGGCAGCTGTGTCTGGTGTGAACTCATGCTGTACCATAACTTGGTGGGTGGCATATGTGGTGCTACTGTGCAAAGGGGGACAGATGCCTGCGGTAGCTAACCCATTCCACAAGAAAAGCATCCTCCACTCATGGAGATGTAGCCTCCATGACTTGTAGCGTCTCCTAAAGGCTTTGCCACTGCTAAGTTGTTGACCAGCACTCAGTGTGTATTTTCTTGTGACAAACCACAGTCAAACCTCAACAGCCATGAAGGAGACCTGTGCAGCCTTCTGAAACAAGTGCAGGCATGGCTCTCTTCTGGCTCTCTCTCGTAATGGCCTGCAGCACTTGCTTTCCATATTACACCTGAGCATAGCTTAGTCAAGTCAGTTCCCTTCCTGTAATGCGTCCTTGGTTCTCCGCACTTCATGCCATTGTGCTGACACAGAGTCCTCTCTCCAGGGTGAAAGTGTCTAGAGGTGGCTCTGCATTTGGGGGCTTCAGATTGTGGTCTATGGAGCGGTATTTTCTGGCTGGCTTGTGTTTGCATCTGTAGCATTAGCTCACATCAGGAAAACTACTAGGTGTGAACTGCAGCCCTTACTGTGCTGGACGGTCCCAACTTTACACTCAGTGATCCTTCCTTTTGGTTCATAAGAGTGGTATAAGACTGTGTTGCTGAAAACTTAGTCTGAAGAGCCCTCCCCACACAGTGGGAAGGTCTCCAGGGAAGGGACATGCAGTTCTAAGACATGCTTGCCAAACCACAGAGATCGCAGGCCTGCCACCAATCCCGTATTATCATCATTACTGAGCGTTTTTTGGGAAGGTCAGAGCCAAAATAAGCAATCTGCCAGCCAAGGAAGCACGACCAGCCCTTACCACAGGCTCTCGGGGCCCCACTGGTATTTAGTAGCAGTGACTTGGGTCATATTTTTGTCTAATTCCATCAGTCTGGCAAGGCTCCTGCTCCTATGGTCTTCCCACAATTTCTTTTTTTTTTTTTTTCAATTATCTTTCCCGTCTTTCCAATAATAGTTACCTTGTGTGTGGGTACTGCCTCCTCCCAGAAACCCGATCCCCCACCCCCTTTAACATTTTAAACAACAAAAGGGATTCAATTAATTGTCCTTGTGACAAATTGCAAGGAGAGAAGCCTTTTGACTCTCTTGAATTTTGGGTTCTTGAGTCATCCCCCTTATCCTTCTCTTACAGATAAAGAAGAGGATTTTGTTTGTAAGTCCAAGCCAGGCTCACAGTTCAAGTACTGGCTCTGACATTTACTAGTGGGTGACCTTGGCAGTTTACCTGACCTCTCCATGATTCATTTTCTTCATTAGAGAGTCTGCTTAGCAATAAAACCCTTTCTCATGGACTTGCTATTAGTGCCTGGAAAGTGTTTAAACTTGCAAGGGTTGTCTGTCCTATGTGCTGTATGTAGGTGGGAGAAGTCATGGCAGCCTATAAGCCTCACTCAGAGGTCATCCTGCTATGTAAGAGGGATGTATGTCTTTGTGACGATTTCTAGAGTTGGATGATAGGAAGGAAGGCCTGCAAGCTCCCAACTGTTCAGTCCATTAAGAAGGGATTTTTAATGAATTAATTACTCCATTTTTGGTAGAGTTTTTGTCTTATTCTGTCTTGTTTTTCTCTCGTTTTGATTTGCATTTGTTTTGTTAGCTTTGTTTGAGAGACCATGAGCATGTGAAGTTCAGTGTGGAGCAAAGTGGCTCTAGGAGGAGACGGGGGAGGGGAAGGCAATCAAAATATAGGACGTTTTTTTTTTTTTTAAACAAAAAAGGTATCAGATTCACAGCAAAATATTTCAAGCATGTTAAGTAAAACAATGACCAGCTCCTCTCCTCCTTTCCTCCCCGAGGCTCCTCCCATATCCACTCCCTCAAACCTCTCTTTTTATTTGATTGTACACATACATGATGGAACTGGAACCATTAAGTGAGCTGGCATTGTGTTGTGTGCTCACTGGTCCAGCCTCCGTGTCCTGCATCAGACTGGGTTATTCTACTGACTTGCTTGAGCCTCAGTTTCCTTCTCTCTGATCTAGTGATTATAGTACTGACATTTGGAAATTAAGCAAGATAGCATGCACAGTGTCTGTCCTTAGAACACATTTGACACTTGTTAACTTCCTTCCCTTTCTGTATGTGATTTTTTTCCTGTCTACCCCATTATTAAGAATGTCTCTCGGTCCCCAGCTCCGAAAAAAAGAACAAAAAAAAAAAAAAAAAAAAAAGAATGTCTCATAGAGCAAGACATCATTTGGAGAAGGCTTGTCCTTCCCTCCTTCCTTTCCCCCTCCCTGCATTCCTTTCTGTATTGAGGGTTGAGCCTGGCTCTACCACAGTATTAGAGCCTCTGCATTCTTTCCAATTTTTACTTAATTTTTTTTTATGTTGTGATGAGTTTTCACTCACTCTGTAGTGCAGACAAACCTTGAACTTTCAGTATTTTTGGCTCAGCCTCCAGTGTCACTGGGATTACAAACCTTTGCCACCGGGCGGGGCTATTCAAAACAATGTACCTCAGTTCAGCAGGTCTGGGTTTTGGAGTTCCCAGGTGCCACAGGCTGCACCTGCAGAGCTCAGTAAGTGACAGAGTGGGCTGGGCTCCTTCTCCTTTTGCATCTCATGATCGATTAAGCCATGGTAATGGAATGTCTTTGACACATGAACTTGCATTTCCAGGGACATCATCTGGGGAAATATCTGAGATTGGGCATATACTGACAAGATTTTCTCCATCCAGTATGGACAGGAATAGTTGAGATCTGGATGAAGTCTATGGGTAGACATTTTCTCAGAATCTCCATGGCCTGGAAACTCAAACTCCCCTACATAGAGGTCTTCATCTTGACCTACTGCCAATGTCCTCATCTCCAAACTGGCTCACTCCACAAAGCATTCATTCTGCAGCCCAGCAGATCAAGGGAGTAAGGGTCTCTGTCTTCCTCTCATTAGTGCTGGGGAGCCAGCTTAAGATTTCCTCTGCCCTCAAAAAACACCCTCTGATGTTCTTAGAGTGACACACTCTTAACTAGAACCTTCTCTGAGTTCATTAGCTCATGTTTTCCCTACTGGATACCAGGTGCAGTGTGCTTATCTTTTCTGTGATGAATCAGGTTTTTAGATTTACATTTGAGAAACATGCTTTGTGTTTGCTTCAAGATTCTAATTGTTTTAGTGGTTGATCTCCTTGTTCCCTTTCCTTTATTACTTCCTAGAAATGTTCAGTCTTGACTATCAAGATCAGTACTTACCTGTCACACTGTCTCTGAGAATTAGCTGCCATTATCCTCAGACAAATTTTTATGTAGTTAAAAAAACAACCCACAAAAGCTAAGTTTCCTCTTTGTGCATTAGTGATCCAGCAGTCACTCACAGCTGCGAGCCATGCTGCAAAACAAAGCAGTTCACATCACTTCTTTCAGACACACCTTGGGGTCATGCCATGGCAGGGAACTTCCAGGGGTTTGCCATTGTGGGGGAAGAGCTGGGTAGTGGTTCTCCCAGTAATAACCAGTGTTCTGAAGGTCAGGGAAAGCCTACAGGAAGTGAGCATTGAGGACTTATTGAAGGTGAGGAAGAGGCAGGGGAGCCATTAGGATTTCCACCTTATCCAACCGTGTCCGGGTTAGCTTAGAAAGCATGAATAAAGGACAATTTATTTCACCAGAACTAGTTGAGCTGTGACTGCCCTGGGGCCTGAAAGTGACTTTGTTAGAGATGGGCATGACCTTCCTTCCTGTCCCGCCAAATGTCCCCTAATCTTAGAGGAAGCAGGGTACATGCTGGTGCTTCACTCCTGGGCAGCCTCCTCCGGGAAGCCTTCTCAGTAGACTACAGGCTGAAGATAGGCGCAGAGCTGGTTTGGAGGGTAACTAGAAGCTGTCTAGTACAATAGAGTTCTGTGTTCTTTTGAAGACCTACAGATAAGATCAGTGGTTTGGCTCCTTGAGGGAAAACACTTGCTTTGTCCTTTACCCACAGGTTAGCAAAGCTTCCATAGTTCAGTTGTCTTCTGGAAGGATGAGTGCAACAATCAAATGCCATAAGAGACTAGCTGGGGAGGAGTCAGTTCTTGGAGTGCACAGGTCTAAGAGCAGAGGAAAATGTGGGAAGAGGGAGAGGAAGTCCTATTAGGCTCAAGCTTTGCTGGCTTTGCCTGAGAACTCTCAGGCTCTATGTTTGTGTTCATGGGTATAGGGAAATTGGGGAAGTTCAGATGCCCAAGTGTGGTGGAAAATGTGAACTTGCTCTTTACTGGGCAACTGAGTTCCTGAGTTCACTCGGACTTTCCTGTGAGTTTCCTCCAGGATGCTCATGTCTCCATAGCATCTGTTAGCATGCCTTATGACAGCTTCTTAGTTTTGTGGACTCTATGGAAATCATACACAATTTAAGAAATTAGAAACATCAATTCAGTGCCTTTCTGAGCTGCTCTGGTTGATTAAATTCTTGAAAGATGTGCAATGATTCCATTTCCAGCATCTTAAAGGATGGAAAGTACCTTGGCAGAGCCCACATGACCCTGAGTGTGCAGGGTGACTCCTTGAGATCAGGTTATAGTTTCTGGCTTGGGCTATGGGCTAAACTAATTTTGTTCACTGTCTGACGTATGCAGATGTTTTCCTTCTGTCAGATTTGGCTTTCTTTTAGCCTTTGTTTCCAGTTTCTTTATATCTCTTACTCATTTTGCTCCCCCTTTCCCCACCACTTAGTACTGGGGTCTCAGAAGTAGTGGGGCCACCAAGGAAGCCTGCACCGAGGAAGTGGGTGGGCCTGCTGTTGAATTTTCCAGGTAAGCATGTTTTTTTTTGACCTTTTGGTCACTAATTTATTTTTGATGTGTCTATTATGGACAGACCATTGGCTGTGTGTACCATCGGTCATGTGCAATGCCTTTGATGCCAAAATTCCAGGTTTACCTCATGTCACCAGGCAAAGTTAATGTTAGTGAAGCCACATGACCAACAAGAGCATGACACTTGCTGAAATCGTCAGATGGCATTTGGACAGCTCTTCTCAGGGAGGGAAGCAGCAACAGTTTATTGAGTTTTTAGGACATACCTGGCAGCATGTAAGGTAGTAACACTGAGGAATACCACAGCTTATCTCTCATAGACTCACAGTATTTTGAGATAAAGAGACACAGTGGAAACATGTTGCAGTTAAAGGCCAGTAATAAGCACCCTGATCTAGAAAAGATTACTTAAGTGGACTGTAGTATAGGTGCTTATATTAGGACTCTCTAGAGTAATAGCTTATAGAATGAATCTCTCTCTTCTCTATCTATATATTTATGTATGTCTCTATGTATCTATATTTATGTATGTATGTCTATCTATCATCTATCTGTCTGTATATCTGTCTGATTTATTGGAATGACTTATGGCTGTGGTCCAGCTAATCTAATAATGACTGCTGTGAAAGGAGAGTCCAAGAATCCAGTAACTGCTTAGTCCACAAGGCAAGATGTCTCAGCTGGTTCTCAGTATGTGCTGGAATCCCAAAGAAGTAAGGCTTTAATGCCAGCGAAGGAATGGACTTGCTGACAGGACAAAGGGCAAACAGGCAAAGAGTAAAAGCTTCCTTCTTCCATGTCCTTATATAGGCTTCCAGCAGAAGGTGTGGCTCAGATTAAAGGTCTGTCTTCCCACCTCGAAAGTCTAGACTAGCAGATTTACGCACTTCAAGCCAAGCAAAAGCAAACTCTCACAAGTGTGCCTCCATTTCTACATTGTCGTTCATTCCAGGGCTGCTCAAGGTGAGAACCAAGAGTAGCGATTACAGTGCTTCATGGACTCCCATAGTCTGCTTGAGAGGCACAAGTAAGTCCACTTAAAGCATGACTCACAATGACCATAATGTTATATGTAGGGAGAGCTTAGAGGAATTCTGGGCGTGTGTGCAGTTGGGAGTGTTGAGGTGTTGAAGGGGGATAGAAGAGTCCTGAGTACAGGTGCGTTCTAGGCAGTGTTTGCTCCACGTTTCTGAGTTGAAGGAGTTTTTGGAATAGTGCTGGGAGAACAGACTGGAGAGGTGAGCAGAGAGCTAAGCCTAGAAGAACGTGTGTACCACATTGAGATGATGTGGGTAAGCAAGAGGGCAAGACATGAGCATAGTACACCAGTGCTTCAGCACCGTCACTCTGAACATCTAATGGGACAGGTGAGCAATAAACCCTGACTTAAGCCCCGGAAGAATGAACGTGTAACCGAAGAGCAATGTGGGAACTAGGGTGCCACTGTCAGAGCTGCAGAGGCTGAGAGGAGTAGGACACCAGAGTGGGCACTGGAATTCAGGAAGCCTCTGTGATGGCAGAAGATCTGAGTGGTCAGCCTGCTCATCTATGTGGCCAATGACCTGGATATTGGTGGTATTAGGATTTGTATAGGAAGCATGAAATAGCACCAGGTTGTATAATTATGTGTGAGTTGGTCAGGAATGCACCCCTACTTAGAAAAGAATGGTAAATAACACAATTTCATGTTCAGTTTGGTTGCAAGCTTAGAAGGCTTTGGATACAAGGTGAAGATTTTGAACTTATCATTAATCAGTCAGTAGGAAGCAACTAACAGTCCCTTAACATTTTCAGTATGGACCAGGACCACACCTTTTCATCCAGGTTCTTCATCATGGTTCTACCTAGATTGAGAAGCTCTATCCTCACACTTATGTGACATATAAAAGAGCAGCATTATTTTGGCTTGGAAGCTCTGACCTGCCTTGGCTTTGGAGGCACTGGAATCGTCATTGTCACTGTCTGGAAACAAGTGCAAATGAATTAGTACCAGAAGAGGAGAGACAATGTCCTCAGAAAGATGAGGGATGCTGTAGCATGACAGAGCCTTTTAGGGATAGAAAAACACCATACATGCCCTACTCTCATTCTAGACCCACCATGGAGTTGTCACTTGATCTTGGTAAGTTTCCCTGCTGGGTTCAATGGTAGTCTAGAACTGTTGTGAAGAGCACATTCTTCTGTTCAGTTGCTATGTAATTGACCAGAGTTGGTACTGGAATTCAAACCTAATTGACATATCTGGCATGAAAAATAGGTTGCAACTGTATCCCAGTACAAACGAATGTCTGCTTTCCCAGGTGGAACTTGCAGAAATCTGTGCCAAGAGTGAGCGTTACATAGGCACCGAAGGCGGAGGCATGGACCAGTCCATATCATTTCTTGCAGAAGAAGGAACTGTAAGTAGCACCGAGTCATTTGGAAATTTCGCCTTCGGAAAATGTCAATGGAGGGGAAGGCTTGCAGCCCCAGCATGTGTGGTTATGGGAAGTCTTTTCCTTCAGACTCTAGCCCATTGCCCAACTATCTCGTAACTCAGGTCCAGTAGTGAGTGAATGTTCTATTTCATATTGATTTCCTTGACCTTAAGCATCCAGAAGCACATTTCAGACTTATTTTTCTCATGTGTCTAGGCTTTTCCCCATATCTCATTGTTGAGATGAGATTTCTCAATTCCCTCCCGGGGACCTCCTTTCCTGACCTTGCATGAAATCACTTCATCTTGTGGTGTTTCATAATCTTACGTTGGCTTCAAACCCAAATGTTAGTTCTCTTACCACATATATGCACAGCCCACTTTTTGTAAATTACTCTTTGGTGTCATTTTTCTCTGTCAACATTTTTGGGGCTTTGGTGGTGGGAGGAAGAATGCTGATGGCAGGCCAGGAATAAATTCTCCGGTCCAGTACCACTTCCTTTTGGCTATCAGCTCCTTCAGGCAAGACAGAGGTTTGAGTTTTTGCCTGTGAACTGCCCATTTCCAAAATAGATTCTTTAAGATCTTAGTTGTGCGTCAGACCTCCAGGTACACCTGGGTTCTTCTGATTAAGAAAGAATATATTTTCATTGATTCTTCTAGGCCAAAGACATGAGGTTTGAGGAAATTTATTTAACACTACAATTGTACTTTAGGTGTTTTAGTGTGAACTGGCAAGCACACGCAGTGATGGAGTTCTGACGTTAGTGTAAGGCTCACGGCCTGGAGAGAGTCCTTGTTCGCTGGCCTTGCAAAGTGCATCACCAACCAACTCCCCCCATTCTGCCCCATCCTAACCTCTCACTCTATAAGCTCTGAGCTTAGCCAGGTCAGTATATGAACTCCACCCACACCTGTATCATTTGTTGTCTCTCCACACATACAGAAGCTCTTCTTTCTTTCTGACACCTTCACATATCTTTTAGGACTCAGTGTCCTTCCTTTTGTGAAGGCTACTAAGTTGTCTGATTATGTCCTTCTATTAAGTATCTGAATAAGACCCTGAACTTTGCAGTGCTACCACTGTGACACTTAACAATGTGGAGACATAATTTTCTGTCTTCTTTCAGCAACTGTGGGCTCCAGGGGGGCAGAGGCAGCACCTGTCTTGTTCATGATGTGTCTCCTGTGCCTAGTGCAATGCCTGGCTATCAGTAAACAATGTTTGAATGAATGCAGTGTTTTCAGAGAAGACTTTCTTAAGATAAAATAAGTGCATAAAAGCTTGAATGTTTTTCTGAATCCTAATAAATTATTCTTTCCTCTGCCGCTTTTCTTCCAATAGGCCAAGTTAATAGAATTTAGTCCTCTGAGAGCGACTGATGTGAAGCTCCCCAGTGGAGCAGTCTTCGTGATTGCCAACAGCTGTGTGGAAATGAACAAGGCAGCCACTTCACATTTCAACGTCAGGGTGATGGAGTGTCGGCTGGCGGCAAAGGTACGGATGTGGCAAACCAGCGGAACTTGCAGTGTGCCGGTTGGACCCTGCTTGTCCTCCATGGTCTGTAGTTCTCCCTGTACTTCAGAGCAGTACCCTGACTGCAGCCACTGCATTCTACTGCAAGTTTGCATTCAAAGCAGACTGATTCCAAGCAGATAAACCATCAGATGGATCTTCTGTTCTCTTCTTGTTCTTTAGAAACTGGATGAAGTTCACAACTGAGTCCTCTTGGGCGGGGGGGGGGGGGCATCCTGGGGAAGACAGGACAGTGGCTATTTGTGATGGGTAGGCTATAATAGAAGCAGACATTTCCTTAAGATCAACTCCATAGGTAAAGATAGATGTTTAAGGAAATGACAACAGCTGATCTTATTTTTCCCAACAGGGATCTTGGTACCCCATGGAACAGTTCATTTGTGATTAGGACATTACCAGCAACTCAAAATATAGATGTGATGGCAGCCCTGTGAGCTCAGAAGGGCAAGTTTCTTTATAGGTCTGCTAGTGAATTACCTACCAGGAAGAAGGCAAGGCAGCTCTCTGTTCTACAGTGTAGAGCCTTTGGCAGTTAAGCCTTTAATCTATTAAGGAATCTTTACTGAGTCACCATTGGACAGTCATAGTAAGGGGTTCAGGACATAGGACTAGAGAGAGTGGTATTACAATTCAGAGGCAAATAGGAAACAGGTAGCATGTAATCACTACTGATCAATGTGATACACTAAAGGACAAAGACATGACCCATTACACAGTGCCCAGAATGGTACATGGCATGACCAGGAACATGCAGAAGGCAGGCTGGACCCAGGATTTGGATTCTGGGTCAGGAGCTCCTTGGCTCTACAAGTCTATTGAGCTTGTCCCCGCCTACACTAGAAGCTCCCCCTCTGTGCTGAGGAATTCCTGGGAGAGTCTTCTGTGTAGGCCATCTTGGCTGAGTTCCCAAGGTGTAGATTCATTGTCAGAGATCTCTATTTGAAAAAAAAAAAAAAACTATAGACCTCTCATGTCAGCATGTCCACACTGAGCTCAGGCCCCTACCACCCTAAAAGCCTAGGTACTGAGTAGTGGGTCATGCTTTGTCCTTTAGCGTATCACACTATTCTTCCATCGGTCAATGGTGTGTGGCAGCCCCAGTGCTCTTCTGTACCGCTCCTTAAATCTGCTTCCCACTCATTCTGCAAATGATAGCTAGCATGACAGCTTACACGTTTTACCTGATGAAGTATCCCCTGCCCCCTGCCTTGTTTACCACTTCCCTAAGTTCTCCATTGCTTTGGAATAAAGTAAAAGAAGCCTTGTTTACTGAACTGAGTTGAGCTGCTAGGAGTTGGGAAGGAACTGTCAGGCAGTGGAGGAATTTACTCTTTCAACCATCACAGGAAAAGTAGCTTGTGGAATACAGTACAGGAAGGAAGTGGTCCAGGCAGGGACTACAGCACTACTGACAGCATGGCGGACTGTTGGCTGGGGTGATGGAAGGCTGGGCTTCCTCCATTTAGGAGACTAGTTCAGTTCAGGTGAATTTCTTTGTGTGCCCTTTCCTGGCCTGTATTCTCTGCCATGAGAAGGGCAGTCCAGGCTGGCTGGGTACCTCACCTGCTACCCATGTAAACTTTTAGTTGTGCAATCTCTGCCATGCAAGTAGGGGAAGTGCTGGCTGCATAGTCCAGCCCTGGTCCAAGGCTCAGGCCACAGGCCTCCAGGCTGAAGTTCTATGGTATTAGATTACAGCATTCCACACTGGCAGTTTGGGATTCCTGGACCCTGGCAGTTAGTGAAAGTTCTCTAATGGGAACCAGCTCTATTTCTTGATCTCTTATTAAGTGTCCTCCCTCCATAGTTGACTATCTTTGTTAGGCCTAAGGCTGGTATAGTTTACCTCAGCATCTCCTAGCATCCCCTGCAGTCATGAGGGTATGGCATCACTCTTCCCACATGTTAAAGACAGTCTTGTTTTGTTTTTTCTTAGCCCTTTTTGTAATATTTCTAGATCACCCTCAAAGAAGCCTTACCTGACTTGTTAATCTCTAAGCTAAGCAGTGATCCCTCTACAATTTGTAGCACTTATACTTCTTAGGTATGTAGAGGGATCCCCACACTTGTAAAATATTGTTAGGTGGACAGAAATAATTGGGACAGAGTAGTCATTCCTTCAATAGATGCTCATTCTAGGCTCATGTCAGCCAGTTAGGGACACAAAAGTTAACAAGATGGATGCAGTTCATGTCTCAGATGAAAGAGAATTTGAAAGTGGAGATAGATGTTAAACAAATGTCATCATCCTCTGCCTCTCGCTATGCTGTCTCTTCTGCAGCAATTCCCCAACCGTGGGAGGAGGGTGGGATACAGCTGTACTGTCTAGGGGAGGGTGGGGTACAGCTGTACTGTCTAGGGGAGGGTGGGATACAGCTGTACTGTCTAGGGGAGGGTGGGATACAGCTGTACTGTCTAGGGGAGGGTGGGATACAGCTGTACTGTCTAGGGGAGGGTGGGATACAGCTGTACTGTCTAGGGGAGGGTGGGATACAGCTGTACTGTCTAGGGGAGGGTGGGATACAGCTGTACTGTCTAGGGGAGGGTGGGATACAGCTGTACTGTCTAGGGGAGGGTGGGATACAGCTGTACTGTCTAGGGGAGGGTGGGATACAGCTGTACTGTCTAGGGGAGGGTGGGATACAGCTGTACTGTCTAGGGGAGGGTGGGATACAGCTGTACTGTCTAGGGGAGGGTGGGATACAGCTGTACTGTTTAGGGCTGAGTGTTCCAAAGTCTGCTATTCTCTGCATCCCTATTTGGTTGTGGGTCTTTGTATTGATCATTGTCTACTTCTGTAATTCTGCTAACTGGGTGGGGTATTAACTGACTCTTATGGACTGAGTAATGTAGATTAATGCATCCGTAGCTCTTATCAGAGTCTTCTGTTTGACTCCTGCTTTATAAGGCTGTGAAGTTGGAAGAGTACAGCTACAGTGATTTAGGAAAAGAAAGTTGGGTTTTTTTTTGTTTTGTTTTGTTTTTTGTTTTTTTCTTCCTGTAGAATTTGGAGGTTGAACTTTTTTTTAAATAAAGATTTAGATTTTTAAATATTAATCTACTCATTGAGATAATTACTAAAATTATGAAGGGAGATGTTCTAATATTAAACTTCATAGCATCTGGTCAGTATGCACATGTGGCAAAAGCAGTGCCTGTTCAATGACCATTTCCTGCTGGGACACACTTCCTTTTTGGAAGGTGGGCAACTCGTGTTCTCCCTGAGGGCTTACTCATTTGTGTTTTTATCTTGAGGTTAATGAGTAAGTGCTGGTGTCCTGAGGAGACTCCAGACATATACAATGTTATTTTCTGGGTCTTAGCATGGAATTGGAGCCTCTCTGCCAGAGCCACACTGACCTTGAACAAGTGTGATGCATGTGAAGGTTCCTGCTGTGACTGTTCTCTTCCAAAGACCCGGAAGAGTCCGGGAGCTAGCCTGTCTCTCAGAAGCGGTAGGGAAACTGGCAGGCCCTTTGGGGAGATCTCCAGAGAGCTAACTAGAAGAGGGGGCATGTCTTTTGTAGCTGAAGTTTTTAATCAAATTCAGAACCTCTTATATTTGAGGATGTCTTCTGAAGACCTTGTTTGTACCCTAGGCTGGCCTGGAACTGGTCTAGAATGGCCTTGAAATTTGCCACCCTCCAGCCTGTGCTGGGATAATGAGCCTGTGCCATCAAACCCAGTTAAAATACAACTGGAATTTAATTGTGTAACTCCATATGTGTTTAAAGGTTCTTTGTCATTGAAGGTGGCAACTGAATTTGGCTATTTGGTACACGTTGCTCTCCAAGATGATATAGCTAAATCACATTTTAAAAACCAAATTTTCTCATAAATAAGACTTAATTTGGTTAAAAGCAGGCACAGTTCCTTTTTCTCAGTTAATTCTTGGAGAATTTAATGGTATGTCTTTTGATAGTAGTCACACTCTGCCCCTTAACCAGCCAAATTTGTCTTTTTTTTTAAATTTTTAAAATAAATACTGAAGTTCATGTTGGGTGGTAATATATGCCTTTAATCCCAGTATTGGGGAAGCAGAGCTCAGGTTTTCTACCTAGTGAGTTTCAAGCTAGCTGTTGTGACACTGTAAGATTCTGCCTCAGAAAACAAACCAAACCAAACCAAATGTAACAACAGTTACACTAATACTCCAAACTACAAACCCCAACTAAGTCACCAAGTTCTACTATTCTTGGAGGGTTTGGCCATACACTGGAGCGTGGCTGAACAGCTAGGGGCCATACTCTTAAATTTGACTTCAAGAAAATTGACTTTACGCTTCCCAGCAGTTATCAATTGCGAATCACTTCTTACGTAAAGCCATCGAGTCCACCTCCTACTCCATGCTGAGATTTTATCTGACTTGAGTTTGCACAGCTGTTGTGCGACTTGCTGTCACAACTGCTGTGAGTTGATGTCACAGCTTCCCTGTTGTGTTTGGAACCCACTGTTTCATTTTAGTCCTGTACTGCCTCTGCCTCTTTGACTCTCTTTACCTCTTCTTTCTCAATGAACATTGGGAAGAAGGACTATCATAAGATGTCCCATTTATGCTGAGGATTCTGTGGTCTTTTACTCTCTTCAACCTGACGACTTGTGGGTCTCTATTAATGGCCTCTATTGAAGAAGGAAGTGTTTCTGGTATGAGTTAAGAGATGCAGAAAACTATGGATATAATAATACTAAATAATTAGGAATTGGCTCAATAATATGTCTATTCAGCAGAATAATAGAGTAGGTTCTCCCCCAGGGCCTATGGCCTGTCTAGCATTAGGTTCTTGGACCCAGTAATTACTTCAAGTACTGGTTCATCTTGTGGAGCAAGCCTTAAGTTCAATCAGAAGTGATTGGCTACCCCGTGACATTGGTGCCACTTTTGCACAAGTGCATATGTCAAAGCAAGCCAGTTGTAGGTCTGTATGCAGGAGAAAAGTCATCTTCAGTCTTACCCAGCTATGAAACCTAAAAGCCACATTTATTGTTAAAGAGACTATAAGAAGGCAATATACTGTTTATTTAAAGTGCAAATTGGTTTCTTTCCAAAAATGGAGGTCAGTTGTCATTCGCCCTCATTCAAGCATCTCAATTTCTGAGAAATAGCACATTCAATCTCTAATCCTAAATCCCTGCTACAGAGAATCTAAATGCCCCTCCATAGAAAAATGAGCATCCTGGTTCTTCCCTTGTACAAACACATGCCATTTGGCAAACAGAGTTGGTAACATCCAGGTCCATGGCTGCTGTGCAAGGCACCTTCCTTGTCTCTCACATCTCTGGTCGTCCATGTTCTCATATATATTTGTCCTTTAAGAAGATGGTTGGTTCTTCTTCCCCTTCTTCAGCTTCATTCAAAAGAGGATGATGACTGTGGCTTATCCATGACATGCCTTTCAGATGGACTGGTAGAATTTCTGAGTTGCACTTAGGTTTAGTTTTAAGTAGATGGACTTCTTGGAGAACACGCAACATTCATTGTTGACTGTGGAAGAGCAGGTCTTCAGATGATTCTTCAGAACCAGCGCACTTTTCTCCCTCCCTTCAGGGTCAGTAAGCATGGTAGCTTTACACATTTAAACATTGGTAGGTGCAGCTCCAGGGGATCCAGTGCCACCAGCCTCCTCAGCCCCCTGCCCTCATGTGTGCTTAACCTTCCCACATAATTAAAAAAGAAACCTCTAGGAAGATACATGTGTGCCTGTGTGTGAGCTCTGAGGATGAGAGGGCAGACGTGTAGAGAGGCAGAGGATGGCACTGGATGGATTCCCTGGAGCTGGAGGTACAGGCAGCTGTGAGTTGCTTGATGTGGATGGGAACCTTGCTTGGGTCCTCTGCAAGAAAACAATGTGTTTTTACCTCTGAGTCATCGCTTTAGCCCCAACGCACTTAATTTTTGACCAAGGTATAAGAAACATGAACTGGAAAAAAGACATCAATTCAATAGTACTGGCAAAACTGGACATCCATTTGTAGAAGAGTTAAGTTAGATATGTAACTCTCTCACCTTGCACAAAAATCAGTTCAAACTGGGTTAAAAGTACCACTTTAAAAACCAGAAATGCTGAAACTGATAAGGGAAAATGCTTCTAGGTATAGCAAGACATTTCTAGCTTTATTTCTAGTTCTAATAGAACCTCAAATAACACAAGAATTAGTCTCCTGGGTTGGGGATTTAGCTCAGTGGCAGAGCGCTTGCCTAGCAAACACAAGGTCCTGGGTTCGGTCCCCAGCTCCGAAAAAAAGAAAAGAAAGAAAACGAAACAAAAAACCAAACCAAAACAAAAAAGAATTAGTTTCCCTAAATTGACAAATGGGATTTTTGAAATTAAAATGCTTTCCCACAGCAAAAAGTAACAGCAGAATGACCAGAAAACCTCCAGGATGGGAGAGAACTTCTGCTAGCCAGATTCCAGAAAGTGGAGAGACATCTAATCTAAAATAAAGAACTGAAAAACATTAAAACCCTTGCCAATAAGTAAATGGGCCAGTGAACTGAACAGACAGTTCTCAAATAAGTACAAATGGCCAATAAATGTCTTTCTAAATGTCCAACATCCTTAGCCATCAGAAAAATTCAAATAAAAATACTTTGCAATTTAACCCCACCCTAGGCACAATAGCTATCGTCAAGAAATGAGTGACAGGTGCTTGCAAGGCTGTGTGGAAGAGAGAGCCTTAGTCGCTCACTGCTGTGGGGTTGAGGAGTGAGTTGGTGCAGCCGCTGTGGAACACCTGCACATCTGTCTTACTGCTGCTCTACTCACAATAACAAGAGTTGGCCTAGGTGTCCTTCAGCAGATGGATGGATGATGAAAATGTGTGGTACACATGCACAATGAATTTTGTTCAGCTTTAAAGAGAACTGAAGCCATGGAATTTGCAAGGAAATATATGGAACCCAGGCTCACAGAGACAAGTACTACATGTTCACTGTCTTGTGCAAATAACAGCTTCTAAATGTTAAGTATGTGTATTTAGGTTGGAGTAAGTGTAGGGACTACATTTACACTACTCACTTATATACTTATATAGACTCACTACTATACTTACATAGCACATAAACTAGATGTTGTAAACTAAAACAAAACAAAACAAAACAAAAATACTATAAGAATCTTCTCTCTTTTACATAATGGAAAAAAAAGCTGAAAGACTTCATCACAGTGGGGAATATATTCTAGATCTAATTTCTGTGAATATTTGCATCTAAGTCTAAACTTGTAGAAAAGTGGGGATGAAGATAAGCCAGGCATAGAGGCTGCACACAGGGATGTGACTGCATGGCTGTCTGTGCTTAGGAACATAAGTTGGGTCTGTTAATCATATCGGCCCTACAGTGTAGATCCATTCTGCCATTGTTGGCAACACAGGAATGGATTTCATTTTTATGTGGAAATGCTTTCATTAATAGACTCTCTGGTAAAAATGGCCAGTGCATGTGTTTAACCTGGACAGACTTGCTTTGAGCAACAGTGGGAACTGGTTAACCAGGAGAGTTTTGAAAATGAAGCATTAGAAAGGAATCCACAGAGCAGGGTTGTGAGGGCTAGCACACACTTTCTGAAGTACTCGTGTGAGTCTGCGTCCTTCAACCTAGTTATCGCAGGGAAGTACAGCGAATCCAGGAGGTGATTTTTATTCATTTTGCTTTAATAGTGACAGTGCCTTCTACTCTGAATGTTTCTCCTTCTGACTCTTTCTCGCCATCAGTTTTCAAAAACTAATTGATTTAGATTCATTAAAAGTTGGAGTCTTGTAGAGCATTTGAACTAAAATGAAAAACATTCGAAGCAAACTCAATAGAGATTTATAACCATTGCTTGCGTAAATGATACTTTTAAGCGAAGCACATTTTTATATTCTTAAATTAACAAAGTGACCAGGAATCTTTAGTGGGCACAAAATTTTTCATATTTTACACATATTTTATGGCTTAAAACTTTCCAGAAATATTGTATGTCTGTTATGTTGAGGGATAAAATACGTGACGCCAATACTCAATGCTATGGGCAGTCACATGGGGTGTCGCAGTAGGGGTATAGCACTGCTTAGCTTTGCTTTGCTACATAGCCTCAGCCCTTTGTGGCAATATGAAAAGCAGTAAGGTAGAGCTTTCATGACACTTCAAGAAAAGTATACAGTGATTCTTTGGAAGGCCTGTCTGGCTGGGAGCCATCACTCAGCCACGTTCTTTAGCTCCTGTCAGTTTGAGGTCAGTATGGAACTGGTTCTTTGACTGGTGGTAGAATGTGCTGAGAAGTTGGCACAGTATTCTCGAGGCTTTGACAATTTCCTTGAATCTGAGCAGAAAACCCAGATACTCAAGACTGCGGTCAATTTCTCTCATTCTGTGTATTCAGTAGAGCACGCTCTGCCAGGACTCCAGTGAGTGTTGTTGGTAGAACACGGGGAGTTCAAGCTACAATGAAGAGGCAGAGGGACGGGTGGGGTGGCCTGGGCAGTAGACCTGGAAAGGAGCAGGGCCTGCAGTGCTGCGCTGGCCTTGCAGGCAGTAGGGAGCACTTTGAAGAAGCATTTCACTGGTAGAGCATCAGAGAGGTGGGATACAAAGGAAGAGACACAGTCAGGTGTAAACTGTGACCCCAGTTCTGGGGTGATGAGTCAGGACAGGCAAAGCTAAAGAATGATAGCCTGTCTCAGAACAAAAGCAAAGAAGGAACCCTACACCAAACAAAGGAAATACTGCTTTCTTTGACTGACTTTTTGATTTTCTTTTTGGCAGGCTTGCTGCTTCCTTCCTTCTTCTCTCCCTCCCTCCCTCCCTCCCTCCCTCCCTCCCTCCCTCCCTCCCTCCCTCCTTCTGACTCCTCATTCTTCCTACCCCATGTTACTGGTTCATTTCCTTCCCCTCAGATAACTCTCCCTTCTGCTTTCATGCACACATGATTCATTACCTACTTAAGACATTTCTTCCTCCCCTCCCATGATCCCCTTTCTAGTTTTCAACAGGCATGTATGCATTTAAGTCAATATTTTACATACAAGAGGGAACATGCATTTGTTTTCCTGTGTCTGACTTTTTTGTTTAATGTAATGTTCTGTAGCTCCACCCTTTCCCCTATAAATGCTTTTGACTTCATTTTTTCTTTATGTTTGAAGAAAAGTCCATTACATATTTGTACTAAATTTCTTATCTATTCATCTACTTATGGACATCTTGGCCTGGCCCATTTCTTTGTCATGTGACTAATATGGCAATAAACATGGCTGTTTAGGTATCTCTGTAGTACATCGAATTAGAGTCCTTTGGGTATATGATCAAAAGTGGATTGTGGGAGTACATGACAGCTATATTATTTATTTATTTGTTTGCTTGTTTCTTTCTTTAGTTAGTTAGTTTTTTAAATTAAAATTTGTATTTTGTGTGCATGGATTTACTGCCTGCATGTATATCTGTGTGCCACATGCATGCCTGGTGCCACAGAAGCAAGAAGAGGCAAGAAGAGACGGCTACATGCTTTCCCCACTGATTGGCCAGTACTACTAAATCTAATAAGGAAGCCAGGGAAGTGAATTCTGACAGCTGTGCCTCTGAAGTGGGGTTCATATCCTTATAGTGCCATGCCATCTATTTGATTCCTGGCTATTGTCATCAACAGTGTTTTCTTGGGCTGGAGAGATGGCTCAGTGGTTAAGAGCACTGACTGCTCTTCCAGAGGTCCTGAGTTCAATTCCCAGCAACCACATGGTGGCTCACAACCCTCTGTAATGGGATCTGATGCCCTCTTCTGAAGGCAGCTACAGCGTGTGTGTGTGTGTGTGTGTGTGTGTGTGTGTGTGTGTGTGTGTGTGTGTGTAGAATAAATCTTAAGGAAAAAAGATTTTTAAAAAAGAGTGTTTTCTTGATGTAGGAGTGCTTAGTATTTTAGTTTGCAGCTAGGACACACTGTAAGTACTAGGAAGTTCATACTTTGAGAGCACTTCTGTTGACCCTTAGCCTCATTTGTTTCATGAATTCTGTCTCTGTTGTCTTGCCTCAAAGTCTGCTAAGAGGGAAACCTCACCAATGTGGGGCTCTAGCCTGCTTATTCCTCCCTTTTCCTTCATTGTGGACAAAGCACTGTTGCCTGCTCAGGGCCCTCCTGAAGCAGTATCTGAGGTCAGCCCTTCAGTTTGCTGTAGTGAAAGAAGTGGTGAATCTTGAAGAACTGTTATCTCCAAGCTTCTTGGTGGGAACTGTGAGGAAATGACCTGCAGCCTCCCAGATGCAAAGCATGCTGGCCACAAAGGCAGCAGTGACACACTCCCTCGTCAGGCTCTCTTTCTGAGCAGGTGACCTCACCTACCCTCACCTCATCTGCAAGTCATCTTTCTGATTCCTGAGCCAAATTTCTAAGGGCTTAAGTGGCTTTCCCATTTTGCTCCCTCACAGCAAGACAGCAGCTCATTGGTCATGTAGCTGTGGTTGTGAGACTCCATTTTTAATTGCAATGCACACCGACTTGCAGGCCCATTAGCGGAAAGTGAAATGGACGTTGGCCTAACAGCTAACTGTGATATCTCTGGAGTGAATCTCGATCTCACATGAGTACCTCTGCCTACAGGGAAAAGTAATGCAGAGGCTCCCTGTGGAAGCAGTCTGCAGGCTGCAGGCTTGCCTTGCAGAGGGGCCACACAAGTCACTGGGCAGGATGTTTTGTCCCAAGTGTCTAGGACAACAGGACTGGTTCAAGTAAAGGTGGAGATGAGAACTATCATAGGGAAGTACCTTCCCTTCCTCTTCATTCTTTCTTTTTATCTTTTACTTTTTAAAAGTAATTTTTAAAAATTTAGTATTCTAAAATCTGATACATTTATATAATGTATTTTGATCATATCTATCCATTACTACCAATGAGTGCGCCCCACCCAGTCTCCCTGTCTCTCTTCCAACTTTGTGTCCTCCTTTTTTTTTTAATTTAATAATCATAGTCATCTAACTGAGACTGAGGCTTCCACCCTGCCTGTTAGCTTTCATAGTCCTGGAGGTTACTCTACAGACTACTGTGCAGGGGGTCAGGGGACGGGTGGATAAGCATCAAGTCTTACTCAGCTGTGAACTCTTTGAACATGTCAGGCAAGATGTGCCCACTGGTGTAACAGTGGCCCAGCAGTTACAGGAGTAATCCATCACTCTCTGATTGGATTTGAGGCCTGCTCCACAAGAGGGAATTTATGCCTAGTACTGTAAATCTGGCCTTCACTCTATGGCTGAGGAAGTCAGGCTCTAGGAGTGAACTTATTGCTGCTATTGTTTGACTAAATTGTTATAGTACCAAGCTGCCTTCTAAAAATTCATTTAAGAGGAATTATAGATAAATGTTATTTCCAGCCATAAGCAGAGACGCTTCTTTGCAGAGACTCATGATTTTCAAGGTATTAAGAATATGCAACAGTTGAGTACTCAGCCCTAAATTGGACATTTATACCAGTACTTCTAAGGCATAGAGATTTTTTGCCGAAGAGGAGGTAGAAAGAACATGGAAATTGAAAGATGAGGAGAAGGGTTAAGAAATTTGGCACAGTCAAAGAAGTCAACCTCACAGCAATGTTGGCTGCCTGCAGTGGTCTTGTACAAGACTGGGCCTAGCATCAGTTAATAGTGGATTAGGAGGGACTCACGGTCCCTATCCTCAGGCTGAACTATTGCTACTGGTGGTTTCTGGTAAAGAGGTGGTCATTGTTTTCAGGTGTGTACCTAGTGTGGCTCCCACCAGGATCCAGTGATTCGTTCCCCACCCATGGTCACACAGATGATCCTAGTTAAACTCTGAGTCTCAGAGACAAAAACAAAATAAGAAAAAACAAAGCCATGATTATGGAAGAAGGACTTGTGGGGAGAAGGGAGGTTTAATAGGATTGGGAAGGAGATTAGAGAGGCGGGGGCTACACTGGTCAGAAGGGACTTTATCCGTGTGTGGAATTGTTAAAGAACAAACTCAATAAAAGTAATAGAAAAGAGGAACAAAAAATGAAAAGAAAGAAAAAGATACCCTGTTCTGTGAAATAATTGGACAGCAAAACAATTGTATTGTCTCTGTTCCCAGTTCTCCTTTAAAATCATCCCTTCAAGTATATGAGCTAGGGTTTAAAAAAATATGATTAACACATTTGAAGACTTTAGCTTGTAACATTTCAGAAGTGAGCAATTAAAACCAAACTTAAAACCATCTTTTGGTAAGTCTGGCATCCTTTATAAAAGGAAGAAAAAAAGAACTTAAAAAAAAAATAAAAAAGCAAATAACCCAATTAAAAATAGGGTACAGAACTAAGCAGAGAGTTCTCAAAAGATGAGAGATAAATGGCTGAGACACACTTAAAGAAATGTTCAGCATCCTTAGCCATTAGAGAAGTGCAAATTAAAACTACTTTGAGATATTATCTTACTCCAGTTAGAATGGCCAAGGTCAATAAAACAAATGACATCACATGCTGACAAGGTTGTGGGGCAAGAGGAACAATTATTGATTGTTGGTGGGATTGTAAACTTACACATCAGTGTAGGAATCAGTGTGGCAATTCCTCAGCCAAAAATATATCTACTTCAAGAATGAGCCATACCCCAATGGACTCTATATCCTACTACAGAGACAGTCATCTGTATTCATTGCTCTGTAATCATAAGTTGGAAAGAGCCTGTCTACCAACTGATGGATGGATAATGAGAATGTGACACATTCACACAAGTATTCAGCTGTTAAGAAAAATGCAATGTTCTGGTAAATGGATTGAACTAGGAAAAAATAGCAAATACTGTATATGTTCTCTCATATGTGGGCATGAGCTTTTAAGCTTTCAAAATGTGTGCTACATAACCATAGAAGTCAGGTACTTAGTAAGGGACTGTGAAGAACAAGAGGTTCTTCCAAGGAATACACTGTTATGGAGAGATAAAGGAAAAACAAGACTAGGAGGATTAAATAGGGAGGGGGATGGGAGAGGAGGGAAGAGGGGGAGATGGTAAAGGAGGGAATCTGGGGAGGGACAACTAACACTAAAGGACATTTGAACAACCATATGGAAACCTAGTACCATAGAAGTTCCTAACATATAAACATATATAAAAGAAATCCAAATGGGCCACAAAATAATAATGGTGACTGTGTCTTAAATAGACATTGTATGCCACCAAATAAATCCCCCAGTGCCAGGAATGTGTTGCATCACGTTGAGTCACTGATTAAAGGGGTACCATGGACCCTCCCCAAACATCATGGGCTACTGTCTACACTATTGCTTATTCTCTACAACCTGATTGTAAGGCCACATTTCTGAAGACACGTATTTATGCCATAGAACACTTGATGAAGTAGTATTCTGGTGCCCAGCTAGACGATCCACCTCTACTAAGTAGTATTTATGGTACTAGAAGGTGCCCTAAACACTTCCAGAGGAGAAAGGTAGTCATCAATATGACCCATCCTCCAACCTTGCAATCTACAGCAGTGCCCTGCCTGTAGGTATATGCTGAAGCAACAGCTGCATACATGTTACAGGAGTAACCCACCACCTTCACACATTTGGATTTAAGGCCTCCTCCACTGAGATAGAGCCCATCCCTGCTACTGCGAATAGTGCCGAGAACCTGACACTAGATAGGTCACGGGCCTAGGGGAAAACCTACCATTCCTCTGCTAAAGGAACCAATTAATAAAATGACTCCTAATTACACACTGCTGTATCCATAGGTCAGTGCTTCACTCAGCCACATCAGAGAATTGTCCTCTTGTAGTAAATGCGAATTAACAGAGACACCTATAACTGGACAGTATCCAGAGTGACAGACTCAGTCCTAAATGTGATGTCTTCATCAAGCCCTCCTTTAAGGCTCAGGGGTCTGTGTGGAAGAGGAGGCAGAAAGGTTGTAAGGGCCAGAGGTGCTGGGGGAATCAAAGAAAAGAGCATCTTCCAGATCGATGCACAGACGACCTCACAGAGACCGACAGCACACGGCCTGCACTGATCCTAGTGCACAGGGCCCAGCGTTGAAAAGGCAGTGGACATGGACTCCCTGCTAACCAGGAGCCTATCTGTGAGGGGCAGTGGACATGGACTCCCTGCTAACCAGGAGCCTATCTATGAGGGGCAGTGGACATGGACTCCCTGCTAACCAGGAGCCTATCTGTGAGGGGCAGTGGACATGGGCTCCCTGCTAACCAGGAGCCTATCTGTGAGGGGCAGTGGACATGGGCTCCCTGCTAACCAGGAGCCTATCTATGAGGGGCAGTGGACATGGACTCCCTGCTAACCAGGAGCCTATCTGTGAGGGGCAGTGGACATGGGCTCCCTGCTAACCAGGAGCCTATCTATGAGGGGCAGTGGACATGGACTCCCTGCTAACCAGGAGCCTATCTGTGAGGGGCAGTGGACATGGACTCCCTGCTAACCAGGAGCCTATCTGTGAGGGGCAGTGCACATGGACTCCCTGCTAACCAGGAGCCTATCTGTGAGGGGCAGTGGACATGGACTCCCTGCTAACCAGGAGCCTATCTGTGAGGGGCAGTGCACATGGACTCCCTGCTAACCAGGAGCCTATCTGTGAGGGGCAGTGCACATGGACTCCCTGCTAACCAGGAGCCTATCTATGAGGGGCAGTGGACATGGGCTCCCTGCTAACCAGGAGCCTATCCTTGGGACACCCACTGGCTTATGAACCACATTCAAGAGCAGGCCCCACAACCACGAATAGGTGGCCATGCTTTCTGGGTAAGCTTCTTGTTTCATTTGCTTTGTTTTGCTTTGGCAGTTTTTGCCTTACTGATATTGCTGATCTTCATTTTTGTGGGATTTTTTGAAGTTGGATGCATAGGGAGGTGAGAAGAATCTGGGAAGAGTTTGGGAAGGGGAAAACATCAAAATATATTGTACAAATGAAGTTTTTTAAATGAAGAGAAAAAAGTAAATGAGTACAAAAAAAAAGAGCAAATCAGACTCACATTTTATTGACGACTAATGTTCTACTCTCTCTGGATTTTTCTTTTCTTTTCTTTTTTTATTAGATATATGTCTTTACTTACATTTCAAATGTTATTCCCTTTCCCGGTTTCCTGTCCAAAAGCTCCTATCCCCTCCCCCTCCCCCATATGGGTATTCTCCCCACCCACCCCCCTTACTGCCCCCCAATTCCCCTACAGGGGGTCCAACCTTGGCAGGACCAAGGGCTTCCCCTTCCACTGGTGCTCCAACAAGGCTATTCTCTGCTACATATGCAGTTGGAGCCCTGGGTCAGTCCATGTACAGTCTTTCTGTGGTGGTTTAGTCCTTGAAAGCTCTGGTTGATTGGCATTGTTGTTCTTATGGCGTTGCAAGCTCCTTCAACTCTTTCAATCCTTCCTCTAATTCCCCGCAAGGGGGTCCTGTTCTCAGTTCGGTGGTTTGCTGCTAGCATTGATCTCTGTATTGGACATGATCTGGATGTGTCTCTCAGGAGAGATCTATTTCCACTCCCTTTCAGCATGCATTTTTTAGCTTCATCAATCTTATCTAGTTTTGGTGGCTGTATATATATATATGGGCCACATGTGGGGCAGGCTCTGAATGGCTGTTCCTTCAGTCGATGCTCTAAACTTTGCTTCCATAGCCCCTCCTATGGATTTTTTTTCCCCTTTTAAGAAGGAGTGGTAGCATCTGCATTTTGGTCATCCTTCTTCTTGAACTTCATGTGACCTATAGATTGCATCTTGGGTAATTTGAGCTTTTGGGCTAATATCCACTTATCAATGAGTGCATACCAAGTGTGTTTTTCTGTGATTGAGTAACCTCACTCAGGAAGATATTTTCTAGTTCATTCCATTTGTCTATGAATTTCATGAAGTCAATGTTTTTAATAGCTGAATAGTACTCCATTGTGTAGATGTACCACATTTTTTGAATCCATTCCTCTGTTGAAGGGCATCTGGGTTCTTTCCAGCTTCTGGCTAATATAAATAAGGCTGCTATGAACATAGTGGAGCATGTGTCTTTGTTGTATGTTGGAGCATCTTTTGGGTATATGCCCAAGAGAGGTATAGCTGGGTCCTCAGGTAGTTCAATGTCCAATTTTCTGAGGAACCTCCAGACTGATTTCCATAATGGTTGCACCAGTCTGCAATCCCAACAACAATGGAGGAGTGTTCTTTTTTCGCATCCTCGTCAGCATCTGCTGTCCCCTGAGTTTTTGATCTTAGCCATTCTGACTGGTGTGAGGTGGAATTTCAGGGTGGTTTTGATTTGCATTTCCCTGATGACTAAGGATGTTGAACATTTCCTTAGGTGCTTTTTGGCCATTCGATAATCCTCAGCTGAGAATGTTTTGTTTAGGTCTGTACCTCATATTTTAATAGGGTTATTTGGCTCTCTGGAGTCTAGCTTCTTGAGTTCTTTGTATATTTTGGATATTAGCCCTCTATCAGATGTAGGATTGGTAAAGGTCTTTTCCCAATCTGTTGGTTGTCATTTTGTCCTAATGACAGTGTCTTTTGCTTTACAGAAGCTTTGCAGTTTTATGAGGTCCCATTTGTCGATTCTTGATCTTAGAGCATAAGCCATTGGTGTTTTGTTCAGGAAAATTTCCCCCGTGCCCATGTGTTTGAGACTCTTCCCCACTTTTTCTTCTATTAGTTTGAGTATATCTGGTTTGATGTGGAGGCCCTTGATCCACTTGGACTTAGGCTTTGTACCAGGTGATAAAAATTGACCGATTTGCATTCTTCTACATGCTGACCTCCAGTTGAACCAGCACCATTTGTTGAAAATGCTATCTTTCTTCCATTGGATGGTTTTAGCTCCTTTGTCAAAGATCAAGTGGCCATAGGTGTGTGGGTTCATTTCTGGGTCTTCAGTTCTGTTCCACTGATCTACCTGCCTGTCTCTGTACCAATACCAAACAGTTTTTATGATTATTGCTCTGTAATACTGCTTGAAGTCAGGGATGGTGATTTCCCCAGAAGTTCTTTTATTGTTGAGTATAGTTCTCACTATCCTGGGTTTTTTGTTATTGCAAATCAATTTGCAAATTGTTCTGTCTAACTCTATGAAGAATTGAGTTGGAATTTTGATGGGGATTGCATTGAATCTGTAGATTGCTTTTGGCAAAATTGCCATGTTTACTATATTAATCCTGCCAATCCATAAACATGGGAGATCTTTCCATCTTCTGAGATCTTCCTCAATTTCTTTCTTCAGAGACTTGAAGTTCTTGTCATACAGATCTTTCATTTGCTTGGTTAAAGTTACATCAAGACATTTTATATTATTTGGGACTATAGTGAAGGGTGTCATTTCCCTTCTTTCTTTCTCAGCCTGTTTATCCTTTAAGTAGAGGAGGGCTACTGATTTTTTTGAGTTAATTTTATACCCTGACACTTTGCTGAAGTTGTTTATCAGGTTAAGTAGTTCTCTGGTGGAACTTTTGGGGTCACTTAATACACTACCATATCATCTGCAAATAGTGATATTTTGATTTCTTCCCTTCCGATTTGTATCCCTTTGACTTCCTTTTGTTTGTGAATGTTGTATCTTCATTTTCATTAAATTCTAGGAAGTCTTTAATTTGTTTCTTTATTTCTTCCTTGACCAAGTTGTCATTGAGTAGAGCATTGTTCAACTTCCATGTATATGTGGGCTTTCTGTCATTATTGTTGTTATTGAAGACCAGTCTTAGTGCATGATGATCTGATAGGATGCATGGGATTATTTCTTTTTTTTTATATTTTATTTTATTTTATTTTTTAACTTGAATATTTCTTATTTACATTTCGAGTGTTATTCCCTTTCCTGGTTTACGGGCCAACATCCCCCTAATCCCTCCCCTTCCCCTTCTTTATGGGTGTTCCCCTCCCCATCCTCCCCCCATTGCCTCCCTCCCCCCAACAATCACGTTCAGTCTTAGCAGGACCTAGGGCTTCCCCTTACACTGATGATCTTACTAGGATATTCAATGCTACCTATGAGGTCAGAGTCCAGGGTCAGTCCATGTATAGTCTTTAGGTAGTGGCTTAGTCCCTGGAAGCTCTGGTTGCTTGGCATTGTTGTACATATGGGGTCTCGAGCCCCTTCAAGCTCTTCCAGTTCTTTCTCTGATTCCTTCAACGGGGTCCTGTTGTCAGTTCAGTGGTTTGCTGCTGGCATTCGCCTCTGTATTTGTTGTATTCTGGCTGTGTCTCTCAGGAGAGAACTACATGCGGTTCCTGTCTGTCTGCACTTCTTTGCTTCATCCATCTTGTCTAATTGGGTGGCTGTATATGTATGGGTCACATGTGGAGCAGGCTCTGAATGGGTGTTCCTTCTGTCTCTGTTTTAATCTTTGCCTCTCTATTCCCTGCCAAGGGTATTATTTATTCTTGTTCCCCTTTTAAAGAAGGAGTGAAGCATTCACATTTTGATCATCTGTCTTGAGTTTCATGTGTTCTAGGCATCTAGGGTAATTCAAGCATTGGGGCTAATAGCCACTTATCAGTGAGTGCATACCATGTGTGTTTCTCTGTGATTGGGTTATCTCACTCAGGATGATATTTTCCAGTTCCAACCATTTGCCTATGAATTTCATAAAGTCATTGTTTTTGATAGCTGAGTAATATTCCATTGTGTAGATGTACCACATTTTCTGTATCCATTCCTCTGTTGAAGGGCATCTGGGTTCTTTCCAGCTTCTGGCTATTATAAATAAGGCTGCTATGAACATAGTAGAGCACATGTCTTTTTTATATGTTGGGGCATCTTGTGGGTATATGCCCAAGAGAGGTATAGTTGGATCCTCAGGCAGTTCAATGTTCAATTATCTGAGGAACCTCCAGACTGATTTCCAGAATGGTTGTACCAGTCTGCAATCCCACCAACAATGGAGGAGTGTTCCTCTTTCTCCACATCCTCGCCAGAATTTGGTGTCACCTGAGTTTTTGATCTTAGCCATTCTCACTGGTGTGAGGTGAAATCTCAGGGTTGTTTTGATTTGCATTTCCCTTATGACTAAAGAAGTTGAACATTTCTTTAGGTGTTTCTCGACCATTCGGCATTCCTCAGCTGTGAATTCTTTGTTTAGCTCTGAACCCCATTTTTTAATAGGGTTATTTGTCTCCCTGCGGTCTAACTTCTTGAGTTCTTTGTATATTTTGGATATAAGGCCTCTATCTGTTGTAGGATTGGTAAAGATCTTTTCCCAATCTGTTGGTTGCCGTTTTGTCCTAACCACAGTGTCCTTTGCCTGACAGATGCTTTGCAGTTTTATGAGATCTCATTTGTTGATTCTTGATCTTAGAGCATAAGCCATTGGTGTTTTGTTCAGGAAATTTTTTCCAGTGCCCATGTGTTCCAGATGCTTCCCTAGTTTTTCTTCTATTAGTTTGAGTGTATCTGGTTTGATGTGGAGGTCCTTGATGCATGGGATTATTTCTATCTTTGTGTATCTGTTGAGACCTGTTTTGTGACCGATTATATGATCAATTTGGGAGAAGGTTCCATGAGGTGCTGAGAAGAAGGTGTATTCTTTTGATTTAGGATAGGATGTTCTATAAATATCTGTTTAATTCATTTGGTTCATAACTTCTGTTAGTTTCGCTACATCTCTGTTTAATTTCTGTTTCCATGATCTGTTCATTGATGAGAGTGGGGTGTTGAAATCTCCTACTATTATCCCGTGAGGTGCAATGTGTGCTTTGAGCTTTAGTAAGGTTTCTTTTATGAATGTAGGTGCCCTTGCATTTGGAGCATAGATATTTAGGATTGAGAGTTCATCTTGGTGGATTTTTCCTTTGATGAATATGAAGTGTCCTTCCTTATCTTTTTTTAATGACTTTTGGTTGAAAGCCAATTTTATTAGATATTAGAATGGCTACTCCAGCTTGCTTCTTCAGGCCATTTGCTTGGAAAGTTGTTTTCCAGCCATTTTCTCTGAGGTAGTATCTTTCTTTGTCTCTGAGGTGTGTTTCATGCATGTAGCAAAATGCTGGGTCCTCTTTACATATCCATTGTGTTAGTCTATGTCTTTTTATTGGGGAATTGAGTCCGTTGATGTTAAGAGATATTAAGGAATAGTGATTCTTGCTTCCTGTTATTTTCATTGTTAGAGGTGGAATTATGTTTTTGTGGCTCTCTTTTGGTTTCATTGCCAGGAAATTATATTCTTGCTTTCTATATAGTGTAGGGTCTCTCCTTGTGTTGGAGTTTTCCATCTATTATCCTTTGCAGGGCTGGATTAGTAGAAAGATATTGTGTAAATTTGGTTTTGTCATGGAATATCTTGGTTTCTGCATCTATGTTAATTGAGAGTTTTGCTGGATACAGTAACTTGGGCTGGCATTTGTGTTCTCTTAGGGTATGTATGGTATCCGTTCAGAATCTTCTGGCTTTCATAGTCTCTGGTGAGAAGTCTTGTGTAATTCTTATAAGTCTGCCTTTACATGTGGCTTGTCCTTTTTCCCTTACTGCTTTTAATATTCTTTCTTTGTTTTGTGCATTTGGTGTTTTAACTATTTTGTAACTGGAGGAATTTCCCTTCTGGTTTAATCTATTTGGAGTTCTGTAGGCTTCTTTTATGTTTATGGGCATCTCTTTCTTTAGGTTAGGGAAGTTTTCTTCTATAATTTTGTTGAATATAGTTACCGGCCCTTTAAGTTGGGAGTCTTCACTTTCTTTTATACCTATTATCCTTAGGTTTGATCTTCTCATTTTGTCCTGGATTTCCTGTACATTTTGGGCTAGGAGCTTTTTGCATTTTACATTATCTTTGTTGTGTTGATGTTTTCTATCTCTGTCCCTGAGATTCTCTCTTCTATCTCTTGTATTCTGTTGGTGATGCTCGAATCCGTGACTCCTAATCTCTTCCCTAGGTTTTCTATCTCCAGGGTTGTCTCCCTTTATGCTTTCTTTATTGTTTCTATTTCCATTTTCAATTCCTTCACCTGTTTGGTTGTGTTTTTCTGTAATTCTTTCAGGGATTTTTGTGTTTCCTCTCTAAGGGCTTCTACTTGTTTACTTGTGTTTTCCTGCATTTCTTTAAGGGAGTTCTTTATGTCTTTCTTAGATGTCTCCATCATTAGCAAAAAGTGTGAGTTTAAATCTAAATCTTGCTTTTCTAGTGTGTTTGGATATCCATTATTTTCTTTGGTGGGAGAACTGAGCTCTGATGATGACAAGTCGTCCTGGTTTCTGTAGCTCAGGTTCCTGCACTTGCCTCTAGCCATTGGGTTGTCTCTGGTGTTTGCTTGTCTTGCTGTTACTGAGAGTGACTTGACCCTGCTGTAGGCCTCTGTGTCAGCACTTCTGTAGAACTGCTTTCCTGTTTTCTTTCAGCCTGTTATGGGAACAGGTGCTGATCTCAGGTGTGTTGGCACTCCTGGAGACTTCTTCCAGCTCTAGGTGTGGGCAGGAGTCAAAGGGTCCTGCCCCTGATTGCTCCTAGGTTGCAGCCAGGGGGCACAGTTGGCACTATACAATTCCCTCTTGGGTCTGGACTCTGGGCAGAGGGTATTCTCCTCTGACTTCTCAGGAGTGTCCACACTTCTGAGGGTCCAGCTCTCTCCCCCACGGGATTTGGGTGCAGGGAGCTGTTTGGCCGGTTCAGTTTGGTCCTGGGCACAGACCAGAACTGCAGGTACCAGCGGCTGCCTGTTCCTATATCCCTGTGTCCAGAGGCACTGTGCAGTTTCCCCTTGGACCAGGGATGTGGCCAGAGGTGTGCAGAGGTGGCAGTTTGTCCTGCGTTCTCAGGATGTCTGCACTCCTGGGTGTTCAGCTCTCTTCCCCATGAGGATTTGGGTGCAGGGTATATTTTTCTTTTCGTACCTGCTGTCTTCACATCCAGACAATGAATTCTTCAGGCCTCAGAGAGGGAGAGAGGAACTTTCATTATTTCTGTTTCAGTGGCTTAGGGATAATGAAAGAAATGTATTCTGGGTTAGGACTCCCATGATTGGACCTGATTAGGAAGATTTTGTTTACTTCATGTCTTCTATCATATTGTGGGGCTACCTCAGGATATAACTGGAAGCCAAACTTTTTCTGGAGGGTAAAGGAACATGGGGATGTACTACTACCAGGACCTAATGAAGGGACTTTTCATAGATTCACCAATGAGGTTTTTATTTTAAAAGTGACATTTGACTCTAAATACTCAGATACTTAAAAACATTAGCCATTTTCAAAACACCCATAATAAATTAGGAGTATTTTAATAGAATTATTGCTGCAGAATACATTTTTCAGGACTCAGGTCAAATGAAGTTTGAATAGTTTTTTCCAGACTTTACACAGAAGGATGAAGTATAGATGGTCTGAATAGAGATAAAAGAGTAAAAGTATTCAAGAATAGTTTTTGAGCAGTGGTTCTAATCCTCCCACATGCTCTGACCTTTTAATACAGTTCCTTATGTAGTGGTGACCTCCCAGGCAGACAATTATTTTTGTTGCTATTCTATAACTTTAAGTTTTAAACTGTTATAAATAGTAATTTGTGTGTTTTTCGATGGTCTTAAACAGCCACTGTGAAAGATTTGGTTAACCCCCAAAGGGGTTGCGACTCACAGGTTGGGGACCTTTGCCCATGGGATAGAGGTGACAGACAGAAATAAGAGTGAGGAATTCTGTACTCACCCACATGCTCCAGCATGTATTTGCAATGCATGTGTTTTAAGTGACTGACATTTAGGCATATATAATTCCAAACATCTGAGGTCACAATGCATTTCTGAGCAGTAGTGGGAAGCTTGTATAGTTTGATGGAAAAAAAATTCAAGTTGAATGTAACTAATTAAAACAGAACATTGAAATCTGAAGTAAAACTTAACCTCTACCTTGGTTTGAACTTGCAGGTCCTTGCTAAACACAAAGGCTTGCAATGGGATAAAGTCCTGAGGCTAGAGGAAGTACAAAGCGAACTAGGAATTAGTCTGGAAGAGATGCTATTGGTCACAGAGGATGCCCTTCATGCAGAACCCTACTCAAGGGAGGAGATCTGTAAGTGCCTGGGAATTAGCCTGGAGGAACTCCGCACCCAAATCCTGAGTCCAAATACTCAAGGCGGTGAGTCTGCTGGACAAAGAATGGCGTGGCCCGTTTGCCACACACAGATGGTAGTTTCCAGTCGTCCCCGAGGACACTACTGATTTCAAATCATGCTTTCAGGAGTTTGGAGAATGTGTGTGCACTTTGGCTATCTAGATTATCTAGGTTCCCCCTATTCATTTATCAACAAACATTTCTTGTGTATAGCAGGCATTCTCTGTCCACACAGGTAAACAATTCCTGCCCTCAGGAGCTCTCAGCTCTATAATTCACTCTCTTTTTGTGTTTATTTTTTTCTATTTGCTTTTCAGTCATATCATTAATATAAAATGATGTAGGTTAGAGCATTGCTCATAACTGCTCTAATATTACTTTGGAACACCAGAAGGTCTTTACTGCCTCTGTTGCAGTTCGTAGCCTGCATAATGCATACACACACACACACACACACACACACACACACACACACACACACACACACATTTGCTGGTTGCCTTTGAACAGTGCTGTTTTTATCTGATGCTATCAGAACAGAGAGGGATGGGTTATATTTTGGAGAGTCTGTCATGAAGTCTTGCAATAGCTGTTCCTATTAGAAGGAAAGGTTTTCTTTGTGGGAAGCTGGGGAACTGGACATCTGAGATTCAATTTTCTATGAGAAGAAACTAGGGAGGAAGAGCTTGGTGCAGAGTTTAACCTCAGAGCCCTGTTCCACTGTGTCATTTAGTTTAGCTATACAACTGCTTCCTGATCACCTGCTATGGAATTCTGGTTTTATATATTGTCTGTCTGTGTCTATCATCTCTCTCTCTCTCTCTCTCTCTCTCTCTCTCTCTCTCTCTCTCTCTCTCTTCTCTCTGTCTCTCTCTGTCTCTCTCTCTTCTCTCTGTCTCTCTCTCATCTCTCTCTCATCTCTCTCTCATATCTATCTATCTATCTATCTATCTATCTATCTATCTATCTATCTATTTTTGTGGTACTAGGGTTTGAACCCAGGCCTTCATGCATGCTAAGCAAATGCTGTATCACTGACCAACAACTTCAGAACTTGGTGCTGGAGAGATGATTGTGGCCATGGAGGTCCACTTGGGAGAATAGAAGAGAAGTCTTGCTGGCTTTACTAAGGATGCAGCAGCTACCAAGAGTTAAAGAGCAAATAAATTTGATTTTTTTGAGGCAGGATATCCCAGAGTTGCCCAGAGAGGCCTGAACTCACCAGTATAGTACAAGTTAGCCTATATAGTATTGGGTTTCTCTAGCCCCAGTTTCCAGATCTCAGACTCTAGGTCTGAAGTAACATCTTACAGCTGTGACTTATGACAAGGGAATGCTTTGAGAGCAAGGGCTGAGTTTTGGTTTCTAGCGTTCTTTTGTCTATTTTAGTCCAAGCTCAGAGTGAGTCTCTAGAAGTGGGTGAGCACACTTGACTGCTGGCCAAAGCAAGTTACCACCTGTTTTTGTAAGAAGTTTTTGCTGGAGCACAGTGATGTATTTGCTATGGTTTTTTGGTTCTCCATGAGCTGAGTGTGACAGAGACTGAGTAACCACAAAACCCGAGATATTTCCTATTTGGCCCTTTGCAGGAAAAGCTTGCTGAGTCTTACTCCAGAAAGGCAGTTGACTCAAGTTTTCTCCATTTTACCATAAAAAGAGGCACAATGGAGTTTTCCCTTGGGAGCAACTACATGAGCGGGGCTTACTGCTGGAGAGATGAGTGTGGCCATGGAGACAGATAAGTCTCAGGCAGAGGCATGAAGAGGGCTCCATGCCAGAGACCCACAGGTAGCAGACTAGACAGACCCGCCTCACCGAAGCCTTGATAGTCACGCAGTGCGCATGTGTGCTTCCTACGTGCATTTTCTCTTATATGTGAGATCTAGGTTTACAAGCGTGTGTGACACTAAAACCCAACTGAGGCTATTCAAGGGGAGGAGAGGGACCAGCAGGATGATAGGAGAGAATAGTGAGGGGCTGGTATGAACAAAGCACAGTGACAAACATTTAGGAAAATGTCATAAAGAAGCTCATTATTGTACACACTAATTAACATTTTAAAGTTTATTAAATGAAGTTGAGTAGAGCATTGGAAGGGAGGGTATCCAGCAACTCTGACTTTCTCTTTTGACCCAAAGCATTGTCTAATTTAACGTGGCAGATAGGCTGTGGCAAGTAGGACACAGTCTCTACCTTCTAGTAACCCAGTATCTCACAGGGTAACTGCCACACAAGTCTGCCAAGGACTTGCTAGAGTCAGGATATTTATCAAGAGCTCTGGGATCCTTTAGTTCATAAGGAGACTTGAGTGTGAGCTGTAGAGAAGCTGTGGACTCCCCAGCCTGGGGGTGCTAGGCAACAGTAGACAGGGTAGTGGGTGAACAAAGACAAGGAGGCTCCAGAAGGATGTCATATGAGAAGTAATTAGGGGAGAAAAGGTGGCAAATTCATTTCTTTCCAACATCTTTTTCCACTAGTGCCTGACTAAAGATGCAGAACGTTGCATGTCTAAATGAGATGGTGTGGCTTGGGAGTCATTGGTGAAAAGGTGAGGGCATCACAGGTACCATGATGCTCTTGTCTTGGTCTCTCCATGGTGAGCTTCTCTGACGTTGTGGGGGCTCCCCACACCCCAGCTGCCCCAGCATGCTTCATCTCATGGCAACCTTGTCTCTCTGTCCCATCCACCTCTTGAGCTGAGCAGAGCATGAGGACAGTGTGGCCTGGGCTAGCTCACGTCCTTACTGTCCAAAAGTCTGGCCTCGGGCTGGTGGTCATAACTGACACTGTTTTTCATGGGTGTTACCCTTTTCAACCTTTATGGAAAGCTCAAAAAAAATCCAGGCTCCCCCCTGAATTCTCTGTCACCCCAACTGTTTTTTTGTTTGTTTTTTCTTTCTGTATTTCCCTGTTGTTTCTCCTCCCCTCCTTCTACCATTGTTTGAAATAAATGAATTTCTCAAACTCCTTGGAGAATACAGAGGAAAAATTGATGATTAATATTATTTAAATATTTAAAGTATTCCCCTAAAAGAAAAATATTTTATAAAAAATGATGACTTCATTTTACCTCTATCCAAACTAAGTGTTTCACTTCCTCTATGTATCCCTTCCTATAATTTTGTACTAATGATTTACTAACACTTGTTTACACCCAATAAGTCTCCATTGGATGAATTCATTTATTTTGTACTTACACTATCCTCAAGAGATTCCCCCTTTATTGACTGAATTATGCTTTAAAAACTAGGAACACAACTTAGCACATTGATTCTGGATTCATTTAGATTACTCTTACTTGATTAAATTTCTAAACTTAGTCACGTGGCCCCAGCTAGTTTTCCAGGTGTGCTGAGGACCTGGATCTTTCGTGTCGATTGGCGTATCCTTCTGAGCTGCTGCTTTGTTTGTTTTGAATGTAAGCAAGCCTTTTTCTCAACCATTGGGAAGATGGGACTCTTGTAGAGGCCTCTGTATTCAGATTTTATTATTGGAGGCAAGCGTGACAGCTGCTTCTAGCAGAGGGCTCGTGGGGATGCCACTGCCCTTCTCAGAGGTGCCTACATTTTGACATGCTTAGTTTTGACTTGAATTAATTTTCCCAGCAAACTGGAGCTTCTGCTAACCCAGCCAGACCCCCAAAGGCACATGCACAAAATTTCATTTTCCAGATTCCTAGTAATTAGATTTAGAAATGTACAGAGGCCATTAAAATTAAACACACACTCTGAAGAAAATCCTAAATCCTTTAGATGTTTGAAATGGCTGCAGACTAACACTAACCACTTAGGAGTAGTTAAGTGCTTGCTAGGCATTGAATATACTAGTGATTATCTGGGTGTGTGTGTGCTTTCATAGTCAGGGTCCCGGAAGCTCAGAGTTAGTTTGGGGGTGCTGTTTGGCAAGGCATGATGAAAAGAGAAGGAGATGTGAGAAGCAATGTGTACAGCACTAGGCTCAGGACAGTGGCAATAACACAGCTCAGGAGACAGAAATCCATGGAAAAGGTGGGCCCTGAGGTAAGAATGGGCTGGCTAACTTGGGGGTCCGTTTACAAAAGGGAGAATTAACTGGGAACATTTGTTTTGGGAGTGTCCAAGGGCTCTGGGTTGGGATGTACTGGCTGAGTGGCTGCACTGTGGTGAACTGGACACCTGTTTCATTGCCTGTATGACCAGCTTTGCCTGTGATCAAACACTTGCAAAGTACTGATCCGTTGCTGTTTTGTTTGGATTTTGGTTCAAGGCAGTAATAATGACTTTTCATCATGTATATGGCCCTGGCATGGGCTCTTTAGGAGGAGAGTTAGAGCTGGTGAGCAGCAACAGCCACTCAACACCCAGCTACAAGACAGCTGGGCACTTCCTTCACAGTTCATACTCTGCACACACACCGTCTTCTGTGATGCTCACCGTGAGGCAAGTGGTAATCCTCATGTTGCAGATGGGGGAACTGAGTGGACAGAAGAGGCTAAGTGAGCCCAGCCCTAGTCTCTGCCTTCATCCCATACCCCTACAGTATGGGATTTAGTGTTTGGAAGTGGCCCTGGGACATAATGATTGCTTTGTATCAAACATGGTTCTCTGCACTTGGCTTCATGAAAGGCGTTTTAGTCCCGGCAGTCTGGCACTCCTGGGCGTCTTTTCAGCATCTGTCGTTCTCTCGGTCTGGGCATGGTCCAGGGAAACATCTTTGAGCCTAGGTGTTCTCTTCCTGTGACTTTATCTATTGTTCAAAGTGCTTCGCTTCAGCATACCAACATTTACCTCTTAACTAGCCACTGGGTACACTTTCCCAGCCATTAGCGTCCATCTGAGTACTGTGAATGGAGCTGGCGACATTCAGTGGGTTCCTCCTGGATGTCAAGAATAAAACAACCCTCGCTGTGTCTGTATGGACACTCGTGGTTCTAACCACATTTAGGTTTCGGTCATTGCTCTACGGTCAGAGCAGAAGTTTTAATATTTTTTAAAGAAATGCCTTAAGGACAGTTGTTGTCATCTTCAGGGTAGATTAAAGCAGGAGACAGCAAAAGTGTTCATCTTTATTCTGTCAATCACCAGTCTTGGCACAAACAAAAAAGATCAGAGACTATTTGCATAAGAAATCATATGGCATGGAAATTGTACATCAAGAAGGAGTACAAAATTATATTTATACAGGGCTTTTCTTTTTTTTTTCTTTTGGTTCTTTTTTTCGGAGCTGGGGACCGAACCCAGGGCCTTGCGCTTCCTAGGCAAGCGCTCTACCACTGAGCTAAATCCCCAACCCACAAAATTATATTTAAATAACAAGAAATAGCAAGCTATGTGTTTTATGAGGGAACAAGAGAGCGAGGAGGGAGATGAAGTGGGACACAGGAATTCAGAGTCTGGTAAAGGAAGGGCCATGTCCACAGGGTCCACAGAATATTCTTGTGGAAAGCACATAGACAAAGCAGCCATCCCTGGGCACGCTTACTGTCCTCCTTAGCTCTGGTGTCCCCAGAGCACTGTACCTGCCTACCCTTTCAGGATTACAGTTAATTTACATTGTAAATACCTAGACGATAGGGCATCTCATCATTGGTTCTGAAAGGGACCATCCCTACCTTCCTAGTGCCTCCCTGTAGTTTGGAAGGTTCAGCTAGAGCATAGGCTGTTGTGTCTTTGAGCTTTACCCTCCCTAGTCTATCGACTTTCAGATTTGTCACCAGGAAGTTTAGTCACTGGCAAGAGCACTAGGTGCCCAGTGCACAGCGCTAGCATTTCCTTTGTTTCAGCTGTCATTGAACCTGTCCCTCAAGTACCTTTTAACAAGTATACTGGGGATAAATGACTAGAGTCTTAGAAGTTGATTCCTCCATTTAACAAGTAACTGAGGGACTGTTTGCTAAGTACTGTGCACCTGTAATCAGTCCTGCTAGCATGGTCCTCATTTTGCTTAGGAATTTTGGGGGGGGGGTGGGGGAGAATAATAACAACAACGATGACAATGATGACGATGATACCTGAAGGTAATATGCTATTTTATTCTCAGATAGGCACTGATTTTTCCTTTGTGCCTCTCATTTGTATTCTCTTAAGTTTCCCCTCCCAGAATTTCCTTCTATTAATTAGCAGAACAAAGCTAATGCGGTAATCTGCTCCCCACCCCACCCCCATTTTGACAAAGCAGAAGGACAGGCTGGCTGTTGGCACATGTGACATTGCTTCTTAGCCCCTCTTTTACAGCTGTACTGCTCACACACCTCCTGAATGCCCTCTGCTCCTTTTGAAATGGTGTCTCTCACTTTTCCAAGGACCAAGGTGTAAGGAAATTCTGGGAAATTAGTGGGGAGATACTTTTTTTCCCCCAAGAAAAAGACAAAAAACATTACTGTGGCCCATCCAAGGGGCTTTAGATGAGCAGGAACAAGATGGTGTTTGTTGAGACTTGCAGGGTTTGAGAAATCCTATTAGGGTCTGAGAGCAAAGGAGCCTCGGTTCCTTCCCCCCAACCAGCATGGTGACTACAGATAGGAAAGGATGCAGGATCCTAAGGAGCTGTGAAGAGTGGAGGAGCCGCCTCTGACCCTTACTGCCTTGGAGAATGCCGTGGAAGCTGGTGTCTGGGCCGATCCTGAAAGAAGTGCGAAGGCTCTTTCAAGAGTGAGTGTGTCGTGTATGGATACTGGGCGTCCTCTCTGGGACTCTGTGGACAGTGGAATGAACACTTCAAGTAGGCCGAAGAAAGTGTCACATCCTCTTGTCAGAAGTAACAAAGGACTGAAGGCACAGAGAGCCTTCATTTGTTGGATAGTGGGAAGTATGCTAGAACTTCATGGAATGAACTATTCCGTAAGGTGAGTCTAGGCTGATTAGCGATGAGAAGGAACTCGGGGGGTGGAAGGCAATGCAGCCATCTAGACAGGGAGGGTGAGAATCCAAGGGCCGTCAGGTGGAAAGGCAGGAGAGGGGCTCTGTCGTGTTATAGGGATGTGTATTGGTAGTGTCACATGCAAGTTGAAGGTGACCGTAGCAAAAGCTTGCTGCCAGAGGAGGAAGCCTCATTATGAAGCTGACAGCGCTGGCTCCTACAGAGCTTACATAAGTGGGTGCCATTACTCTCCCTGGGCAAAGTGGCAGTATGCTATGCGTTTTAAACTATTCACAAATGCCCCTTGGAACGCAGTTTTCCACAGATTAATGTGGCTTTTTTTTTTTTTTTGAAGTGCGTGTATACTTTTCTTCATTGGTGGTTTTGCTTTGTAAAAGCAGGTAGTTAAATATTTAAATATAAAATGCTAATTTAATTTTAGTCTTTGCAGCATGGGAATGGGGTACTAATGTGACTGAAAACAGCAGTCTATTTTGTGTGGCTTTGACCATTTCATAAATTTCATATTTATGAAAAGTATTATTACTAGGAAAATAAATTTAAAACCACAGTCCTACTTCAATAGGGATTATATAGTGTTTTTTCCATTATATGCTTCAATGGTCCAAAGAATCAATGCCTCCGAGTAGGGGATCACAACTTTGCTGCATGAGAGGCACAGGGCATGGAGGGACTCTGAAGCAGTTTGCAGCATCTGCCTCTGAACTTCCAATGTGTGCTGCAGAGCACTGAGCCAATGGCATGCTGCCTCACGGCCTCCCACCCAAACGCTGGGAGGTATTTGGGGGTGTGAGAGTCTCAGAAAGATTTCTACTTCTTTCAGACCACATATTAATTTATTCTGTTTTAATTATCCTGGTATTAAGTCTTCATCTAGGCTATAGATGACATCACCTTTTAGCTTACCCACTGGGAAACAAGAGCCTGTATTCTCCTCTGCTCCTCATGCTTCAGACTGTTGGTCAGTAGAGACAACAGAGAGTGGCTCCACACCGAGGAGAGCCAGCTTCCCCTGGCATGGCAACAGACCCTTGCCCAAGTCTGCAGTCAATCCTGGAAAAGCCATTCAGGAGCTGAGGACTAGATTTCAGTTGTAACTCAGTTGTAGAACACTTGTCTAATGTGTGTGAGGCCCTGGCTCAACCCTAACCCTGGGAGATAGTGAAAGGAAAGATACACACAGGTCAGAGCAGTGGGAGCACACAAGGGAGGTCCGAGGTTGAGTCGTGTGAGTGAGGCTGCCATGGTGTTTGCTGGTGTCAGAGGCAGATGGTGAGGGCTTCTTAGCATCCAAGACCGTCCCCACCTCGCTGGGGACTCTGTGGTCAGTGTGGATGAGCTGGAGGTCTTGCCTGCCTTATGGAAATCTGCGTGGTGGAGTTCATTCTCTAGGGTCGGAGGTAGGCAAAGGCTAGACCCCTCTGCCTTGCTGAGCTCTAGCCATGTCCGGGCGTTTGAGTGACTAGCACAGGCCAGCTGACAAGTGTCTGCAGAGCAGTGTTGTGTCAGACGGCTTCCTGTGGAATGACATGGGCAGTGCTTCTTACCGTCTGTCCTGCCTCTTGACCACTGTGCTTTTCTCACGTTTAGGGTGAAGATAACCCTAAAGACTTTAAAGATTTTGTGAGCTCACCAATACCTTCACACCTCCCAGGCACTTTGTGGTCATGTTAGCCCCACTGGAGGCAGTTCTCAGAAGATGGGAGGAAAAGGGTGTGAGGCCCTTCTCCCCTCTTCTTGAGATACTTCTAAGGCGATCTGTACAGTTGTGTAACCTGCCGGGGACTGCGCTCCAGCTGCCTCAGGGATGGAGTGCTACTCACATCTCCGTTTCATGTGATGTCATTTCCCTGACTCACAGAGAGCTGTGTCCCTGACCCTACTCGGTCCTATGCTGTCTCAGGTTCACCTAGACCTAGGCTCGCTTGACGTTGTACCTTCCCTCAGCTGTGAACAGTGCCTTTGCTACTGGTGCCTTTATTGTTCGTCTTTTGTGATTTTTTTTCTCCAGTAGACACAGCTCTTGAGAGTGAAGAGCCCCCTGCTTCATTTGTTATTGGTGGGTTTAGGTTTAGAGCTGACCCAGTGGATCTTTAACAGCGCCTGGACATAAGACATGAGCGCTGTCCTCACACATTGTGTTTGTGTGTCTGGGAAATACAAACCCACCAAAGTTGCAGGATGACATAACATAATTCAGTACAGAGCTAACCATGTGCCGAAAGGGTGGTGACATTTATTTTTTTTTATTTTTATTTTTTTTATTAACTTGAGTATTTCTTATATACATTTCGAGTGTTATTCCCTTTCCCGGTTTCCGGGCAAACATCCTCCTCCCCCCTCCCCTTCCTTATGGGTGTTCCCCTCCCAACCCTCCCCCCATTGCCGCCCTCCCCCCATAGACTAGTTCACTGGGGGTTCAGTCTTAGCAGGACCCAGGGCTTCCCCTTCCACTGGTGCTCTTACTAGGATATTCATTGCTACCTATGGGGTCAGAGTCCAGGGTCAGTCCATGTATAGTCTTTAGGTAGTGGCTTAGTCCCTGGAAGCTCTGGTTGCTTGGCATTGTTGTACTTTTGGGGTCTCGAGCCCCTTCAAGCTCTTCCAGTTCTTTCTCTGATTCCTTCAATAGGGGACCTATTCTCAGTTCAGTGGTTTGCTGCTGGCATTCGCCTCTATATTTGCTGTATTCTGGCTGTGTCTCTCAGGAGCGATCTACATCCGGCTCCTGTCGGTCTGCACTTCTTTGCTTCATCCATCTTGTCTAATTGGGTGGCTGTATATGTATGGGCCACATGTGGGGCAGGCTCTGAATGGGTGTTCCTTCAGTCTCTGTTTTAATCTTTGCCTCTCCCTTCCCTGCCAAGGGTATTCTTTTTCCTCATTTAAAGAAGGAGTGAAGCATTCACATTTTGATCATCCGTCTTGAGTTTCGTTTGTTCTAGGGATCTAGGGTAATTCAAGCATTTGGGCTAATAGCCACTTATCAATGAGTGCATACCATGTATGTCTTTCTGTGATTGGGTTAGCTCACTCAGGATGATATTTTCCAGTTCCAACCATTTGCCTACGAATTTCATAAACTCGTTGTTTTTGATAGCTGAGTAATATTCCATTGTGTAGATGTACCACATTTTCTGTATCCATTCCTCTGTTGAAGGGCATCTGGGTTCTTTCCATTTTCTGGCTATTATAAATAAGGCTGCGATGAACATAGTGGAGCACGTGTCTCTTTTATATGTTGAGGCATCTTTTGGGTATATGCCCAAGAGAGGTATAGCTGGATCCTCAGGCAGTTCAATGTCCAATTTTCTGAGGAACCTCCAGACTGATTTCCAGAATGGTTTTACCAGTCTGCAATCCCACCAACAATGGAGGAGTGTTCCTCTTTCTCCACATCCTCGCCAGCATCTGCTGTCACCTGAGTTTTTGATCTTAGCCAATCGCACTGGTGTGAGGTGAAATCTCAGGGTTGTTTTGATTTGCATTTCCCTTATGACTAAAGATGTTGAACATTTCTTTAGGTGTTTCTCAGCCATTCGGCATTCCTCAGCTGTGAATTCTTTGTTTAGCTCTGAACCCCATTTTTTAATAGGGTTATTTGTTTCCCTGCGGTCTAACTTCTTGAGTTCTTTGTATATTTTGGAAATAAGGCCTCTATCTGTTGTAGGATTGGTAAAGATCTTTTCCCAATCTGTTGGTTGCCGTTTTGTCCTAACCACAGTGTCCTTTGCCTTACAGAAGCTTTGCAGTTTTATGAGATCCCATTTGTCGATTCTTGATCTTAGAGCATAAGCCATTGGTGTTTTGTTCAGGAAATTTTTTCCAGTGCCCATGTGTTCCAGATGCTTCCCTAGTTTTTCTTCTATTAGTTTGAGTGTGTCTGGTTTGATGTGGAGGTCCTTGATCCACTTGGACTTAAGCTTTGTACAGGGTGATAAGCATGGATCGATCTGCATTCTTCTACATGTTGCCCTCCAGTTGAACCAGCACCATTTGCTGAAAATGCTATCTTTTTTCCATTGGATGGTTTTGGCTCCTTTGTCAAAAATCAAGTGACCATAGGTGTGTGGGTTCATTTCTGGGTCTTCAATTCTATTCCATTGGTCTATCTGTCTGTCTCTGTACCAATACCATGCAGTTTTTATCACTATTGCTCTGTAATACTGCTTGAGTTCAGGGATAGTGATTCCCCCTGAAGTCCTCTTATTGTTGAGGATAGCTTTAGCTATCCTGGGTTTTTTGTTATTCCAGATGAATTTGCAAATTGTTCTGTCTAACTCTTTGAAGAATTGGATTGGTATTTTGATGGGGATTGCATTGAATCTGTAGATTGCTTTTGGTAAAATGGCCATTTTTACCATATTAATCCTGCCAATCCATGAGCATGGGAGATCTTTCCATCTTCTGAGGTCTTCTTCAATTTCTTTCCTCAGTGTCTTGAAGTTCTTATTGTACAGATCTTTTACTTGCTTGGTTAAAGTCACACCGAGGTACTTTATATTATTTGGGTCTATTATGAAGGGTGTCGTTTCCCTAATTTCTTTCTCGGCTTGTTTCTCTTTTGTATAGAGGAAGGCAACTGATTTATTTGAGTTAATTTTATACCCAGCCACTTTGCTGAAGTTGTTTATCAGCTTTAGTAGTTCTCTGGTGGAACTTTTGGGATCACTTAAATATACTATCATGTCATCTGCAAATAGTGATATTTTGACCTCTTCTTTTCCGATCTGTATCCCTTTGATCTCCTTTTGTTGTCTGATTGCTCTGGCTAGAACTTCAAGAACTATATTGAATAAGTAGGGAGAGAGTGGGCAGCCTTGTCTAGTCCCTGATTTTAGTGGGATTGCTTCAAGTTTCTCTCCATTTAGTTTAATGTTAGCAACTGGTTTGCTGTATATGGCTTTTACTATGTTTAGGTATGGGCCTTGAATTCCTATTCTTTCCAGGACTTTTATCATGAAGGGGTGTTGAATTTTGTCAAATGCTTTCTCAGCATCTAATGAAATGATCATGTGGTTCTGTTCTTTCAGTTTGTTTATATAATGGATCACGTTGATGGTTTTCCGTATATTAAACCATCCCTGCATGCCTGGGATGAAGCCTACTTGATCATGGTGGATGATTGTTTTGATGTGCTCTTGAATTCGGTTTGCCAGAATTTTATTGAGTATTTTTGCGTCGATATTCATAAGGGAAATTGGTCTGAAGTTCTCTTTCTTTGTTGTGTCTTTGTGTGGTTTAGGTATAAGAGTAATTGTGGCTTCGTAGAAGGAATTCGGTAGGGCTCCATCTGTTTCAATTTTGTGGAATAGTTTGGATAATATTGGTATGAGGTCTTCTATGAAGGTTTGATAGAATTCTGCACTAAACCCGTCTGGACCTGGGCTCTTTTTGGTTGGGAGACCTTTAATGACTGCTTCTATTTCCTTAGGAGTTATGGGGTTGTTTAACTGGTTTATCTGTTCCTGATTTAACTTCGATACCTGGTATCTGTCTAGGAAATTGTCCATTTCCTGAAGATTTTCAAATTTTGTTGAATATAGGTTTTTATAGTAAGATCTGATGATTTTTTGAATTTCCTCCGAATCTGTAGTTATGTCTCCCTTTTCATTTCTGATTTTGTTAATTTGGACACACTCTCTGTGTCCTCTCGTTAGTCTGGCTAAGGGTTTATCTATCTTGTTGATTTTCTCAAAGAACCAACTTTTGGTTCTGTTGATTCTTTCTATGGTCCTTTTTGTTTCTACTTGGTTGATTTCAGCTCTGAGTTTGATTATTTCCTGCCTTCTACTCCTCCTGGGTGTATTTGCTTCTTTTTGTTCTAGAGCTTTTAGGTGTGCTGTCAAGCTGCTGACATATGCTCTTTCCTGTTTCTTTCTGCAGGCACTCAGCGCTATGAGTTTTCCTCTTAGCACAGCTTTCATTGTGTCCCATAAGTTTGAGTATGTTGTATCTTCATTTTCATTAAATTCTAAAAAGTTTTTAATTTCTTTCTTTATTTCTTCCTTGACCAGGTTATCATTGAGTAGAGCATTGTTCAATTTCCAAGTATATGTGGGCATTCTTCCTTGATTGTTATTGAAGACCAGTTTTAGGCCGTGGTGGTCCGATAGCACGCATGGGATTATTTCTATCTTTCTGTACCTGTTGAGGCCCGTTTTTTGACCAATTATATGGTCAATTTTGGAGAAAGTACCATGAGGAGCTGAGAAGAAGGTATATCCTTTTGCTTTAGGATAGAATGTTCTATAAATATCCATTAAGTCCATTTGGCTCATGACTTCTCTTAGTCTGTCGACATCACTGTTTAATTTCTGTTTCCATGATCTGTCCATTGATGAGAGTGGGGTGTTGAAATCTCCCACTATTATTGTGTGAGGTGCAATGTGTGTTTTGAGCTTTAGTAAGGTTTCTTTTACGTATGTAGGCGCCCTTGCATTTGGGGCATAGATATTTAGGATTGAGAGTTCATCTTGGTGGATTTTTCCTTTGATGAATATGAAGTGTCCTTCCTTATCTTTTTTGATGACTTTTAGTTGGAAATTGATTTTATTTGATATTAGAATGGCTACTCCAGCTTGCTTCTTCTGACCATTTGCTTGGAAAGTTGTTTTCCAGCCTTTCACTCTGAGGTAGTGTCTGTCTTTGTCTCTGAGGTGTGTTTCCTGTAGGCAGCAGAATGCAGGGTCCTCGTTGCGTATCCAGTTTGTTAATCTATGTCTTTTTATTGGGGAGTTGAGGCCATTGATATTGAGAGATATTAAGGAATAGTGATTATTGCTTCCCGTTATATTCATATTTGATGTGAGGTTATGTTTGTGTGCTTTCATTCTCTTTGTTTTGTTGCCAAGACGATTAGTTTCTTGCTTCTTCTAGGGTATAGCTTGCCTCCTTATGTTGGGCTTTACCATTTATTATCCTTTGTAGTGCTGGATTTGTAGAAAGATATTGTGTAAATTTGGTTTTGTCATGGAATATCTTGGTTTCTCCATCAATGTTAATTGAGAGTTTTGCTGGATACAGTAATCTGGGCTGGCATTTGTGTTCTCTTAGGGTCTGTATAACATCAGTCCAGGATCTTCTGGCCTTCATAGTTTCTGGCGAGAAGTCTGGTGTGATTCTGATAGGTCTCCCTTTATATGTTACTTGACCTTTTTCCCTTACTGCTTTTAATATTCTTTCTTTATTTTGTGCGTTTGGTGTTTTGACAATTATGTGACGGGAGGTGTTTCTTTTCTGGTCCAATCTATTTGGAGTTCTGTAGGCTTCCTGTATGTCTGTGGGTATCTCTTTTTTTAGGTTAGGGAAGTTTTCTTCTATGATTTTGTTGAAGATATTTACTGGTCCTTTGAGCTGGGAGTCTTCACTCTCTTCTATACCTATTATCCTTAGGTTTGATCTTCTCATTGAGTCCTGGATTTCCTGTATGTTTTGGACCAGTAGCTTTTTCCGCTTTACATTATCTTTGACAGTTGAGTCAATGATTTCTATGGAATCTTCTGCTCCTGAGATTCTCTCTTCCATCTCTTGTATTCTGTTGGTGAAGCTTGTATCTACAGCTCCTTGTCTCTTCTTTTGGTTTTCTATATCCAGGGTTGTTTCCATGTGTTCTTTCTTGATTGCTTCTATTTCCATTTTTAATTCCTTCAACTGTTTGATTGTGTTTTCCTGGAATTCTTTCAGGGATTTTTGCGATTCCTCTATGTAGGCTTTTACTTGTTTATTAATGTTTTCCTGTGCTTCCCTAAGTGTGTTCAGGTCTTTCCTGAAGTCCTCCAGCATCATGATCAAATATGATTTTGAAACTAGATCTTGCTTTTCTGGTGTGTTTGGATATTCCATGTTTGTTTTGGTGGGAGAATTGGGCTCCGATGATGGCATGTAGTCTTGGTTTCTGTTGCTTGGGTTCCTGCGCTTGCCTCTCGCCATCAGATTATCTCTAGTGTTACTTTGTTCTGCTATTTCTGACAGTGGCTAGACTGTCCTATAAGCCTGTGTGTCAGGAGTGCTGTAGACCTGTTTTCCTCTCTTTCAGTCAGTTATGGGGACAGAGTGTTCTGCTTTCGGGCGTGTAGTTTTTCCTCTCTACAGGTCTTCAGCTGTTCCTGTGGGCCTGTGTCTTGAGTTCACCAGGCAGCTTTCTTGCAGCAGAAAATTTGGTCTTACCTGTGGTCCCGAGGCTCAAGTTCGCTCGTGGGGTGCTGCCCAGGGGCTCTCTGCAGCGGCAGCAACCAGGAAGACCTGTGCCGCCGTTTCCGGGAGCTTCAGTGCACCAGGGTTCCAGATGGTCTTTGGCTTTTTCCTCTGGTGTCCGAGATGTGTGTGCAGGGAGCAGTCTCTTCTGGTTTCCCAGGCTTGTCTGCCTCTCTGAAGGTTTAGCTCTCCCTCCCACGGGATTTGGGTGCAGAGAACTGTTTATCCGGTCTGTTTCCTTCAGGGTCCGGCGGTGTCTCTGGCAGGGGTCCTGCCGCTCCTGGGCCCTCCCCCACGGGAGGCCAGAGGCCTTATACAGTTTCCTCTTGGGCCAGGGATGTGGGCAGGGGTGAGCAGTGTTGGTGGTCTCTTCCGCTCTGCAGCCTCAGGAGTGCCCACCTGACCAGGCGGTTGGGTCTCTCTCTCACCGGGTCTGGGAGCAGAGAGCTGCTGCGGGCCGGGATCCGCGGGTGGGTGGTGACATTTAATTGTAACAGTTAGCCTGCTCTGTCATGAGAACCCAAGGAGGAGGCTTGCTTATTCTTCCCTCTGACCTGAATCACAGATGCAGAGGGTCACACACAAGCCCGTGTAAAGGGTGGGGAGACGGGTACCACGTTTCTGATACTTCCTTTCTTGTAGAGAGAGGGCATGCACACTTCATTCCACACGCCCAGCCACTGGATATGCGTCAGACTGCCGCCTTGAGGTTGCCTTCTGAGCTCCAGACAGTGGTTACTATGTAGGCAGCAGGTCCAGGGCAGACAAACACCTAATTTTTCCAAAGTAAAGCAGAAATATTGATTTTTGTGTAAATTTCTCAGTTTAAATTATATTGTGAGGGCCAAGAAAACCATGGCAGCTGAGGCCCAAGGGTTAATCTTCAAGTCTGTGTATGAGGTTCTGCAGAGGATGTTAATATCAAAAAATGTGAGTGACCTCCTGGAGTGGAGTCCTAGTCCTGTGTTAGTATTGCTGTCAGGGTGGCCTGAGTTGTTGTGTCCTCAAAATAGGGAAACTCTATGGGTGAGGTGCCTCCTTATAGTGCCTGGCAGTGCTGGCCTCCTTTCCCAGGCTACACACTCAGCCATTTAAAGACTTCGTATTTAGTTTTTAAAGAGAGAGGGACAGAGACACAGAGACACAGAAAGAGAGGGGTGGGGGAAGGAGGGAGAGAAGGAGAGGAGGAGGAAGAGGAGGAAGAAGAGGAGGAAGCAGCAGCAGAAGAAGAAGTAGAAGTAGAAGAAGAAGAGAGATATTGTATCTGTGTGTGTGTGTGTGTGTGTGTGTGTGTGTGTGTGTGTGTGTGTGTTTGTCTCTCTGTGTGTACAGTTCCTGTGAAGGCCAGAAAATGGCATCAGATCCTCTGGAACTGGAGTTGCAACACTTCCGAGCTGCCCAGCATGAGTGCTGCGATGCAACCAGCTCTGGAAGAGCAGCAAGTGCTCTAACCACTGGGCAAACCCTCCTCCCCACAACCGTACGCCTTTTAAAGGCAGAAAGTAGGCGACATGCCTTTACTACGAAGATTACTTTAAAAAGACAAAGTTTAGTTACATTATTTACTTTCTGTTTCCTTTTTAAAAAACACAATTTGCTTTATAAACTGCACATTTATGACCCCAAGTATGACATAAGCCACCATGGTCATCTGTCATGATAGGGCTCAGCGTTGGAGATCAAGTTGACTGGCTGCCTCTACACAGTATGGCCACAAATTCCCCCAACTCACTGGAGAGGTGAGTGGTGGATCCTCAATGTGCTCCCTGTGGTAACCGTTCTGTAAGTGTTTATTCAGTCTGTTTTCAATGGCAGTTCTGTGAAAAGGATGAGCAGCAAACAGATTTAGTCAACACTTCTGAAGCTCCAACCATGCACTAAATCCTCCACTACCTGGCCAACAAGTGGGGATATGGAAAGGGAGAGCTGTGCTGAGGGAAGTCGTATGGATCAGTGATCACACGGGCCAGCGGGGCAGCCCAGAGGGGGACGGACGGGCGGGCCTGAGAATACAGCGGAGTGAAGAGCACAGTGCTTGTCGGGAGGAACTGCTCCATCCTGGAGCTGAGGGAAGTTGTCCTTGAAGCTGTGATGGTCCCTGAGGTGAGTGACAAAAAGGGACCAGACTGTGAAGATCACAAAGGAGGCCTCATCTCGACAAGGAAAGAGATGAGGCCCGTGCTCTATGGAAATGGAGGACAGAGAGAAAGTTGGACGGTGCATTCAAAGCTAGCGATTTATCATGCGTATGAAAGCTCATCAGTCACTAGATGAGATACTTGTCTGCAGTTCTGAGATGTCAGAGTGGGTGCTGGGGACTTCAGAGCTCGCTCTCATAACTGTCTGAGGTAAACTGTTCTAAGACCAAGGTGGTTACCATGCTCAGAAACCTGGTTTTCTTCTGGGAGTAAAGGTGTTGAATGGTGCAGGAGCCGTACCGACTGTCAGAGCTTGAAGGCATGAACACAGTAAGAGGTGGCTCTCTTTCTCCTGTAAGGGTTATGAGAGCCATGGACAGATGGCTAACTGACAGCACGGCAGATGCTCGCCCATGTTTTGGTATCTGCACACAAGAGCTCAATGAACATATACCAGAGGGCAGCTGTGACACCCAGCCAACAAAGAACTGCTTCCCTCCTGTAGGGTGGTCTGTGAATCTGCTGGAGCCTTAGGCTTGATCATAATGCTGTGAGTGAAAACAGATGCCCTCTGCCCCTCTCCCTTGCTGTCTGAGTTACTGCTGTTGAGGGACAGGAGCTATGGCAGGTCACACACGTGTGCACACACACACACACACACACACACTCACACACTCACACACACACACACACACACACTCCTTCAGAGGCCCAGCAGAAGGCCTGTTAGACACTCCCACTGAGAGGGCTTGCTGCTGACAATTGCCCAGGAGACACAGTAGCGGCCAGGGCTTCGGGGTGTAGTAGTGTGTGGCACTTGCTCTCTTGACTGTTTCTTATCACAGTGAAAGCATCTGAGTGTTTAATAAAGAAAACCTCTCTGGATGCTTTTACGTCAAGAACATTCACTCAAGGAAAATGTCTAATGCTAATGGAGTGTGTTGTTAGACAGGAAAGTAGAAAATGGAGTCTTCCTAGTGGAGTACACTGAGTTTTCTTAAGGATGCGCCCCTGAGATATGCACAGCTATCACACTCTAGGAAGAATGACTGAATTGTGAGTGAGGTTTTAAAACTATGCATTTATTCTTGGAGAATTTCTTGCAAGGATTTTAAACTTATCTGCCTCTCTCTTCTCTTTCCCTCTCCAACTCCTCCCACTGTACCCAATCACATTCTTCTTCCAACTTTGTAGCCCCTCCCCTTAGTATAACTCACTGAGACCAATTAGCGCTGTCTATTTGCATATGGCGGATGAGTAACCTACCAGAGGCCATACCACGGCTTAGGGAGGGAGAGTCAGATCTCTTCTGGAATGGTGACTTTTGTTTGAAAACCAACTGGAATTTAAATGGGGACACCTGGAAAAACTGAACCAAGGACTGGCTACCCAAGACCTTAGGGAAGCCAGGGTAATTGTGTTAGGTTGATAAGGCAGTAGATCCTTATTTTACGAAGGGTTATAGTTAAATAGGTAAGGAGAAAAATTTAGGTCATGTATAATCTATCTGTAATACTTCATCAGGATAGCAGTTGACAAGGATAAGGAAGGTGGTAACTTGCGCTGGTGTGTTGTCCACTGTGCTATCTGCATGGGCCTATCCTACTGACATTTAATGTTTTCACACTGCAGCAGGATGCAGGGACCTGTCACCCAGTCAGCATGCTCTGCATTCACAGAGGTGTGGTTTCATGGTCTCCCTTGATACAGCTGTAGAGTGCAATGGGCCTGGAAACTCGGGGTTCTTTAGCTATGGGATAAGGGGGTGATTCTACGACTGTGGGAGGTGACGTCATTCAAAAGTAAAACTGAAACATATGGAACCTTAAAGTTAGTATTCTAAAGTTTTTGTTTCGACCCCAATTTTTGTTTTATTTTTATTTGTATTTTTTCCTATTTTTATTTTAAAAAACTTTGGAATTATAATATAGTTGCATAATTTCCCCTTCTATTTCCTACCCTCAAACTGTCCTATATACCCAACCTTGTTCTTTTTCGAATTCATGGCCTCCTTTTCTATTAATCATTGTTACATACATAACATATATACATACATACATACATACATACATACATACATACATGTGTGTGTACTCATAAGTACACATGTACACTGCCTTCTAACTTCATGCTTTATGAAGTATAATAATATTGAAGTACAGTTGCCAACGCCATTTTCTTTCCTTTCATGATATACACTCTACAACTCGTGTTGTATTAAACATGTCTGAAGAAAGCAATTGGCACTGTCTTGGGACCACCTGCATCAGCTCCTTTTTTGTGGCTGTGTTAAAACACCATGGCCAAAGACAGCTTAGAGAAGAGTTCATTTTGGCTTATGGGTTAGAGTGTCCATGACAGTTGCTCAGCTTTTCTCTGCACAGGAAGCAGAGAAGTAGCTGAAGTGGACAAGGCTGTGAGTTCCCAAAGCCTGCCCCAGGGATGGAGTTCCCTTCCTCAGGATTTCATAAGAATCAATCCTCCAGGTAGCACCACCACCTGGACACTGAGTCCCATCGCATGAGCCAATGGGAAACCTTTCTCTTTCAGACCATGACGTGTCTGTTTGCTTTACCTTTTCCTTTCTGATTTGGAGATGTGGCTGCCAACATTCCCCTTGCTATTTCTCCAAATGATGTGTTTCTGCAGAGGCTATCTGCCAGGGTTTTGTTGGTAAAGATTCCCCTGACTCCTTGGGATGTTTTGACACTGTCCTAGAATAAACCATTTCCTATTTCTGTGGTGCTGACTGTAGAGTCGGCAAATTGATAGCATAGTGTGGGCGACTCATATGACCTGACTACCAACGGAACAAAACATGTTTTGTGTCTCCCCACTTATATTTAACCAGTGGCTTCTCTCTCTCCCTCTCTCTCTTTTATTTTCAACCACACTAGGTGTCAGCAGTTACAGATTCTGTAATAAAGGGAACCCCACTGCTTGCCCCTTTCCTCTGTCTCAATACAGTTAAACGGTCAACAGCAGCTCCTTCGCTTCCTTCTCTTACACAAAGCACACGAAAGCAGTTTGATTTCGAAAAGTCCCAATTTCCTTTAATTAACCCTAACCCACCGGACTCTGCCCTGAAAGGCACAGTTGAGGTGATATGGAGTGAGCATTGCTTTGTGGGTGCATGGAGCTAAGAAATTCAAGGTCTGACTTCGAGACTCTGCGAAACCTTTGCAGAGAGCTCTGAGAATTAACCACGATGAGCACATGGCCTGTGAGCATGGTACAAATTCTTTCCAGCCAAGCCCCCTGGCCCCAAGGATGATGTAAAACGTAATCCGAGCCTTCAGAATGAGGTAACGCTTTGACATAGAGAGAGAGGGCAAAAAGCGGTTCTGTCTGTGATGAATGAGTATATCCAGAAGCAAAGACTGTTAGAGCAACTACAGATGGGGCAGTTTGGCTGAAGGAAGGGGTCCCACTGGGATTGAGCATGGACTTGGTAAACAGTGAGAAAATGGCTGTGGACTGAGCAGTAACTGACAGGAGCACACTGTCAGTGTTGACTCAAATGCAGGTTAAAGGAAGGTGTGACCAAGGCAAAGATATTATGTAACAGCCAAGGGATAAATCTTTGTGCTTCCTCTCTTCCCTCTCATTTCTTGCTGATTTTCTCCCATCCCTCAGCTTTTAGACAGCAAGGAACCCTCTCTTGTGATCCCTACTGGTCCACCTGTGGGACTGGGAACTCAGGGTACAGACAGAAGCAGCGGTCACAGAAGTCCTCCCCACACTGGGGCAGCTTTCAGGGACATGGAAAGGTCATGCAGAGAGGAAGTTTCTCTCCCAGTTATCAAAGGACAGAGCCAGAAACTCCTGAGAAGTAAATCTCATTTCCGAGACCAGGAAATAGAGCCCACAGAGGTAGGAAATTGAGGCACAGATGGTTGTCACAGCTGGTGGCCTCCCACTCACGTCCCTGGCTCTTTCCTAGCAGTTCACCTGAGACTCACGAACCGCACCAACCTCCCACATGAGTCCGAGTGTTTCACAGCCTCAGGAAGGCCCCAGGAATGAGCCAAACAGGATGCAGCCGGTGCGCGCGGATAGGTTTGGGTTGCTGCAGCTGACAGGCGTTGAGGATGCTGCAGATCAGAGCCGTCCCCAGAGGGTAATACGTTTGTCTGTGATAGGTCTCAGAGATGAGCACTGTTGACATATAGTCAGCATGTTTCCGTAGGCAGCATGCACATACATGTGCATGTGTGTTAGTGCCAGTTATACACAGGCTATTGTGTTGTCATTTCCCTCTGTGTAGCAAATTGTCCAAGTATTTGAGTTTTAATAGCCACAGTGGTTTTTTTAAATGAATGTAGCATTTATGTTTTTTCAGAAGGTTTTCCCTTATTAGCTATTTAGAGTGTTTATATTTTGGCTATGATAAATAATACTGTAACATATAGCTGTATATTAAATATAAATAAAATTACATATGCATAGAAAAAGTTGTGCTTATCTGTTTCTCTACAACTATTTGACAGTTCCATACATGTATATAATGAATTTTCATATCTTCACATTAAGTTCTGTCTCCCATCTCCTCCCCAACAAGTCTGCTCGTGTACTGGGATACCTTTCTATAAACATTATTACTGAACTGCATCTCCAGGAGGCTTTTCTGGTGAGGCACACTGGAGAGAACAGGGCATTAGGTGGGACAGCCGTGGCCTGTTCTTCCACCCATGGGCAGGGTTCTCTGCCATCTGTTAATAGTTCTTCTCATCTCTCCAAGCTGCTGTAAGTGATATGAGGTTGTGCCTTTAAAGCAGCTGACATCTTCATACTGCCGCCTATCCTGAGCCTTGGAAAGGTTTGGTGTACGAGTGTGTGCGTGTGTGTGCGTGTGTGTGTGTGTGTGTGTGTGTGTGTGTGTGTGTGTGTGTGTGAGACTGGGTGTGTTGAGTGAAAGAGGAAGATCTTAGATCAATATTCAGAAAAAAGTGAAATTGATTTACCAGTAGATGGTTTTTATCAGTAACAAACTCAGTGAAATAGAGACCTACTGAAAACCCTAGGTACTGACAGTGAAGACAGAAATGGAAGGCATTAAAATTATATGTTTTAGACACACACACACACACACACACACACACACACACACGGTCTTTCTTGGTACTGTGTAGTCCTGTAACCCTTTCTTATCTCTTTCCCCATGTTTCTCCTTCTTCAGAACTCACCTTCAAGCTCTACCAGCGGGCCAAGCATGTGTACAGTGAGGCTGCACGTGTGCTGCAGTTCAAGCAGGTGTGCGAAGCAGCACCAGACAACGCCGTCCAGCTGCTGGGCGAGCTGATGAACCAGAGCCACAGAAGCTGCCGGGACATGTATGAGTGCAGCTGCCCGGAATTGGATCAGCTAGTGGACATCTGCCGGTGAGCTGAGAGGGCCATGTGGGAGCCAAGACATGCCACCAGGGAATGCTCTTTCAATTACAAAAAGGCCGTAGTCTCATACCTTACACGGGTCCTTCCTATATGAGGACCCCAGTGCTCATGATACAGAGCCCCCATGTTCTTCCTGCAGGCCTGCGGGTGCTGTGAGACCTGGCCTTCTGGGGCTCAGAATTCCATCTGGAGCCAGTGTCAGTGTTAGCTGGTTAGAACCCTCAGGCAGCTTTTCTCTGACATTGGCATTTTATGTGTTTCAGAAACCCTTAGGAACCTAATGGAGTTCTGTTCTGGAGAGAGCCAAAAGAGGGTCTTGACCTTGAGAGTTCTGCTGGGGGAGGTGGGCTGGGAGAATCACCTGGAAAGCTCCTCTTGAGCTGCCATATTTATTTTGGGCAATTAGGGGAAATAAAGACCAAAGAAAGGCCAGTTTATAAACTTGGCTAAGACAGAAGTGTAGAGAGAGCCTCTCTCAAAATCTCCAGACCTCCCTGTAATTGTGCAACAATGGGGATGCTAGAGTCCTTCCCAGGGAGGTCCCACACTGACCTTGGAGAATTGAAAGGGAAATTGGAGGGGAATCAAATGACCCACGTTAGCTCACTCTGACGATGACACAGCCCTGCACGCAGCTAGCCAGGGAAATGTAATTAGGCACTTGGCGCCTGTGGCTTACCAGGCTCATGCCACACCCAGTCAGAAAGTTTAAACCCAGCAGCTAGAGTGGATCACAGATGGCAGTGGAACCTGCCTGGCCTGGCCAGGAGCTTGCACAGAGCATGGCTGAGGCACTTCCTGTCGACGACGACGTCAGCATTTACTCACTAATTGCCAAAACCCCTTCCAGAGCCCGTTTTATTTTAAATAAAAAAAGCATCAAGGGCCCAATAAATGGAAGAGACAAATACTGTTCAGTCTTGGACATAAGAGGAAGTGGGATGATTTATATAGAAATGAGGAATAAGTTGTCTTGGCTTGGAAGGGGGAGGGGACTTTGAATCCTCCCAGAAACAATATGGCTGGGATCTGCCAGCCTCCTGGAATTTTCCAGTGCACTTTCTTCTCCTTGAATGGCCACCAGCATTTCTGTGGGCAAAGAGATTAGTGATGATTAAAAAATAATTTGATTGCTTGTGATAAGTGTTGCAGACAGAGGCTGGAAGGGACAGTGACTGCTGGGGTTGAAGGCAGAGCCTTTATGTGGAGTGGTTGGAGAAGGCTTCTCTAAGGAAGCAACAGGCACAGAAGACCTGAGGGAACAAGCAGACAGGCTGTTATGTTTGAGGTGCCGCGGGGAAGGAGGGAGAGAGAACAGGTGAAGTCTGAAAGCTACATTGGCCTCATCAGCTGTGTGACGGAGTCACACTACATGACCCTGTCAACTGGAGGAAGGAGTCTGGCTTCCAGAAGAGAAAAGGGCAATGGATGTGATAGTTGAGTCTGTCCTAGATATGGTTGAAGGAAGGGTTCTAGATCATTGCCACCATTGCTCTGTGGGAGGAGAGGAAGGAACCAAGAGGACTGCTGGTGTTTTTTTCATTGAGAAATGTGTGGGAATAGAGCTTGAGTGGCTAGGATATCACCACAGAATCCCCACACTGGAGGTTTGTGTGACCTGAGCTAGACCACATTTCCAAAGTGGTCCTCAATAGTCAATAAGACAGCATAGAGGACATTTTTTTCTGCTCATCAAGAGAAAAATCAGTTTAAAACACAAAAGAAGGCCCAAGGGCTGAATGTGTGTGCTCCTGAGGCTTAGCATGAAAACTACTGGGAGTTGGAGGCCAACTGTAGCTACATAAGAGCCCCTCCTGTCCAGCCAGGAGCCGCAGGATGAGACCCTGTCAAGAAAGAAAAGAAAACCAGAAGGAAATTGCACTGATGTAGTTAGGTTGATTTTTTAAATTAAGTTAATGTTAGAATTTTTATTAGATGAGATGAAATAATGAAGAAGGAACTCTTTGCCCAATTATAAAATGTCTATTTTAAATGAACAAACTGTAAATTTAAATTTTAATGTAGAATTTCCTGAGGAACACAGAATAGTTTTAAAGCCAAGTCATGTGGGTCAGCTCATTTGTTATTGGTTCCTTGAGGGGAAAAAAGTTCCTGTTGGCCACTTGTTGAAATTAGAAAGGATTCCTCCCTGTATTATTGCTGTTACTGCCCGCTATTAAGGAAGACAAATGTCTCAGGATGAGAGTGGGTGCAGACATTCCTTTGCTCCGCTCTCTTTAGAAGTCTTCCCGCAGCCCTCATCCCATAGCTGGGCTGATCAGCCTCCTCCCCAAGTCAAAGTCATAGATGTGTGGTCTTTCTCTGGGTCACACGCTGACCTCCATGCCCTGCCATGGAGCAGGAAGAGTGCCACTGTACCTGTTCTGGGGACTCATAGCTCTTTAGGCAAATGACTTCACTCTAGAGTGTTGTGAGTGACTGACCGTTGTCTACAGCCATCTTGGGGCATTCGCCTATGACAGCATGCAAGGTTATTTTAGTTGGGCTGGTTGGCTGTAGCCCCCAGTGGAGGGCATGGCAGGGTCACAAACCCTCAGTGAGTATCCAGCCACATCCCACTCTGCCCTAATTGTACTTGGTCTCTGGGAGGGCTAGCTTATAAAGGTATGGGAAGACTAGAGGGCTGACTTCCCATAGGCAAAGGGGAAGCTCTCACCAACGGAGGAAAGGCTTTTGGGGGAACACTTGAGCACACACACCTCTGTAAGGAATTCCTTACCTGCTATATTAAGAAGCCAAATAAACTCATTGACTGTTCCTACCGAGTGAACATTGGAGAAACCAAACCTCTGATTGTTGTTGGGACCTTTGGAGGGGTACCTGTGCTGCATAGTCTCTTCCTGGGAAGGAATTTTAGGGACACTGATACACTATACACTCAATTTGCTCCACAAAAGGACTGCTTCTCAGTGGCCTTTGATGTTCTAAAACAAATCTGCTGACATGTTTTCTCATTCTTTCTTACATCAGCAGCTTTGGAAGACTGCAGTTTCTTGACTCCAAAGCCATCTGAAAAAAGTCTGTAGTCTAACTATAAACCTTGTAGAAATTATGCTGGAGGGTTTGTTTCCTGAGTGATCACCTGTTTCCAATGAGAAGAAACTGGGACTCTTTGCAGTGAAGTAGACACTGAACATTGTGCATATTTATCCAACATAATATCTGCACTTTAATATCCAGCTGCATCTGTTACAGCCTACCAGAACACCAGAGCTACGTTCATCCCAGGGATAGATATGAGAGCTCTGTTTGAATAAAACATACTTTTATAAGCCAGCCCTCCCAGAGACCAATACTTAATTTGAAATGCAAGGCATAATTTGCTGTTTTTCTCCCTTTCAACTTTGTAGCAGTTGGGTCTTTCTATCCTCACCTACCTATTCCTACCCCTCCACCCCTGATGCCTTATACCTGTTCAGAGCTTTATGATCAGCCCCCTTAGCTGAAAGCAGGACATTTGAGTAGAATGTAACGGGCCAGCATTCAGGTCTGGTTTCCTCCCAGCCCTTTGCTGTGTGAAGTCGTTGCATTGACAATCCTTTTTTATACCATTCTCCTCCTTTGCACAGTGGCCTGTGGGAGATTTCACATGCTATAGGGTTGTTTCTTGCAATTTTCCTGTTTCTACTCTGATCTGTTGTAGTGAAGGAGATATGTTTTTAAATTTTACTATTTTCTTGGAACTTCAAATATAAAAAAGTTTATTAAACAGCCTTGGCTCATCTATATTTTCTTCTTGATTTAACGCCTTTGTTGGGCTCCCAACTTAGACCTTTCTTGTAGTTTCAGAGACATGCAAAGGGCACTTTAAGAGCCAATGAGAAACAGTGCTGTCAGACTTCTCTGCCTCTCACTTTCTCTCTGTTGTTTTCTGTGTGTGAGTGCGTGCATGCATTCATGCGTGTGTGTGTGTGTGTGCTCATGTATGTGTGTGTGCAGCTGAACAAGGCAGTCTGCTGGCTCCTGATAAAATTACTTTGGTTTGTGAACAGCCATGTTGTTGACGTTTTTCTTTTTAAATTTCATATACAGTATATTTTGATCATATTATTTTCTGTCTCTCAGCTCTTCCCAGATTCTCCTTACACCCCTACCCACTTAACTCCATGGATCTTCACTCTGTTTAAAACAGCAGCAACAACAAAGATTTAAAAAAAAGAGAAAAGATGAAAATCTTGAGTTCTGATGAATTTGGACTTGGGGTGATAGAATTGAGCCCGTTCTCTTCCGCATCAGGCAGAGTGGCCACAGTGCAGACGGAGGATGCAGAGCTCAGTGTGAACTGACAGAAAGTTTGGGAAAGTGGATCTCTTGCAGCTAGACCAGAAATGACTTTCTTTTGAAATAATTTTTTTTTCTTTTTGTAAATGTTTTGAGACAGGCTCTCACTATGTATTTCTGTCTGTCCTGGAACAGGTTGACCTCAAACTTACTGGAACCATCCATCCTATGCCTTCCACCTGTTCCCCACCACTCTGTTCAAACTATTCAGGAAAGAAGTGTATGAAAATATCCCTAAATGGCCCGTGGAAGGCAGTTAAAGATCTGGTGACTTTTGCTAACAGAGCATCAGGTGGGCACACCGTCATCTAGAGCAGGCTGCAGTTGGCTTTAAGGATTCTATATACTTCAAGGAGCCTCCAATTTCTCCTGCCTTCTTCAGCTATGGTAGTGTTCGATGGGGCCTCCTATGGCAAAGTTTCTCCTTTAATTCAACAAACTACAAACAGGCCCTTTTCTATCTTAGGAGTAAAGACCATTCTAGAATCTCATAATTAAAGCAGCTTTTCAGCCTGGATGATGGGAGTTTGGGCCAAATTCAGCTAGAAAGCTATATAAGCTGCTATTTGAGGTCATCAGAAGTTTGGTAACCTTTTATGATTGTAAGCACGTTTTTCACACTTAAGAAAAATGCATTTGAAGAAAACAAATGGTTCAGTCACTGGAGAACATTGCCAGGGGAAAAGTGAGTAGCTAATGTGTAGAAATCCTGACTTCCTGGAGGAGGGGTAATGATCTATCTATTCATTGTAGTGATGTTTTCCAGGAAGTGGAAGGGAAAGGGGGACAGAATTGGGCTAAATTAATTATGAAGTTTTAAATTTATTACTAATTTGGAGTAAATTTCATTAGGAAAAATAATTGGAAGTGGTTTTTTTTGTTTTTTTGTTTTGTTTTTTTTTTAGCATAAATTACATATTTGAAAGGGAACTGATCCTTTGGTTCTGTTTAAGGCTTTTGCACTAGGTCAGTTCTAAGGTCTGAGACTATGGCAGACTAATGGCGAGACGTTTCTGGCTACATAGTAGTTTATATAGTTGCCTCCCTCTCAGTGAACATTTCATTTACTGGCAAAGGTGGGTCTGCTTGTTGGCTTAGTCCCAGAAAGTTCAGGGAAGATGGTATACACAGTTAGGATCACCACCCATTTTTGGGAAGGTTTGCATAATTTTCCATTAATCATTATGCAAGCCAACCAACCAACCTAGAGTTTACTAATAGGTTCTGTGCTAATAAATTTATGCAGAATAAACCTAGACTGTCAGTTCTAAGGGACTGGTTTTTTCTCTCACTGTGGTGTTAGGTATTGGATCCAGACCTCATACATGCTAGCATGCTTTTGACTGCTGAGCTGCATGCCCAGCCCTTAGCCCTAGTGTAATGTCAGTGTGTAAATGGGTAAGCTTTATGAACACAGCGGAGAGCAGGTTGGAGGTGGCTCATCAGTAAAGTGCCTGCTGTGCAATCACGGGACCTGGCTTGGTAGTCTCAGCACCCACATGAACATCCACGAGTAATAAGCAGCCAACACTGCAGTCTTAGCGAGCATTGTTGAGTGAAGGCAGAAGGCTCTCTGGGGCATGTTGGGCAGCTGGCCTTGAAGAATCAGTGAGCTTCATGTTTAGTGAGAGTCCCTGCTTCAAAAATGAAGTGGTGAACAGTGGAGGGAGGAACCAGATGTTGACCGCTGTGGTACATACCTGTAATGTGTACATACAGAAACATGTACACATGCATAACTCTCCTCTCTCAACAATAAACAGAATGCAGCTGAAACAGCTCTAGGGATTTCCAATGTCCAATGCTGTAACAGTGATTTTGATTTACCCTCTTTTGAGGTGACCCTCTGATTCCCTGTGTCATTTATATCCACTGTCCATCTTCTTACTTCCTTTCCTAACTGACTAGAGCCTTGCTACACAAGTTTCACGTGGTTGGTGTGTGGCTGTACGGGATCCAGCCTTCGGCGGTGACTCTGGTCTGTAGGGCAGGCACTGGTGACAGTTATTATTTGCCTTCAGTAGCACTGAGTAGCTCCAGATGTCACCAAAAAAAGTTCTCCGTCCTGAGTGCTAGGAAAAAAACTTGTAAATTATATTAATTTATATTTCTTGTGTCTGTGGCATCTACACGTGTGAGAGTGTACATGTGTGTAGAGATCAAAGGCAATCTTTATCCATAGCTCTCTATCTTTTTTTTTTTTTCTTTTCTTTTTTTTCGGAGCTGGGGACCGAACCCAGGGCCTTGCGCTTGCTAGGCAAGCGCTCTACCACTGAGCTAAATCCCCAACCCCCATAGCTATCTTATATGTTTTTAAAATTCTATTTCCCCACCTTACTTTTTGAGATAGTCTCTGCAGAACAGAGAGCCCCTAATTCTGTTAGACTGGCTGACTCCTGAGCTTCAGGGACATGCCTGTCTCTATTTCTTCTTACCAACGCTGCGCTTACAGATCTGGGCTGCAGGGCCCAACCTTTATGTGTCTGCTTGAGTGGAAGATGCTCCTTTCTGAGCTATCTCTTGAGACACCAATATATATTTCTTAAAGCTTGGAATTCATGACTACCCCCACCCCAACATTCTTTTCACAGAATCCGGGAAGAGGATGTGTTCTGTATCAAGTAAATTGCTATTATTTTTGCTTATTGGTGATAATGCTTTGTTTTCTCGTTGTTTTAGGAAGTTTGGGGCCAAAGGCTCACGACTTACTGGAGCCGGATGGGGAGGCTGCACTGTGTCCCTCGTGCCTGCTGACACGCTGTCCAGCTTCCTCGCAAGCGTGCATGAGGCTTACTACCAGGGGAACATGTCCCGCCTGGCTCGGGAGAAGCATAGCTTGTTTGCTACCAAGCCTGGAGGTGGGGCCTTGGTTTTCCTTGAGGCCTAAACAATGTCAAACATCTCAGAGAAACTATTTCAGGCATTCTGGAGCTGGCAGGACTTCCTGTGCCACAGTAAATCAGCCCCCTTTCTATTTTGTGTTGTGAAGTATGATTGCTATTATCAAGGTGCATTTCCAAAGAAATGGAAAACGAGGCTTCGTGATGACTTCTTTTCCTTCTTCCATGTATTTTTATGAATCAGAGCCAAGGATATGCTTACATCTTTGAAGTATGATTAAGATTTATTGATGTGAAGATTTTAAAGATGAACAGCAAAATGTACTTTTAGTTGTACACTCTCCTCCAATTAAATTGATAGAGCTGAATGAACTGTGTGTTGTTCTTAAATAGTGGTCGCTCCTGGCTTCCTTTAGCCCTCCTTCTTCCACAGAGTTGAAGTCTTCTGACATGGCAGGGGATGACAACGATGAATTTGGTGACTGCAGTGACTGTAGCGACTCCGATGGTGATGCTGATCCTCTGTATTCCTCTTTGAGTTTAGCCTCAACACGCTAGGAACAAAGTGCATAGCTAAGGGTTTGCAGACTAGACACACCGAGTACACTTGAATGTCAGATTTCTACATCTCTGAAGATGGTGAGGGTCACTTTGGGAGGAGGGGCCAAAAGATAGATCTCAGAGGGTTTCTTCCCACTAGCACTACCACTTGTCTGATGCCTTTCCATCCTGGCAGTCCCACCCACCCCTCACATCCCTCTTGTGCTGCCTGGCAAGGCCTGTTTGTGTTTACCTGTCCTCTAGATGTGCAGGATACAGGTTGGGTGAATAGTCTAAAGTGTGAACTGACATTGACAGTGGTGCAGTTAGGGCAGAAGTGTCTGGCTGGTCACATGGTGACAGACCAATGACAGACTTCCAGAAGCCTTTTCTAAGTTACTTTGGTAGGATAGGGAAATGAAAGAAGGTTTTGCTAAAAGACTAAGGTGACAGAGGTAGCTTGTATTGTGGCTGGAATCACTATGGTTTTTGTTTCTTATGATTATGTTGGCCCATTAAGAGGCATTCGGAGACTGAGTGTTTTCACCTGCCTGTTTCCAAAAGACATAGGCACACCATAGTATTTCTTAAAGGACAAGTCACTGGGAAACCAAGATCCACCCTAAACCAACTCCTGACACATTTCCTTCTAAATACCTGAGCAACCTTGTATAAAATTTGTTGAGTTTTCTTAAGCACAATAATCTAAGATCTGAATTTATTTAAGGTTATGATCCTGTATATTTTTAATGACCTGTATTCCCCACAACTAATTTGTGGTTGGTTTAGAATTCTATAAAAAAAAAAAAACAAACTTGAATCATGTGTCACTGCTCTGTTAGTCCATTTAATGATTTTCACCATTCAATTCCTTCACAGGAATATGATAGAAATGTTAAGCAATTCTACATGTTCAGTGTGTATATCTTCATGTGGACTCAGTCTTTCTACATGTTCAGTGTGCATATCTTCATGTGGACTCAGTCTTTCTACATGTTCAGTGTGCATATCTTCATGTGGACTCAGTCTTTCAACATGTTCAGTGTGCATATCTTCATGTGGACTCAGTCTTTCAACATGTTCAGTGTGCATATCTTCATGTGGACTCAGTCTTTCTACATGTTCAGTGTGCATATCTTCATGTGGACTCAGTCTTTCTACATGTTCAGTGTGCATATCTTCATGTGGACTCAGTCTTTCTACATGTTCAGTGTGCATATCTTCATGTGGACTCAGTCTTTCTCAGTCTTTCTACATGTTCAGTGTGCATATCTTCATGTGGACTCAGTCTTTCTACATGTTCAGTGTGCATATCTTCATGTGGACTCAGTCTTTCTCAGTCTTTCTACATGTTCAGTGTGCATATCTTCATGTGGACTCAGTCTTTCTCAGTCTTTCTACATATTCAGTGTGCATATCTTCATGTGGACTCAGTCTTTCTCAGTCTTTCTACATGTTCAGTGTGCACCCCTCCACAGGGACGCAGTCATTCGAAGTGTTCAGTGTGTACACCTCTATAGAGAGCCCAGTCTTTCTAGGAGTTTTGCCTTTGGTGAGGTACAGAGTCTACTGAAACTATTCTACTCTAGTTTAGCTTCCTGATTGTTAAGATTGTTTCAAACCTGCCTTCAGTACCTGATGTTCTAGAAGTTGTGGGACATACCCATCTCTTCTGTGAAGAGTAGGGATGGGACCAAGGGCATCGCTTCATAAATAAATGGACTTTGAGCAAGTCTCTAAAGGACGGCTAGACTTTGGAAGCTAGTGAATAGGCAGTGCAAGCCAGCAAAGCTGGGTATAGCCTGTGGAAGGCTCTGGGAGTGCAGGCTTTGCTTTAAAATGCATTTAGGAATCTTGTCAGCTGCACTGGCAGCGTTCAGACTGGAAAACAGGCCACATCTGGTCCACAAATGTATTGTTTGGCTCATTAGCACTTGAAAATGTGGGCTCTAAGTCTGGATTATTGTTGGAAGCTTGAGAGAAGACTGATTTCCTGCAGGTAAGGATGAGAAAGGGTGAGGGACAGTTGTGTGTCCCATGAAGAAGCATGTCCTCTGCAAAGTGCACTGCTGCGGCTCTCACATGTGATAAGAGCTCATGGCACTGTTCAGTAGTAGGGAATACAACAGAAAATGGGAATAAGGAATAATGCTTAAAAAAGGACAGTGATCCTAAGTGTCTAAGAGAAACACAAGAGTGTTTCGTGCCTTCGAGGACCTTTCTGTACAAGAATCGTACTTGCCCCATTTTTGCTATTAGACTGGTTGCCAGTGGGATTGCTCTGGAGTCTGGACTGCAGAGGGGAAACCATTCACACTGGATCTCTCTATCTCTGGTCTCAGGTAGTGTAGCCTGCTAGTTTCCTGCATGCTGGTGTCTTTCCCCTCCCCCTTTGGACAGCATGATCCTTCAAATTTAACAGGACTGCTCAGAAGGCTTGGAAAAGCAGAAAAGGGGCAAGAGCTCTCTCACCCCTCTTTCCTCCTCACATCTGAGTTCTGCTAGGAGTCTTGTCACAGTCTTTATTGTGTTTGGGTGAGTTGAGGGTGAGAGACATTCTTTTCATATAGCCGATGCTATCATGTAGCTTTCTTGAATTATTAATAAACAATAAAATACAACTTCAAGCACCAATAATTTCCTCTAGCTTCTAATCCAATTTCATTTGATGGGGTCTTAGCTGCAGAAATGGTCTCAGGGATTTATATTAGAAGCAAGAAATGAGGACAGTGGGCATGAGCTTATGATGACTCGAGATGGATGATCTCCCCTGCAGTGGACAGTTGATAAGAACGTGTTGTTTCTGCCACTGCAGCTTGGGTGTGACCATGCATTGCTAGTGAAACATTGTGAGGTTTGGATGTGAGAGGCAGGGGAGAGAACTCTCAATTATTTCCAGGAAAGAGGAAACTTACCAGCTTATGTAGAAAATTTTCAAAATCATTTTTGACTTCTTGGAGATTTTTGGAAGCCTTTGCTTGGAGCCTAATGGAATAAAGAAAAACATTTAGGCAAACAGACTGTTCATAGGTATCTCCTCACCAGGATTTGCAAAGACTGAATGCGGTGTGCTCTTGTGAGCACATTAACATGTTAATCACCTACCTCATTACAACTGTAGTCAGCAGGGGTAATTTTTATTCTTTTTACCAATGAGGAAACAGGTTCAGATAGGCAAAGTTCCTGCCACTACCTCATATAGAAGGCTAGAAAGCAGACGCCTTTAATCCAAGCATTTCTTTGAAGCCTTTTTTCCTACCTCCTTTTGACTCTCATCCTAGGAGAAGACTGTCCCCTTCAGTTAGACATGTCATGTAGCATCACCCTACCTGCCAGATCTTATGAGGACTTTACACAATGGCATAGGGCAAGAAGAGAAGGAGATGGCTAAGGCTCATTTGTGCCAGGGTGGGAACTAGGCCAAGGTCCTTGAGGATGGATCCCAAGGATCTTCAAAGTTTTGGTTTGCAACTACTCAATAGAGAAACACCTTTCTTTTCCTTCCTTCCTTCCTTCCTTCCTTCCTTTCTTTCTTTCTTTCTTTCTTTCTTTCTTTCTTTCTTTCTTTCTTTCTTTCTTTCTTTCTTTCTTTTGTGGTGGTTGGACTTTCTTTGGTTACTGGGAATCTAGACCATTTACAGGAGAGGCTGGCCAAGTTTCAGTCTCTCGAAGAGGCTTAAAGGGCTGCAGCATCTGTTTGGAGGGCCCTCAGCCCACCTCAGCACTCTGTACTCTCTCATCCTATACCACAATTTATAAAATAAAATTAAAACAGATAAATTATCCCTGCTCCACTGGGGCAACATGTTTTCATGTAGAGAAGCAGCGGAGACAGAGGTGACACAAGGCTGCAGTCCCACAGAAGCCAGTAGATTTCTACGTCTTTCCCAGAAAGGACATAGTCATAGGTTAAGTCCTATAGTTGAAGTAAAAATAGATATTCACAACTAATTAGGACTTAAGTTGGCAGGAGGGTGATTTTTTTCTTTTTTAAAATAAAAGGAGTTGGTGTGTTGCTTTAGATCAACCCGTGGGTAGCAACCCCTTTCCACAGGAGCAGTTAAGACATTGGAAAACACATATTTATAGCATTCATAACAGTAGAAAAATTACAGTATGAGGTAGCATGAAAATAATTTTATGGTTGGGGTCACCAACCTGAACTGTATTAAAGGGCAGCAGCATTAGGAAAGGTGACAATCGCTACTGATGAACTGCTAAGTAGGATCTAATGCTTTGTAGATACCAAATACAAAACAAACCCACTGTGGGGTTCTCTGAATTCATTTGTCAATTAAAATGATTTAATGATTTAAGCGCTACAAGGCAAGTGAGAGACACACCGGTCAAGCTCCTTGTCGATTTGTTCCTGTTGCTCTTTCAGGAACTTGATGTCGTCTTTGATTCTTTGCTTTACTCTGTAAAATATAAATAAACTCTATAAACATTTGGAGTTAATATTTAAAAATTAAGCAGTGGGTCCTGTGTGGGGAAGAATACATCAATGGGCCCTCTGTTCCCCTTAGCACATCAACTGGTGTGCTAAGTCCTCCCCACGGTCCCTTTTGGAAGCATGGGCCTGTGGTGCTGCCAGGCCCCTGGTGTGACCTGAGACCTCCCTCACTGCTTCTCTCAGGGATGCTTTGCACTGGAAGTGGGTGTGTGGGAGTGGGTTGTTGAGGCCCCACAGGGAGAGGAGTCCAGACTGTGTCTTGCATTCTGGGTAGGACCTCTCTGGCTGCTCCTTCATTCCCGGCCCCTGAGTAGCATTACACACCCAGAGCTGGCTCTGGTCCTTCCTTCCCCCAAGGCAACAGTCTTTAGACAGTTACCTTGACACAATGAGGTGAATCATGCCAGATTTTTCTTGTAAAAATTCATGGGCATTCTTGCATAGCCTGTTCCTAACTCCAGCACATAAAAGTGTCATGACCGCCTAGGAGCAAGCACTTAGCTCAAACACAAGCAGAAAATGTTCTCCGAGAAAACACTTTCCAGGAGTCTACCCTGTCTCGGTCTCTTGAATACCACCCCAGCTGCCACCCCAGTTCTAAACACTATGTCCACAGAGCACGACCTTCCTGCTTTTCAAGGTTTATCTTTGCAAGTGGTGATACTGTAGTGTATTGTTGATATAGGACATCTAGTCTCCTTACATTGGGGTGAACCCCACAGCAAGGCTTCCTACCCTCTCTAGTCCCTGATACTGGTCAGGTCCACTCTTAACTACATGGACACTTGACATAGGAGAAGAACCTGGGAATGTATAAGATGTTAAACAACAAATGCTCCTCATCAGTAGAGATCAAGTTCAGGCAATTTATGCTCTTTCTTCTGGTTATCAAACATACCAAAGCCACAATGTTGCTCAAACTTACCTCTTAAAATCCTTTTTGTTATCTGCAAATTTTCTTTTGGCATCCTTGATGATTTCACAGTATGTTGGAGCAGGCGGTGTGCTGGACTTACAGTTAAGGACTGGTTTCTAGTTAGGGATGTTTGGGAAAGGTAAATGGGACCCTTCTCGGGGAAATCACAGGGACAATCTGGCCTGGTTTCCTTTTTTGAGGCCTCAAGTGTAAATGTGCATGCTATGTCTGCTGTAGAGAAAGCCTAAAGCAAACACCATTTTTCAGATTGCTTTAAGCTTGTTTCCTTAGGCACTATAATTTAATAGTTTCATAAGCCCTGTGTGTGGGGTGTGTGTGTGTGTGTGTGTGTGTGTGTGTGTGTGTGTGTGTGTGTGTTTTCAAACCAGAGTTTGTGAAAGTTTTAGTAAGGTTTTGTCCCCTTGCTTGGGTATTCACTGAGGACTTCAGTCTCCTCTGGGAGACGCAGAGGGTAACTGCTCAGTTAACCTGGCTTCTTTCAATGCACAGCAGAAAGACAGGAGGCAGAGGAAACATGCCAGAGGTTTCTGAAGAAATTTAAAAAACAAAACTGCTATGGGTGGATTTGGAAACTATGACATAATGAGAGCATCTGTGCTCTCCTGTCTGCTGTGGGACTGTTCACACTGACACAGAAATAACCCGAGGCTCTGACAATAGGGACAGAAACTGCAGTGTAGATACATACAATGAGATACCTGCTGCCCCCAAGACTCTCGCCATTGTCACGAGATGGATAAGCCTAAAGGATATCATGCTAAGAGAAGTCCCTGTGTGTGGTGTGAGAAAGCTTGGTAATGGGTGATGGATTGAGGCCAAGAGTGCCAGCCTGTGCCAGGCTTTAAACTTTCCCCTATTCAGTCAGTGCCGAACTAGAAGGTTGGCAGTACCCATAAGCATGTTATATCAGTTTATCAAGCTAGCTGGCTTATGAATTACACGCCAGACATGGTAGCAAGCTAGAGTAAGTGAAGGAACTTTCAAGATACCATGTGTAAAGTAGAGGGAGGTTGAGGTCACCAGAGGCTGGCCTTGGAGTGGGGAATGAAGGCAAGGAACATTTGCTGGCTTTTCCAGAGTGAACATGGAGGGTGTGAGAGAGCGCTCCTGCTTGGTGGGTTCTAGCAGGCCTACTCCAGTGACATCCTGTGCTCTTAGGTCCTTGTAGGTCCAGCCCCTACCCTGCTCCATAGGTAGAGGAAGGACCTGCAGCCTCTGGCCTTGAAGACTTGGGCTTTAATCTGCTCTAGGCCCAGCCGTGGGCCTTAGACCAGCATGGCTTGGGCTTTAACTTACTCTAGGCCCAGAAGTGGGCCTTAGACCAGCATGGCTAAGCTTACACACAGGCCTGACACAGGCCAGACAGCGTTTTGTCTTAGGCAAGTCTCACTTAATAGAAATAACTTACTGGATAGAGGAGTTGAGGGCTGGGAGACCACCTGTGCTTTGCAGAGGCCATCCTAATAGCCTTTTTGCTGGCAAGCATTCAATTGGAGACTGGATCCTCAGTTCCAGTGTGCTGCCAAGGGCAATCCATTTCTCCAGGAGAGAGTCATTGTATGTGTGTGTTCCGATGAGAACCACTTCTGAGGGCCAGGCTCATCTGCTTGGGTTTCCTGTTCTCCGTTGATTACTCTACTAATAATGTGTGGTCAGAAGCGTACCTGTCTTCAGGATAATGATGTCTGGAGATCTGATAACCTGTACAAGCCACTTTCTCTTCTGGCTTAAGTGAAGTTGCCAAATGTGTCTACCAGCAATAGCTGATTCATGATATAAGTCAAATCTGGAAGGTAACATTTCAAAAGAAAACAACCCCAGGCTGTGTCTAGGTCACTTCCTGTCAAATTCTGGATTTGACATGTGATCCTTCAGTTATATTTTCTATTCTTTCATGAATAGTCAACATTAAAAGTACAGCAGTTTTCAAATCTTAAAATGAAGCGATGCACATCTCACCTTACTTCAGAGGAAGCTAAGTCTTATAAAACCTATTCATTTGGATAAATAATTCATTCAGCAAACTTAAAAAGTATATTTAATTAACTTTGCTAGTATACACCTGTCATCCAGCACGTGGGAGGCTGAGATCACAAATTCCAGGCTAGCCTGGGTTATATAGCAAGACTTTGCCTCAAAACCACAAAATATTAATGTACAGATACAATAGAAAAAAACAACATAATCAAAAGATAAAACTGCCCCATGTTCCTGCATTCCCCCAAACTGAACTGGTTTCCCCTTTCTTGTGTCTGAATTCATGTGCAGTGCTGTCTCGGATTATTTTAACACAACAGTTGGTGTCTTACAACCACGGTATCACAATTCTTCGTGCACATAGCTCAGTGTTAACTGCTGTAGACAGCCAAGATTTGTTGCTTCTTCTTCTTCTTCTTCTTTTTTTTTTAAAGATTTATTTATTTATTTTATGTATACAAGTACACTTCAGACACACCAGAAGAGGGCATCGGATCCCATTACAGATGGTCGTGAGGCACCATGTGGTTGCTGGGATTTGAACTCAGGACCTCTGGAAGAGCAGTCAGTGCTCTTAACCACTGACCCATCTCTCCGGCCCTGATTTGTTGCTTCTTGTTGAGATGTTGCCAGGCTGGTCTTGAACTTGTGGACTCAGTTGATCCTTCCACCCCACTCCCTAGGAAGTTGGCACTACAGGCAAACACCACAGTGCTCTGCTGAAGGGACTGTTCAAATGTTTGCAAAACTGCGCCCGTGCCCGGGGTGCTTTCAGGGCTGCGTGTTGTATCTTGGTGTTTGTATAGGAGCTCATACATTGTCCTTCTCAAGGGCCTAGCGGTAGAGGCCTGCATCTACCCTTTCAGGTTAGTTGGCAGCAGGAGGCAGACACATGAGAGGGAAAAGGTAGTCTCACTTCCTACCAAGCAAGAGTCTTGCAATTCAATCTCTACCAAACCTTCCCTCAATCATGAAGTAATCTGCCAGCCCAGAGCAGAGGATCTGAGGTCAGCAAGTTGCCTCCACTGCCAGGAGCACTCTCTGTGCAGTAATGCACAGAAGGCCTTGGCTTCTCTGGGGAAGGCTGAAGAAAGTCCTGTCATTGTGGTGGTGGCGGTGGGGGTTGAATAATTAGTTAGGCTTTGCTTTTCCAGGTAGAGATGGATCTTGCTAAAGTGCTCAATCTGGAATGCAGCCACTTCCTGCTGTTATTTAATCGATCCCCTAGAGTACTTGTTAGAAGTTCAAAGACTTTGTTCCCTTGTAAAGTTCTTCTGTGTCCTGAGTATGGCTTCCATGGGTAAGCTTTTGTGACATGATTTATTTGGCATGTTGTGGGACTGGGTTTTCCAAGAAAATACTATTGGTACTAAAATAGAGTTATGCTTCAGTTCCTAAAAATGTTCAGGTTTTAACATGTGGCTTTATTGAAATGAGTTGGGTATAAGTTCTTCATAAGGACATTCTGAGTCTTTACACAGCTTGATCCTTGTTGCCCATTTGAACATACAGTGAGGTTCTGGCCTGTATTATGCTGGTGCTGCTGACGACCTCAGCGTTCTCTTGTATTTTCAGTAGACTTTTGTTAATGTGTGTTAATGAATGTCCTAATTTTTATTCTCTTCACACACTTAAAGCCACAATTATATCCCAGCTGAAGAAACACGGAGTACTTAAAAGTTGTAAATTATGAGTAATGGCTGTTTTCTGCCCCCCCCCCAGGAAGGCAGTGGCGACAGCGCTTCTCAGTTCTTTGGTCTGGATTGGTCGAGCACTTCATTCCTCGTGCATGGCTCCAAGGACGCGTGGCAAGCCACTCCATGGGGAAGGAGCCATTTGGGGACAAATCAAATTGTTCTCTTCTGGATGTCACAACTGCTGTGGTTGGGCTGTACCAAACCAAGACTGAGAGAGATATCCTATAGACCTCAAATCAGGGGCCTGGAGTCCTTGTAGCAGGATAGAGTCAGTCACAGAAGTGGTGGGGCCCAATTATAGATGAAGAAATTGAAAAATTGAAGAAGTCTTCTAATTGAATCATTGCCAGACATGGCAGCCAGCCACAGACAACATGGACGGGAAGGCAGAGACTGTCACAGTAAACACTCCACCTGATATATAGGTTTTCTTTTCTTTCATCAAGTCTTAGAGTAGAATGCCAATGCACAAACCAAGGGCTTCAGTATCAATAGCAGCTTCACTATGTAACGCAAATAAATAAGAGTAATGTCCTGAGCGTCTCAAGTTTTCTCTGATCCCGAGTGGTCGCCTCTCCCTTTGTTCTGATCAGTGTCCTTTGCAGACACAGATCTTTTCTACTACAGTGTCCTTCTATGTAATTCATGGACTTTAGGGAGAATCTCAGAATGACAAATGTTCTCTCTCTCAAAAAAAAGTAGCATATGGGATGTGAGCTTGCATGTGTATGTATGTATGTATGTGCACGTGATACATGTCTAATGTTGTGCATATGTGACACGTATGATATGTGTGATGTGTATGTGTGCTATTCCTAACAAATACAGCAAGGGTCAAGGCTGTCAGAAGTATTGGGTGCCACTTTATCAAACTGAACACACCCAACATGATCCCAGGTTTCCTGTCCATGTGTCTGTGTGTCTGTCCTTTCATCATTCCCTCAAAGTCCATCATGAGGGTCCAGGGCCTAAGCAATAGGGAGACACACTGTGGTTGTCCTTGCTTCTCTGTCAGCTACTGCTGCTTCACAACTGTGAGAGCCATGGCCGCTGTGCGGGGGGCTCACATCAGCGTCTGTTCTCTCGAGAGTGGGTGCTGGTTAGGTCAGCTGACCTTCCAAGAGCAGAGAGGCGATGGATGCCTCAGTTCAGGCTCAGGAGAGGGTCAAGGCAGCACTGGGTGCTCAGTGGGAAAGGAGAGCTCGGCTTTTGGGGGCAAAATTGGGAAGCCTTATGCCAGGTAGGAAGAAAACATGACCAGACAGGAAGGAAAACCACCAATGTGTGTCGGTGTGACAAAGAGACGGAGAAAGAGACAATATATAACTGGAAACTGACATGAATTCAACGAAATCCATCCATTTCTGAATATGCTAGAGCCTCCTCCTCTCTCTGGGTTCTGGAAACCTTGTGTTTAAGACCCCAGAGAAGAAACACTCAGACTGTACTTAAAGTCTACAGACTTCAGCAATGTGAGTTTCCGGCTAGCCTGGGCTACAGGAGAGACCCCGCCTCAGACCAAAAAGAGAAAAGGAAAAGAGAAGACAGAAGAGGGGAAGTTAGCTGAGAACGAGATTATTACTGGGCCGGCTTCGCACTGGGGGTTCATTACAGTCCTATCTCTAAGGACTAAACTTTTTACTTTTCCACTTAAAAGTTTTTTGTTTCTTTGTGTTTGAATAGTCGGATGCTAAAGGTGCTGGACCACTGGGCCCAGGCCCTTCTCAGCTGATGAGACTGAGCAGGGGCACTTGATATAAACTGGGATTCTTATGCTTCTCCCTCCTTTCCTCTTATATCCTTCCTTCTTTCTTCCCTTCCTTTGTTCATTCGTTCCTTCCTCTTCCTTCCCTCTCCATGTAGCACTAGTTGACCTGGAACATGGATTCCTCCTTCCTCTCCTTCCCCAGGACTAAGATCACAGGCACATACCACCATGTCCAGTCATTTTACTTTGTTTCTTGAATTAAAAACACATGCCCAAACTGTTCCTAAGTTTCTAGGATGAACATGTTTCCTGTTCACTCTTATTTCCTCCATTGAGACACTGAGAGCTGTAACTGTTAGGTCTCAGACCCTTCAGATGTCTAGAAATGAGCTCGAGCTGTACTATAGGACCCTGGTGGTTAGATGGAAGCCAGCACTCCTCAGGAAGTGTGTATGGTTTCCATCCCACAGCGGGAGTCCCTCCCCTTTGCTGCTCCTCATCCTTTTTTTTAAATTTTTTATTATATATTTCTTTACTTACATTTCAAAGCTTATACCCCTTCCTGGTTTTCTGTCCATAAGCCCCCATTCTCTCCCCTCCCCCTCCCCCATACGGGTATTCCCCCTATAGATCCCCCTTATTGCCCTTTCCCATATACCCCTGCACTGGGGGGTTCAACCTTGGCAACACCAATGGCTTTCCCTTCCACTGGTGCCCCAACAAGGCTATTCTCTGCTACATATGCAGTTGGAGCCCTGGGTCAGTCCATATATAATATTTCGGTAGTTGTTTAGTCCCTGGAAGCTCTGGTTGGTTGGCATTGTTGTTCTTATGGGGTTGCAAGCTCCTTCACCTCTTTCAATACTTCCTCTAATTCCTCCCAAGGGGGTCCTGTTCTCAGTTCAGTGGTTTGCTGCTAGCATTGACCTCTGTGTTGGACATGCTCTGGATGTGTCTCTCAGGAGAGATCTATATCCGGTCTCTTTTCACATGCATTTTTTAGCTTCATCAATCTTATCTAGTTTTGGTGGCTGTATATATATATATATGGGCCACATGTGTGTCAGGCTCTGAATGGCCATTCCTTGAGTCACTGCTCTAAACTTTGCTTCCATATCCCCTTCTATGAATATTTTCCCCCTTTTAAGGAGTGGGGACATCTGCATTTTGGTCATCCTTCTTCTTGAGCTTCCTGTGGTCTGTGGATTGCATCTTGGGTAATTTGAGCTTTTGGGCTAATATCCACTTAGCCCAAGTGTGTTTTTCTGTGATTGGGTAACCTCACTCAGGATAATATTTTCTAGTTCATTCCTTATGGCCGGGGTTTGTTAGTCCATGTTCTCCAGTCCTTTCGAATCCCTGCTGTCTTGCACTTTCCCATCTCTCTCACCCCGTGCGTGCACTATCTCTTGCTAATCCCACCACTCTCTTCTCTCCCTCCCATGTCCTGGCCATGTTTAGTCTGTTTTCGTCTTTCTCTGCTCTGGACTCCTCCAAATGTCTCTGGACATTCTCTCTTACCTACAATAAAAATCTTGACCCTATGGGGTGGTCATGTTGGCAATTTCCTTTTTGTGAATGCACCTCCTTGCATGTGAATAGTAACATGTTTATTAATGTAGAATCCAAACATGGCTAAGAAGTCAGAAATGGCCCAGTCTAACCACCAGTGCCACTGAACTCTTCTGTTTACTGCTAACATAACAGCAGTTGGTGAGTTGTTGTGTTTTGCATTTTTTTAAAAGGAAAAAAAAAACCCAGAACCTAAACTGAGCTGGTAACAAGAAAGGACCTCATATTACAGACACTTTTCCTGGCTGCTGGTGGCTGCAAAATGCCTGCAGTAAACCTGCCCATACTCCACATCACCAAACAAAACTCTTTTGTTCTTTAAGTCTTAAAAACAATTTTCACTTCAAAAGTCCTCATCCCCCACCTTTAGCTGGCAATTTTCTATAAAAAATTTGGCCAACCCCCTCAGGAAGTGAAGAATAGCTTCAAGTAAAAGTCATTTTAAAAATAGAGTGGGGCACATCCTTACTGAGAGCAAGACTTAAAGAGGCCACCTGTCCTTTACATGCTGATGGTTTCGTGGTCCTTCTGCTGCTATAGACTCAAGGCAAAGCTATGTCTAGTTCACCACTGCGGCCCTGGGACGTCACCAGAGTAACACAAACAGGCTTTTTCCTCAGAATCAGTGCTTCTTACTGTCTCTGTTTCACTCTCTCTCCTTCTGATTTCACCTTTCTGGGAACATTTGCTCAGGTCATCTTGAGACTGGATCATGTAGTCAAATAGTCTTGCACAAGATGATGAAGGAGCCGACTGTCAGAATTGCTGGTTCCATGAGAACCACCACCTGGAACCTTCTTCTCTTCTCTCAGATTAAGATCAATGCCACCAGTTCAACACTGTGCTCTTCACCCATGTGTTAAGTGTGGTCCTGATGCTTCAGGACGTGGGAAAACACACACTTCAGTGTACATTGTGTTATTCTGTGCATAGGAAGCCTGCTCCGTGCTATCCAAGCATGCCTCCATCCTTAAAGTCCAGTGAGTGGCAGCTTCCAGACATTGAGGACATGGTGAGAACAGTAAGCACTTTAGGAACCATGTGAGGACAGTTACAGAAAGGCTGCCTCGTTAGTAGACCTGGTAAAATAGAGAATGGGTTCTCTGAGGGTGGTGGGCTTGTGGTCATATTTCTAGCGCATAACATATTGCCCAGAATGTAACAGGTTTTCGGCCAATGTTTGTTAAATCATCTGCAAGAAACGGTTTGGATCTTGGGCAATGAAGGTACACCCAGGTAAGGAGGCAGACTCAGACACTTAGTGAGCAAGAGTTGAAATTGTGTGTGTGTGTGTGTGTGTGTGTGTGTGTGTGTGTATGTGTGTAATATATTTATATTGCTTCTAAATACTATCAAAAAGCTATTGCTCCATTAATTAATATTAATGTTATTCAAATAGCTGATAGAGTTTATAAACTTCCTTATTACTTGAAAAAAAAACAAAACAGAAAACAAACCAACAATGGTAATGTGTTACACTACTGAGCCAACGACGGGAGCACAAGGATCTACCCTGCTCCTCCACAGGAGCATGCAGAGGAGACCAGAGCTTCGTCGGAGTGTTTGTACTGCTGTCTTACATCTGGAAGGTGTAATCCTTTATCTTTAAAGAGAAGTAGATATTGTAAGGAATCTGTGCTCCTCCTGGGTGCCAGACTAGACCCAGTCATAGCTCCTCCTCACCTACAGTGAGTCCTGAGCTATGGCGGGGATTTTTCAAGTGCATGAGACTCTCATTGTGGAATCAGAAACCAATGGCCAACAATAATGTCAACAATGATGACAAATGCTTGAACTAGCACAGAATAACAAAGTGGCAAGACAGGTTTTCAGGAGGGGATGCAGCATAACCATGTTGGAGGGCCTGGGCTTCCCTCATATGGGAGATCACAGCCGTGAGGCTAAAAGAGAGAACAGCTCAGCTAATTGCGCCGCAGAGGTAAACAGGGCACAAGGGAACACTGCACGAACTGTCAGTCAAAACACATTTAGAAATTATGGCAGAAAGGAAGCCATTTTCAGTGTCTTCAAATTGACCGCCTGGAAGTAAAGCATAAGAAGGATATGGCTCTCGGAGTATCTTGGTGAACTTGCTTCCCTTCGGATTATAAGTGACGGAAATACCACCTAACTCGTGCATCTTAAGATAGTACAGAATCAGTGGACTCTGACCCCCAAAGTCAAAGAGAACTTTGTAAAACTCTGGACCCAAGCTCCTATAGTGGGACTGTTGGAGGAAGGAAAGAGCACAAGTCATTGACCACTTCTCTGTTCTTAATGAACTGTAGATAACTTACATGGTATCTATGAAGAAAATTCCCAAGGGATGTATCAACATACACAAAAGAAAATTCTATAAAGCATTCTTTAAATATCTTACTATTTTCATGTTTGTGTTTTGTCTGTACTATGTATGCCCCCTATATGCGTGCAGTGCCAGCAGAGGCCAGAAGGCAGCGCTGGAACACCCAATGGCTGTGACATCATGTGGGTCCTGAAAGCAGAACCCAGGCCGTCTGCAAGAGCAGCCAGTGCACTTAATCTCTTCATCCTTCTTAACACAAAGCATTTTCCAGAATCTCAGGCTATGAGTGCTTACAATGAGTGTTCTTTCAGAATACTATTTTCTAATTTTGTCTATCCATCATCCATCTGTCTGTCCATTCTCCCATCTATCACCCATAACCTATTATTAATGTATCAGCTATCGATAGATAATCAGTCTCACGACAAATAGATCATTGTATCTTGCTTATATTCATTCATAGCTATCACAATATTCTGACCCCCTCAACTTGTAACTCAATATTCCCTCCCTCTTCTATTGTCCCCCTCACCACACAACTAGATCCCAATTGAATGTAGGATTTTTCTTTCCTCCTTCCTATTTGCCTTCCTTGTTCTCCCCATCTCCTCCTTTTACAACTCTTCCTTAGCCCCATTCACTTTCATGCCTATATAGGCATAGACACTCATTTCTGTTTAAATCCAGATTCTACATGGGAGAGAAAATGGGCAATGTTTGTCTTTCCAAGCCTCACATATTCTTGCCTAGCACAGTGCTTTCCTTTTTAGGCTTTTGTTAAACATCAAAGCTGAGTATCAGTCAATTGATTTTATTCAGTCTGAAAAACAGAAAGGAGAGGGGTGAGACAGAGGGAGACAGGGAGATAGACAGAGAGACAGAGACAGACAGATAGGTAAACATCCTTCCAAGTTATGTCTCCAGTGACATACTTCCTCTAGCTGGATCCCATCATCTTCCATCACCCACTGTTTTCCTCCAACAGCACCCCAGCTAGGGACAAGCCTTCAGCACTTGGGGACATCTCAGATCCAGGCACAAGCCGAGATGGGAGCCCTCCTCCCCAGTAGGAAGCACAATGGCAGGCTTGAGGTCTTGGGGTCTTGGGCTTTCCAAACTGTGCTAAACTCCTGCTATTTAAACCATAAACTTAGGGCTCGACCTTTTCAGTGGCAGTGAGAGATAAGACCCAGGGCCGAGCGGTGGCGCAGACACTGCTTTGCTTCTAACGTGGCTCTGGGAATGGCTGCTCAGCCTCTTACAGTCCCTCTGCCCCCAGAGGAGGACGTGCAGGCGAGAACAGTGTAGTTCTATTACATTCTTCAGGTTTTCAGTCTGGCCGTAAAGGAAAGAGGTATGACATACCATCTGTCCAGATAAACTCCCACCAATTTCAATTTGGGACTCAAAAATTTGCTAAATATTTAAGGTAGGAAGAGATTTCACTATTGTTAAAAACCAGAAAATATGTGAATACATAAATGAAGAAAATTGATTTGATATGGACATAATTTCCATTCCTAAATAATCGTCAGACCCATTAAGGTAAATTAAAATTTTGTCAAGAAAGAGTGTAAAAATTTAAAATCTGACTAGTTATAAATGAAGAGATCGACTTCAGAGTTTTAAGCCAGTGAAGGAATCTAATCTTGACTAAAGTAACACAGTGCTGACTGTGGCATTGCTCCCTGAGAGGCTCCTCCCAGGGACTTGGGCTACAAACCAGAGTGTCTTTCTTGATGGCCTCTGACAGCTAGTCCTCTCTGCTGAAGATGCCATCCTGAGTACTCAAGTACTCAGCCGCATCTGAAGGATGATGAGCCTTCTGGTCTCCGAGGGACTTTATAATATTTAATAAATAATACGGGGCCCCTGCATGCACAGACTGTGATGCTTGTCCAACAGGGGGAGCTGTGAATAAAACTGCAAAGACACTGTCTGCAGAGACTGAGCCTGCCTGATTATAACCTGAGTACCGGGGAGACTGCAATGCTGCAGGGAGGGAGCATGTGGGGGTGGAGGGACAGTGTGGGGAGTGGGTGTGGGGTTAATTGTCCCAGGCTAGCTTTAGCCCTCAGAACAGTCACACATGCCTATCTCCATGTCAGAACTAACATGTAGCTAATAGATAAAATCCCTTTGGAATCTATTAACTTAGCAGACACTAGCATCCATCAACCCCAAAGCTAAGAGTGTCAACAGACAGCATTTTGGAGCCTCTGGAAAATCTTCTCCATTTAGCCGTACGCACTCTCTGATGTGCCTACCTGTGAATTTTAAAATTACCTTGGTTCAAGACTTTCTCTGTTTTATAAAAGTATGAAACTTCATGAAACTACTTCCACAATGGAACATGGGATCTGGGGAAACCTAAATCTGTGTTCTCAGGCCACAGTCACTCAAAATGACTCCACAATAAACTACCTCTTATTCCCTTAAAACAAAACAAGCAAGCAAGCAAGCAAACCGCAGAGGAGTTAAACCGTGGTACTCAGGAAAGCAGCGTCTCCAGTGTCATCTTCTCCAGGGCCACGCCTAAGACCTGAAGACAGAGCAACAGGGGCCAACATCCCTTTGGTTGCCTTGGGAACCATAACAGCCCCATGGGAGCACTAGAGGGTGTCTTCATATGGCAACCCAACGAGGAGCCACAGCAGAGGACTGTCATGGAGAAAAGAGAAGGGCTGTGGCTTGTGTGATTTTTAAAATTTCACTAGCGATGGCAGTATTGTCAGAAGAGACATTTAGATTTATGATTAATATCTCCAAATACGTCTCTGATCATCAAATTATTTCTAAGATGCATGCTGGGAATGTGCTGACCGGGATTACTGTGTGAAGCCCGTCAATTTTAATGACACTGAACCAGGGAAGGTCATACGATGCCGCCTGGGCCCACCTTGGTTGTCACTTTTGATGCTGCAGACTCTTCCTTGAGTACAGGCAGTGCTCTTGGGTTCTTCAAAATATCCTCGATTTTGAGACCTACAGCTAAAATGAAATAATAGGACACTCTGAGTAATTGTTCCTTCCTTCTCGAAAGGCCGCATGCTCTGCACGTTCATCCGCGCAGTGCGTACCCCACATCTGACCAGAGAGAGAGCACGAGCAAGGGGCAGGGAGAGCTGCTAGAGCTGCTGGCGCAGAAGAGACAAACCTTCTACTCACGACTTCACTGGGCTGCTGTTTAGAACTTGTCAAACTCGTTCATTTATATATGAATGCCGTTCTCGTGAAATCGTTCCGTAAGCATGTAGCAAGGGTTGAAAAACGTTTTTTAATTGATTTGTGATGTGTTACAACAGGGAATACTAGATATTGGCCTGAAATTCTGGAGGCGGGCATGCATTTAATACCATCAGAGGTTAAAGCATCTGGTAGCCAAGAACTGACATTTGACATTTGGAACAGATCCAAAGTAGCTTGGAGTTAGAATGAGTGATTGAGGAAAGAAATCATACAATGTTTTAAAGCTTTTTTTTCTTTTTCTTTTTCTTTTTTTGGTTTGTTTAAATACAACTTATGTAGCCCAGGCTGGGCTTCTCTGGTTCTCAGCCTCAGGCATGCTGAGGTCACATTTTGAGTGTTTCTTTAACACGGATCTGTGTGATGGCGGTTTCTGGTCATCTCTGAAGGAGTGAGCATTGAGAAGAGAGAGAGCTTGGCTTCATGCCTACGGCCCTCCATTGGAAGATTGCTATGCAGAGCACCTGACCGTGGTTTCATAACTGCTGTTAGTAGAGGGTAAGCTATGAGCCCTCACAAAGAACCCAAACTGGGGCTATCTGGCACTCAGTTGCAAAAGTCAGTAGTAAATGAAAAACCAAGTAAAGAAACAGAAGAATAAAAATAATCAAGGAAAAGTTACAAAAAGCCTACAATATTTAAAAACTCTAGACATTGACAATCTACAGTATTGTTAATAGATGTCTGGACCCGCGGATCCCGGCCCGCAGCAGAACTCTGCTCCCAGACCCCGTGGGAAAGAGACCTCACCGCCTGGTCAGGTGGGCACTCCTGAGGCTGCAGAGCAGAAAAGACCACCAACACTGCCCACCCCTGCCCACATCCCTGGCCCAAGAGGAAACTGTATAAGGCCTCTGGGCTCCTGTGGGGGAGGGCCCAGGAGCGGCAGGACCCTTGCCTGAGACACCGCCGGAACCTGAAGGAAACAGACCGGATAAACAGTTCTCTGCACCCAAATCCCGTGGGAGGGAGAGCTAAACCTTCAGAGAGGCAGACAAGCCTGGGAAACCAGAAGAGACTGCTCTCTGCACACACATCTTGGACACCAGAGGAAAACACCAAAGGCCATTTGGAACCCTGGTGCACTGAAGCTCCCGGAAGGGGCGGCGCATATCTTCCTGGTTGCTGCCGCTGCAGAGAGCCCGTGGGCAGCACCCCACGAGCGAACTTGAGCCTCGGGACCACAGGTAAGACCAAATTTTCTGCTGCAAGAAAGCTGCCTGGTGAACTCAAGACACAGGCCCACAGGAACAGCTGAAGACCTGTAGAGAGGAAAAACTACACGCCCGAAAGCAGAACACTCTGTCCCCATAACTGACTGAAAGAGAGGAAAACAGGTCTACAGCACTCCTGACACACAGGCTTATAGGACAGTCTAGCCACTGTCAGAAATAGCAGAACAAAGTAACACTAGAGATAAGCTGATGGCGAGAGGCAAGCGCAGGAACCCAAGCAACAGAAACCAAGACTACATGGCATCATCGGAGCCCAATTCTCCCACCAAAACAAACATGGAATATCCAAACACACCAGAAAAGCAAGATCTAGTTTCAAAATCATATTTGATCATGATGCTGGAGGACTTCAAGAAAGACGTGAAGAACTCCCTTAGGGAAACACAGGAAAACATTAATAAACAAGTAGAAGCCTACAGAGAGGAATCGCAAAAATCCCTGAAAGAATCGCAAAAATCCCTGAAAGAATTCCAGGAAAACACAATCAAACAGTTGAAGGAATTAAAAATGGAAATAGAAGCAATCAAGAAAGAACACATGGAAACAACCCTGGATATAGAAAACCAAAAGAAGAGACAAGGAGCTGTAGATACAAGCTTCACCAACAGAATACAAGAGATGGAAGAGAGAATCTCAGGAGCAGAAGATTCCATAGAAATCATTGACTCAACTGTCAAAGATAATGTAAAGCTGAAAAAGCTTCTGGTCCAAAACATACAGGAAATCCAGGACTCAATGAGAAGATCAAACCTAAGGATAATTGGTATAGAAGAGAGTGAAGACTCCCAGCTCAAAGGACCAGTAAATATCTTCAACAAAATCATAGAAGAAAACTTCTTTAACCTAAAAAAAGAGATACCCACAGACATACAAGAAGCCTACAGAACTCCAAATAGATTGGACCAGAAAAGAAACACCTCCCGTCATATAATAGTCAAAACACCAAACGCACAAAATAAAGAAAGAATATTAAAAGCAGTAAGGGAAAAAGGTCAAGTAACATATAAAGGCAGACCTGTCAGAATCACACCAGACTTCTCGCCAGAAACTATGAAGGCCAGAAGATCCTGGACTGATGTCATACAGACCCTAAGAGAACACAAATGCCAGCCCAGGTTACTGTATCCTGCAAAACTCTCAATTAACATAGATGGAGAAACCAAGATATTCCATGACAAAACCAAATTTACACAATATCTTTCTACAAATCCAGCACTACAAAGGATAATAAATGGTAAAGCCCAACATAAAGAGGCAAGCTATACCCTAGAAGAAGCAAGAAACTAATCGTCTTGGCAACAAAACAAAGAGAAGAAAAGCACACAAACATAACCTCACATCCAAATATGAATATAACGGGAAGCAATAATCACTATTCCTTAATATCTCTCAACATCAATGGCCTCAACTCCCCAATAAAAAGACATAGATTAACAAACTGGATACGCAACGAGGACCCTGCATTCTGCTGCCTACAGGAAACACACCTCAGAGACAAAGACAGACATTATCTCAGAGTGAAAGGCTGGAAAACAATTTTCCAAGCAAATGGTCAGAAGAAGCAAGCTGGAGTAGCCATTCTAATATCAAATCAAATCAATTTTCAACTAAAAGTCATCAAAAAAGATAAGGAAGGACACTTCATATTCATCAAAGGAAAAATCCACCAAGATGAAGTCTCAATCCTAAATATCTATGCCCCAAATACAAGGGCACCTACATATGTAAAAGAAACCTTACTAAAGCTCAAAACACACATTGCACCTCACACAATAATAGTGGGAGATTTCAACACCCCACTCTCATCAATGGACAGATCATGGAAACAGAAATTAAACAGAGATGTAGACAGACTAAGAGAAGACATGAGCCAAATGGACTTAACGGATATTTATAGAACATTCTATCCTAAAGCAAAAGGATATACCTTCTTCTCAGCTCCTCATGGTACTTTCTCCAAAATTGACCATATAATTGGTCAAAAAACGGGCCTCAACAGGTACAGAAAGATAGAAATAATCCCATGCGTGCTATCGGACCACCACGGCCTAAAACTGGTCTTCAATAACAATCAAGGAAGAATGCCCACATATACTTGGAAATTGAACAATGCTCTACTCAATGATAACCTGGTCAAGGAAGAAATAAAGAAAGAAATTAAAAACTTTTTAGAATTTAATGAAAATGAAGGTACAACATACCCAAACTTATGGGACACAATGAAAGCTGTGCTAAGAGGAAAACTCATAGCGCTGAGTGCCTGCAGAAAGAAACAGGAAAGAGCATATGTCAGCAGCTTGACAGCACACCTAAAAGCTCTAGAACAAAAAGAAGCAAATACACCCAGGAGGAGTAGAAGGCAGGAAATAATCAAACTCAGAGCTGAAATCAACCAAGTAGAAACAAAAAGGACCATAGAAAGAATCAACAGAACCAAAAGTTGGTTCTTTGAGAAAATCAACAAGATAGATAAACCCTTAGCCAGACTAACGAGAGGACTCAGAGAGTGCATCCAAATTAACAAAATCAGAAATGAAAAGGGAGACATAACAACAGATTCAGAGGAAATTCAAAAAATCATCAGATCTTACTATAAAAACCTATATTCAACAAAACTTGAAAATCTTCAGGAAATGGACAATTTCCTAGACAGATACCAGGTACCGAAGTTAAATCAGGAACAGATAAACCAGTTAAACAACCCCATAACTCCTAAGGAAATAGAAGCAGTCATTAAAGGTCTCCCAACCAAAAAGAGCCCAGGTCCAGACGGGTTTAGTGCAGAATTCTATCAGACCTTCATAGAAGACCTCATACCAATATTATCCAAACTATTCCACAAAATTGAAACAGATGGATCACTACCGAATACCTTCTACGAAGCCACAATTACTCTTATACCTAAACCACACAAAGACCCAACAAAGAAAGAGAACTTCAGACCAATTTCCCTTATGAATATCGACGCAAAAATACTCAACAAAATTCTGGCAAACCGAATCCAAGAGCACATCAAAACAATCATCCACCATGACCAAGTAGGCTTCATCCCAGGCATGCAGGGATGGTTTAATATACGGAAAACCATCAACGTGATCCATTATATAAACAAACTGAAAGAACAAAACCACATGATCATTTCATTAGACGCTGAGAAAGCATTTGACAAAATTCAACACCCCTTCATGATAAAAGTCCTGGAAAGAATAGGAATTCAAGGCCCATACCTGAACATAGTAAAAGCCATATACAGCAAACCAGTTGCTAACATTAAACTAAATGGAGAGAAACTTGAAGCAATCCCACTAAAATCAGGGACTAGACAAGGCTGCCCACTCTCTCCCTACTTATTCAATATAGTTCTTGAAGTTCTAGCCAGAGCAATCAGACAACAAAAGGAGGTCAAGGGGATACAGATCGGAAAAGAAGAGGTCAAAATATCACTATTTGCAGATGATATGATAGTATATTTAAGTGATCCCAAAAGTTCCACCAGAGAACTACTAAAGCTGATAAACAACTTCAGCAAAGTGGCCGGGTATAAAATTAACTCAAATAAATCAGTTGCCTTCCTCTATACAAAAGAGAAACAAGCCGAGAAAGAAATTAGGGAAACGACACCCTTCATAATAGACCCAAATAATATAAAGTACCTCGGTGTGACTTTAACAAAGCAAGTAAAAGATCTGTACAATAAGAACTTCAAGACACTGAAGAAGGAAACTGAAGAAGACCTCAGAAGATGGAAAGATCTCCCATGCTCATGGATTGGCAGGATTAATATAGTAAAAATGGCCATTTTACCAAAAGCAATCTACAGATTCAATGCAATCCCCATCAAAATACCAATCCAATTCTTCAAAGAGTTAGACAGAACAATTTGCAAATTCATCTGGAATAACAAAAAACCCAGGATAGCTAAAGCTATGCTCAACAATAAAGGGACTTCAGGGGGAATCACTATCCCTGAACTCAAGCAGTATTACAGTGCAATAGTGATAAAAACTGCATGGTATTGGTACAGAGACAGACAGATAGTCCAATGGAATAGAATTGAAGACCCAGAAATGAACCCACACACCTATGGTCACTTGATTTTTGACAAAGGAGCCAAAACCATCCAATGGAAAAAAGATAGCATTTTCAGCAAATGGTGCTGGTTCAACTGGAGGGCAACATGTAGAAGAATGCAGATCGATCCATGCTTATCACCCTGTACAAAGCTTAAGTCCAAGTGGATCAAGGACCTCCACATCAAACCAGACACACTCAAACTAATAGAAGAAAAACTAGGGAAGCATCTGGAACACATGGGCACTGGAAAAAATTTCCTGAACAAAACACCAATGGCTTATGCTCTAAGATCAAGAGTCGACAAATGGGATCTCATAAAACTGCAAAGCTTCTGTAAGGCAAAGGACACTGTGGTTAGGACAAAACGGCAACCAACAGATTGGGAAAAGATCTTTACCAATCCTGCAACTGATAGAGGCCTTATATCCAAAATATACAAAGAACTCAAGAAGTTAGACCGCAGGGAAACAAATAACCCTATTAAAAATGGGGTTCAGAGCTAAACAAAGAATTCACAGCTGAGGAATGCCAAATGGCTGAGAAACACCTAAAGAAATGTTCAACATCTTTAGTCATAAGGGAAATGCAAATCAAAACAACCCTGAGATTTCACCTCACACCAGTGAGAATGGCTAAGATCAAAAACTCAGGGGACAACAGATGCTGGCAAGGATGTGGAGAAAGAGGAACACTCCTCCATTGTGGGTGGGATTGCAAACTGGTACAACCATTCTGGAAATCAGTCTGGAGGTTCCTCAGAAAATTGGACATTGAACTGCCTGAGGATCCAGCTATACCTCTCTTGGGCATAGACCCAAAAGATGCCCCAACATATAAAAAAGACAAGTGCTCCACTATGTTCATTGCAGCCTTATTTATAATAGCCAGAAGCTGGAAAGAACCCAGATGCCCTTCAACAGAGGAATGGATACAGAAAATGTGGTACATCTACACAATGGAATATTACTCAGCTATCAAAAACAACAACTTTATGAAATTCGTAGGCAAATGTTTGGAACTGGAAAACATCATCCTGAGTGAGCTAACCCAATCACAGAAAGACATACATGGTATGCACTCATTGATAAGTGGCTATTAGCCCAAATGCTTGAATTACCCTATATGCCTAGAACAAATGAAACTCAAGACGGATGATCAAAATGTGAATGCTTCACTCCTTCTTTAAAAGGGGAACAAGAATACCCTTGGCAGGGAATAGGGAGGCAAAGATTAAAACAGAGACTGAAGGAACACCCATTCAGAGCCTGCCCCACATGTGGCCCATACATATACAGCCACAATTAGACAAGATGGATGAAGCAAAGAAGTGCAGACCGACAGGAGCCGGATGTAGATCGCTCCTGAGACACACAGCCAGAATACAGCAAATACAGAGGCGAATGCCAGCAGCAAACCACTGAACTGAGAATAGAACCCCCGTTGAAGGAATCAGAGAAAGAACTGGAAGAGCTTGAAGGGGCTCGAGACTCCATATGTACAACAATGCCAAGCAACCAGAGCTTCCAGGGACTAAGCCACTACCTAAAGACTATACATGGACTGACCCTGGACTCTGACCTCATAGGTAGCAATGAATAGCCTAGTAAGAGCACCAGTGGAAGGGGAAGCCCTGGGTCCTGCTAAGAGTGAACCCCCAGTGAACTAGACCGGTGGGGGGAGGGCGGCAATGGGGGGAGGGTTGGGAGGGGAACACCCATAAGGAAGGGGAGGGGGAGGGGGATGTTTGCCCGGATACTGGGAAAGGGAATAACACTCGAAATGTATATAAGAAATACTCAAGTTAATAAAAAAAAAAATAGATGTCTGGCTGGCTACTCCCCTCCCCCACTGTTCTCTGACTCACTGATTTTAGGGGAAAAAATTTTTTTTCCTTTTTTTTCGGAGCTGGGGACCGAACCCAGGGCCTTGGGCTTCCGAGGCAAGCGCTGTACCACTGAGCTAAATCCCCAACCCGGGAAAAAAGTTTTAATTATGGTTTTCATGTATTTGCTGTTAGCAGAATCTTTGAAAACTTGTGGAGATGAATCGAGAAGTCACAAAGACTGCATTTGACACAGTCTTCAATGTTTTCTTTTAGTTTATTTTTTTAATTTGACCAGTGAAAAAACATGCCAGTCTTACTATGTGTGTATAGAGAAAACTTTCTTGTATGTGATTATTCTCTACTTACTTTTGGCACATTATTGCCCTTAAGAGGGACACTTGCACAGCAAGTACGGCTATTTCCTGACACTTCTGCAGTTTTTCCTTTAGGACTTTTCTGGAATGAAATGTCTGTCTCGCTGACTCTAAGCAGGGTCAGGCACAGCATTTGTATTAACATAGCGAATGAATGAACTACTGAAGCAGAAAAGACACTGGCCATCCCTGACAAGTCTCTTTACAGTAGATGTACTTTGAAGGAGAGCTCTTGGAAAGAGACGTGTCCAGTACTAAACTGCTAGCACAATAAAGGAAAGAAGACTCGGGTGGCCATTAAGCAAAATGTGTGTGCAGTGCAGAATAAAGAGTAAACACGTGTGCAATTTCATTCCAGCAAAACAGGACATGTCGAGCACTCTGAAGAAGTGAGCATATTCTTATTGTCTAATTAACAATGATTCTGCTTCACCCTAGATCCCAATATATATTTCCTTTTCACTCTGGGTCTCTCTAGCTACAGGCCCAGGCACTGCCTTATGTGTGAATTAGAATTCAAGAGTTATATTTGTCTTCCTAACTATATCTTTGTAGGAAAAGCTTCTTGTGTATGAAATTTATGGTTGAATTGGCAACTGAAGCACCAAGGACTTTACAATGCTGGAAAGTAAAACCAAACTCCTCCCTGTAAAGCTAAGCTCTCAGTGCATTTACTTGTAACTTTACAGACAGACCGCAGGCTTCAAGTGCTTATAGCACACTTTGTTAACTCTGAAGTGCTGTGTTTATGGAGGGTATCATTAGCATCCCCGAGTTTTGCCAATTCAACTAAATTTAGTAATCCAAGGACATGAAGCTATTTGGTCATAATTTAAGAGTTACTTGTGCCACATTGGCTCCCAAAGGAAGTGCCGTTTTATCTTATGCTGGAATCTCAGAAGCTGCCTCTCTTTACCTCTTATTTGGAACCACATCTGTATCTCATTATTATCTTCATTATGGCTTAGATACGTTTTAGATGCCAAAATCAAGTAATTATCTTTCTAAGTCTCTCTCTCTCTCTCTCTCTCTCTCTCTCTCTCTCTCTCTCTCTGTGTGTGTGTGTGTGTGTGTGTGTGTGTGTGTGTGTGTGTGTTTATAAGAATAAAGCAGCAAGTGTCTGAGAGAGAAAAGAAAGTCTTCATGGAGCCAACCATTTGAACTGCATCATAAAATATAATAACTTCTTTTTTTCCACTTATTTTATTTTGAGAATTTCATATATGAGAGCTGTTTTTGCATAATTTCTACCTTTACCCATCCCACCCTTTACACATATAACCCCTCTATGTTCTCTCTCAGAGTTGTGACCTCTTCTTTAACTATCAGGGTGTGTGTGTGTGTGTGTGTGTGTGTGTGTGTACATTTAAGTACAACCTACTGAGTTCATTTAGAAGTGCTTAGCATTAGAGAGACCAGAAACTTCTGAGACTTGGCTACCTCGGACAAGAAAGAGGCCTAGAAAGAGGAACAGGTTGCTCTATAAACTGCCACTCTGTCTTCTCATGCAGGACTAAGGACTTTCCACACTATAGGGAGGAAATAAAGCCAAAGAGAATCCTGGGAAACTCCCATCACCACACGCAGCCTCAATCGAGCTACTAGAAAGCTTTCTGCTTCTTATAGGCTTGCAGCCCAAGTAGGGGAGCCATCTAGAAGCTGCATAGTAGTTTTTTTGTAGAGAAAGCATTCACATGAACTCTGGTTAAAGCCATGCTGCTATGACTGAGCACCCTGAAGGAGGACCTGCTGACTGAACTCATACTATTCGAGAGGATCAAACCTCAGCAAGGAAATGAAGCGCATCCGCAGGGAAATCTTTGAGCTACTCTAGAAGGACACTGAAGAAGAACCCGGAAGACAGAACGGCCTCTGGTGCTCAGGTGTTGGGAGAATCGTATGCTATGAAAATTGGTTCTTACTGAAAACAGTCTACAGACTCAATGCAATCCTCATCAAAAGTCGAATGCCATTCTTCACAGAAATCATTTGGAAGCACAAAACACTATGGATAACCAAAGCAATCCTGAGCCAGAAGCTACTCCTGGGGGTGTCTCTATTGCTGACTTAAAGTCGTCATCACAGAGCCATGTTGACAAAGCTGGCATGGTACTGGCCTCAAATGGAGTAGAAGCCAAGTCTGTTCATCTACAGTCATTTGACTATAAATGGCACCATAAAAATAGATAAAAGGAGGACATAACTGCTCCTAGATACAGTGGAGGAGGAGAATTATCGTAGATACGAGGGAGAACATAGGCAGAGGCATTTGGAAGGGTCTAGAGTAGACATGCCTGAGCCAGGCCATGTGAGGAGAGAGCCAAGAGTCAAGAGGCCAGAAGAAAGTCAGGAGACAAAGGGTAAAAGGGCCGGTATAGCCAAAATGGCTGGGAGAGCCCAGGTCAGCCCATGGGCTTGAAAAATTTAGGGTATGGTGTAGGGTATGTCAGTCAGGAGGACCCTGAAACAGGTAGGGACTGAGAGATGCTGGAATAACTTATGTGTTTAAAAGAACCTCGATTCCCAGGTTTGAGACCTGACATAAACCACATACAAATATACTTATTCAATAAATTCTGATATTTCAAAAAAGCATAAACATGTTCATTTCTTTCTGGAGCAGTGCACTCAGGGAAAAAAAGGATATATATTTTAGTGGTCAGCTATTGTTGACACCCATACAGGTCATCCTTGTGGGAAATTCAGCCTTTGTTACAACATTAACAAGACATAAAAGAATAGATTGGTTGTATCAGAAATGAAACTTTTAAGATGAGAAAGGGGTGGATATTTGTGGATGAGGTAATTAGAGAAATTTCACTTAACAATTTGGTTAAACTTTCGAAGGTCCAGACATGGAAACAATTAAGCCAGTGGAGTTTATATAGGAGCGAGGCAGTGTGATCAGGAATTTGACCAGGACTGGAAGACCACCCTGGATGTAACGAAGGGTTCCTTTGGTAATGTCTTTAAGGATGTGAAGAAAAAGAAGAGCATTAATGCGAGTGGTTGCACTAGTGTCAGAAGACTTTTAAAATGTGTCAGGAAATAATACATTGAATTCAAATCCTCCAGGGTGACTGAGAAAAATTGGTGGGTAATTAAGAGTTTATTTAAATACTATAGTTGCTGAACGAATAATCTGAGTGATGTGGTTGTATCATGAGGCAATAGAGTTGTTAATGAGTGTAATGATCTCGGAGTGTCCTGAGCTTCATCCCCCAGAGACTGTCTGCAAGGAGAAAGATGGCATGGTGGCTTATGGGATGCCAAAAGCAATGCCTCTTACTCACTGTCATCTAAGAATTCAGAATATTTGGCGGCTGAGAGTAGTCCTTTGTGAAAGCAACAGGAATGGACCAGCCACCACTTCAAAAGTGAGGGAGAACAGAAGCCACAGGGCCTCCCTGCCACATCTACTGTAGAGGAAGCAAACTGAGTTTATTCAAAATCTTGAAATTGTGAAATCAAAGTGATTAAAGGGTTCTCACTTTGGCGAGCTTAGTGCTACGTATACTTAATATGTATAAATTCTTTTCTTCCTCTAAAGTGTATGTGGAAGGGTCAGACTCGGGGAGAACCCTGAGTTTTTTGTGCGTCCCCTCCTTGTGAATGTTAAATGGAGGGTGCTGTGGTTCACCCCTATCATTTTCTCTTTGTCTGGAGCCATTGTGTTCTAATGGGAACAATGCTAGCAGAAGTCTCAGTGACGCAGTGTGGGTCCCCCACCCTTTCCACATCATCTTCCCATCCGAATGTTTACTGTAAGTCAGACCTCTGCACTGAACAAAGAGGGGCATTTGATTCCATTATTTTAGAAAATAAATTATAGGCTCTCAAACTCTTTTCCACGGGTGGATTCTCGATATTCACCACTAACAATATGCCTTAAAATAAGCCCATATTCCAAGATCAAATTTGCAAAATTTGTTTCTGCTTTTAATTAAACCAAGCTCTTTCTCAGTGAATGAGAAATTAACAGTTAAAATGAATGATTAGAATAAGAATGGGCTCTTGTAAGGCTGGGAATCCTAAATCCTTTTGATCTGGCTACCACTAAGCTGCTACCCTGAGTGCAGAGACTCACAGAATCCAGACTTAATGAAATCAATCACACCAGGGAAGGGGCACCACCAGAAGCTTCATTTCTTCAAGACACAGAGAGAATTTATGGAGGGTTCGAATTAGTTGGTGTTTCCTCATGATACTTCCTCAGGGACAAAGGCTGAGCCCCGGCTACATGATCTAAACAACAACTTTACTTAAAACTAATTGGTACCACTGTTTACAGTGGGAAAGTGCATGGGAAAGAACATAACAGCACACAGGACTGCTCTTTAAACATCAAACGGCAAACCAGGGAAGCTTACATTCCAAGATTCCCCACACACTAAAAAAAAAAAAAGGGTCTGGGGCCTTATGAATACTCAGGTGTTGGCAATGCTGTAGTGTGTATGCAGAGCCACTGTGTGGGCAGGGAGAGCAGGATCATTGTTTCCAACAAGGTGACTTTAAATTAAAACATCGGCACTGATCTCCTAAGATCCCCAGGAAGAATAAATAAAATTACATCTGTTCTGTGCTGGACAACATCGACCTTTCTTTTGAACACAGAAGAGAAAGCGGAGGGTATGGTGGTCAGTGGGGAATGGGCACATATCACAGAGGTTTGTTTCACCTTCCTTATCAAAGGGAAAGCAAAGTTATCTTCAAAGCAGGGGACGGAGATTTAATGGAGAGAATGGAAATAGTTCCCTCTCGTCTGTGGCAGGTACTTTAAGGAACGAGGAGTTCTTTTTGTTTCAAGTTTAAGGAACAGTTCATTATGGCAGGGCAGCCATCACAGCAAAAGTGGCTGGACCTGTGGTCCTGGAGCAAGCAAGACAACTCTGGTCACACTCAGGAAGCAGAGAGAGACAAGGCCTATATTTATCTCCCTTTCTCCTTTGTCTTCAGTCTGTGGTCTTCAGTGTGTGGACTAGTGTTTCCTTCCTTCAGGCCAGATGACAGTCAGTGGTAGACGACCTCTCCTATGGAGAGCTCGACAGACAACAGGCTCAAGCCTGGACTGCTGACGGTGGCCCCAGCTACCACCTCACTGCTTTAGCTGAACCTCTCCACAGATGCCTGCTCCATTGGGCCCAGAGGTGTGTCTCCCATGGGATTCCCAATCCCATCCAGTTGACAGTGAGGATTAACCATCAACAGAGTGAAAAGAATGGGGACTAGTAGTCTATGATAATCTGGCACTATTTGATTTATGTTAACTATCAATTCAAACAAACTTTGATATGATGATAATTTCTCTTTATATTGAAGGAGGGAGAGAATTTTCCTTAGGTTTGTAACTTTTTCAAGCAACTGATTAAGTGGAAAAGGGGAAAGAAAAATACTAGAAATAATTGTATTTATTCAGTATATGGAACAATTTTGTGGATGTTCCTAGTACCTGCCCTTGAATTTGTGAATGTGTCCACACACGTGTGTACACACACACACACACACACACACACACACACACACACACACACACACCTACAAACACGCAAAGGTTTCCAACTATATATTCCTTTCTAGTACTTTGCCGTATTTCACTACTTTTCCTAAGACGGAAAAGCCCACCCCCATTGTGTCACAGTCAGGAGGCAGAGAGATAAGGGCGCTTGCACATTCCTTGGTTGCTTCTAGAGTTAAGCTCACACTGCTTTCTCCACCACTTTACCACCACCTTCTTCTCTTCACTCTTGCTCTTTCAGCAGTTACATGACTATATTTCCCCCATTGCTTTATTTTTAACTTTCCCAGTCACTGCCTTAGATTTGTTTTTGTAAACATAATAAAACCAGTCTTCAGTGGATCTACTTAAGGTTTTTCATAGGCAGCGTCCCAACACCAGCATCTCTAACAACAAACTGAATCTGTTACAACACTATTTTTAAATACATTCAGAGCCATAAGGACAGAAGTTAGCATTCCAGGAGCGAGTTCTTTAAATGAGCTGTTTCATCTCTGGAAATGGCCTGCTGACTCTGAACACGGCCAAGGATCAGGTTTGTGAATGCAGTGCTGGGGCACAAAAGGGATGAACCACGAGGGCCTGATACTCAGTCCTCTACAGAGATGTTCTCAGCCTTCCTAATGCTGGGTCCCTTTAATAAAGTTCATCTGTGGTGACCCCCCCAACCGTAAAATTATTTTCTTCCCAGTTCATAACTATAATTTTGCTACTAAGCAGTGTCTCCGTTCCCAGGACCATTGGAATATGTGTTTTCAATGATAGCCATCCACAGATTGAGAAACACTGCTCTAGAGTGATGGCATACAGCTAAGTTTTACCATGTTGTATTTTACCAATGTCTGGTGGTATGGAAGCCTGCAACAGGCCTAGCTAGAAATGAAGGCTATGTGAGGTCTCTTATGCAAACCAAAGCAAAGTCCCTCAAATACCCAAATATTTCCCTCAAGACATAAACAGAACTTTGAAGATGTGTGGTACAGCCGGTTAAAAAGTTAGGATCAAGGAAATGGACAATTTCCTAGACAGATACCAGGTACCGAAGTTAAATCAGAACAGATAAACCAGTTAAACAACCCCATAACTCCTAAGGAAATAGAAGCAGTCATTAAAGGTCTCCCACCCAAAAAGAGCCCAGGTCCAGACGGGTTTAGTGCAGAATTCTATCAAACCTTCATAGAAGACCTCATACCAATATTATCCAAACTATTCCACAAAATTGAAACAGATGGAGCCCTACCGAATTCCTTCTACGAAGCCACAATTACTCTTATACCTAAACCACACAAAGACACAACAAAGAAAGAGAACTTCAGACCAATTTCCCTTATGAATATCGACGCAAAAATACTCAATAAAATTCTGGCAAACCGAATTCAAGAGCACATCAAAACAATCATCCACCATGATCAAGTAGGCTTCATCCCAGGCATGCAGGGATGGTTTAATATACGGAAAACCATCAACGTGATCCATTATATAAACAAACTGAAAGAACAGAACCACATGATCATTTCATTAGATGCTGAGAAAGCATTTGACAAAATTCAACACCCCTTCATGATAAAAGTCCTGGAAAGAATAGGAATTCAAGGCCCATACCTAAACATAGTAAAAGCCATATACAGCAAACCAGTTGCTAACATTAAACTAAATGGAGAGAAACTTGAAGCAATCCCACTAAAATCAGGGACTAGACAAGGCTGCCCACTCTCTCCCTACTTATTCAATATAGTTCTTGAAGTTCTAGCCAGAGCAATCAGACAACAAAAGGAGATCAAAGGGATACAGATCGGAAAAGAAGAGGTCAAAATATCACTATTTGCAGATGACATGATAGTATATTTAAGTGATCCCAAAAGTTCCACCAGAGAACTACTAAAGCTGATAAACAACTTCAGCAAAGTGGCTGGGTATAAAATTAACTCAAATAAATCAGTTGCCTTCCTCTATACAAAAGAGAAACAAGCCGAGAAAGAAATTAGGGAAACGACACCCTTCATAATAGACCCAAATAATATAAAGTACCTCGGTGTGACTTTAACCAAGCAAGTAAAAGATCTGTACAATAAGAACTTCAAGACACTGAGGAAAGAAATTGAAGAAGACCTCAGAAGATGGAAAGATCTCCCATGCTCATGGATTGGCAGGATTAATATGGTAAAAATGGCCATTTTACCAAAAGCAATCTACAGATTCAATGCAATCCCCATCAAAATACCAATCCAATTCTTCAAAGAGTTAGACAGAACAATTTGCAAATTCATCTGGAATAACAAAAAACCCAGGATAGCTAAAGCTATCCTCAACAATAAGAGGACTTCAGGGGGAATCACTATCCCTGAACTCAAGCAGTATTACAGAGCAATAGTGATAAAAACTGCATGGTATTGGTACAGAGACAGACAGATAGACCAATGGAATAGAATTGAAGACCCAGAAATGAACCCACACACCTATGGTCACTTGATTTTTGACAAAGGAGCCAAAACCATCCAATGGAAAAAAGATAGCATTTTCAGCAAATGGTGCTGGTTCAACTGGAGGGCAACATGTAGAAGAATGCAGATCGATCCATTGTTATCACCCTGTACAAAGCTTAAGTCCAAGTGGATCAAGGACCTCCACATCAAACCAGATACACTCAAACTAATAGGAGAAAAAGTGGGGAAGCATCTTGAACACATGGGCACTGGGGAAATTTTCCTGAACAAAACACCAATGGCTTACGCTCTAAGATCAAGAATCGACAAATGGGATCTCATAAAACTGCAAAGCTTCTGTAAGGCAAAGGACACTGTTGTTAGGACAAAATGGCAACCAACAGGTTAGGAAAAGATCTTTACCAATCCTGCAACTGATAGAGGCCTTATATCCAAAATATACAAAGAACTCAAGAAGTTAGACTGCAAGGAGACAAATAACCCTATTAAAAATGGGGTTCAGAGCTAAACAAAGAATTCACAGCTGAGGAATGCCAAATGGCTGAGAAACACCTAAAGAAATGTTCAACATCTTTAGTCATAAGGGAAATGCAAATCAAAACAACCCTGAGATTTCACCTCACACCAGTGAGAACGGCTAAGATCAAAAACTCAGGTGACAGCAGATGCTGGCGAGGATGTGGAGAAAAAGGAACACTCCTCCATTATTGGTGGGATTGCAGACTGGTACAACCATTCTGGAAATCAGTCTGGAGGTTCCTCAGAAAATTGGACATTGAACTGCCTGAGGATCCAGCTATACCTCTCTTGGGCATAGACCCAAAAGATGCCCCAACATATAAAAAGGACACGTGCTCCACTATGTGCATCGCAGCCTTATTTATAATAGCCAGAAGCTGGAAAGAACCCAGATGCCCTTCAACAGAGGAATGGATACAGAAAATGTGGTACATCTACACAATGGAATATTACTCAGCTATCAAAAACAATGACTATGAAATTCATAGGCAAATGGAGGGAACTGGAAAATATCATCCTGAGTGAGGTAACCCAATCACAGAAAAACACACATGGTATGTACTCATTGATAAGTGGCTATTAGCCCAAATGCTTGAATTGCCCTAGATGCACAGAATACATGAAACTCAAGATGGATGATCAAAATGCAAATGCTTCACTCCTTTAAAAGGGGAACAAGAATACCCTTGGCAGGGAATAGGGAGGCAAAGATTAAAACAGACACAGAAGGAACACCCATTCAGAGCCTGCCCCACATGTGACCCATGCATATACAGTCATCCAATTAGACAAGATGGATGAAGCAAAGAAGTGCAGGCAGACAGGAGCCGGATGTAGATCTCTCCTGAGAGACACACCCAGAATACAGCAAATACAGAGGCGAATGCCAGCAGCAAACCACTGAACTGAGAACAGGACCCCCGTTGAAGGAATCAGAGAAAGAACTGGAAAGCTTGAAGGGGCTCGAGACCCCTTATGAACAACAATGCCAAGCAACCAGAGCTTCCAGGGACTAAGCCACTACCTAAAGACTATACATGGACTGACCCTGGACTCTGACGTCATAGGTAGCAATGAATAGCCTAGTAAGAGCACCAGTGGAAGGGGAAGCCCTTGGTCCTGCTAAGACTGAACCCCCAGTGAACGTGATTGTTGGGGGGAGGGCGGTAATGGGGGGAGGATGGGGAGGGGAACACCCATACAGAAGGGGAGGGGGAGGGGTTAGGGGGATGTTGGCCCAGAAACTGGGAAAGGGAATAACAATTGAAATGTGAATAAGAAATACCCAATTTAATAAATATGGAGAAAAAAAAAAGATAGAATCATTCTACAACTAGAACTGACTGTACCTGCTCCTTTAAGGTTGGGACCCACAGGGTTTTTATTAAACCCCAGGAACCCCATGGACCCAAAGAGGGAAAAGCTTGCAGTGGGATGAACTTCCTAACACTGCGAACATATCTGACTCAGATTACTGATGACCTAGGGTGTTTTAATCCATCATCCTTAATGGGAAGAGGTAAGGGGAGGTTCTGATGTTAAAGTTCTGTTCCCTAATTCGTTCCTGATTTGTCAAGAAGGAAGACCTAGGAGCCAATTGTTGGGCAGAAGGTACAGGTCAGACTTCTGGGTCCCAGGAAAAAAGGAGACGCAGGGAAGGAGAGAGAGGCTTTTCTTGCCATCCTTGGAGGAAGAAGAGTGCTGCAATCATGTATGACGTCAGGGAAGCGGGAGCTAAGGCCTTTGCCCTCCACTACAGGCAGGTGGCCAAGGATGCTTGGCAGGGGCAAAGTGGGACTAGCCACTAAGTTTAGAGCAGGCAAAGAGATGGAGATAACAAATTGGTAAGGGCACGATTTTCCAGGCGGGAGACATCTGTGCCCAGCAACTGTGCCATGGAAGGCGAGTTGTAAATGACAAGCTCTGTGTGTGGGTGTCTTTTATCCAGGAATTCATGGGTCTCAGGAATGGGCTGGAGGAGCAGAAACCTCCCAGAGCTAAAGGCAGGTAGAAAGGGAATCCGGGTGTGACTGGTAGCAGGACCCTTCTTGGGCAAAGACTGTAGTGATGTTAACACTACCCAGGACAGAAAAAGGCTAACATTCTTTTGGAAATTTCATTGTCAGTCAATGTGAAGAGACACCATGATCAAGGAAATTCTTTAAAAGCATTTAACTGGGGCTTGCTTACAGTGTCAGAGAACTTCTGTGATCATCATAGCGGGAAGCACATAGGCACAGCCAGCGCTGAGAGCAGTGGCTGAGAGCCTGACATCCTGATTCACAGGCAGCAGGCAGAGGAAGAGGGAGGGAGAGGAGAGGGGGAGGGGGAGGAAGGGGGAGGCGAAGAGAAGGAGGAGAGGGAGAGGGAGGAGAGGGAGAAGGAAGAGAGGGAGAGGGGGAGGGAGAGGGAGAGGACGGGGCTTTGCCATCCCTAGGGACACACCTATGCTAACAAGTTCATACCCCCTAATTCCTCCAAACAGTTCCACTAACTGGGGGTCAAACATCTAAACACGTGGGCCTGTGGGGTCAGACTCATCTACATCCTCTACAGATTTTTATATAATGCTTAGTGTACAATGAGATTGCACGCAAAAGCCACAAGAGTGGTTTTGAAGACCACAGGCTTTACCATACTATAAATTTGCTCACTTCGGTAGAATAAATAAATGAGCAAATTGAAGAAAAATTATTAATATAATTCATAAAGGAACAAAGCATACTTTTAACAATTGATAAACATAATATCTGAAATTAAAAATTCTTCCAGTGTGTTTGATAGAAGAAGGTAGGATCAGCCAATTCAAGGACGTACATGGAAAACACACATGGAGAACTGAAACACTTAGTACAGAGAGATTGTAGTAGGACCGAAATCCTGAAGGGAATGAGGGATGGTTAGGCCACAATAGGATTCCAACACAGTTCCCAGGACCAGTGGAAGATGGCCACTCTCAGATATAAGAAGTGTGACAAATTCCAAGAAGGATAAATATCACGACAACCAACCATACTTGCCTCAAACTCAAATAGCTAGACTTTGTAGAGATGTTGGAGAAAACCCCCAGAGGAAGAAAGACACAGCAGTAACTTTCAGAGTGGAGTAAGAGTCTTCAGCAAAGGTCACGAATTCACCTGTAAGCATCAACACAAAAGCAACTACAAGGTTCACTGTAACTCTAGAAACGTGTTAACAAAAATATCATTTTAATGTGAAAATCAAATACAAAGAAGCCCAAATTCAAAGCAAAGTAGGGAATACTTTTACTTCACAGCAAAATATGGAATCAGTCCCTAGAAAGCTTCAGAGTATCAATGAAACTTTATCACACTGTCTCCACAGACAAAGGTGTTCAGTATACGAATGCCACCAGCGTTCAGTTGCAGCTCTCGGTGCTGCAGGGACCCCTCCCCTGCTGCAGCCCTGGTAATCACTTTCTGTACCCGGAGGCTTTGCCTCCCTCAGTGTGAACAGATAAACAGAGTTCCATGCTGTCTGTAGTCTTCTGTGATTCATTTAATTTAGTTAAGTTTGCTATTGTGAATTATTGACACAAGTTTCTTTTGAGGTGGGAGTCTTTCTTCTGAGTGGGCTTCTCCCCACAGCAAGAGGGTTTCTTCACTGCGTTCTCTGCTTGTGGCCCAGGCAGGGTTTGAGGTTACTGCATACTAACATGCTCCCCTCTTGAGGGGGTGTGTCCACTACAGTCACCCCTCACCTCCTTTATCAAAACGTTCTGTATTGAAGACAACTGGGGCTTGGAGCTCAGACTCCAGACTGGTTTCCCTGTGCAAATGTTAACTTACTGCAAATTTTACTACCTGAATTCTTTTCTGCTTTGATTCCTAATATAGAAAATGAAGACAAATGGGTAGCTATACTGTTTTTTCTTTCTATCAATCTATCAATCTATCTATCTATCTATCTATCTATCTATCTATCTATCTATCTATCTATCTATCTATCTATCTATCTATCTATCTGTCATCTATATTTCTTTCTCATTTCCTGAATAAAGACTTTAAAACAGTAGCAACTTAGGAAGAGTACATTGTGCTTAGAAACCTGTCCAGCATGCATTAACTGTTCTATAAATACCATGCAGAAACAAGGCGTGTTACATTCATTTCCTGTTTCTTACTACATTCACTTTGGCTTTCTCTCTTTACTAGGTTCACTGAGACTCCATCTCATCTTGTTGAATCTCCTCCCAAGCTCCCGGCCCTGGGGCCGTTCTTCAGCTGCACCCAGACTGCTGCCTTAGCATGAGACCTACCCTGTGTCACTCTTGCACTTTACTTGGGCTTTTGTTTTCGTACCTAGTCCTGCACTTCTTAGATTTCTTCAACGGTAAATTAGTAATTTACTATTCTTTTTATCTATGACAGATACAAAGAAGCTAAGTAATTTGCTTGTGTCCCATAATTATGAACAATTATTCAAACTTGGAAATGTCTGGCTATGTTTATCTGGCTATGAAGGTTTTTCATAGCTAACCCATTCCTTTGGAGAGGACTATGCCTGTATCTGTGAACTACTGTGCCAGTAGTTCTTGACGACTTTTCACTTTTTTTTTTATTTCTTTTTTCAGTACATGAACTTTGCTATCTCCTCATTCTCACAGTGCTTTGCATGTGTTATCCAGTTTAGGCCTCTCAGAAATGGATTGTTGCTTAGAGTGACTCATTTTCCATGTTTAGTTTCCAAGCTCTCTCATTGTGAGAAACAGGTTTTGCATTGAAACCAACCTTCCTTCCGTAAACTTTCCTCTTACCATGGAATAAACAAACAAACAAACAATTTTCCAAGTTAGACTACACAAACAACTCTAAAATTTTGGATAAAGGACTAAATTACCAGAAGTTGCATAATTATGGATTATTATTTGAGAATTATTTGCCTTCTATAATATGTAGTTGTTCTCAGAGGAATATTGGTTATAATAGAAAGCAGATTTTTTTTCAAAAAGGCTAAAAAAAGACAAATTATAAAACTAAGAATATAAAAATAGAAGATTATTTTAAGAATATAAGAATAACCTAAGGAGCTCCCCAAAACCCTAAAAAGTATGGATATGATAGAAAACACACACTCACACACACACACACACAGTGTGTGTGTGTGTGAGTGTGTGAGTGTGTGTGTGCGTGCGTGCGTGTGTGTGTGTGTGTGTGTGCGTGTGTGTGTGTGTGTGCAGAAGGGAGAGGGAGAGAGCGAGTGAGAGGGAGGGAGAGGGAGAGATCAGAATTTTAAAATGCAGAAGGAAGGAGGCAGTGAACTTGCTGAGCAGTAACAATGAAAACTACTAGCCTTTGAAAAAATATATGGGGGTTGGGGATTTAGCTCAGTGGTTGAGCGCTTGCCTAGGAAGCGCAAGGCCCTGGGTTCGGTCCCCAGCTCCAGGGGGGGGGGGGTGGGGAAGAAAAAATATAAGGTATCACAAATACGTGCTAGAACTTAAATTATATCTAGGAAATCAAGGGAGTAGAAAACAGGGAAAAGAGGTAATCTCTCAGTTTAGAAGACACAAGCTAAATGTAAGGGCATGAGAACTCAATAAAACTTTACTATGTCCAAATAGGAAATGTTGTAGATAGTGGTAAAGTAGCTCAGAGATTTTACATATTATATTTCTGAATAATTACTTTTTTGAAGAAAAATAACAACAGTAATATTTTGATATTTTTGAGTCTGTTACTTGTTTTTCCTATTTGTTATTTGCTTTAGAAATAAACTATATCAATATACCATGATATATCAGCTTGCTGAGTGGGATAAAATGGGATGTAAGGAATGGGAAAAGCAAGGAAAATAAGGGAAGAACACAGCATAAATAATTATCATTTTAATTAGTGTGTAACTGAACTCTTTAGTTATACTAAAAACTAGAATTATTGACTTGAATTTTACTGATCCAAGGCATAAATAACATGATGGATAGTACCCCAAATGTTTCCCTTTAAGGCATTTAAAATACACTAAAGTTTCATGTACTAGGGTCTCTTGGTTTCGGTCTGTTTCAGCCTCTTCTTCTGACTTATCTCCATTCCTTGGTGACTCCTACGGAACTACTCTTTACCAGGGACCTCCATTGTCCAAACCCAACTGCAATAGGCTCCGAGAAAAGCAATTCAGCTGGAGCACCAGCCAACGACTTCAAAGTAGCCCCTGTGTCTTAATGAGCATCCGAATAAATGCCTTAATAAAGACCATGAAAACACAAACAGTTGAATGGAATAATGAAAATAATTCACAAAAATAGAATTTAACAAAGAAATAGAATCACTAAAGAAAACCCAAGCTGAAATAAAACTGTAAGTAAAAAGGTCAACAAAATCCTTAGAGGTAAGCCTCATGAATAGACCAGAAGATGCAGAAGAGAGAATTTCAAGTCTTGAAGATAAGGTAGAAGTAATGGACAGCTCAGTCAAAGAAAATGTTAAATCTAAAAGTATCCAGACACAAAACATCCAGGAAATACAGGAAACTATGAAAAGACCAACTCTACAAAAATATATAGAGGAAGACAACAAAATATTTAAAACAAAATTATAGAAGAAAATTACCCCAATCTAAAAAAAGGAGATACCTATAAAGGTACAGGAAGCATGCGGAGCACCAGACAGGACCAGAAAAGATACTCCCCATGGTGCACCACAATCAAGAGGCTAAATAATCAGGACAAAGCAAGGATACGAACAGCTGCCAGTGAAAAAAGAGCAAGTCATCTTTAAATGCAGGCCTGCTATAAAAACATGCTGTTTGCAGTGGTGATTCTGAAGGCCAGGAGGGGCTGGTTAGATGCTCTATAAGTTCTAAGGGACCATGGATGCCAGCTCAGACTCCCACACCCGGCAAAACTATTAACCACAACTGGCAGAGAAAGAAAGACACTCGATGAAAACAAATTAATGTCCCCAATACAGCTCTGCAGAAGGCATCAGAAGGAAAACTTCTGTCTGAAGAGGTTTACACCCAATAGGACACAAGAAATAAACAATCCCAGAGCAGTTCAAGAGGGAGAGGGACACAGACAACAAAATAATAGAAGTCAACAAATATTGCTTATTTTTAACTCTCAGTATGAATGGTCTCAATCCCACAGTAGAAAGACATAGAGTAACAGATTGGATTAGAAAACAGGATCCGTCTTTCTCTTGTATACAAGAAGCACACCTCACCATCAAAAACAGACATCAACTTAGGTTAAAAGGATAGAAATATATTATAATTAAATGGACCCAAGAAGTAAGTAGGTTTATAGCTATTTTAATATTTGAGAAAATAGGCTTCAGGCAAAAATTAACCACAATATATAAGAATAATATATAATTCTAAATAATAATTAAAGAAAAACTTACCAAGAGGATGTTACTATTAGAAACATTTATACACCAAACGCAAAGGCACACAAGTCCATAAAAGAAATGCTACTACAGCTAAAATCACAAACTGACTCTGCCACAGTGATAGGGGGTGAATTCAGTACCATACTTTAGCCAACAGACAGACCATCCTGAGGAAGTCCTGGAGTTACATAACATCCTAAACCAAATGGACGTGACAGACATCTACAGAATATTTCACCCAAACATTAAGGAATACACTTTCTCCTCAGTAGCTTATGGCATATTCTCCAAAATTGGCCACATAGGAGGACACAAGGCTAATCTCAACAGATTCAAGAAAACCGAAATAACTCCTGCAGCCTACATGACCACCACAGAATGCTGAATACCACCGTAGGGACAGCAGAAAGTATACAAGCCCACGAAAGCTGGAGAACTCATTGCTGAATGAAAACTGGGTCAGGACAGAAACCAAGAAGTAAATTAGAAACTTTTAAGAATTGAATGAATAAAAGCACAAATGAAAACATTATTTTTTAAATAATAAGAAAAAAGAGTTTCTCAGTTGGCATTTGTTACCATTCAAATTGAGTTTGGGTTGAAATTTGTCTTTTGCTTTGTTGAAGTTTCCAAGGTTATGCAAAGTAATATAATGTACCCTTTGCCATAGGAAATTTAAAACTAAGAGAGAAATCAATTTTCAAACATCTTTTAGTAGTTTTGCATTTATATTATATATTGAATGTGTTTTCTGCATTCTTTCACAGATTTGGTTAAGTGTGATCTACTATAATTTACTATATGCATAATGTATGCTTGGCACTCGTGAACAGCCGTCCTGAAGAAAAAAGAATTACTTTACCTCAGGTAAGAGCACTCTCTGTTCTTCCAGAGGACCTGGATTAGATTTTCAGAACCCACACAGCTGCTCACAAACATCTGCAACTCCAGTTCTAGAAGGTTCAGCACCCCTGGACTCCACAGGCACTGGGCAAATAAGTGGTGCAGACATACATACAGGCAAAACAGCAATACATGCATAATAATCGCAAGTTAAAAAATTTTACTTTTAGGTATGTACATGCATGTATGTCTGTATGCTCTAATTACGTGTGTGTGTGTGTGTGTGTGTGTGTGTGTGTGTGTGTGTGTGTAGTGGATGAAATGTGTGTATGGATGTGTATGTGTCCACCAAGGTCAGAAGAAGGTGTTGGATCCCCTGAGGCTGGACTTATAGTTGATTGTGAGCTTCTTGATGTGGGTACTGAGAATTGAGCTCCAGCCCTTTGCATGAATAATATGTACTCTTAACCACTGAGCCATCTCTCCAGCCCTATTTCTTTTAAAATAGTCTATACCTTTGTACGCCAACAAACTCATTCAGGCCATGTGCAGCCCCCACTTTCTCCTGCCTGGCTCAGGCTGGCCTTGTTCTGGTTCACATAAAATGAGTTTTTTTTTCCAAGTGAGCCATGTTTTGGCATTAGATGGAGAAGATTCTTTAGTTTTTTAAAATCATGTTCTTTTCATTGTGTGACCTATTTTCGTTTTGCATGCTTATATGTATTATTTTACTATTGTGTTTCTTGATGAATATATTTTCTTATTTGGAAGGAACTGTAAAAATAAAAACACATTTATTTTAGGAAAAGTGACCAGAGGATATTAGGCATTTCTTAAAAATTCCAACATTTTTAAAGGGAATTTGACTTTCAGTATCACAGGATTGAGCTGAGCACTAGCTCAACATCTGACGACAGCTCCAAGACTCAGTTATGGCTTCAAATCAAAGGGTTATACAAGTTTAGTCTCTTATATTAAAGCCATATAACATCATCTTGACTGTTCATATATTGCCTTTGCTTTAATAGCCACACTTATCATACCCTTGTCATCAGAGACATTCTTAATTATCAAAATAAGGGAAGACCGGTTTTAATGTAGTGTGTGTATCTCTCTGTGTGTGTTTATGTGTGTACATGCCTCTTGTTCATGTGTGTACATGTGTATGAGTGGTGTGCATGCCTGTTATCCTGTGTGTGGAGACGGAGGTTGATGTGAAGTATTGTCCTCTATCACTGTCTACCTTATCTTTGAGACAGCATCTTCTTTTCTTGAACCTGAGGTTGAAGAAGCCATTTTTGCTAGACTAGCAGGCAGCAAGCTCCAGGGATCCTCCTGTCTCCACACCAGCATGTGGTTACTCTCTCTTTCTGCCTTATTTGGCTTTTACATGTGTGTTGGGGATCTGAGACATGTCTTCACACCTGTGGGGCAGCCCTTTACCCACAGAGCCATCATCCAGGCCCTACTCTTAACATTTTAAACAAAATGCATAACAGAACACAGGAACAGCCTTCCTTTTGTACTAAGTTCGGCCAAGTATTGTTAAATGTATTTCTGCTTTCACTTCCCACACTCTTATGTAACCAGTTCATTTTAAAGAAGTCAAAGGTTCACAGACAGTGTATAGAGGGGCATCTACACTGCCTTGCATTTGGGCTATGGTCTTTCTCACACCATCCTCCTTAGGTCAACACACACAGCCCTGTGCATGCACTTCCACACGTGAAGCCTCTGGCTCGGCTCTCACTCCTGCATTACCCACCCCGCTCTGTTTCCTTCCGGCTGCTACCATCCTAGATCCATGACTTGGGCTTCAACCATAGTCACCGCCGTGGCTGACTTACATTTTAGTCATTTTCCAGATGGCCAAAACACATGTCCCATGAGGGTTTCAGAACGGCGTCTCACACTCATACACGAGTAGAAGCTATGACAGGTAGGGACAAATCTCAAAGCCATGTTGGTTTCACCATGGAACTTCCTTCTCACTCACTGTGATCCATCATTTCTATTTCCAGGACACGATAAGCTCACTCTCACCTCAGAACTTTGGTTTTCTGTGCATCCTTCATTTAGAATGCTCTGCCTTCTGATTTCTTCTTACTGCTCAGCTTCTGGCTTACATGGTATCTCTTTCCAAAGACTTTCTGTGACCCCATTCCAATCACTTTTCTCCTTTCCGTCATTTGCTGTAATCATCAGACTACAGTCCAGTAATTTCGTAATATAGTTTGAAGAATTTTAGATTTAGATTAGTATTCAGAGAGTTTTTTTAAATACAAGATTAAATGAAGCCATCTTGTTACAGACTCAGGGATAGGAAGACGCGTTTGTATACTGAGCTATTTACGAGTTGACTCACAGGCACACGGCAGTGCTGAGTCTATGACTCACACTTTCGCATCTTATGTACAGTTAGTGCTTAGATGTTAAGGCATCGTGCCAAAGATCAACGAGCTGTTTATAGGATCAAGGACCTCAGGGATTGCTCCATCGTGGCTTTCCTCCTAAGTTTGTTACTATCTTTGACCAGGTCCACCATGTTTGGAAAGACAGATCTGTCTTCCTGTGTCCTAGTCTTTTTTTTTTTTTTCAATTTTTTTTTTTATTTACTTGAGTATTTCTTATATACATTTCGGGTGTTATTCCCTTTCCCGGTTTCCGGGCAAACATCCCCCTCCCCCCTCCCCTTCCTTATGGGTGTTCCCCTCCCAACCCTCCCCCCCCTAGTCTTTTTTAAATGAGTCCAAGTTTCTTCTGTAGTGCACACAGTTCACAATGTCGAGTCCCTGTCTGCCAGCTTCACGCCTCTCTCTGCTCGGCCTCCTCCTTGCGATCATTATTAGCACGGGACTTCTTTCAGTTCTTGGAATTTAAGATCTTGGCTTCCCTGCCCCGTACCATCCCCAGATCCCTGTTTATGCTGTGCTCTCACTGGAATGCACGCTTTGCAAATGCAGGGACCACTTCCAAAATACTCACCATTGTGTCTTCAGAGGGCTAACCCAGCATCTGGCAGCTCAGTTATGGGATAAATATTTGTTCAATGGATGAATCAAGATGATAAGTATGACTGGCTGCACAGTATGATCCAGAGTTGACGCTGAATTTATACATTGAAACCACACAGGAAATGATGAAGACAAATCTAGTGTGGGGTTAGTCGTAGTAATGTGGACTGGATAGTTTAGAACAGTGTCATATGTACAGCACAGCACACACAGTCATTTTTATAAATAGAAATCAACTTTGTCCCAATATCAAGAGTCTCTATCCTACCTGGAACCAGAAGGCAGATATCTAGACAGCTTTTGGAAAATAGCCCTATAGCTATATTTGTATACCATAAAATAACAGTCATTGTAATATTTCCACAGTAAAATATATGGGTCAAAATGAAATGTTCACAGAGGTTGGCTAGGTACATTCTCTCTCTCTCTCTCTCTCTCTCTCTCTCTCTCTCTCTCTCTGTCTCTCTCTCTCACACACACACATACACACCACACACACTCAATGGAATAGCATGTAGTGTAGAGAATGAGTGAGGTTTCTAAATGCTGACATGAGAAAATTCATATTTTTACTAAGTGAAAATAAGAGCAAAACGTACAACCATTTCTGTGTGTACAACCATGTCTGTGTGTACAACCATGTTTGTGTGTACAACCATGTTTGTGTGTACAACCATGTCTGTGTGTGTCATAATACTTCTTTGTATGTAAAAGAGCAGGGTACAAAGATCTGTACATATGTGCATAGCTTTTGTGTTTAAGCATGGTGAAAATGGAGACAGAAATGTAAAATTCCCTAAGTCGGAGCTTCTGTCATTTGTCTCCCCACAGAATGAAGACTGTACTGCAGATCGCTTAGGAAGTTCCTATGGCAACTGACTGCATGAAAGGAATCCTGTGAATTTTCAATGCATTTTAAATGCAAATGTATTAAAATGTATTTTAAGTACCTTTATGTTTTGTATTTTAAATACAAATAATATATTTTAAATACAAACCCCAAAGCACATGGAGCAAGTATGAGATATCACTTCTTTCTTTGAGATACCACTTCTATATGACGTTTTTCAGGTTATAACATTAAAGTCAATATTTGATGAATAGATGCAGACCTGTTTTCTTATGGATTATGCATAAGCTGGATATTTTCAACTAAGGATGAAGCTACCTTTCTCTAGAAAGAGTGAAGAACAGAGAACTCGTCTTCTCTGCTCTGTATACACTACAGTAAGGGCAGAAGATGTCTGCCACCGTGTAACTCAAAAAGACAGAGAGAGCATCTGTCCTAGAGATAACTGGACTGTTAGCTCAATGAGAACATTTCTAACAAGCTAGGGTCTCAAGACACAGGAATCAAATTCCCCACCACCTTGGGCCCACCATTGGAAAATAATCAATAACTTCTAAAGGAATTTAAACTACTGAATCAATTTCCTGTATGACTGTAACCTATGCAGTGACATTACTCAGATAGTCATTTTATATCCTGTTTTCAACATTGCGGGCACTCCCTCCCTGTAGTATGCTGTAAAGAAAGACTGAGCACTAGGGAGTGTGCACTGAGATCTGACTGCATAACCTCCGTTTCTCTAGATGGAATGTCAACTCGTAAGAACTCACAATCTGCTCATAACTGATACACCATAGACTGTGGGGTATCACCGAGAACATCATTATACCTTCTGTCCTTTCCTCTTCCTCCTTGGGAGAAAAATGACGGCATGTTCTGAGCTCTCTAGCTTTAAATAGATGCAGTTATAGATCAGCACACCTTCCTCTGCTTTGAAAACCCAGTGTTTCAATATTTCATGAATCGAAGATAATTGTGTATGTTTCAAAGTTGGTGTACTGACTCTGTCCCCTGGAAGGTCACATCCAATTGATTCAATTTAGTTCTCTGTCTCTATTTGGTCTACCTGCACCACCTGGTGGTAGTGTATGTTAAGTGCGACGTGTGTGTGTGTGTGTGTGTGTGTGTGTGTGTGTGTGTGTGTGTGTACTTGTGTGCATGTGTGTGTGTGTTGCAGGTACATGGAAAAGAGAATTTTAACATATGTTTTCTTAAATACTCATTTAGATTGGTGATACAATGGCTCCATTCTAAATATAAAATACAATTACAATCTTGCTCAGTACAGGATAGGCACAGACTCATTTTGGAAAGCAAAAGGGCTCTCCTATGTCCATTAGCTATTGGCCTTACAATTACTGGATTTATCAGTTATTTTTTTTTATGCTATTGCTCTCAGGGAGGCACAAGTCAAACACCAAGGCACAAACCATTTTTCTAAAAGAATGATAGTTTTGCAAAACATGTGTCCTTTGTTTCTGTGAGTCGTCTGTTGGAATAAATCACAAGATGGGATGCTAAAATGACAGCACAGCACTGGTCTGATTAGGCATGGCCATTGATTTGATACCTGAAGCAGCAGCTGGGCCACAGGGAAGTAAGTGACTGATCCAAGGCCACATTGTTTGTTAGAATCCCAGTCTAATAAGAAACTAAGACTCACACACAATGGTGCACTATCTGAGAAAAGGTATGTTCTTGCCTAGGAATACCTACTCTCAGCCCTGAGCCTGCTGCTCTAGTACTCTGAGTATGAAGGAATATGAACTTACCTCCCCAGTGTATTGTAAAGACCATCTAACTATTGAAAGCCCTTCTATATGTTCTAGGAAATGTTTTTCACAGACTGTACAGCTTCTGTGCTTAAAAGGGCTAACACTTCCCTTTCTCTATGTAAGTGCTTGAGAATCAGAGGTCTGTTTCCACAGAGCGGATGCCCACTTGTGGATTTAAACCAAAGCCGTGTCCATAGCTCCCCCTTATGACCACTCAACGGTACACAAGCCTTCATCTATTCCTGCTGTTTCAGACAACGAACAGCTCACTGGTTAAGCTTTAATTGCTTCCAATGAGGTCAGCAAAGGTATTTATTGAAAATCTCTGAATAAAAGGGTCCACGCACTCACACAAGCGCACGCGCTCACACACGGAGAAAATCCTTTTGCCTGTTGATTTATGGAAACAATTATGATTCTGCTGGAGGACTTCTCAGCTGAGAAATAGTTTGTAGCTACAGTAGAGGCTCAAGTTGCACCAGGCAGACAGCAGACACGGAACTCTTGTGTACCCAGCTGTTCCAAACAGAACAAGTAAGTTACTGTTATTTGTCTTTTAAACAATGCTGAATCTTTTCTGAAAGATTTTCTCTCTCTATGGTTAGAGTACTGAGGGAGGGGTGGCTTTTTAGCTGTGTAAATATCTACAGAAATTGTGCTGTAGTACGTATGGAAAGAGACGCTTGAAGTTCTCCAGGGCAATCCTGACACTTAACTTGAAAAATCTGGGCAGTTTCAGAGAAAATAATTATTAAGCACAAATGTAAAAGCGTATACTCATGGATCCCAAGGAGAGTGTTTCAACTTTGTCGATAGTGGCTGTAAAACTCGATTTAACCCAATAGCTGTAAGTACACGGTGTTTCCTAACAAGATAGCAACTGGAATGAATGGTGCCGTTTTCTTGTGATGTCTCTCCACTAATGCATAGCTCTTCTGACTCTACGTGCAAAGTGGCAAAGATGTTGACATCTTCTGTGGAAGCTGTTTTAAATGAGCTTTCGACATTTGGTCACACTGAGATGTTAGACTATTTACCTACTGAAATTTATACATACATTTCTTTTTTTATCTCCCTTTCTCCTCCCCCTCCCCATTCCTAATCTTTCATTTCGAACAGAAGTCAAGCAGCAAATGCACGGCAGCAACTGGCCTTGTTCCGACCGGTTTCTACAAGGATATACCCATCAACTGTGCTCCTGAAGAAGGAATCCTCTTATTGGCATCAGAAGCTAAAAGATAAGGTTAACAGTTTGGAAAGAGCGAGGACCTTTTCTCAAATCAATCTCCAGTTCACAGACAGGAGGAGGCCCATGACCTAGGAGTAGCGATCAACTCAAGGTCCAGTTCTCATTATGTTATTCATGGACACCCGGGGCACTGCTCTATAATGCGCAAATGGATACTGACACGGATCCTGCCGACTCCGCTCTACAGATCGTGCTTCCACCTCGTCTGTCTTGTGGGCACCATATCTTTAGCTTGCAATGACATGAGTCCAGAGCAGACGGCCACGAGCGTGAACTGTTCTAGCCCCGAGCGACACACGAGAAGTTATGACTACATGGAAGGAGGGGATATAAGGGTGAGGAGACTGTTCTGTCGCACCCAGTGGTACCTGAGGATTGACAAACGAGGCAAAGTGAAAGGGACCCAGGAGATGAGGAACAGCTACAGTAAGTGATGCTTTTACCACAACCCTGCTTAGCTCTTTATGGTTTGTTTAAGGTTCACTCTCTGGTGCCATGTTCTCCTTTCCGATGGGGGCAAAAACCAGTGTAAAATATCAAGTCCTAATTTTTCTACCTCGGGATTTCTGCACTAAATCCCTAAAATTTCTCTGGTAATAGGGCAAGTGTACTCACCTTATGGTTGGAACTGATAGCACGAGCCAGTTAGAAAATATACTATGGTTTAAAACCAAAATACTCTTTAGTAAGAAAACATTTCAGTGAGTAAGTACTCAAGAGGACGTGTGATTGTTTTCTTAGCAAAGCTCAGTGGCAGTTTGCATAGAGTTCTCAGAAGGTTCAGGAAACTACCAGCCATTAGTTGAGGAGCAGAGGATGTATCTGTCTTTATCAGTTGAGTTGCCTTTGAAAGGGCTCTTCCATGGTACTAACCGGTTAAGAATCTGCGTTCTGAGCATCGACAATTGTGTGCTTCTAAAACAGAAGGGAGTCGGTAATGCCTCAACCATCTTTGGTCTAGTGATTTGTACTCCTTAACTCCCCACCCAGGAGGGACCGGATCTTCCTAACGGTTTCTTTATCAAGGGTCTCTGTCGTGCAGGTCTCTGTTGCTAATTTAAGAGGGACATAACTCTGAGGACTGTGAGCTGAATTGGAAGACAGGTTGTGTCTGAGATTTTCACCTGGAGCACTCCCCTTTCCCCTCAAAATCCACTTGCTCTTTTACCTTAAAACATCAGGGCTTGGATTTTCATTTAGGTTACATTTAGTTACCAATCTTAGTAGTATTAAATTAAATGACATAGAGCACACACTCAACATTTACCTTAGGTATTTAAAACCCACACATGGAAATGGGTTTGCTGGCATTAATATCGTGTGGGTGGCGTTGACACTGTTTGCTGTATTGATAGCATATGTGCCAGTATAGGTGGAGAAGGATGCATGGAGACAATAGTGTAGCTGGGTGTCTGTGTCAGGGACACCCCAAGTTGTCCTTATCTGTTCCTGAAGTACCTTTTTGTCTCTAAACTCATTGACCAGTAAATAAGAGTTTGATGACTCTGTTTCCAAAATGACAATGAGGGACCTTCGTTTCAGCCATAGCTCATACCAACTGAGTAAAGAAACATGCTTGCTCTGGAGGACTGATTCCAGGGGGTTCAGCTCAACAAATGGCCACTGGAGGAGGATTTGCTGATAGCCACGTCTATGTGGCCTTTTCATTTGATTTGAAAATCAGGGAGCCTTATCATGGGTAATAGAATCTGGCAGAAGGTCAGAGTTCAAGAGGGCGGTTCCAGCATGCATCCTATTCCTGTCAATGACTTTGGGGGCACTTCCTTAGTGTTCCCAATCTTCAACTTGCAAACATGGATGGATTTTTCAAAAATACTTTCTCCTTCTCACAGTCTATTCTGTTATAAATCAGGGAATTACCTCATAATGTAAAGCCTCAATACTTATTACCTACTTGTCACCCAAAAAGTGAAGTAAAAGTGCAGTCAGGGCTAATTTCAAATTTTGTAATGAGGTTATTATCATAGCTTACCAGTAAACTTTTTTAAACTTAATGACATCCATTTGAATGGTTTTTACAAATTCATAAAAAAGGTAAAAAAATAATTGGTGGGAACATCCAGTGAAAATGACTTATGATTATTTGAGATTAAAGTAGTTAAGTTGGAACATATACATGTATGTGAATTTTATTTTGTTTGTGTTAAATTCCTGGAGCTCGTGAATTTCAAGTATTTGTACACATTTATAAACTGGTAAAATCACTTTATAATTTGAAACCTGCTAAACCCGAGAAGCCCTAAAGCCTGCTTGGCAAACCCCCTTTTCTCTGAAGCAAACTCTACAGTAATAAGAAAGACACAAGTCTCACCCTACATCACGGTGTTGGAATATCAGAGTGCCTTGAACTAAGAAAGACTTGACATCATTTATGCAAATAAGTTTCTTACAAGCCTTTTAATAGTCTAGATTTATACACTTTCTTGATATAGTACAGTCTCCAGGACAGAGAAAACCTCCTGAGAATCTCTCAGGTAAACTATAAAATGGTTACCTTTGTCCTGCCATCTTACTGAAAAGACAAGATAAGGTTTCTCCCAAGTTCTTTTGTGTGTAGGAAATCCAAGGGTCAGAAGAATAAAGGAAAATGATTTATTAGGAGAAAATTCTGGTCAGCATTGCCTGTTAGTTGAGACAGACTTGCTCATTTTAAGAATGAACATAAGCAGAGAGACGTATGTGAGGCGGGAGCTACTGAGTCGGGGAATCCAGGTCTGAACAGTGTGCCCAGAAGAAGTTGTTCACAGTAACCAAACAGCATGAGAAATGCAATCACAAAAGTTCAGGGCGGCTTCAGAGTCTTCAAAGTTAGCTCAATGATCTTACAGGGGAGGTCCCCCTCCAGCTGTCTTTAGAATGACAGTTAATAGTGACTGGATTCAAATGAGTGGGGTTCTGAAAGAAATAAAGCTCAACATCGAACTCCAGACTTCCTTCTCGTGGTTCTGATGCCTTCCACTTTTAAGCAGGTCTTGAACTTTTTTGGAGGTCCTTTACAATGGCATTAGTTTTCATTTCTTCTTGTTAGCCACTCTCATGGCTTTTGTTTGAATGAAAGGAAACTTGACCTCAGGATATGGATGAGACTTGGCAGGCTGCTTACTTCCCCAGGGAAGCATGGAACCCTGGGGTCCTACACATGCTAGGCACACCTGCTACCCACTGAACCACATACTAACCTCCTGGGAATATGCTTTATAAAACACTGGTAGATATGGGTAGGCATTGCAGAAACAGGTGAAAGATCTGGGAGTATAATGTGCTTCCAAGGTGTTAGACTTGGGATAGGTGGACCTAGAGCAGAGAGGAAGAGAAGGGAGTGGTGGACTGGTGTTAGCACTCATGCCTCAAATCTTCAGGGGAATTGAAACTTCACTTCAGGTATCGTGGTGTTTGGAGCCCTTGCTTTAGTCTCCTCCATGCTAATATTATCTTGCAGAAAGCATCTAGATCAGAATAAGTAAATTGTTTAGCAAAAAGAAAGCAAACAAATCAAGCCCTCCAAACAGTTCACCAAGGATTTGGGAATTCAGGAAAAGCCAAGAGAAGTAGACCACAGTTTCAACTCTTTAGGACAGCCAGAAGGGAACTGCTCCCCTCTGTCTTCTTCCCTGGTGGCCTCCCACTTTCACTCAGCTCTACTGATGAAACTGGAGTATAACAAGAAGAGATGAAGGAGAAGTTCATATACAAGGAGAGCATTGGTAGGCAGCATCATGGGGGACAGGGAATGAATGGTCAGTGCTTCAAGTGCTTCTGTTGTAAGGACTGTCCCCTTGGAGACAAGGCCAGAGCTGGATTTAGATAATTATTGGATCGGCCAGCTCATCAGCAGACAGAGGCAATCACTCCACACCTGACAAGAATAACGCTGCTGTTTAGCTGGGAGCTGAGGTGCTGAGTGAGAGATGGCAGCAGTGAGAGACAGATGTGGGATGGAGGGCCCGGCCCCTTAGGATCATTTTCCTGCTTTGTTTGTATTCAGTAACTGAAATATTGTGTTCCCAACAATAGTTAACACCATCCATTCTTCTGGAGAACTCCTTGATGGCCAGAGCCTCTGATTCTGGAGGAAGTTCATCTGCCCTTTTGAGCATTGTTAGTTACATAGCAAGAAAGGGTTATTTGTTCTGAGGGTTGGCCAATGGCTTGGCAACATCCTCTTTTGGATTGGTAGGCTGTGATGGGATGTGGCCTCCCAGTTGGCAGAACACAAATAAACACAGCATTGTTGGATTTGACTTTGGCCACAGAATCTCCAGCAACTCAATCGTCAACAATTCTTTGGATGGGTTCCTGTCTGCACTAGTCTCTGTAGTACCCCCCAAGTATACACAAGATCTTAGAATGCCGGGAGTGTAAATGTGCTTGTGTCCCAAAGAGTCCCAGCTAGTAATTTTTGTGCAAGAACAACACATACCATCAAAATAAACAAATTTATAAATGTAAGACCTTTTTTAAAAAAGATAAGGACCTATACAAAACAAAATCCTAGACATGATTGACAAGCTGGAATCTTCTAGAGCTGGTGACTGGAATTCTTTATTAAAGGAATTTCAAGTCTTTAAAATATGAAGGATGAATAAATTGCTGGGGGGCAGATTTAGAAATGTTGGCTACTCTATGAAAACTCTGATCTTAATTTTTCCATATTATAATCCTTACTAAGTTATGGCAAGTATTTGAAACTTACTAAATGCTATTTACTTCAAGGGCTCAAGCATGGTCTCTTAACATCTCCTCACTTAAAATAACCAGTTGTTCGTGTTTACTTTTCTTAGTTTTAATTATACGTGTGTCTGTGCAGATGTCTCTTTGAGGCCGCAGGTGTTTAGAACCCATCAAGGCAGAGTTACAGGAAGGTTGTGAATTGCCCGATATGGGTTTTAAAAATTGAAGTCAGATCCTCTGCAAGAGCAGTCCATGCTCTTAACCAGAGCCATCTCTCCAGTTCCAAACTGGCCATCTCTGCATTGGTCCAGATCAAATGGTCTTTTTCCTACAGCTAAGCCATGTAAGATCTCTGCAGCCTGTGGGTAAGGAGAACCAAAGGCCAGAGTGACCTGAGGGAGTGAGGGGGGGAGGATTTTAGACATGTGGAAGGAGCTGCTTTCTCTAGATTTTTTTTTTCTTCTTCTATTTCTCAATCTTGGCTGAATATTGTATTCAGCTGGGACCTGTAAAAATTACTATGCCAGATCCCATCCACAAAGACTCTCATTAAGTTGATCTAGGGTGCAGTCTGGGCATCAGGAATTTTAAAAGCTCTCTAGATGATTCTGAGATTCTTCCAAGGCTGAGAACTACTACACTGTGGGAATCATGTTAGAGTACTGGATGAATTGTAGTTTAATTGAATCAGAATCTCACTAGGAGGGAGGAAACAGGAAATCAGTATTCCTTACAGTTTTCCAGCTAGAGATGAATGCATAGCTAGGGTTGCAAACTGTTGCTTAGGGACAGGGTAGGGGTGGTAGGTGGGGAGTGGGGTGCAGACTGAGCCATCTCAGGGGTGCTCGTAAACGTTCTGGAACTCTTGCATTTTAGAGGACTCCAAAGTTAAACCACCCCCACCTATAGACTGGAGGAATCCATCTCTGAATTATGAATCAAGGACTTCTTCTAGGCCACTTGGACTAATCCCAATGGCATCAATATGTGCGGAACGGGCCTAGACATGCATGTAAGGACAGCCCAGTGGCATGATAGAAGAAGGCTGCTTAATTGGATGACACAGCTGCATTGTGACAGGTGCTGGAGCAGGGGGCCAAGGGAGGTACAGACATCAGTGTCTGCTTCTGACTGGGAACGCAGACACTTCTAAATTAGGCTTTCGTTTCTCATAGCCATGCTACTAAATTCAAAGGCAAGAGACTGTAAAAGACAGTGGCTAACCTAGAAAACCCAGTGGGGACAGAACCACAGGTCCCCAAAGAATGTCCCCAGTCTAGGGGAAAGGACTGGAGGCCAGGTCCTTGTCCTCTGCCCAAGGCTGGGATTATACACAACATGAAGGCTGCACTTGTGTTACATTTTGTCTTTGTTTTGGAGTAAATAGCCCTGGTGGCATGGTAACATCTGTAGCATTACTGTGGAACAACACAGTATCTCTACATTTAAATTTCACAGACGCCATATAACATATTGGGGAAAAGTCAGGGCAATAGTTAATCTTCCCGCACCCCAAGCAGCTTGAAAATAAAAACCCTCCTTTGTGCAATGCTCTGAAGAGCTGTGTTAAAGGTCACCGAACAGCGATGGAAGACGGCTCAGTAGTTCTGGGCAGGCACTGCCTTCTGCAGAGGACCTGAACTCAGTGCTCAGCACCCATGTCGGGTACCTCCAGCCCCAGGACTCCCACCAGCCTCTTCTGGGTTGTGCAGGTACCTGTTCTCACATGTGCACTTACCTCCTTCACCACACACACGTAATTAAAAATAAAAAGTCACTGAGCATTTAAGTAATTCTTGACCAAAGTTCATCTCTGCATTTGAACTTATCTGTAGACCTACCCTAAGTAGAGAAATAATTCAGTATTTTTAAATACCATGCTTCACGTTTCTTAAGAGGCATAGTTTTCATTTCCCATCATATTTCTCATTTTATGTTTGTTTTTGAGTTTTGGATGCAATTATGGATATGTTGACAGAAATATTTGAGACGAGACTCAGAATCAACTCAGTTTGCATAGTTGCCTTAAGGCAGTGTTTCCAAATTGTATTTCTTAGAACACTGGTGTCCCTTGAGATATTAATGGTGTTTCCTCAAGCTGTTTCTCTGGCTTGCTGACTGGGAACTACTCGGTTAATAACGCTCCATTAGTTCCTTACAGCAGAATTCTCTGAGCCTATGTTACACTATGGTCAGCCTCAACTTCAAGGAGATATTCTACGGGGGTTTCCACACTGACTTGACGAGAGGCTACTCCTTTGCCCCCTGCTCTTATTCTTGGTAGAACACTTAAACTTCATTAATTTGCAACCTGAGAGCAAACTGGGATCCATCTTTAGAGTAGTCAAGAACTAAGTCAACCCATTACTCAGCTATTTGTCTGAAATAAAAAAGCCACACAACTGCCCAGAACTGCCCCATTATTTCAGAACCACTTGAGCCTGGCAGTTTTGTGGACAATGAAGCTTGCATGTTAGTCTGCATTAAGACAGTGTTTTGCATGACGATGGAGGTCTAAATCCAGAGATTCCCAGTGGCACTAAAGCCTGACTGGATGTTATGTCTGCACTCTAGGCAGCATTATGGGACTGTTTCCTGAAGGAAATGAGGCCTGTAGCTATGCCTGGGCAACCAACAAACTACAGAACCATTTCTCATACAGTCACCTAAAATGCTTCATGATGTCAAGGTGACTGAAAATCCTCATCCCATGTACTCATGTACAAACAACAGACTCTCATCCCATGTACTCATGTACAAACAGCAGACTCTCATCCCATGTACTCATGTACAAACAACAGACTCTCATCCCATGTACTCATATACAAACAGCAGACTCTCATCCCATGTACTCATGTACAAACAGCAGACTCTCATCCCATGTACTCATGTACAAACAGCAGACTCTCATCCCATGTACTCATGTACAAACAGCAGACTCTCATCCCATGTACTCATGTACAAACAGCAGACTCTCATCCCATGTACTCATGTACAAACAGCAGACTCTCATCCCATGTACTCATGTACAAACAGCAGACTCTCATCCCATGTACTCATGTACAAACAGCAGACTCTCATCCCATGTACTCATGTACAAACAGCAGACTTTTATTTCACTTAGCACAAAGGTAGTGCAAGTAAAGCGCTGTAATTCCAATCTCATCAATGACAAGCTTCACTAACTGACCAAAAGGCATTTAGAAATCTGAATTATAGGATCTTATAGGAAACCTGCTGGAGGCCCGCTCAACTGAGGTTTTAAAGGGTGAAGGGCAAACACGCCTCAGGTGTTCACCAGCTTCGATCACAGTGTACAGCTGTGCACTGGGGCACCCGCTCAGCGCTAGCTCCCTCTGTGTGTAGCTGGCATTCACACTGGACTGCTCTCCTTTTATCTCCTTCTGCTCCAGGGTGCTGCACTTAGCCAGAGGAAGAAGGCAGAAAGGTTTACAGTCCATAAATATATTTTTCATTTAATTGATTACATATTTAAAATCAGGTGTAAGTAAAAATATGTTGTTAAATTATCAAGAAAATTGATGTGAACAGGAACTAAAAGCTTTGCTAAAAGAAAAGAAAAACACACCTCACTTTTTTCTTATTTTTTATCCTTCAGAAATAAAACTATTTATTCTCCACAAGCAATTTGGCTAAGTTTTTTCTATGTAATTCGAAGGGGCCAGTGGAAGTTTGTTATTAAGGCTGACTGCATAAGAAGGCACAGATAGTATTGGGGACATTGGGGATTAGGTATCAGGGTGACATGAAGACCAAGCTTGAAGAGCAGTGGTCCATCGCAACATTCATTCTTATTTTTATCAAGAAGTATACCCAGAAGAAATAATTCATAGCTGATATTGACTTAAGGAACATCTATATTGAAAGAAGACAGAGAGAAAACCAAGAAAACCTTTAAGAATTAAAATAAACTGTGCTAGCAGAAAAATAACTCAGAGTAGTTATTTAGCTTGGGAATCTGTCTATTAGTGAGAATGGTCCTTGTGCTGATTGGTTTTGTGTTAATTTGACACACACTAGAGTCATCAGGGAAGAGGAAATACCAACTGAGGAACTGCCTCCAGCTGCTTGCCTGTGGGCACATCTGTGGGTCATTTCTTTGATTAATGATTGATGTAGGAGGGCCCAGTGCATTGTGGGTGGTGTCCCCATGGCAGGTGGTCCTGGGCTATATAGGAAAACAAAAACTGAGAAAGCCGAATTCCTGATTGATCTTCCCTTCAGGTCTTGCCTCCAACTTCCTTCCCCGACTTCCCACCATGACCCGAGAGTTTCTCAAGTTGCTTCTGGTCTAAGTGATTGATTTTGAACACAGTGAACAGTGATTGGAGGAAGGAAATATGCACTGGGAGAGAGGACTGGGGACAGGGAGGAAGTCCGGATCTGTTCTCACTGTTTTGTTTTGTTTTTTTTTATCAGGAAGTGGCGTGATAACAACGAGTCTCTGTGCCTTATAGAGGAGATTCTGGATGTGTTTCTGATCACATCCCTGCTTGGTCAGGTTCTTGGCAGGGAGGCAGAGTTATGGGAGGTCTGTGGAGTGTGCACCCTTTACTCCTCACTTTCACTAATAAGAAAGGTATTTGAAAGATTGAGGCTTTTCTGTTTTCATTCTTTTGTTAAATTCAATAGTCTCGATGCCTTCCTTTGAGAGACTAAAGACTAGTAAACAATTCCACGGCTTGGATATTTAGAGAATTAACAGTTTAGTAGGGGATGAGTTGGGCCAGAGGAGGCGAGTTTAGAGAACACAGGGGGTTTCCGAGCCTGACAAGAGAGAAGCTCAGGAGCACTATCCTTGGAGCAAATGCTTTAAGACACACGTTTGTCATCACAGTGTAAGTTTGACAGCAAAGGAGAGCAGGCCAGCATCTCAAGGTGTCAGTGTGAGCTCATCATAGGCAATCCTGATGTTTCTTTATTTCAAAAAATGAACACACACACACACACACACACACACACACACACACACACACACACACACACCATAAGAAAATAATAAATCTTTGGGATTGAGAGATGGTTCAGCAGTTAAGAGTACACACTGCTCTTGCATAGAACCAGAGTTTAGTTCCCAGAACCCATATTAGGCAGTTCACAACCACACACACTAGCTCCAGGGGGAATCCAGCACCTTCTTTTAGCCTCTGTGGGCACTGTATTCCTACCCATGCACAGAATTAAAAATAAGAACCTTAAAAAAAGTCTCCATGAGAACATTTGCTTGTAACAGATCATCAGATTTTATCTGATTGAAGAATTTACTAAAAATATGACTACTCCAACTAAAACGTTCTTCTTAGAAACGCATTTCGGGAGGGTCTTCACTACTGTACTCTCAGCAGCCCACAGGGGCTATCACAGACTGCTCTTTGAATTAATAAATGAACTGAATAGGGAGGCCACTCCATTTCATATGATGACTTTCTATGAAGGGGAACATTTTTGGAAGTCATAATTCAAGCTATGCTAGCTTAAAAACATATTTTCACACATATAGTAGCATTTATTTCCCTTTTGGTTTTGCGATCTTCGATTGTAACTTGAGTCAGGCGTCTGAATGATGGCTGTAAAGGCTACACTGTTGTTATGAAGAAATTCTTTTTCCCACAGTACTTCCTGAGAAGCAGAGATGTGACGGTTTTTAGACACATGGGTAACATTTTAGGGTAGAATTGTAGAGACAAACTGCTGTCTTTAGGTAAGACCACTGAGCTGTCTGTGTGTGAGAAGTGAGGCTTAAGTCTCTTCTATGAATGGTAACCAGATCATAATGTGGCTACTTCATGGCCTCATGGATGGACTCTGGACCTGGAAAAACCCCAGCCAACTCTCCTCTTCATGTCTCCCTTGCTTCAGTTTGGTCAGACATTGAACCACGGTTGATCCCAGAGAAGACTGGCATGAATCTGCATCTTGGCTTTTAAGATTTACTTTAAACTTTATGATCTTTTAAAGTATTTTAATAGTTTATTAGACATTCACATTCAAATCATTACATTGCATAGAAATAAATTTGTTTGCTGTTCTTGTAACTCTTTGAATTTAGTCTCTGAGAAAAACTGTGTAGTAAACATATAACAGGAAACATCTGTTTGAGTGACTAAAGAATTCAATTCTTTTAAAATATAAATGCCAGTACTGGAAGTGCTGAAATATTTCCTCGGCTGTAAGGATTCCATGCGCTCTCTCCTCCTCTGACATGAGCTACCATCTTCTATACCTCACGGAATAGAAAAAGTTCCGTGGGAACTGGCCAGGCCATCTAGCTCATTGCTACACCAATATTAATTTTAAAATTATATACGATCCTGTTTGTATCATATTCGGTGTCATTCACTTTAATTATGACATTTTGGTGTGTTCGAAACTAGTGGATGACTCAACTGATCATGAAAGATGTATCCTCTCCGTGCACTGGTGGATGGATTCCTGGATACCCGGTGTTAGCACAGTTACAGTGGGCAGAACTGAGAAGTAGGTCTGCCAGCTTTCCGTGTGGCATTTAGTGACACTGCATGGGAGAGTGTAGGGAATTCCCGTACATGAGCATTATGATAGCATGCAGTGTGGCCTGCTGCACACTTTCCTGTCACACGTGTTCTACTGCCAGCCCCCTTCATTTATAATAACTAAGCTTTTGACTACAGCAAGTCTATGTGCCTGTGTGTGTATAATTTTAGATGGAGTTACCTTATAACAAAGAGACAATGCTTCTCCCAAACAGCATACGTGTGCGATCCTTTGCTCACGTGACCTGACTCATTTCACAAAGTGTGGATGGGCTGGCAGATGGGCATGCTTTGTATGTAGGGATTGGCTCTGAGCTCCTAAGGGAAGCAATGTGTAGAGTGTAGATGTGAACTCAAATAGGCTGAACTCAGAAACAGACTTCAAGTTCCCACTACTGTATTACTAAACGCTGACTGGTAGCATTAAAACCAACATATTAATTTGTTCCATGCTGTGGGATAATTTGTATCTCAAATACATACACATACAATCTTTCTTGTCATATGGTCTAATGACTACTTAGCATTTTCTTCTATCTCGTTAATGCTTTATTCCAACTTCCCCCATTAAGACATCTCCATCTGTCATTGCTCTATCCCTTGACTTCATACTGTAATTTCAGTTTCTTTTGCTTAAAGATTGCTAAAGATGCAGAAAAAAAACAGCTTTGAGTATGTTTCCAAAATTTATAGATATGTTTGTACTTTGCTCATTAGTGTCTGCATAATTTATATACTAGATGCACAAATAGACCTTAATTTCCGAAATTAAACCAGTCAATTTTAGGGTAGATCTAGACCTGGGACATCTAGTCACATCAGGACTAAGCTCATCCTCCCTTGGGGTCCTACTGTTATGAGTGTTAATGCAGTTCTGCTACATTACATAGATACTGTGATATGATTGACATTAAGTTATTCTAGTGTCTATAAAAAGTTTAGAAGTTCTGTGTTCTCAAAGCTACAATTGTTCTTTTTAGTAATAAAGAGTAGTATTTGTTGAAATTGATTTAGAGTATATGTTGTACAGTATACTGTGGCTGCATTGATACATAAACAATTTACTATGGGGAAAATTTCACCATCTTTGGGAATATCAACTCCACAAAGACTATTGAGTACTGTATGAAGGAGTGCTTAGGCACTTATGACCTACCTGGCCACAGGCTCTTGGCCCTTTTAATAGTAACAGACATGAATCCATATTGTGAAGTGGGTCTTCAACACAGAGAATGCTACCACTCTAACAGTCATGCTGGATTGCAGCAGGAGACCTGTTTTGTCAGGCCGGTTGTTACTGTGGCTCCGTCACAGTGGGGTAGCATTGCTCATTATCTTTCTCCTCAACTACTGTGCCTTCCGTCCGGATAAGAGCTAGCCAAGGGGACGGATGACTCTTCATGCTCTATGACTCCATGTGGATCTCCAGAACTAGAGTATTTTTGAGTTCTGAAGGGTAATCAATGGCTATGGCAATAGCTTCTGAAGTCTGGTAGTCCACCCTACTGACCAACACCTTGAAAAGAGGTAGCTTGCACCTGGCTTTTTGTTAGATAACTTATGCTGTTTGAGAGAGGTATTGTCTCTTTGTTATAAGGTAAATCCTTTAACCACCCCCCCCTCTCTCTCTCTCTCTCTCTCTCTCTCACACACACACACACACACACACACACACACACACACACAGAGTTTAGGAAGCTCCTGCATCAGAAGGTTTCCATTTGGCGTAGTCAGCCATAACTAACTTAGTTATCCCTCCATGCTGCATTCTTTACCTTGCCCTCCCATCTCCCACCCCACTTAGTTCTTCCTATCCCATATCCCCATCCACACTACCCACGTTCTGTCTTCTGACATTCCTTCCCCCAGACCCTCTTTCTGGCTTTTTGACTTTTAAGGATTCTCCCACTTAGCACACATATGTAAAGATTCAAAGCTAGTATCCATATATGAGGGAGACCATGTGGCATTTGTCTTTCTGAGTCTAGGTTACCTCATTCAGAATGTTTATCCATTTACCTACCAATTTCATTTTTCCTTATAGCTGAATAAAATTCTATTGTGCATAGGTGCATAGGTGCATAGGTGCATAGCTCGTGGCTACTACAGACAGAGCAGTGATGAGCAGTGGCTGAGCAGTAACTGTGGATGAGCAGGCAGCTTTGCGTTAGAATGCAGACTTCTTTGTGACTATGTCCAGGAGTGGAATGGCTGGGCCTCATGGCAGATCTATTTCTAGGTTTTTGAGGAACTTCTAGAATGGCTCCCCAAATATCTGTGCCAGTAATCACTCCAGTAATCTGTAAGTGTTCCCCTTTCTTCATAGCCACACCAGTAGTTGCTGTAATCTGGTTTTTGGATTTTAGCCATTCTGACTAGGGTAAGATAAAATTTCAAAGTTGTTCTAATCTTTATTTACCTTATGGATAAACCAGGAAAGCTGGATATACACATGCCAAAGAACAAAACTAGAGTTATTTCTCTCACCCTGCACAAAACTGAACTCTAAAGGATCAAGAACTCAACACAAAGCCCTCATGTACCACTTGGATTCAGTTAGAGCAGAAATGGACTATGTGTCAACTCAGAGGCACTGCAAGGACTTCCTAAACAGGATGTGGATAGCATGGGCAATCAGACCAACAATAAGTGGAACCTAAAAACTCTATAAAGTTTCTGTACAGCAAAGGACATCATTAAGCCAATGAAGAGGCAGCTTACAGGATGGAAGAAATCTTTATCAACTATACATCTGACAGAAGAGTATTGTCTAGAATACACAAACATAAGAAACTAAAAACCAATTTAATTAAAAAGCAGGGCATGGAGTGATTTATAATTTCGATTCTTAATAAGCTGGATGGTCATGGATCTAGGTGAAGCTTTGAAAGAAATGTGTCTCACTGAAACCCCTATCAGCTAATTCCTGTCTAATTACATACGGGGATTCTCTGCAAGTGTAGGAGAAGCTGTTAATGCTTTCATTGGACCTACATACTCTTATTTTTATTTTACGTGGTTTTTAGGCATAAGTAACATGATGTGTTTGAATTGCTGGGCAGTTCTCCTTGATGCTTGGGAAGTTTTCTCATTCGTCTTTTTTATCTTTAAAACTAGTGCAGTGTCAAGATAGTAGGGTATTTAAATTAAGCGAGAACGATTCAAACACAAATGATTCAGTCAAAGGACTGACAGCTTCCTTCAACTCAGCACTCAAGAAACTTTTACTTGTCTGCATTTTTATTCCAACTTAGTTTCTACTTGGCTATGTAAAACTGCTATGGTGTTCCACTAATTTATTCTGTCTCTTCCTTAAGGCTTTGGAAATTCACTTTGCACTATTTGCATGGTCGTGTTAACTATATGCTTTCCACTTTAGTGCAAATTGTGTTGGTTCTCAGACTGTCAACTTCTCTAAGGAGTCTCCCGGCCCTTCCGTTCTACCCTTCAGCACTGCTTTGTGGGGAAACTTTGTGATGGGTAGAATGTGCAAATTATAAATTACCATGCAGATAGGAGGCATTACTGTGGTTTGTCCTTTAAAAAGAAATGTATTTCTCTTGGATTTAGGTCAGAGTTCTAAGAGCTATGTGTGTTGCAAGTCTTCTGCTCCTGTCTCACCTTTCTCTCCCTACTCTCAGCTCCTACCTCAGCTAAGGCCAGTGCTGTGCATGTAGTGATAGCAGTTACTAATTACTTTATTCAGCATTCTCTATACTTACTACCTTTATTCAGAACAGTGGGAGAGGATGTGCCTAATCCTGCAGTGACTTGATTGTGTGTGTGTGTGTGTGTGTGTGTGTGTGTGTGTGTGTGTGTGTGTGATACCCAGGGGCCATTTCCCTTCTCAGAGGAGAAGGGGAGTGGGAAGTGGGAAGAGGATCTGTGTGACGGGAGACTGACATTGAGATGTAAAGTGAATAAATAAATTAAAAGAAAATCAATTGCACAGATATTTAGCCATTCTAGAGTTTTAACTTGTTGCTATTTAGGTCAGATACTTAACATGTTCAACCACTTTCCTTTCTATGTCTTAGCATGACGTCTGGACTTCTACATAACACATGTTATCCTTACTCATCTCTTGACATTGATTAGGTATGTGCTGCTCATTCCACTCAACAGGCAGGTTTGGAAGAAAGGTCAGAAATGGCAGAGACAAACTGGGGGACAAGAACTTTAAGATCATCAAAGGTTATTCTTGTGGGGTCTGTGTCCCTCTGATTGTTTAGAGAGCTTATGGTTAGGCTAAGCTCCAGTGCAGCCCACCCATGCAGGTCTGCGCAGGACTGGGAGCCCTGCAGTATTAACAAAACACCAAGGACATCTTGTGCTTATCTGCTCTCAAGGACTAGGAAAATTGTCAAATATTCCCAGCTCTTTTTTACACTCGTCACATTCAAGAATCAATTAAATGTGATCATAGTGGCTCATGTTCGTAATTCCAGCAGTTTAAAGGCTTGGCTGAGGCAGGGAGATTGCCACGAGTTTAAAGTCAACGTGGGCTATAGAATGAGACTGCTTTAAAATTAAGGGAAAAAATGAAAAGAAAAATAATAAAATCCTAGGCCCCCTTTAATTAAAGAAGGGAATAGTTGACAGCTTAATTCAGAAAGCTGACCTGTGTCTCTCGCTGTTAGTTGTTCTAAAGTATTTTGATTTAGATGTATAGAAAACTCTCCCAGCTTCCATCATTCTAACCAACAGTCTCATGCTCCCCTGGTTAAATCCTTGCAGGTCAGGATTGGTTCAGTCACATTTTCTGCAATCCCTTTTCTTTTCAGATTAAATATAATTCGAAAACCTAAGTAGTATTATTCCAAATTTAGAAAGTTTTCCCACTTGAAATTAGTTTTTTTTCCTTCGTGGTATTTTAATCTAAAACAAATGGAGTTTTACTTCAGCTCTGTTTATGGTTTGTTAACTTTTCTAATATTTAGTTTATATGAAATGTCTAAGATCTATTAAGTTCAGATGATAATAGCTGTCTAGTTTTTAAAAATTATATATATATCTATAGCTATCTTCATATCTTCATCTCTTCAGAGAAAATAAAATAATGTAAAATGTATTTGAAACTTTTTATCATGAAATAAGTTCTAATTGCTTTTATAGCCAAATTAAATTATATCATTTGAAGTCTGACAAAGCGTCAGTAGGCAACTGTACCAGACTTCCTCAAGCATCTTAAAACTTTATATGATTTACACAGCTTTCCTAATAAGGACATTAGCTTTTCTTTTAAATATTTTTTCATAAACTATGGTAGATTTCTAAGTACCAATGCCTTATGGAATTCTCTTATTTAGTATTTGTGGAGGTGACATTGGTTAATAAAGTGTACAGAGATAACAGTGTGACGGTTGGATGGGCTTCTACAGCAAGTAATTTGTGACCATTATCCACTAGTTTCCTAGGAAAAACGGAGCTCAGAGGGTTAATGAATGTCTGCAAGTGAACCCAAAGGGGTGAAAGAGGACAGATGGAAAGAGTTAGGAGTTCTGGGAAAGTAGGGTCACTGTAAAAAGGTGGGGGTGGGGTAGAGGTGGGGGTTGTTAGACCTTGATATTACACTTCTTTCTGAGGGCAGAAAAGTGGGAAAAGATGTGGATGCTGTTGTGGAAGGCTCAAGTGGAGGCTAGGTGTGCTGTGTCTCTCTGCAGAACGAGTATGGCACAGGGAAAGTAACACAGAGGTAGGACACAGACAAAGTACTTCAGTGTTTTTGTCTTTAACTTCCTATTATGAAGAGGAGGAGAACAGAGTAAGGTGGTAACCAGTTGAGGGAATGGTGTCAGGAAGGAACTAGAAAGAAATATAGGTAGTGAGCAGTGACGGGTGATCTCAAGAGAGAAAGAAAGGGAATCAGATACATCGAGTGAGCAGGAGAGGTCCAGGACAAGGGAGCGGGGCACAGGCTCTCCGAGCTCCACCCACAGGCAGCTGTGCTCTGGTGGATGCCTCACTAAGCACTGGAGAAAGTGCCTCAAAGTCAGACGTGCTTGACATTCTTACACTGGTACAAAACTCACAGAAAGTACGGTTTGTGGCCGAAGTGCCAACAAAGATTCCAAAAGCCTGTGGTGGTTCTTATGCATTTTGTTCCCTAATTTAAAATCATACACAATAATTGTATATTTAGAGTAATCATAGTTTTATCCAAGCACATAGGAAACTGATAGGAAAAAATATGAGTTTGTAATTTTGACATGTTTTGGTTTTTCTCTTCACTTTTTAAAGTGATTTCCACACAGTGGCTGATATACATGTGTGAAACTTTTGATGGACATGCACATATACCTATCTGTATTTATATATTCATATGAACTCTTTCTGTCTGACACATGCAGCTGTCATTTCCTATTTTAGGCACACTGTCACAGGACCAGGAAGGCCCCACCCGAATGCTCGTGTCTAAGCATTCCAAGACATAACCGATGAAATGTCCCTCGAGACTTTCCAAGAATGGAACCTTTAGAGCCTGCTACTACTCAGCTTAAAGTCTTCCTTGTGGTCTTCAGACGCTCAGGAGACCCAACCTATGCCCTCACTCAGTATGGATACCTCCTTTGCGCACACTGCTTCCTCCCATTCTTCATGGTTCCTAGAGCATGGTGTTTGCATTGTGGCCTTTCCGCAGCGCTCTCTCTCTCTCTCTCTCTCTCTCTCTCTCTCTCTCTCTGAAATATTTCTTCTGTTAGATATACAGGTAGCTCCCTCTCCCCTTTTTCCTAGTCTTTACAGGATTGCTACATCCCCCCTCCACACTGAGAACATCTATATCTTCTCTACCCAATCCATATTCTTTCCAACACTCACTATATCTTTATCTTGAATATAAACTCTTTCCCCAGCTAGGAGGAGAAAGCAGGAGACTCTTGTCTGTTTTATTCACTGCCACATACACACGACTGAGTTTGGAAAATGGAATTATTAGCTAAGGTGATGCATTCCGTAAACAGTCACCGACTTGCATTCGGCACTGACCAGGAATGGAGGTTAGGAAAGGGCAGAGACCAAGGCTCTTCAGTTCCTCAGTGTAAGAGCCAGGCCTGACAGCATCCTTAGCGCTGGCATCTTACTATGACCATGTGAGACGGCTCAAACCAACCCCAGTAAGTGCTTTTCTCCCCTTCTATTAATTAGACCTTTGACTGTGGCGTACCAGGATGAGTAACACTGTACCTGGAAGGTACTTATACTCTGGATTATGGGAGCAAGGACCACTCTTCACTGTCCATGGTGAAAAAAGAGTGATATCTGTCCATGAACTGGTTTGGGATTTTACTTTGTCCCTGTGCCACTGAAGAAAAGGAGTTACAAGCAGTGATGTTGTGTTTTCCAAAATATAACAAATACATGGCCGTGCTGGCTGACAATTGTGGAGCTTTTCTCCACAAAAAACGAGGCACAAACACTAACAACTCATATGCAACATCTAGTTACAATCTTGAAAGAATCCAATGGTGTCCACATTGCTATTTTTGATTTGCAAATGAGATAAAAGTCTCAGACAGAACGAGTGACTTTGAATAAACACAATGTCAGGAAAAATGACTTGCGTGGACTATCAGGGTGACAGATTTATTGTATAAGTGGTGAGGACTTGTGTTTTCTGGTGAGAGTCCATGAGCTGAGATGATGAGGGATTCACACAATCAATGTTTCCTATACTGAAGAGAAAACTGTGGTCTCGTACCACAAGACGATGACTTACCCAGCACTGCTGAACACTGGCCAGCACCCTGCCCTTCACCATAATCATTCCCACAATGAAGTTTACAAAGGTTAGTCCATTTCCTCAGATGCTCCTTTGGTGAGAAGTTTAAACCGACTGACCACTAGGATCATTTCTCTTAGTGTCCATAATGATTTTCAGCTACTTAAAATGCTTGGCTGGCTTATAGAGACCTGAAGACCTGAGGTCTGGATTGACATCCCCATTCCATATGTATGTATATTCTCAAAGTCTTAGGCTGTGAGGACGCCGGGTTTTCCTGCTGCTTACTTTCAATTTACATAGTATCATATAGGCCCCTACTTGTTCTGGTTGCTTATTTCTGCATGGAAAAAACTATATTGAGATAAACATCTATTTAATTTAAATGTGATTAAATTAATAAACTCTTTACCTTATAGAATAATCCTTATATGACAGCGGTAGTATTAATCAAGGCAGCTACATTTTGATGTAAGATAATCCATTCTAAACTAAACAAAGTATACTCCTTACTCATAGGTCTCTCAATTGTTCATTGCTCACCAGTTTTCTATGACTACCATCAACAAGAGGGTACCCAGAACATGCTCCAAACTCAAAAGGGTGGGGCTGGAAGCAACAAGATTATTGCTTCCTTGGTAACACTGTAGCTGTGCTAGGACATCCAACTTCCACAAAAATAGTTTGGAGCAGACGATGACCCATCTTAAGCTTATCTATTGAAGTTCTAATCTTTTTCAAATGAATTGATGCCAGGTCTGGTCTCTCCTGCTTATAGACACACATCACCGAAACCCTAAACCTGAATCCTGACACTTTGCCTTTCTTATAGCTTGAATTTTACTTTGTTGACACCTGTTCAATATTTCAATCTATTCTATAAAACTGTAATGTATGATAGGGCAGCTATTCAAAGAGCTTACTTTACAGTAAAGATATTATAATCCTGTGACTCTCTGTGTCAGGAAAGTGGCTTCTGGAAATGCAGAATGGGCACAAGGCATCATACCATAAAGTTTCTTAATACATAACCAGCCACACCCTTCTGAGTTTGGAGCATGTTCTGGGTACCCTCTTGTTGATGGTAGTCATAGGACAGTCATGACTGTCCTCGACTCCCATGACCTCTCCTACTGAGTGGATCTTACATCCCAGCAGACAGCTGTTGTCTACTGCCAAGATCTAAGAGCCACTACTGAACTGCGGGGGGTGTTGTGGCAGGATGGCCATTGTTGTGGCCCGTGGGCTCTACAGCTGGTATGCCTATTGATTGCTTTGCTTCCTCGGCATCTTGGATAACGCTTTTGGATACTGTAAGACTTAGTCCTCAAGAGCAGGATTCCAGGTCAGTCCCATCTATTCCTCCAAGTCCTGGGCTTGGAGTGTGTGATGTCTTTAGCAATACACTTTTAACTCTCAACTTTGAGGAAGAATCTAAATACAATGGCAATAGCCTCTGTTGTTCTTGGGGGTCACTTAGACCACTGTAATCAACAATTGGAAATGAGGCTTCCTATGGCTGGCACTCGGGGTTTGGTTCATCAATAGCTCTTGAAGGGAACATTATGATCATAGTGGTATACTTGAATTTAAATCATATATAGTATATCATACATGTATAATATATTCACACATGTGTGTATCATCAAATATGTTATATATGTATTTTTAAGAAAGTGTATGAAATAATGTTTGGTTATGGCCTTTCAAACATCCTTAGTATTATTTCTCCCCTTTCCTCCTCTATCTCTGCATTACTCTCCTCCCTCCCTTTCTAGTTAACCTCCCCCACTCACTTTGTCCATTGCCCCCTTGCTTTTGTTGTGTGTCTGGATTGCCTCATTCAGTATAATGTTTTCTTGTTTCATTCATTTACCTACAAATTCCATGATTTCATTTTTCTTTAAGGATGAATAGCATTCCATTATGAAGATGTATCATATTTTTATTATTCACTCACAGTTGAACAACACTTAGGTTGTTTCCTTCCTAGTTATTGTAAGCAGGGTGGCAATGAGCACGGCTGAGCAAACTTCTATGGAGTAGGGTGCCAAGTCCTTGGGATTATGGTAGAGCGGGGTTAGATAGTAGATCTACTTTTATTTATTTATCTTTTGATAATTTTTCACACTGGTTTCTGTGTGTTGAATTAAATCTGGAATAAGAAATGGTTGTTTACTGTCACTACTCTCTTTCAATAAAATGCTTGAAACACCAGCAAGAGCAACAAGACAAGAGATGAAAATTAAAAGGATTTAATAGGAAAAGAAGTCAAATTATCACTATGTGCAGATGGTATTATGCACAAGAGATCTCAAAATTCCAGCAGCAAACTCCTAAAAATGATCAACATTTTCAGAAATGTGGCAGGATACAAAGTCAATTTAGAAAAAGCTGTAGCCTTACTCTATCAATTGTAAGCATGCTGAGAAAGAGATCATGGCAATGTCCCCACTCACAACAGTCCCAGAGAGTATCTTGGAATATCATAACCAAGGAAGTAAAAGACCTATAAAACTAAAACTTTAATACACTAAAGGAAGAGAATGTGAGACATTAGAAGATGAAAAACCCCCACATCCATGGATTGGAAGAATTAACACTGAGGAAACAATCATCCTACCCAAGGCAGTTTACAGATTCAATGCAATCTCAGTCAAAATCCCCACATAACATTTTACAGAAACAGAAGAGACCATCCTAGAACCCATGTGGAAATACAAAAGGCCCCGGAGAGGCAGAACAATCCTAGGGAAAAGGAAGAATGCTAGAGAAATCACCATGCCAGATTTCAAGCAATATCACAGAGTTACAGCAATAGAAGAACGATAGTAAATGTTAAACATCCTTAGCAATCAAGGAAACGCAAGGAAATGAAAGTACCAACTTTCAGGGCTTTCTTGAAGATTGGCACTATTAATTTTTTATTTAAAATGATTTTTAACCAAGCTTTTACTTTCACAGCCACATGGCAGTTAGCAGAGGTTAGGAAAGTCCCTTGCCTAGGGGAACAAGCTAAAATACATTTTGCATTAAGGTAGTAACATGTGGGTTTTCCAGTTGCAGTTCATGAGCTGGACATCTAGTGGATAAGACTCACCCAGAAAATAGGAGCTTGGCTTTAATAAGTAGAGAAGAAATAGAAATTTGGAAAAATTTTCTTAATGTAATAGCAAACTTTATTACTTGACAAATTGATTTTTTTGGGTAGAATTTAAAATGCTAATTTATATTTGTGAAAACTGAAATAAACACTGGCAATCATTTATCTCTAAACTTTGTGTGAAACATTATGATGATGAGATAAATCATGTATATAGCTGCTGCAGAAGGGGAACACTGCTTAGGACTGTGTGCTATGCGAAAATGGCTGTAGAGTTATTTTTATTATTTCTCCATGTAAGCCACAACCTTAAAGAGACATTTCCTGGATATGACCTTTTAGGAAGGGTGACAAGGATACCTTAGTTTATGTTCAAATCTAAGATTTGATGTAAATATTGTTAAGATCAAGAAAAATACTCCTTTTATTCTTAGTTTCTTCATTATAATGACAAAGATAATATCTAATTTGTATAGTTAGGAAAGCTTATTGAACTAATGAGCCTGTGGCTGGAGAGGCTGTTCGGGTTGTAAAGGACTTTAAACCTGCAGTGTAGCCCAGGCTGGCCCTGGACTTACTGTGCTCTGGTTTCAGCCTCAGTAGCATTGAGATTCCAGGCCTGCGTCTTCACCGCCAGCTGCTATCTAGGAAGTTGTTATGGCTGAGGACCATGTGGGGTCATGGAAAAGATGCTGCAATGAGTCAGAGTTTGCAACTGCTCTGTCCCAAGTCATTGTACACGTTAGAGCAAGAAGTTTAATACTCAGGGGCCTTCATTCCTTCACATCTGAAAAGACTGTAAAATGTTTAGGTTGAAAAAGAACTGTTCAAATAAGGGCTCCAAGACAGGGATTTTAGAGGACTACTGTGCTCTGAGGTATCCTGCTCAGGCCTTCAGTCTTATCAGACCAAGTGTCTTCCCTATTCCATGTCTGCCCCTGCACTGGATGCCAAGACACAGGCAGCAGAGGGATGGTGTGTTTGCAGTGTGTTTGCTAGAGACTCAGCTTGTGTGTAAAGCAAGGTCAGCCTGCGCTTGCACACTGATTGTGTATTATTCTACAGTGTACAGTGTGTGGGGAAAAGGTATCTACAGCAAAGCTTTTGCAGGTACTCCAGATCAGAGATAGCTTACTGAACACACACGAGACCCTCGATTTAACCCCAAGTACCACAAAAGCATGTCTTTCAAAGTAACTAATACCTGCATGCTTAAAGGATAGGCACTCCAGGAGCGCTCCAAAACCAGAGGGGATATTTCAAAGGATCTGTGGCTGGGTTTATTATCCTTGATAAAATAACTTAGGAAAATGTTTTCAGCATTTTAATAATTTAGTATCACATCCCTTTCACTTCTAAACAGTTATTTAAAAATGGCAACCTGTAAATAAGTGCTGTTGGTGTTTTAAAAACCTTTGCCTATGATTTTTCTTGTTCAAAGTAGAAGAAAATAAAGTACCCTCTACTTTCTGTATAATGAATTAACAGGAGAAAATTTCCATTCTGATTCATGGATGCTGCTTTACAGTTGGGCGTCGTTGAACTGCAGCTTGGTCACCCCCACCCCACTGCAGTACTCAGAAATATACTCCTCTGAACTTCTCCTCTAGAGAGTTCAGAATGGGTTGGACATTGCCCCAGAATGATACTTGTGTTGCTTAAGAGGGTGTCAAGAATACTCTGGAGGAAATTTCCGTGAACATAAATAACTGAGCTCAATGAGTGGCCACGTGGCTTGACATGATCACGTGGTCGCCACTCCTGCCTTTTAGAGCCATCCCTGCAAAGCATGCTGAAACATCCAAGCAAGTCTAGACTCCATATTAAAGATTCTATTTTTGTTGAACATATTTCATCGATTTTTTTCAAAAGAGGTTCTTACTCCAAATATGACATGCTTCAGAGTTAGTGCTTCCGAATTTCATGTTCCCCAATTTCCCTCTGAGCCTGAGAGTGTAACACCAATCCCTTTACTGTACTTGATGAATACAATCAATGCTTTTGTGGGAGAAGCAGAAAGCAGAGAGTTTTATTTGGAAGCTGAAGGAAATAACGGGAAGGAGAGCAGCTGGAGAATGTTTTACATGACAGGCCCTCTCTGCCAATTAGAGTTGCTTGGCGGGGTTAGAGAGGCTAATGTAAAACGCACTGCCGCATGAGTAACATGCTGGAAGTCCAGTTCCTCAAATCCTGTACTCCAGTGCATTAAACAAATACACCATTTATATCATAGGCAAGCACTCAACTAGACATACATACAAACAAATACACCATTTATATCATAGGCAAGCACTCAACTAGACATACATACAAAAACATTTTAAAATACTCAAGAGTTAAGTCTGTTGGTCTCTCCCTCCTCAAGAAGGAAAGCTAGAGAGGGGGACAGCATAATCACGTAAGAACTATAGCCACGCAAAGTGGGAGACCAGTTCTTGCTGAAAAGAATGGGAGATACATTTGCAGATTTCCTCAGAGGGCAAGACGGGATGTGGAGCGCGAGCCTGGTTAGAAAGGTGAACTGTATGCGAACAGTGAGCTTAGGTAGGAGGGGCCTGTGCTGGGCGAACAGCAGTTGGGCAATGCAGTTGATGAGCAGTGTGGACCGTGTGTGGCTTCCCAGTCTGATTTCATCTTTGAAAGGACACATTTGCTCCTACATCATGTAAGTGGAAACGTGGACTTGAAAAGCCAGTTTCATCCCATCATGATGTGAGATGTGAGGGAGTGGGCAAATCTAGTCTATTAAGCCACACCTAGAAGTCAATAATAAGTTTTACTAATACACTATGGTGCCCAAATAGGGGAGCTCCAAAAATTAAGACCCGCCTTGGGATCCGGAGAAAGCAGAAACATTTTGTTGGATGGATTGGAGTCGGAGAGAGAGAGAGAGAGAGAGAGAGAGAGAGAGAGAGAGAGAGAGAGAGAGAGAGAGAGAGAGAGGCTAAAAAAGACTGAGCTCAGCACGGCAAGAATGGTGTTGATTACAGAGACGGAATGAGAGGGCCTCATGTGCCACCCAGGAGATGGAATCTGTGCTAAGTGGGAATTCCATGTGGGAGAGGAGAAAGGAGGGTATTTTTTTTTTAAATTTCAGTTTCAAAGCTTAATGGTTTGGAAAATAATGATTCCATTAAACAAACCAGGAAAATCAACAGAACAAAACTCTGGCAGATATAGCCACTTGAGGAATTTTTTTCTTAAAAATACACACACAAATAATTTTTATGAGTACACATATTATTAAATTTCTCAAGCAACTGAATTTTGTTTTTACACATCCATGTTTTAAGAAGAGAGAAATGATATAATGCAGATTTGGAAAAGGAGTCTGTTAAAATGATGACGGGTTTCCCGGAGACTCACTGAAGTGAGCCCATTATGCCAACAGCAGTAGCTATCCAGTGTCTGTTAATCTGGTATTTAGAGACAAGCTGACAAATCGGTGTTGTATTTATTATGTTATTTTAAAATTAGCAGAGCTATGATGAATTGCGCTAAGGAAACACGGGAGTTTTTGTAGCTGTCCACTAAACGATGTGTTTTTGGAAAGGTTCATAAGAGGTTTATAGTAAAATGTGACAAAATATTGTGACTTTTGTACTAATGCTGAAATGCAGTGTTTTATGCCCTACTGATACCATGTATCTTGGGCAGAGAAGTACTTTCTTAATCGATACCCCTTTCTCTTAACTTACTTAAGCCAGAGTGTTGCTGGCTAGTCAAGTCAGATAAAATACATAAAGATTCCGAGAGCTGGGCTCCAAGTAAGTCAAGATACGTACACCAACATGATAAACTCTGCGGGGGAAAGGACCAAGAAAAAATAGAACATTTAAATGGTCATAATCCACAAGTAAGCTATTACTTGGCCCTGAGTCATCTTTAAAGGTCACTGAAACTCACAAACATTCACTTCTAGCACAGTAAACTTGTGTTTCTAATTAATTATCATTTAAAGGCTTCAGTTGTATTTGGATTATTTTCATCCAAGATTTTCCTGTTCCTTCTTTCCCAATTTAAGACTCAACACACTTCATGCATTTTAAGATAGTGCTCACGAGAAGAGGCTCTTTAAAAGCAGGATGACTAGATCTTGCTTTTGACCACTGCCAAGCTCTTGTCTTTATAGAAATCACAGTGAACTTTATGTTCTCATATTTTCTGACTTTCATACAAATAAAAATGTAATACATGAGAAAATAAAACATAAAACCCACTTTCTGATAATGCTTCATAAAAGCAACGGGATTAGTTACAGCTGTGGACAGTTTCCATGTTCCTAAAATCTCCGGTTTCTGAAATTAGCCTTTAAGTTTAACCTATTGAAAACTTATGAAGCGCAGATAACATCAGAGTACTTTCCCCTTGCACCAGCATTTTGTCTTTAATTTCTACTTAATGACTTTACCTTAATGTGTGTATGTGCATGCAATGTATATGTGTATGAGAGTGTGTATGAGTGTAAGTGTATATATGAATATAAATGTTATTTGTGAATGTGTGTGTGTGCGCGCGCGTGCATTGCATGGGTGTGAAAATCAGAGGACAACTTGTAGGAGACCGCTCCCCCCTCCCACCATGTCTGGCCAGCACATGTAACTCAGGCTGTTAACCTTGGCAACCACCTTTACCTCCTTCAGTATTTCACTGTCCCTATTTCTAGTTTTAAAAAATCTACTGCCATATAGTTAATATTCAATCTTATCTTTCTTTTTATCCTCCTCCTCCCTCTTCTTCCTCCCCTACTTCTTCTTGGTGATGTGAATACAGAAATTGTAGAATATCTTTCCTGGAAAATCTCAAAATGTGTAAGTGGCTGAGACAGACATTTGAACATGTTTGAGCACTTCTAAGCATGGATTCTCCCCACTAGGGACCCTTAGGTGGACAGCAAAACCACTGTTTGCCTCCAGCAAACTTGGAGGCTGTCTTGGCAACTCTGTTTGTAATTATGAGGCTGGCAGGGGTTTCCTGAAGGCCTCCTCCTCCTGCAGCACACTCTGAAGGTGTTGGACGCTGTCACCACGTTCAGGTAAGAGGGAAAGTGAAAAACGAACTCCCCTGGGTGTGGAGTTGAGTGTGCTTCCTCTGCTGTCCGGAAGGAAATATCTTCAATAAATCCCAGGGCCTCCTCTATTTCTTTGTGAAATTTGTTCTTATGTAAATGCATGGTCTGGGTGATAATTATAATTATTTTGGTATGGTACCATATGTTGCTATTACTTTTAAGAGAATGATCTCATGGAGTTTCAGGGGCTATGGCCAGGCTTGAACTGTGTGGGGAAGACACGGTAATGTGATGCCGGGGCTTTCCTGGCTCCTGGGAGCTAACAGTGTGCATCCTTTCAAACTTCTTATTCATGTCTTCCTAATGCCATGCTGGTAGTTTAATATGGACGTAAAACTGGCTACGGCAGGACTGTGTAAACTTTGGAAACTGATGAAATAGGGAAAGAGCTACAAATCACAGCCTCCTCTTTCCTCCTGGAGAATCCATTGTTAAAGTCTTACTAGCTTTTCCACTGCAGTGTTATTTTTGGAGAGTGAACGTCAGGACTAGGGAATGCTAAGCAAACATCCTACCCCTAGGCCACATCTTACCCTCAACACAATCTCCACAGCTGTCGCTCTCCTCCCCGACACTGTACTTCAGGACTCACATCTGTCTTTACCAAGAACAGCTTTGTGTTTGCTGAGGCCTCTAGTGCAAAGAAAATACAGCCAGAGCATCACATGAGGCTGGCCCTGGACTCTCTCAAGGCAAAGAAAAGTGGTATCTTTTTCCTGATCCTTGTTAGAGCCTTATAACACCCAAACTCAATGCCTCTAGAGAGCAATGAATTGTACACCTAATGCACACCCAGGTACAGATATGTCAAGACACAGGCTAATGCTATGGAGGGTTAAAGCTTGACTTAGTGGAATGTAATATAACTGACTTCAGTCTTCGTTGTGTATATCTAGTGTCTAAATATGACCCCTGACCATGCAAATTCTGGAATGCATGTATTGAAATCAACTCCTATTCCAAATCTGCAGTGCCATGACTCTATTGTTTTTCCTACTTATATTCTGACATTTCCTCACAGTCTAAGCGATCATTACTAAACGTCTGAGGTGGGAGTACTAGCAAATTCCAGAAATGTTCTAGCGACAGCCAAGTCATAAAACAAATATTTTAACCCACACATTGTATTCATTAAAGTCTAAAAAAATAGGACTCTTGACAGCAGTCATGTATATAATGATTCAACAACCTGAACCCCCTCACTCCCTGGCACTTCTAAAACTTGTGCTGTTTCTCTGCCTTGGCAGTATGCTGCTTCAGCCTGAGTGGAGCTATATTAGAAGCCAGAGTTGTGTGGTCTTTGTGTGGGATTCAAATATCTAGGGTGAGGCTCTGTGTTTGTTATATGATGTTTTGATTTCAGTTTTTTATTTTCCAAATATTGCCCACCCCAAATAGTGCTAAGTCAAGCCCCAGCATAGACAGCTGGCATGCATGTGGGCCACAGACACTCCCCAGGCTCTTCGTCTACTTCTTTCTTTTACCTTGGTCACCTTTCCTTTAGTCTACTTTTCCTGATTCAAATGTTCATCTTGATGGATTTCTTCAAGGCTTTCTTATCCTTAGAGGTTCTCATTGCCAGTTCTAGAATCAAAGACCTGTTTCCTTGATGCTTTGTTAATTAGGAACTCCTTTGCTACTTGAGGTAAGTGTAGGTCTTCTATTCCAAAGACAGCTTATCTCAGTGGAGCTTGAAACTTACTTTGTGTCTACATATATTACAGAATAGACTCGTGGCTAATGCTAGACATTGGTAAACAGTGTCGGCAACCTGTTACTACGCAATTGGTATCAAAGCTATAAAGATTGCGACTTACACTCTATGGCTTTCAAAGGAGGAGAGGTAGGAGGTAGTGAGACAATGGCTTAAAGGGAACTGAGGAAACAGGATGGATGACAGGACAGGAGAAAGACGTGTGATGGTTTGAGTGAGGATGGCCCCACAGGCTCATAAGTTTGAATACTTGGTCTCTAGTTGGTGGAATTGTTTAGAAGGATTAAGGAAGTGTGACCTTGTTGGGGGAGGTTTGTCACTTGGAGCAAGCTTTGAAAATTTAAAAAGCTTCCATCCCTAGTTAACTTTCTCTGACTCACTATTGTGTCTCAAAATTTAAGCTTTTAACTACTGCTCTAGTGCCATGTCTGCCTGCCTGGACGTGGTGGTTATGCATTCAACCTTCTGAAGCTGCAAACTCCAGTAAACATTTTCTTCTCTAAGTTGTCCTGACTGTGGTGTTTTACCACAGCAATAAGAATGTAACTAAGACAGTAAGGAATACAGAGTGACAAATAATAGTAAAGACCGTTCAGAGAACTTATATGGAAACCAAGCTACTATTTTGCTTCCAGGTGTGTGTGTGTGTGTGTGTGTGTGTGTGTGTGTGTGTGTGTGTGTGTACTATATGTATATATTATGCTCACATATAGTAAGAATAAAATGGAATTCTTCTATCACAGGACAACAATACCTGTATTAGATGCCACAAGCTAAGAAATCAAAATCCCACTGCTAGACTCCCAAACATTCAGAGTATTGCCAGTGCTATCGGCTCTCCTTCAGAACCCAATGGAAAGATCCTACTGATGTGGAAACCATGTACTTGAGTAACAGAAAATGATACTGACCTGGAGGTCTCATCTCTACTGGCTACCTTTCTGTGCTTAAATATGCTAGGAATACCCCTAGCGGTGAAAAGAAGTCATCAGTTTGTCTAGTTGAAACTCCTGCCACCTGTGTGACCTCTGGTACAAAGGTGATATGAACATCAATGGAGTGATCAAACACTTTCTGATTGGGTTTAAGAGCTGCTCCACAAGAGAAACCCATGCCTGGCATCTTGTCAGACCAAAAACCTGTGGCTAGACAGGTCTTAGACCCAAGGGGACAACCTATACCATTGTATCTGCTAAATGGACATAGTATTAAACTGACCCAATGATTTCTAGTGATACTCATAGAATACTACATCTCTCAGGCCTCATCATAGATGCTCCTATTTGCAGTAAATAGTGATTAACATAGATTCACATCTGGCCAAGGCACAGAGAATAAAAGACCAATCATTCCATAAATGTGGAATGACCAACCATAAATGGGGCCTCTTCCCAAGGCCCTGAAAGTATTGAGGAAGAGGGGGTGGGAAGAATGTAAGTGGTAGATGACTACAAGTAACCTGTTCTAGACGCAACAGGTAGCTGCACATTTGAACTTGCAGCAGTTGTTACACATGTACAAGACTGGTATAAATTCAGGCCATCCTAACACAGCACGAAGAAGGGAGCTGGGCATAATCTCTGACCCTTGGCCAAGGGCCATTCATTGATGAATGGATTCTCAGAGGGGGAGAGTCAGTTTCTAAGAGTGTGGCTTCTGGTAAATTGACCACACTCCAGTGGTTGCCCACACATCCAAGAATACATTGACAGCACAAATTAAACTTAGTGGGTGTGAGAACAAAGAGAGGATACAAAGTCGGGTGGGTAGAGAAAGAGGGAGGCAGATCTGGGAGAATGTGGGTGAGGGGGAATATGATCAAAACATGTTCTATGGAAAACTAACAGCTTTTGTAAAAGAAGTAAGGGCAGCTTTGAGTTTTCAGGGAACAATTTTGATATCTTGTAAAAATAATATTTAAAATTCACATTGAATTTTATTTTAATTATTGTGTATGTAGTTTGGGAAGAGACAGTTAAATGGCCTGTCTTTGTGTGTCATCCCTGGCTTACCTCTTTCTTTGTGTGTAGTTGCTGACTTGGCTTTTCTTTGTATCTTATTCACATACAAAAATGGAGGCTCCTTATAGAGCTTCACTAAACTTAGACCTCATCAGGTGCCATCACTGAGAACAACGTTGCTTCGTAATCCTTTCTTTTTGCACGCTGCCCAGATCCAGGCCCTGCCCAGAAACATTTTTTCTTTAGACTCACAATCCTCTCTCTTTCACTGTGGGCACATAGTTACACGTTTTTCTTGGTTCGTTTTAGCTTCGTGTCATGGTGCATTGTTACGTTCTGTTCTCTGCTACACAGGGCTGGAGAGGGTGAGGAGACAAGTGAGGGCTGGCTGGCGAGAAGAATGGACGCAGCTTCTGTTGCTCAGTGAACCCAGCACTGCTCTCCCTGGCCTCTCTCTCCATCAGTTTTGCTTTATATTTACCTGAAACACAATTTGGAAAGACCTGAATAACCAAACTGTGAAAGCAATGTAGACTAGCAGAGTCCTCGGCAGGTGCAAAGGAGATAACTGTTCTCGAAGGCTCCCGATAAATGATAAATGATGAAATTAATTTCATAACCAGAGTAAATCAGAACGTTTTCTTCTCTGGGTCCCAGTTTAGGTCTATAATACATGCACACACACATATATTCAGTTTCAGTGTGCTAAAATCTTCTCTGTAAATATCAGCATCACTTTAGACTGTCTCCAAACATTGTCTCCAAATGATCAATATTGCTCGAAAGATTCTCTAAGCATCAACATTACCTTGAGATATTCAGGGTATGTGCTAACTTACTCAGGTATCCTGACTCAGGGTATCTCAACTCCTACTCAGGGATGAAGGTTTTCCACTTCCATTTCCTATTCTCAGGAAACCTGTCCTCACATCAAGTCCTGATCATCCTCCTTGGAGCAGGTGCACTTTTGCCTAGCAGTTCTATCCTGTCCTCACAGGCCCTGCCTTCTGCCCGCTCTCCTGCCACAGTGCTGCTAGAGGTCGCTTTTAAAAGTGTCTCACCTCCTACCTTCTCAGAATGAAAATCCAAACCCAATTAGCCAAATACGTTTCTTCACAAGCTAGCCTCGCATACAGTTCTCGGTTCCTGCCCTGGAACCTTGTGTGCTCGAAGCACAGAAGACTGACCCTAATGTTGCTGGGTCTGACATGTCATTGGCTCTGCAGTTTCTACTCTCTGACTTTCTAGGTGCTACCACTACGTTGCTTGAAGTTTGTGAGCTAGTTATCAAGAAAGGTCAAGGTTGTTTCTACAAGCTAAATATTCTACCTAGTTACTCAATTGTTTTAAGAGGCTTAAGATGTAAACAATACTTTAAACCTCTGGGATGGTGTGATGTGTTTAAAACATAAGGTTATGGGGTTGGGGATTTAGCTCAGCGGTAGAGCGCTTGCCTAGCAAGTGCAAGGCCCTGGGTTCGGTCCCCAGCTCCGAAAAAAAAAAGAAAGAAAGAAAAAATAAGGTTATACTTTTAATTACTTTTAATGGGTTTCTATGATCCTAAAGTTGAATTAAGTTTTTCCACTGGAAATGAGAGAGATATTTTGCAAATCAGGTTTTCACCCCCTAAACACTATCTCTAGAGGATAAGTTAGTATTGTCACCATTGGCTAAATCTTGCAGTAAGTCTTGAGAATGATGGGCTGGGCGGGGAGAGGATGGCTTTACAGAGAGAGGCAGCACTAGAGAGATCATTGGAGTAACCCGAGTGTGTATGTGTGAGGAGCCCCTGTGTTTCTGGTACTGTCTTACAGAAGGCTGCTCTTTGCCCAACCTGTGCCATCTCTACTCTCAGTCAATCATACCAAGAATCACTGATTTCTTTAAAAGGAGAAAGCATTTGAATGAAATATTATAAATATGATGTTTAATGGCTAGATTCTTCAGGTAACACAATAGACCAGACATAGTTGACATTTTTAGAAATATTTTTAAAGTAATGATGTATAGTGAAATTCAAAGTTTATAGATCATGTCACTGTATTTAAACCAATGGACTAAGCTAATGACAATACATTTTGGAACGTGGAACCTTTGTAAACAGGCAGACAAAACCCTAACAGGTACATTTTTAACATTTTAATTATACTTATTGGTAATGAGTGATATGTGTTTGTGCATGTGCACAGCCTGCATGTGGAGGTCAGAGGTGCTTTCAATGGTCGGATCTCTCTTTTCAAGGATTAAACTCAAGTCACCAGAATTGGCCCAGAATACCTGCTGAGTTATCTTGCCAGGCCTCACGTAATAAACTTTGTAATAAAATTTAAATTACTTATGAGATACTGAATAAGGATCTCATCTTTAAAAGGCACCAAAAAATCACGTTGAATGTTTCCCTAAAAATACTATCTTAACACAAATTAACAGCAAAATGACAAACAAATTAATGTAGACAGGGAAGAGAGATGTTAGGGCACAAAAATATAATAGCCTGAGTAAATAATATAGTATATCTACATCTGGACTGCAGCTGCCATTCTCTTTGCTTGGCAGTGATGAAGACTCTAAGGTTCCAGGACGGTCTTCTGGAATTAGAATGAATGAATTATGTTCCACATATACTATATACACAGGCTTGAAACAATTTGGGTTTCATCTAGGATAGAAAGTATTTATTAACGTAAATATTAAGATAAATTACATGCAATAGTTATTTTTAATAATAATGATATATGTAAGACAAAGGCATGTTCGCTAACTCATGAAATACGAGAGCTTGTGTATGCCCTGCAACGCACTAGAAGGAACACAGGTGAATATGTGCTTTGCCTTGTTACCATAGAAACATATGGAAGTTATTACCTGTACCAGAGCTGTACACTAAAAATGCAAGTAGGTTTAACCAAAACCAAAAAGGAGGATTTTATAGTTGAAAGAAAAACTGGGGATGTTTGGATTATCTCACAACTTAATTGATCATCAAAGTGATCTGAGATGAAACATTATTTGAATTAACAGTGGGATTTTGTACTTATCTAATTCTCCCAGACTGTCAGGAAATCTAAAGGAAACTTATTATTTCTACTTATCTTTTAACTTCAGTCCTCACACTTTATACAGACCCTTAAGGGAGTCATCAATTCTTTACTCCTGGAATAACTAACAACTAATAACTAATAATTATGCTAATGCATAATTTGATACACTGGTTGGTAGGGGTTCCTATATCTTTCTCTGTCTTCCAGCATTTGCTGGGTGCCTACCGGGTAGAGATACACGTAGCCCTGTGGACTTGATTTGCACAAGCACAAGGTAGTCCAGTCACACAGCAATGTTGGGAACACTGCAATAGAGAGCTCTGTGCCACTAAGGGAGCAGAGGGGAGCTGAGAAAGTACTGGGAACCCCATGGAGCCTAAGAAACCCAGCAGACTCATTTGTTGAAACCAAAGAGTAATTTGTAAAGGAACAATGGGAGAAAGTGATAGGAGAGACTGGCCAGATTTCGTAAGACTTTGAATTCCAAGAACAAAAGGTTTTGTTTTACTCCACTTTTTACAGAGTACATACCCAAAGCATTTGGAGCACTAGACTATTATGCATTGAGGGCAAATACCAAGTCAGAAAGGCTGGAGACAGGATGTAAGGGTCCCTTGGATAATGGAGATGGCAATGGGTAGGGCAGAGAAACGTGTGCGGAGCTGTGAGACAGACACAGAGCAGAGAGCACAGAAGTCCTGCACAGAAGCTCACTGTGCCATCCACCCTTTAAAAAAATTGTCTTCTTGTGTGAATAGACATTTTCATTTTTTTCCTCTTTCCTTGAATTTTTCATTTCTGTAAAAGCATGTTTACTACTCCAAATACAATTTATCATTTAGAGTGACATTGTTAGGCAAGGACTTCCACCTGAACCTTCCTAAGAGCCAAGGGGCAGGGGATGGCTCTACGTCCTCTTTCCCGTCTGATGACAGAATGGTCCCATACTTTCTCATCAGTTCCACTCCTGCTGACCGTGTGCTCAACCCCTTTACATCCAATCAGGCTTCTTTCGGAAATTAGGTGTTCACTGATACCACAGTATTTACCCTGGCTCCATCCCTGTGTCATGAAAACCCGGCATCCCACAGAGATGTTAGACCTCAGGAAAAGACAAAAGCAAAAGCAAAGCAAAGCAAAGCAAAGCAAAACAAACTCCAGTAACTCAGAGAAGCTTTCTAGGTGGTGGGAAGCTATCGCTTCAGTTGTTTCTAATTCTCATGAAACATGGTTATGAGATTGTGTGTCCACACCTCCCGTTTGTTTGGAATGATTTACAGCACAGACTTGTATTTAGCAGATGTGGGCATCTACATGGGCAGATAAACCATTCTTTCTGAAGTGGGAGAACTTCTTGTGATTTCATAGTAAACAAGGGTACCCTACCTTCCTTGCTTCAAGGATGCAAGGACTAGGAATTTGATGTGAAATGCCAGTCTGTAAACACAGCTCAACCTTCAGAATATACTGCTGGACAAGTATCTCCTATGTACTGTAGAGTCAAACAATCTGCCTCTATCTCAGTCATAGCCTCAAGTCTGCTGGAAACTCGCTCAAGTTGTTTTAAACGGACGCAGTACCAACAGCACCACCCAGATGTGCTTCTAAAGATCTATAGGCAGTTTACTTGTTTTCTTAATAAATCTCCCAATGGATGAAGGAATCATCATTTTAAGCCAACCTGACAAGTTATTTGAATGTTTTTGACTGTCACTAAAAATAGATTCAGGGTTGAATATTTGTTCCCAGTGGAGTGATGATGTGAAGTTGCAGAATGGTTGCTGTGTTCCAAGGTTCTGTGTCTTAGTCCATCACGGACATCAATGGTGTACCCTGAAATAGTGAGCTCTATCTGCACCAGAGGAGAGACTCAGAAGGTCTCCTCTCCAGTCTGACGAAGGACTTTGTGACACCTCCTCCAAGCCAAGATCAATAAGGAGACGAGGAAGGTGGGCCGGTGTCTTTCCCAGTGTGGACGCTGGCGTGCTTTTCCCAGGCAGCAAAGCCAGTGTAGCACATATCTCCTGATAGGCAGACCCCGACACAAACCCCACAGAGAGCTTGTTCTGTGTTATATAGTCCCTGTTTAGTTGGAGATCCTGTTATTTTAATCCAATTACTTGTAATCTCCAGTCTGTTCTATTCACTGTATCTTTTGAGGAAATCCATGTAAATAATATTCACCCTACAAGATACTGAAAACTGCCTGTTCATATAATTTGATGATGAGAAAAAAAAACCCTCAGTTTGTGAAATTTCCTAATATAAGTTGTTCCTAAGAAAAGAAATGACCCAAGCCATCCTAAAAACAAATGTAAAAGTGAAACAGATTTAAAAGGACACTCAACTCACTCACTTCCTTATAAGTAACTTCTCTTCAGTGGAAACTATGAGCGTGACTCTGCTTTCAAATGTGTTTGCTTTGAAGAAGTCTTTTTGGCTAGAGATAAATATTCACTGAATACTGTCAATATAAAAATATTATTTCTTCTAGGAATGCTCAAAACTAAAGTTAATCCCATTTATCTGAGAATCGTGGGGGGAATTATGTTAGTTCAGTCATTGAAATTGTATATTTGAGTCTAATAAATTATATAGGTACACCATCATCATCACTGTTAAATTCTAATGCCTTTAAAGCAAGAAAAATGAGCTTTTCATGATGAAATTATTTTATTCCCTTTAGAGTACAGAGTAGTTTTCTTCCATAGTCAAAGTAACAGCAACAGCTTTATTCGGCACCATAAATAATTCATAAATTACCTAAGTGCCATGATTTTTAATTTTTTTATCCAAAAACAATGTAGATAAGACCTCATCTGTAACAACAACTGGCATCCCAGAGAGAATCACCTTCACTACCAAAGCACTCACCACCGCTAAGCTGTCCCTTTAAAGTGGGTGAGGGAGTGATGCTGCTGTCTTATTGGTATCAGGAGCTTTAGGAGCAGATTCAACATGGAAACTGATGGTAGGGAGGAATAGAGAGGGCAGGCTCTGCACCGAACCATGGAACTCTCACCTCCACAGTTCGCCAGTTAGAGCCCATGGTAGCTACAGTTGAAGACATCAAAGAAAAATAGGAAGCAAGACAACAGGGAAATTTTAATTTTCGTCTCTTTTAAAGGCCATAGCATTATGGTGCAAGCATGAAAAATGATTCTATGTTAGAGAGGGATGTGGAGTTAAAGATTACATATAAGGATTTTCTAAGTACATCAACATATAATTCTCTTACATTGGGAAGCATGAATAAACACAAAATCCTTTAAAATTAGATATGCCAACATAATCATAGTTTAAAAATTGAGATAATCCTCGGAAAGTTTTTTGTGTCCTGCATATTTTGTTATTACTAAAAGCAATCGTTAGCCCCATGTTATATTTGGAATGTGATTAGACTTACATCACAAAGCCAAATTCGGAACAGGATTCGTAAAGTCTCTATCACAGCACACTCATTACCCTCATTAAACACTCCAACACAGTCACACAAACAATTCACAAATCTGAGGCTGTGTTTCACATGAGAACGCACAGAGGAGGGGACACAACAAGTGTAGGGGCTGGACAACAAGAGGAGAACCGGAAGTAGACTTGTGATCGGGTCCAGGACTCAGAAATGTGCAGCAGCTGCAGCTACTCCATTGGATGTGCACAGGACCACACCCCCAACATCCAGTTGCTAATTGGGGTGATGGTCATGGACGCAACCCCACCCCGGGGAACTAATGACAGATGAGGGCTATTGGAAGGCAGTCATTGTCTTCAGGGGTGGAACCAACTAATGAGTTTTCAGTGATCCTGTGGATAGCTCTGTGCCCATGCCCACATGGAAAGCCCTCAAATAGGTTAAGCCTAGTGAGTCAGGAACGAGAAAAATGCATGAGCTTGAGATGGGGCCTGAGTGAAAGGAGGACGTCTGGTGACTGTGGGAGGAGATGACAGTGACAGCACATGACCAAAACATGTGATACTTCTCTAACTCAATGTCACACATTCTCCAGTGAAGATACCACCCCCTTGCCTTCTCTATATATCAATTCAAATGACTGGAATTTAATGATTCTTGACTTCGATGTCTTATGTTTTGTATCCTTGGATAACCAGTGGGCATGGAAGTTGAGGGAATGGGCACAGTGAGAGGAATGAATAGATGTAACAGATGTAAGTGGTCCCCGCTGTCAGGTATCAGTAGAATATTTGCATTCTCTCCTAGCTGCAGAAAGCAGCTAGATGAGGCGCAGGAGGGGCAATGCCCCTGTGCTATGTACAGCAGTCTAGTGGACGAGTGACGCGTGAGGGCCTGAGTGCCAGCCAGCAACAGTGAGGAGAGGTGCTTCCAGGAAGCCAACGACCCCCAGGACAGACGTGTGTGGGCATTACCCACATGTGTATGCTTGTGTGCCGGATGTGTGTATGATGCCTTCAGAGGCCAGGGAAGGGTGCTGGAACTCATGCACATGGAGCTATAGCCAGTTGTGAGCTGCTGTGTGGGTGCAGGGAATTGAACCTAGGTCCTCTGGAAAAACAGCCAGCGCTCTTAACCCCTGAGTCAACTGTCCAGCCCTTTTGTAATATTCTTTATGAATGAAGACCTAGACATTTTGCAGCCTCAAAATAAGTTAATGAGTTTTCAATTTTAAAACATTCCTTAATTTTGTATTTTTCAAGTTTAGAAAGCAATGGTTCGAGCGTCTGCATAAACATCCAGCATGGCTGTGTGGCAATCAGACAGAGGAGATGATCTTGCTTCAGACTTACTTGTTATTTCATCACTTAGTCCAGGCAGGATGACTTTCACTATTTTATAAATAGGTACTCTCTCTGTCATGTGCAGTTAAGTTTATAACCTTGACATGACTGTTGGCCAACAGTATTCCCAGTTAACTATGAACTGGTCAAGTGTAAAACAACTCCGTAACCCACTTTGAAACTTCGTCTCGTGATAAATTTGACAATGTGCAGTTCACTTGTAGATAATCTTCATGTCAGCAAAGTCTCTGCCTAGAATGAGGGCTGGCGACGACTGTGCCATAATTATTTCTTAAACAACTCTGTGAGGCAGCTGTACAGTAGCCAGCATTATTTTGTGGGAAGTAAAACAGCTCTCTACACCGGCAATATTTTACTTGTGGAGTGCTGCTCGCATGTAGCATGGTGAAATCACATTGTCATCTTATCATTGAAAAACTACATTACAAGAGCAATTGAGCTAGCTTTTAAGAAGCATTATCACCATGCTAATTAGATCAGAGGCATGTTTTGTTATCTTTGGTACAATGATATTCATATTTTAATTTGCACCCATTTAATAAACTTTTAATTGTGTAAAACTCACAGAAAGTATTTTGGGATTTATTTGTTCACAAGTCATGAGTTTTAGTGTTAAAGAAAATTAAATTTCATAATTAGTTAGAGAGGGGCAATTAATATTTTTTCTTTATCCAAAACTCCAAAGTAATGAAGCCATGAGACTAACCATAAGAAAGGCTGTGAAGGCGCATTAGGATGAGATAAGCTAACGGTCTATGTATGACTGGGAGAACCATGACCAACAGGCTCTCGGTCTCAATCTAAGTCATGTTAAAAATGCTTGTCTGAAGTAAATAATGTAGTGGGTGAACAGTCTGAGTGTCATTCTGGATGAGAAGGGGCAAAAGAAAGGCTGCGAGGTGGTGCCGGTGGACAGAGCTTTCACTTCTGGGAAGGGCTGTGTGCAAAGGCTGACTCATTAGCTCTACACCAGAACCTGAGCTGGTTAATTGGAACAAGCTACATAAAGCACAACTTCCAAGCAGCACACAGTGACACAGAGCTGCATGGTGAGTAAATCAATGAGACACAACAGGCCCTAACAGCTGAGAGCCGTCAGACCTGTAAAGGAGGAACTGAAAATAGTCAACAAATAATGCTGGTGAATGAGATGGCTGTTTCCAAGAATCTATTATCAACTTAGAATCAACCGCACCTTAGAAATTCAAGGCATTTCCAGCTGAAGTTAAGGAAATTTGAATTCCTGTTTGAAACTCAAATATAAAAAAACAAAAAACTAGAATAGAATATACTTCCAGCAGTAGGATGAAAATGACTCTCAAACACAAAAACAATGAAATAATTGTAAAAAAGCACTAGTTACATGTTACTATAAAATGCTAATCTTTAAAAACAACCAAAAAATAAAAAACAAAACAAAAAACCCAGCCAGGAACAGTGAGGAGAGGTGCTTCCAGGAAGCCAACAGCCCCCCTAGGACAGACGAGTTCTCTCCTTGTTACCTAGGTGAGCCTCATGCTTGTGGCTCTCCTGTCTCAGTGTCCCGAGCATTTGGGATCACAGTCATGTGCCATTCCTACTACGTAAGAGAGTAACAATGGTGGAGTGAATCCATTCAAGGAAGGGCTCAGTCAGAGGAAGGAGCATCAGTCAGACTAGGAAAATGGACGAAGTGCCAAGGTTTGCACCAGAATTAGACTGTCACAGTAGGCTTGGACCTGACATAACTTGCTTATCAGTGGCCTTGACGAGAGAGGACCAGTGATTGGTGAAAAGAAACCACATGCTTTTTCATGAAGGACCTTCGGGAAGGGTGGGGCACTCTATCCATTGGGAAGGCTAGAGAAACTGTATCCTTTGACTCTGAGACACAGAGCCTATAGTCTATGAAAATAATAAGTCCTTAAAAATGTATTTAAAAGCTTTAAAATTAAGATATTGGCATTAAAGTTTAAAACTAGTGATTAGCAAATATTTAGCACACAAAATGTTATGCTTGTTTTATTATTTGTTAAATAATAAATTTTAGTATTATTTGAAAACAATTCAGCATTTTTCACTTTGTAAGAATTCTCAAAAATACATAGTATCTGTAATATGTATATCAAAGGGTAAGCTCAGTGATTTATTATAAAATGACTGATCTTTCAGAAGAAAGATTGCACAAAGCCTCAAAATAATTCTATTGGGTAATGTTCACATATTTAACGTGACCCACTGAGTAGGCCAGTCTGGGGATAGTGCCATGAAAACCTTAAAGTAGCTCTGGCTAAGGGAATGCATCTAAAGGAGGATTTTTGTAACCAAAACTCAAAGAGATGAGGGCCCGCGGATGAGCAGAAAAGGGAGGAGATGACTAAGTGAGCCAACTGCTTCTTAAAGGCACAGCAGCAAATAAACACACACAGAAGTTGATAACAGTAACTGGGGAAGGTGCATGCAAGATGCGTGAGGTGCAAGATTTTCATGTCAAAAGGGACACTTGTTCTATTATCCTAATAATTGTGTCTGTGCTCAAGAAAAAGCAGAATAAAACTACAAGCTATTAATAGCTGTATTCTTTAATTAAAGCTGCCAGCCTAATGAAACAAAGACGGTTTCACAGTTTATTACCTGTGTATGTAATTTACCATTTGAAACCCAAAAGTTTGAAATGCATTAGCAAAATCTCAGGGCATTTAGAAGCACATTGACTATTTCTGTATGCATGTGCATGAAGTTTCTATTTATAAACCACGTTTACAGAGGCCCATAAACTGGCCAGAGATATTCATAGCACGAATACTTGACTTACAACACACAGCAAGCAAAACACTCTAGGAGAGATAAAAATGGATCCAGGAAGAATGGCTTCAGATAGGACTCTAGCCCTGATACCACTTTACACTAGAATATTATTGCGAAGAACAAAGAACTGTTGTGTAAGTGTAATTACATAAATTAGAAACTTAGGCTAAGGCATCTGAGGGAAAAAAGAACAATTTGAAGAATAATCACAATAACCCTAGGGTGAGAATGACACCAACTGGCACTGGAGTACAGGCACCTTTCAGCTTCGCACCTGCAATCCATAGCCCATCCGACTCCCTCCAGATCTCTAGCCTGACATTGTTCTTTTTAAAAATATTTTACTATATTTATCTATTTATCTGTGCATAGGGGGTGGGACAAAGTTTGCATACATAGTATATGTAGAGTGGTCAGAGGCATGCTGGGTTGGTTCTCGCCCTCCACCTTGGGAGGGATGTCATCTTCTTGCTAAGACATCTCATCCACTCTCACACTGACACTTTTAAATGTACAAACCAGAGGGGACTTTCCATTGTTTTCTCTTTTTTCATAGTTATTTTAAAAATGTATTAATCATTTTATTTGTTTACAATTCAAATGTTATCCCCCTTCCCAGTCTGTCCTGCATGAACCCCTCCTCCCCTCCCTGTCCCCTTTGCCTCTAAGAGGGTGCTCCCCCACCCACTCCTGCCTCGCCCCTCTAGCATCCCCCTTCTCTGGGGCATCAAGTCTCCACAGGACCAAGCACCTCCCTTCCAACTGATGCCAGATGAGGCCATCCTTTGCTACATATGCAGCTGGAGCCATGGACCAGCCCATGTATATTCTTTGGTTGGTGGTCTAGTCCCTGGGAGCTCTGAGGGTCCCTGTTGTTTACAAACACAAGTTCAAATCCTCAAGTTAGTATTTAGCTCTATTGTTTATACTTCCTAGTGTAGATAGTTCTAATTGTAATTCTATGGATGGCGTTTGAATTTTAGCTTTATGATCTTGAATACGCTGGTTTTCTTCAACTTGTACTACGTTCTCATCTTGTCCACATATTTTTATTCATCACTCGAGGCTTAAACTCTGTCATTACTCAGATTCCTTTATCCTTTTTTACCACAGAAAACATTTCTTGGTTTTGAATTCCTGTGAAATTGATTTTCCATTCCATGAATTTAAGCAGTTGGCATATGCTGCTCGGTCTCAGTCATTATCTTTGCAGAAAGAGAAAATCTGAAAATAAATTTTGATAGTAACTCTACTCATATCAAAGTATTTCAATGACTGCAAAACGAATGTCATCAGCTCATTTCTAAAATGTCACTGAACCTCATGTTCCACTCCACACTTGAGACAAGCACGTGTAGGTACAACTATAAAAGTGTCTTACAGACATAGGAAAGAAAATGTGTGTTTTCTATGCTTGCCAATGTGCATTTACGTTATAACCCTACTGTTTATGTAGTATAAAGAGAAATAATTCATTTGACAGGCAGATCTTAATCTCTCACCAAAGACAATATTCATAACAAACTCCACATGCTCTGTGTATTTGGGACAAGAATAAATAATTAAGATGTTTGTATAAGTAGTCTCCTTATGGTCAGTCATTGTATACAATTAATGAAAGCCTAGAGTAGGACTTTAAAGATTTATATTGCAATTTAAATACATTATTTTCCAGTCATAACAGCTATATATTTGCAGACAACGTGAGCAGAGAGCAGAGTTACTAGGGTTCTACTATGATTCTGTCTTGGAATGAGGATACTTCCTACCACTGATGAAACAATATTTGAATACATATTAGTTTGCTGTCCTGTGCAGTTGCATGACTTTGACAAATGCATAATAAAATGTATCTGCTGTTACAGCTCCATACAATAGTCCACTGATTAAAATTCCCTGCATTCCCATCAATGATCATGTAAGGGTTTTGTTTTTGTTGTTTTGTTTTTTGTTGGTGGCCTGATGTTTGAGTTCTAAAACCACTAAATAACATCCCAATGTATGTACATAGCATAGTTGGACTTCCCATCCCCTCTTGAACACGTTGATTGTTTCTCATTTCCAGCTCCTATAAGTAAAGCTGCTTTAACATCCACGTTCACATTTCTGTGTGAACATGTCTTCCACTCAGTAGAGTAAGTGCCTTGGCATACAGCATCTGTGTGTTCAGTTTCTAGGAAACCACCCAAGTGTCTTCCAAGTTGGCTGCACTTTGCGTTCCCACTACCCAGGAGGAGTCTGGGCTGGGCCGCATCTTTGCCAGGGGTGTGCATGAGCTGTCGGGTTTTGTCATGTTAAGGCTGTAGGGGGCCCTCAAGACTGTTCATTCTCCAGTGACAGAACATGGCACCTTTCCTCTCTTCTGCTCTTTGGCTATCATTTCTTCAGATAGCTTATCTATTTTTAATGATTATCATATTTTTGTTTAAACTTCTTTGCTATTTTTTTTAATCATTTTATAGGTATGCATTTAAATAATAAAATTTATTGTTAAATCAAATCTATACCCTTAAATGTAATGTAAATATTCAGTTGTTAAGATTTCTTACTCAAGACAATCTTGAAGGAATATCCTAAAAGTTCATTATTTAACATTAGAATTGGGTTTTTCTTGTTGATTTGAGTTCTTAGTTTTAATGTGTACAAAAATGTATGTTCTAATTAGCCTAACCATCAAACCACTTTTTCATCTCTGAAATGTGTATTAGCCTCTCTGTATTAATATGTGCTCCCCTCAAAACCTTTTGGCATAATGCTTTAAAAAGCCTTAGGAAATAAATATTAAAACACTGGACTAGGACAGGTTTCCACGTAGTTACTGGGAATAATTTTGAAAAGGGAAGCTAAGGTACATCATGAAGCTACTGCTGCTGACAGGGAGCTGGCATCAGTGTGGAGAATGCGGGGTTAAGGGAGCTCTTGCAACCCTGCAAGTAGATGGTGGGAGAACTTTGTTTAAGTATAGGGACTGATCCCCAGGCTCTCCATCTCTGATTTCAAATGTGAAACAAGATCAATCAGGCAGAAAGGTGGAATGGTGGCATTTTGGAAATAGGAAAGCCTTAGCGTCCCCTGGTGTGTAAGATAGACACCCTAAATTATGAACTCATGCTGTTGATGAAGGTGTTGTTGGCTAATTTTACCTCCCCTGCCCCTCTCCATCTCTGTCCCTGTCTCCCTCTCTCATTATAAAGGTTTGGTGCATCTGTGTAATGAAATGTGCTTCATATCATTGGGGAAGAATGAGTTAACTTGTAAACAGAAATACAGGTCCACAGAAAGATACCATCTTATATTTGCCTTATATAAGACAGCATATATACTTTTTATTTATTGTACATTAAAATGCTAAGAACAATTAAGTTAGTCTGGTAGATAAAATATTACCTGTAAGTTATGTGTTTTTCTATTTCCTGAGAACCTCTCAAACTCTTGTTTTAGTGTAGAGGCAAAATTCCTTAAGTTTGGACAGTTAAGGATTCCACAGGTTTTTGTAACTATTCAAAAGCACAGCATTCCCACTCAGCCTGTGCACAAACAAGTGACAGTGTTAATACTTTCATTCCCAGGTTTCTTGATTTCAAAGGGCCCAGCAGACATGCTGAAACAGACCAAACAATCAGGGTTGGTTTCCCATCGTGCTTCTTAATGCTATACCACCAAATGACTTTTGGGTCTGTTCATTTTCTGGTATGAAAAATTCCCTTTTTTAATTGTCAGGCAATCAAAAATACAGATACTTAGTTTCATCCCATTAGAAGCAAAAAACCTTACAAATCTTTTTATTTGTTTTGTAACTTTTGCCCTGATAAGATTAACAATGCTGATTGGTGTCAAAGAACAACAACAAAAAGCTGGACAAGGGATAGTGGGGGTTGGGGGGTAGAGGAGCTTCTGGGGACAAGGTGATATGACTGATCCTAAAAGGCAGGGTCCACATATCATGGGACCAGTAACTGTCATTCGACAGTTAGGTTTTGCAGACAACCGTTCCATGAAGGGACACACTGCAAATATTACAGGTTCACCCTCTAATTCCAGCTGATCATGGACACCACCCGCAGGCTTTGGACCAGACTCTCCTCTCTCAGAAACAGTACTGGATTGATGGATCTTGTGTCTTTAGAACCCATGCTCCATCCATTCTTGAACAGATTTATGCTGTTTCTTAGGCACTGCAAGCGCGGTACAGTGATTACTTTCTTCAGTGTTCTCCATGGCAGGAGTCCCCGTTCACCCCTCAGAACTCCGTGGATCACACTGCGTCTCTTGGCACCCTCTTTAGAGAAAACGAAGTTGTTATGTAAGAGCCTGAGATGGGTGCTTGTCCCTGAATTGAGCCTGACATGGCAGTGGCTCTACGGGAAGATCTGCTGACTGTTGTGTGACTTGTGTCAGCGTCAACATCATACCCTGTCATGAGCTTGTCAATGATGTGTAAAGTTTCCACAGGCCAGTGTTCTCCAGAAAGCTTTCTTCTCCTTCAAGTAAGGTGTTTCTAGAGGAGTTGCTTGCTATTTCAGCTCTTAATTTGTTTCCCAAACGTACGGGATTTTATGCATTTAACTACACTTCACAAATACTTCTAATACATAGTCCTTTCCTTTGCTTCATAGGCACCAGTGTTTCAGCTGTGCAGCTGCACTAGGTACCTCTGACTACTGCTAACTGAAGAAAGCCCACTTCTGTTCACACACAAGACAAATCCAGCCTAGGCTATTCTCATGATCATGCTTTCCCTTTCCCTAACTCCTCCCAGATCCTGCCCACCTGTCCACCCACCCAACTCCAAGTCCTTTTTCTCTTTTAAAAATAGACAAAAACAAACAAAACAAAACCAAGAAACACACACACACACACACACACACACACACACACACACACACACACCCTCCATAAAACCACAAAAAAACAAAATGTACCAGCAAAAGACCAATAGGACAAAACAAACAAACAAACAAAAACCAGAGCAAAATAAGACAAAATGTCTACAAAAATACCACTGAGTTCATTTTGTGTTGACCAACTACCCCAGAGCTTGGGGCCTATCCAAGTGTGGTTTGTATACCTAGCAGCGGGGCTCCATTGGCAATGGGTATCAATTACAGACAGCTTGTTGGTTAGCACAGGAAGCCCACGTTTATTTCCTGCCTCCCAGTTGCTGAGAATCCATCTGGTTTACCTGTGCAGGCCCTGTGCAGTCTCTGTGAGTTCATGTGTACACTAGTCCAGGGTCTTTGGAGTCATTCATCCCTCTGGCTCTTACAATCTTTCTATCTACATCTTCATCTTAGAACCCTGAACCTGAAGGGAGGGGTTTGATGAAGTGCTCCAAAGTCTCTCACTTTCTGCTCACTGCCCTTTAGTGACCTCTGTTAATTTCTATCTACTGTGAGAAGTTGCTCTGATGATGGCTAAACAAGATTCTGATCCTCTATGTCATATATAATAAAAGGAAATACTTGCCTAACATTTTAAAGTACCTATTTTGTAAAGTAAGTTCCACAAAGATTAAAAATTAATTACAAAGTATACAATTTTATATTAATATGATTTTTATAATTAAATTTGGAATCATCTCTGTGCATTAAAACATTTAGTTTAAGGCCATCATTTAAAAAGACAGTTGGTTCTACTTTATAATTGCTTAAGTTGTAATTTTAAAGGTATTCATTTTCAGTGAAGACAAGAACTATTCTATCAGTAATAATTTTTAAGATAAATATAGTCAAACTGAAGAGCGCCATTGTTAGGTGTAAACTTCTTTTCTTTGTACTTGGCCACTTAGCTACTGTCAGGCTTTGCTAGATCACTTACTTCTCTGTGTATCAGTGAAGTGGCCGTAGCAAGGATGTCTGCTCTACAATGTGTGGGATGACTGGATGAGTTCATACACAGCAGGGATTCTTTTAGGAATTTAGCAAATACTAGCTACATTGTCATTATGATTTGATGTGTCATTCTAGAGGATAAGTCTAAATAAGTGTCGTTCTAGAGGATAAGTCTAAATAAGTGTCGTTCTAGAGGATAAGTCTAAATAAGTGTCGTTCTAGAGGATAAGTCTAAATAAGTGTTGTTCTAGAGGATAAGTCTAAATAAGTGTCGTTCTAGAGGATAAGTCTAAATAAGCACCATTCTAGAGGAAACATCTAAATATGTAACTACTGCTCTGTAAGCAGATGTTCTTCTCCATGCAACAAAAAGTCATCACTTTGCATTTCTTTTTTTTTTTAAAACATTTATTTATTATGTATAAACCATACAGCTTTCTGCTTACATGTATGCAACTACAGGCCAGAAGAGGGCACCAGACCTGATTATAGGTGGTTGTGAGCCACCATGTGGTTGCTGGGAATTGAACTCAGGACCTCTGGAAGAGCAGACAGTGCTCTTAACCACTGAGCCATCTCTCCAGCCCCCATCACTTTGCATTTCTATGTTTAATGATTGCTCTGATGTTTGTGGCTGTGTGTTAGGGAAATATGCCTCCATATTAGTGAATAATTGGTATATGTTTATGTGATTCCTTGCAGACATCATGGAAATCAGGACTGTGGCAGTTGGAATTGTGGCAATCAAAGGGGTGGAAAGTGAATACTATCTTGCCATGAACAAAGAAGGGAAACTCTATGCAAAGGTATTAATAATTGATAAGTTATTATTTAAACCTACTCTATCAAAATTATCTGCCTTTCTGAAAACTGGAATTAATTTTATTCCACGGGTGCGAGTTGAACATTCCATTAACACAGCACCAAGGCAAAATATTTTCTGTATGACCTGACATTTCTTAAGTTATCTGGATGTTAGAGTCGTCATCTGTAAGATGACTTAGAATCTTCTCTAGGGATCTCTAGGGATCCTTCCCATTCTAAATCCCTTGTGCACTCCTGATCCTTGGAACCTAAAATTTCCAACTCTGAGTATTAAAGCTCTTCTTGTTAGAAATCACCTGATTTTCACATTGCTGACATGAAAATTCTTGGGAAAATTTTTTGAAGCATTCAGTTCATTTATCAAAATCAGTCTCCCAGTTATGGGCTTTGAACCATAAGCATTCACATTATTTCTACTTTAGTATGACGGGAAATCTGTGATAGTTCATCCTACTGTAGTAGAGCAAAGGACATTTTCCTTTGTATTCTTGTGGCTCTGCCTACACAGGCAAACTACAGAGTAGAGGGTTAATCAAATGAGCACAGGTCCCTGCATGGACCAACAAACTAACTCCTTACTCTGTTACAATTGAGGGCAACGTAGTAGAAAGTGAAGTAAAGTTTATTAAATAGTCCCTCACCTACAGGAGGTCGAATCTACCCCCTCTCTACAGTAAACATCTGGTGGATAGAGAATGAAGACATTTGGGGACCCCAACATTAAAGAGTAGAGATTTACTGCCCAAAGGAACATAACTAAATGTGTTTTGTATTATTATTTTTTGTTAAATTTAAGAGGCTTTTGGCCTGTGATGATACATGCCATAAGTAAAACCACTAAACCCTATCAGGTCTGCTCAGGCTTAAGGTACATCACCTCTACAGACCATCATCTGCTTGCTGTTAGTTTGAACCCCCTCCAGAGTTCGTTTTAATAATTGTGCTTGTTTTCTGGCTTGTTTTTTATCAGAAAGAATGCAATGAGGATTGCAACTTCAAAGAACTGATTCTGGAAAACCATTACAACACCTATGCATCAGCTAAATGGACACACAGCGGAGGGGAAATGTTCGTGGCCTTAAATCAAAAGGGGCTTCCTGTCAAAGGGAAGAAAACGAAGAAAGAACAAAAAACGGCCCATTTTCTTCCCATGGCAATAACCTAAGCATACAGGGTGTTTGAGAAACCAGTTTCACTCAGCAGGGAGATTTATTTCCAGTGGACTTCTCTCTCTCTCTCTCTCTCTCTCTCTCTCTCTCTCTCTCTTTCTCTCTCTCTCTCTCTCTCTAAGTAACCAAGAAAGGCTGGAAAACTACTGAAAAACCGATCAAGCTGGACTTGCGCATTTTTGTTTATTTTAAAAGACTGCATTAAAGAAAGATTTGAAGAATATACACAAAATTCAGATTTAGTAAAAGTTGTAAAAAGTTGTAAAAGTGGTTGTACAATCATGATGTTAGTGACGTGATATTTTTCTTAAGTTAATTTACCCTTAAGAGTATGTTAGATTTGACTATCTGATAATGAATATTTAATATCACTATCTGCTTATAAAATGGCTGCTATAATAATATTAATAATGCAGATGATGTTATATAAGGTATGTCAGACCTAAAGGCTGCTGGGACGCTTTGTCAGATGATCAAGCCCCATACAAACTGTAGACGATGAGCAGTGTTTGAAAGCTTTCCAGAAAGAACTAAACTCCACTTCAACTCTATTCAGAAAAGTGAATGTTCTCAACATTTTATTATAGAATACAATCTACAGGTGGTTTTACAAAATCATGCCTGTCCTGATTAACGTGAAAAAAAATCCACTCAAATTGGAAAGGTATTGCTAACAGGATGCTTTAAAAGTCTGTGTATGAAATAGCAATGATGATGATAATACTGCATTTCATCTTGCCACAAAGGAACATTTTATAATCCCTGAAAGTAAACTTCAGAAATCTTTACATTTTTTCAAGTAACATCTATCTTTTGTATAATTCACATTTGGGAACACGACTTTCAGTAATGTTCTTCCCACAAATAATCATGCTTATTTCCCTCTGTGATTACAGCATTAAACTCTACTTTAAGTTGTATTTGAATTTTATTGTTTTGTTATTTAAGTTTTTGTTATTTATAAAGAAAAAAACTTAAGAAGCTGTATCTGTTTCATATGCTTTTAATTTCAAGGGGACAACAAACCCGTCTGGCTGCACTGCAGATGTCTCCTCCCCTGGTGGCTGACACCAAGTCTAGCACACAACACTTGGCTAGCAAGTGCTGGATGGCAGACAAAAACGACAGGCTGCAGCCATGCCTCCAATAGATGTCTCATAGTGAACGATACGAATATGTGGGAAAGATTTCACACAACGCTCATGCCAATGAATTTGGATCATATAAGTAAAAGAAATCAAAGTATTTAGTGAGGACATATTTTTGAAAGTAGGCATATTTAAAGTTAGCAATTTGATCATCTTTAGAAGTTTCTGCCATACAAAATATGCCAACTTTGAAATGTCAAGAGTAAAACCCCAAATAGAGGTTGTAGTCAGGGTACAGGGCCCTAAACACCTTGAGGCTTCAGGTCAGGCCACAGATAACAGGCTTAAAAAACACATGAACTTACTCCATAGTTCTGCCACCAGTGGATGCTGACAGAAATGTATATATACTTATGAAGGGAAGTGCAACATTTATTTAAATTGTTGGTATATTAATTAATGTGATATCAACTTCATAGTGGTTGTCATTAAAGTTTCTTTATATTACATACAACACTATCTGGTGATATGTTCATATGTGAAGGATGTACAAAAAGAATCAATTGACTTTCTTGCATTTGTCCCGGCATCCAGGCACTGGAAGGTCAGAAATATTGCCCTTGGCCACATACACCGAAGGACACACCACAATGGAATACTCTGTTTTAGCATCCAATTCAAGAATATTTGTAATCTAGCTTTCAAGTCTAGGGTCCTGTAACTGGAGTCTTGTAAACATATCAAGGGTAAACGAAGTGTTTCATAGGTTCCTAGCTGAGGATCATCCATCACTCACACACACACACACACACACACACACACACACACACACACACACACACACACGAATCCATTCAATATTTTCCAAGGAAAAGGTGAAATGCAATTATTCCTACTTAAAGTTTAAAAACTCAGAGCAAATCAAAGTCACACAGGACTTTAAACAGCAGTGGTAGCCATACACAGAAGGTGGCTACAGTTACCGTCAAATTAGTTACTAAGAAAAAGCATTAGAATATTGGACTTGAATTAGAACCAATACTGAGTAGTAAAACCATTCTTAGTGATATAAGTCATGTACAAAACCCTTCCACAAACTAACTCTTTTTTAAAAAGTATTATTGTTATTTTTTTTTATTTTATTTTATTTTTTTTTATTAACTTGAGTATTTCTTATATACATTTCGAGTGTTATTCCCTTTCCCGGTATCCGGGCAAACATCCCCCTCCCCCCTCCCCTTCCTTATGGGTGTTCCCCTCCCAACCCTCCCCCCATTGCCGCCCTCCCCCCACCAGTCTAGTTCACTGGGGGTTCAGTCTTAGCAGGACCCAGAGCTTCCCCTTCCACTGGTGCTCTCACTAGGATATTCATTGCTACCTATGGGGTCAGAGTCCAGGGTCAGTCCATGTATAGTCTTTAGGTAGTGGCTTAGTCCCTGGAAGCTCTGGTTGCTTGGCATTGTTGTACTTTTAGGGTCTCGAGTCCCTTCAAGCTCTTCCAGTTCTTTCTCTGATTCCTTCAATAGGGGACCTATTCTCAGTTCAGTGGTTTGCTGCTGGCATTCGCCTCTATATTTGCTGTATTCTGGCTGTGTCTCTCAGGAGCGATCTACATCCGGCTCCTGTCGGTCTGCACTTCTTTGCTTCATCCATCTTGTCTAATTGGGTGGCTGTATATGTATGGGCCACATGTGGGGCAGGCTCTGAATGGGTGTTCGTTCAGTCTCTGTTTTAATCTTTGCCTCTCCCTTCCCTGCCAAGGGTATTCTTTTTCCTCATTTAAAGAAGGAGTGAAGCATTCACATTTTGATCATCCGTCTTGAGTTTCGTTTGTTCTAGGGATCTAGGGTAATTCAAGCATTTGGGCTAATAGCCACTTATCAATGAGTGCATACCATGTATGTCTTTCTGTGATTGGGTTAGCTCACTCAGGATGACATTTTCCAGTTCCAACCATTTGCCTACGAATTTCATAAACTCGTTGTTTTTGATAGCTGAGTAATATTCCATTGTGTAGATGTACCACATTTTCTGTATCCATTCCTCTGTTGAAGGGCATCTGGGTTCTTTCCATTTTCTGGCTATTATAAATAAGGCTGCGATGAACATAGTGGAGCACGTGTCTCTTTTATATGTTGAGGCATCTTTTGGGTATATGCCCAAGAGAGGTATAGCTGGATCCTCAGGCAGTTCAATGTCCAATTTTCTGAGGAACCTCCAGACTGATTTCCAGAATGGTTTTACCAGTCTGCAATCCCACCAAAAATGGAGGAGTGTTCCTCTTTCTCCACATCCTCGCCAGCATCTGCTGTCACCTGAGTTTTTGATCTTAGCCAATCGCACTGGTGTGAGGTGAAATCTCAGGGTTGTTTTGATTTGCATTTCCCTTATGACTAAAGATGTTGAACATTTCTTTAGGTGTTTCTCAGCCATTCGGCATTCCTCAGCTGTGAATTCTTTGTTTAGCTCTGAACCCCATTTTTTAATAGGGTTATTTGTTTCCCTGCGGTCTAACTTCTTGAGTTCTTTGTATATTTTGGATATAAGGCCTCTATCTGTTGTAGGATTGGTAAAGATCTTTTCCCAATCTGTTGGTTGCCGTTTTGTCCTAACCACAGTGTCCTTTGCCTTACAGAAGCTTTGCAGTTTTATGAGATCCCATTTGTCGATTCTTGATCTTAGAGCATAAGCCATTGGTGTTTTGTTCAGGAAATTTTTTCCAGTGCCCATGTGTTCCAGATGCTTCCCTAGTTTTTCTTCTATTAGTTTGAGTGTGTCTGGTTTGATGTGGAGGTCCTTGATCCACTTGGACTTAAGCTTTGTACAGGGTGATAAGCATGGATCGATCTGCATTCTTCTACATGTTGCCCTCCAGTTGAACCAGCACCATTTGCTGAAAATGCTATCTTTTTTCCATTTGATGGTTTTGGCTCCTTTGTCAAAAATCAAGTGACCATAGGTGTGTGGGTTCATTTCTGGGTCTTCAATTCTATTCCATTGGTCTATCTGTCTGTCTCTGTACCAATACCATGCAGTTTTTATCACTATTGCTCTGTAATACTGCTTGAGTTCAGGGATAGTGATTCCCCCTGAAGTCCTTTTATTGTTGAGGATAGCTTTAGCTATCCTGGGTTTTTTGTTATTCCAGATGAATTTGCAAATTGTTCTGTCTAACTCTTTGAAGAATTGGATTGGTATTTTGATGGGGATTGCATTGAATCTGTAGATTGCTTTTGGTAAAATGGCCATTTTTACTATATTAATCCTGCCAATCCATGAGCATGGGAGATCTTTCCATCTTCTGAGGTCTTCTTCAATTTCTTTCCTCAGTGTCTTAAAGTTCTTATTGTACAGATCTTTTACTTGCTTGGTTAAAGTCACACCGAGGTACTTTATATTATTTGGGTCTATTATGAAGGGTGTCGTTTCCCTAATTTCTTTCTCGGCTTGTTTCTCTTTTGTATAGAGGAAGGCAACTGATTTATTTGAGTTAATTTTATACCCAGCCACTTTGCTGAAGTTGTTTATCAGCTTTAGTAGTTCTCTGGTGGAACTTTTGGGATCACTTAAATATACTATCATGTCATCTGCAAATAGTGATATTTTGACCTCTTCTTTTCCGATCTGTATCCCTTTGATCTCCTTTTGTTGTCTGATTGCTCTGGCTAGAACTTCAAGAACTATATTGAATAAGTAGGGAGAGAGTGGGCAGCCTTGTCTAGTCCCTGATTTTAGTGGGATTGCTTCAAGTTTCTCTCCATTTAGTTTAATGTTAGCAACTGGTTTGCTGTATATGGCTTTTACTATGTTTAGGTATGGGCCTTGAATTCCTATTCTTTCTAGGACTTTTATCATGAAGGGGTGTTGAATTTTGTCAAATGCTTTCTCAGCATCTAATGAAATGATCATGTGGTTCTGTTCTTTCAGTTTGTTTATATAATGGATCACGTTGATGGTTTTCCGTATATTAAACCATCCCTGCATGCCTGGGATGAAGCCTACTTGATCATGATGGATGATTGTTTTGATGTGCTCTTGAATTCGGTTTGCCAGAATTTTATTGAGTATTTTTGCGTCGATATTCATAAGGGAAATTGGTCTGAAGTTCTCTTTCTTTGTTGTGTCTTTGTGTGGTTTAGGTATAAGAGTAATTGTGGCTTCGTAGAAGGAATTCGGTAGGGCTCCATCTGTTTCAATTTTGTGGAATAGTTTGGATAATATTGGTATGAGGTCTTCTATGAAGGTTTGATAGAATTCTGCACTAAACCCGTCTGGACCTGGGCTCTTTTTGGTTGGGAGACCTTTAATGACTGCTTCTATTTCCTTAGGAGTTATGGGGTTGTTTAACTGGTTTATCTGTTCCTGATTTAACTTCGATACCTGGTATCTGTCTAGGAAATTGTCCATTTCCTGAAGATTTTCAAATTTTGTTGAATATAGGTTTTTATAGTAAGATCTGATGATTTTTTGAATTTCCTCCGAATCTGTAGTTATGTCTCCCTTTTCATTTCTGATTTTGTTAATTTGGACACACTCTCTGTGTCCTCTCGTTAGTCTGGATAAGGGTTTATCTATCTTGTTGATTTTCTCAAAGAACCAACTTTTGGTTCTGTTGATTCTTTCTATGGTCCTTTTTGTTTCTACTTGGTTGATTTCAGCTCTGAGTTTGATTATTTCCTGCCTTCTACTCCTCCTGGGTGTATTTGCTTCTTTTTGTTCTAGAGCTTTTAGGTGTGCTGTCCAGCTGCTGACATATGCTCTTTCCTGTTTCTTTCTGCAGGCACTCAGCGCTATGAGTTTTCCTCTTAGCACAGCTTTCATTGTGTCCCATAAGTTTGAGTATGTTGTATCTTCATTTTCATTAAATTCTAAAAAGTTTTTAATTTCTTTCTTTATTTCTTCCTTGACCAGGTTATCATTGAGTAGAGCATTGTTCAATTTCCACGTATATGTGGGCATTCTTCCCTTATTATTATTGAAGACCAGTTTTAGGCCGTGGTGGTCCGATAGCACGCATGGGATTATTTCTATCTTTCTGTACCTGTTGAGGCCCGTTTTTTGACCAATTATATGGTCAATTTTGGAGAAAGTACCATGAGGAGCTGAGAAGAAGGTATATCCTTTTGCTTTAGGATAGAATGTTCTATAAATATCCGTTAAGTCCATTTGGCTCATGACTTCTCTTAGTCTGTCTACATCACTGTTTAATTTCTGTTTCCATGATCTGTCCATTGATGAGAGTGGGGTGTTGAAATCTCCCACTATTATTGTGTGAGGTGCAATGTGTGTTTTGAGCTTTAGTAAGGTTTCTTTTACGTATGTAGGTGCCCTTGTATTTGGGGCATAGATATTTAGGATTGAGAGTTCATCTTGGTTGATTTTTCCTTTGATGAATATGAAGTGTCCTTCCTTATCTTTTTTGATGACTTTTAGTTGGAAATTGATTTTATTTGATATTAGAATGGCTACTCCAGCTTGCTTCTTCTGACCATTTGCTTGGAAAGTTGTTTTCCAGCCTTTCACTCTGAGGTAGTGTCTGTCTTTGTCTCTGAGGTGTGTTTCCTGTAGGCAGCAGAATGCAGGGTCCTCGTTGCGTATCCAGTTTGTTAATCTATGTCTTTTTATTGGGGAGTTGAGGCCATTGATATTGAGAGATATTAAGGAATAGTGATTATTGCTTCCCGTTATATTCATATTTGGATGTGAGGTTATGTTTGTGTGCTTTCATTCTCTTTGTTTTGTTGCCAAGACGATTAGTTTCTTGCTTCTTCTAGGGTATAGCTTGCCTCCTTATGTTGGGCTTTACCATTTATTATCCTTTGTAGTGCTGGATTTGTAGAAAGATATTGTGTAAATTTGGTTTTGTCATGGAATATCTTGGTTTCTCCATCAATGTTAATTGAGAGTTTTGCTGGATACAGTAACCTGGGCTGGCATTTGTGTTCTCTTAGTGTCTGTATGACATCAGTCCAGGATCTTCTGGCCTTCATAGTTTCTGGCGAGAAGTCTGGTGTGATTCTGATAGGTCTCCCTTTATATGTTACTTGACCTTTTTCCCTTACTGCTTTTAATATTCTTTCTTTATTTTGTGCGTTTGGTGTTTTGACAATTATGTGACGGGAGGTGTTTCTTTTCTGGTCCAATCTATTTGGAGTTCTGTAGGCTTCTTGTATGTCTATGGGTATCTCTTTTTTTAGGTTAGGGAAGTTTTCTTCTATGATTTTGTTGAAGATATTTACTGGTCCTTTGAGCTGGGAGTCTTCACTCTCTTCTATACCTATTATCCTTAGGTTTGATCTTCTCATTGAGTCCTGGATTTCCTGTATGTTTTGGACCAGTAGCTTTTTCCGCTTTACATTATCTTTGACAGTTGAGTCAATGATTTCTATGGAATCTTCTGCTCCTGAGATTCTCTCTTCCATCTCTTGTATTCTGTTGGTGAAGCTTGTATCTACAGCTCCTTGTCTCTTCTTTTGGTTTTCTATATCCAGGGTTGTTTCCATGTGTTCTTTCTTGATTGCTTCTATTTCCATTTTTAATTCCTTCAACTGTTTGATTGTGTTTTCCTGGAATTCTTTCAGGGATTTTTGCGATTCCTCTCTGTAGGCTTTTACTTGTTTATTAATGTTTTCCTGTGCTTCCCTAAGTGTGTTCATGTCTTTCTTGAAGTCCTCCAGCATCATGATCAAATATGATTTTGAAACTAGATCTTGCTTTTCTGGTGTGTTTGGATATTCCATGTTTGTTTTGGTGGGAGAATTGGGCTCCGATGATGGCATGTAGTCTTGGTTTCTGTTGCTTGGGTTCCTGCGCTTGCCTCTCGCCATCAGATTATCTCTAGTGTTACTTTGTTCTGCTGTTTCTGACAGTGGCTAGACTGTCCTATAAGCCTGTGTGTCAGGAGTGCTGTAGACCTGTTTTCCTTTCTTTCAGTCAGTTATGGGGACAGAGTGTTCTGCTTTCGGGCGTGTAGTTTTTCCTCTCTACAGGTCTTCAGCTGTTCCTGTGGGCCTGTGTCTTGAGGTCACCAGGCAGCTTTCTTGCAGCAGAAAATTTGGTCTTACCTGTGGTCCCGAGGCTCAGGTTTGCTCGTGGGGTGCTGCCCAGGGGCTCTCTGCAGCGGCAGCAACCAGGAAGACCTGTGCCGCCCCTTCCGGGAGCTTCAGTGCACCAGGGTTCCAGATGGTCTTTGGCTTTTTCCTCTGGCGTCCGAGATGTGTGTGCAGGGAGCAGTCTCTTCTGGTTTCCCAGGCTTGTCCGCCTCTCTGAAGGTTTAGCTCTCCCTCCCACGGGATTTGGGTGCAGAGAACTGTTTATCCGGTCTGTTTCCTTCAGGGTCCGGCGGGGTCCTGCCGCTCCTGGGCCCTCCCCCACGGGAGCCCAGAGGCCTTATACAGTTTCCTCTTGGGCCAGGGATGTGGGCAGTGGTGAGCAGTGTTGGTGGTCTCTTCCGCTCTGCAGCCTCAGGAGTGCCCACCTGACCAGGCGGTTGGGTTTCTCTCTCACTGGGTCTGGGAGCAGAGAGCTGCTGCGTGCCGGGATCCGAGGGTGGGGGACTTCCGGTAAACACAGAACGTGCTGGGTCCTAGAGAAATTCTGCTTCCATGTATCCCAAGCTCACCAGGCAGCTTTCTTGCAGCAGAAAAATTTGGTCTTACCTGTAGTCCCGAGGCTCAGGTTTGCTCGTGGGGTGCTGCCCAGGGACTCTCTGCAGCGGCAGCAACCAGGAAGACCTGTGCCGCCCCTTCCGGGAGCTTCAGTGCACCAGGGTTCCAGATGGTCTTTGGCTTTTTCCTCTGGCGTCCGAGATGTGTGTGCAGGGAGCAGTCTCTTCTGGTTTCCCAGGCTTGTCCGCCTCTCTGAAGGTTTAGCTCTCCCTCCCACGGGATTTGGGTGCAGAGAACTGTTTATCCGGTCTGTTTCCTTCAGGGTCCGGCGGGGTCCTGCCGCTCCTGGGCCCTCCCCCACGGGAGCCCAGAGGCCTTATACAGTTTCCTCTTGGGCCAGGGATGTGGGCAGGGGTGAGCAGTGTTGGTGGTCTCTTCCGCTCTGCAGCCTCAGGAGTGCCCACCTGACCAGGCGGTTGGCTATTGTTATTTTTAAGTTACGTACCTATGTGTGTCTTTACGGGTATATAATGAGTGTGGATAGCCATGGTGCAGAGGGTACAGAAACGGAACTTGGGTCCTTTCCAAGAGTGCATGTGCTCTTAGCTGATGACCCATCTCGCCTGGCCCAGCACTTTTTTTTTAACAGATTTCAAAAAATTTGCTTTAGTCAAATACATTTAGAATTCTAGAGTCTTGGAAGTTTATGAGGCCTGCATCTTTTTCCTCTTTCACATCAGTAAACAACGATTTTTAACACATGCTAGGCACTGGATGAATGCAGCTTGCCTTGGGGTCTCAGTCACTTAGCTGGTGTCTTACTCTCAGATTGTCAGTGATGTCCTTGTTTTGCTTGATTTTGATTTCTATCAAGATGTCATCTTTTTATGTGAGAATACTTGTGGTTTACTTGTCAACTCACTTGGTACATAATGATACCATTATGATTTGACTCTAAAGGAGAAAGGAATGTGATTTCCAATTCGAGTCCTAAGCAATGTTTATGTGAGCTTCTTTATTATAAATGAAAAGTATCACAGAAGACATTTTCATAATCAGAATATTCCTGTCTAAAGCTTTCTTCGACCTTTAAGTTGTTATAAATTCAACTCAGTTATGAAAGAGAAGGCAAGTTAGTGGTTCTATCACTCAGAGGGGTTCTTTCTAGTTTCTAGGACATCAAAAACATGAAGAGTGATTGTGGAGATACTCTGATCCACGATCCCCAGTTACAGGGTACAATGACATCCTAAGAAATCGAGTAAAGACAGCTTTCCAAGCTAGCCCTGCTGACCCTGGGGATGAGTGCACAGGTGAGCCCCGTAGGGTGTGATCATGGGAGAGATGGCCCCACCTCTCACTAGCTGCAGCATTCGGGAGAGCTGGCCCTGTACTTGACTGGGCAGTGCAGTAGAACTGTCTTTGGTGGTGTGGATGTAGGTGAGCTGGCCCTGAAGGCATGAAGACAGAAGAGCCATCCATGCTCCTTGTCAGCTGCAGCACTGGGTGAGCGGTGGGGCAGTACTGGGGAGCTCGCCCTGGTGGTGTGATGGTGGCTTCAGGAGAGCTGCCAGGCTCACCAACTCAGCTACCATCCAGGCCCAGACTCAGGGGTTTGAGTTGGCCTAGCCTAGTATCTACCTCATGTATGAACTCCTGGAGCATGTGAAGGGGCCAGTCCTGCAGAAGCTCCATGACACAGGACAACAGGACATCTGAGAGGAGTCCTGGTGAGGATCCAGTATTGATGGTGGAGCAGAGGCCAGAGGCCTCAAACCAGACCAATGACTCACTACAGGGAACATTTGCAAGTAAAGATGTGTGGACAAAAGGGTGCACCATGGGACACACTGACACACTGTACCTTCCATGATAGTATTTTGGTTTTGTTTTTTTATTATTTCTTTTTATTTTCTTTTGGAGGGGAGGTTGCAAGGGCAGAAGGGATAGAAAGATGAGTGGGACTGGAACAGATGATGTGAAATTCACAAAGAATCATTCAAAAGTAAAAGAAAAAAAAGATATCTCTCTAAAGATAGAAAGTGTCACATTTCAATTTAAAATCTGTTTTCTTGCAATTCATGTGAGTTTTGCCTTTTGCTCTGGTAACACTTGTATTCACTTTAACGTGACAATATCTCCAGTTAACATTAGTGAACGAAACTGAAGTTTTCAGTGGCTATCTGAGACTTACTGCAAGGCTTCGCTTTCTCCCTCACCCCATGTCACAACGATGAGACAAATGTGTCCAACCTCACATACAAATAATACAGGGAGAGACAAACACATTAAGCTAAGATCGTTTCTGTAAAAATGTGATCTTAATATTTAAACCTAATGTGAATGGTCATTAGTCAGTGAAAATACTTCATTGATTCTTAATGCTGGGGAGAGACAGAGAGAGGCAGATTCCTGGTGCCTTCCTGCCAGGCAGGCTGGCCAAGAGGTGAGCTACAGTCCCAGAGGGAGACCTGCTCAAAAACCAAGGTGGAGAGTGCTAGCAGAAGACACTCAACCTTAGGCTTTTCCATGTGCGCCTGTGTGTGTGTGTGTGTGTGTGTATGTTTGTGTGTGTGTGTGTGTGTGTGTGTGTGTGTGCACGCGTGTTTGTGTGTGTGTGCCCCTGACATGGGCCTATGTGAGTAGCAGATTATCACCATGTGGCCATTTCTAAGATGACCTTAAAGCAGAGGGTTAGAGTTCTTCGAATGTTCTTACTGTGGATCAGCTTGTTAAAGCCTCACGAGCAGCTCCCTCAGTGGTACTGTCAGGTAACTCTTTGCTTACTCTACCACAGTCAGCAAAGCTTCAGTATTCAATGACAGTGACTTATTCCATCACACTCCCATTTGCTCTCCAATTTTGAACATTTTATCGATTTCTTTTGAATTGAGACTTGACAGGAAGCAAGAAATAATAAAATCCTACTATCTTACCAAACTCCGACTTCTTTATAAAGCAACACCTCCCAGGTATCCAGGCACTTACTCTCCTGAGAAGTTTCCCACTTGCTTCCAGACGGTGACCATCCTATGTCCCAAATCACCATCCTGCGTTTTCTGAAGGCCATGCCATGATATGAACAGCAGTCATTCCTTCTTCTCTCTGGGTGTGCTTTGTGTTAGTTATTGTGGTGTACACCATGAAAATTTAATAACCTAGCACAACAGTTCTTTTGTCTTATAATTATCTGGGTGCCCTGTCTACAAGCCCTCATAAAGTGGTAATCAAGGTATTAACCAGGGAAGCCACTAATCTCAACTCTCAGTCCTGAGGGAAATCCAGACTACCCTGCACTGGCTGTAGCTACAAACATCAGCTCCTCATTATGGCCTCTTCAGAGCATCATTTCTCAAAAGAAGTTTATTTCCTACAAAACAGTGAATCGGAGAATAAAAGTTCTTGAATGGAAGCCATAGTTTTAATAAAGTCTCCAGTGGATCTGTTCCTCTAACTGGGCTGCCTTGTCTGGTCTCAGCCAGAGAGGATATGCTAGTCCTGCATTGACTTGAGGTGCTGGGGCAGTGTGGTGGTGGTGGGTGATACCTAGAGGGGGCTTCCCTTTTCAAAGAAGAAGGGGAGTGAGGAATGGGGAGAGGGTCTGTATGAGGGAGGAGATGGGGGCTGATATTGAGATGTACAGTGAATAATTAAATAAATTTAATAAACATTATGAAAAGAAACAATCTTCAGCATGATGTTACTTCTGTACATAGAGAAGGGGAGGTATTCCCCTGCAGTGCACACTAGAAAGGGAGGCCATTGTAAAGTGTTTATTGCAAGTCATTCATTAGATGACCATTTAAGGCTTTGCCATAGACCCACATGCTTTACAGCCTAATTCAAGCATTCGTAGAGAAACAGATGAAGCAGGCATATTTTCTGTGGAAAACTGGTCCTTTCTTTCACAGGGGAATGAGAGAAGGCTTGGGTCATATCTGTTTTTGTTAGCTTGCATTGTGCCTTCTTAGGTCTGACATGGAGAGAACTGACAATGTCACCTGACCTCCACATAAGAATATCATCATGTCTTGAGACTCAACCTGAAAATAATTCTCTTAACTTCACTACTTTAAGAGAATAAGATCATAGATGTCATTTGAATTTCCTTTAAAATATTAAGAGTTTTTTCACAGAGTACAGAGGAATGCTTAAACACTCATAGTTGTCCATGACCATCTAAGTCAGTGGTACTTTGCTCCTTTGGGGTCGAATGACCCTTTCACAGGGGTCACCTATGGCCATCAAAAATACAGATACTTAAATTATGATTCATAACAATAGCAAGATTACAGTTATGAAGTAGCAATGACATAATTTTATGGTTGGGGGTCACCACAACATGAGGAACTGTATTAAGGGCTCACAGCATTAGGAAGGGTGAGAATCACTGTCCTAAACAAAACAAAATCTGAAAAGAATCAAAAGCTATTGGCTTTCACACAGGATGTACATTGGAGTCACCTCCAGGAGTTACGTTTCCTCTTGAAACACTGAGGCCCAGGCTTGTTCCCAGGTCAGCTCTATCAGTGAATAGAGAATGGGGGATGTAGACTTTTCTACTCCCTCATAATCTCTAATGCTCTCACTGCAATGAGAAGTCACAAGACAAGTGAAAAAAACAAAGCAAACTCCTTTGTAACCTAGTTCTGGCCCACTATCTCCTCTTTAGCACAGTGACAAGCCTTACTCCTTGCCGATCCAGGTTTCTATCATGTCTCTATTTATAGTTAGCACTAGAAGGAACACAAACGCAAGAAAGAGCTGTCACCATTCTGCCAATGAAGCCACTATGGAATATAAGGTACATAAAAGTCCATTCTTAGAAACAGCATGCATTAGATATGATAAAATCCCTCTGCAGGTTTGTGATTGCTATCCCCATCTCAGAGCACAGTCTGAAGTCACTTGGAGGACAGCAGGGTGGCAGTGGAACAAAACTGGTAAAAACTTGGCTGTTGGTTAGGCAGGACAAGACGACAGGCAAACCACCATAAGTCCACAAGCTCATGTTCAGATTGTTGAGCAGAAACTGTCAAGTCCATTACAAATACCAAAAATTGGTTAGGGCTTTTGGGACTCCTGAACCCAAATGTCTGTATCTTTTCCAAGATTAGGGCTGTCTAGGATTATTGTTTTACAGATATTTTATACTTTCCCTCTTTTAAGACCCCCAAGAGTCAGATTCAGATATTGTTTGTGTAATGGTGCCTACATGCCTCTGGTTTGGTTTTGCTTTTGATTTTTGTGTTCTTCTTTGTCTTTCCTCTTTTCTTTTTCTATTTTCTCTTTTTCTTTCATCTGATTGGAATATTCAAAGAAGTTGTCTTTAAGTTCACTGACTTCACTATTACTTTGTCCAGTGTTTGTGAGGTTTCCCAATGGTGAGAAGAGGAAAGTGTTGGCTTCGTGATAAGAAAACTCCAATCAGCTATATTCATTAACTCAAAAAATGATAGTAAAAAGAGTATATTAAGGCTGGAGAGATGCTCAGTGGTTAACATAATTGCTGCTCTTGCAGAGGACCTGGGCTTGGTTACAAGCACCCACATTGGACACTTCACAACTTTATGACACTAGTTCCAGGGGACTTGGTGTCATCTTCAAGGCCTCAGTAGGCATGGTGGCTCATGATTTTAACTCCAGTACCCAGCAAAGGCAAAAGCAGGCAGACCTCTGAGTTGAAGGACAGCCTGCTCTAGGGAGCTAGTTCCAGGATGCAGGGCTCCATGGTAAGGTCCTGTCACAGAAGTACTTTTACAATTTTAGGGGACTGGAGAGATGGATTGGTTGTTCAGAGCACTGGCTGCTCTTCTGGAGGGTCTAGGTTTATTTGTAGTACCTAAACTGGGGCTCACAACTTTCTGTAACTCCAGTTCTAGGGGTCTCTGAGGGCATCAGGTATACATGCGGTGCTTAGACATACATGCAGAAAAAACACTAATACACATAAAATAAAAATAAACTATAAAAATGTTAAAATTTTCTTTTACAGAGATGTATTTATCATAATCTAATATTATTGTGAATTATCTTCTGCATGCTTATGTATAGTCAACATTGATATAGATTGTCTTTATAATCTGAGAGTAACTGTAGACATGATTTTAAATATTTTTGTTTACATTATTTAAAAATCTTGAACCACATTTTAAAATACGTTATATATAATACGTTTTGATAAAATCCATAATTCTATTCTCTCCCTTCACCCTACTCACCAAAATGTTCCCATTCCAAAATTACATGCTTTCTATCCCCTCTTTAAATAACCACTGAGTGCATCTAGTGCTGCTAGTAAGTGCAAGGATGCATGGGTCTGGGATCATCTGCTGAGCTTGGTCAGTCTCTGCTGGGGCACACTCCTGAAGAAACCTGACACCGCCTTCCCCAGGAGCCCTCAGCTGCCAATATCCTCTCCTTTTTTTTTTTTTTTGTTTGACTAATACTTATCTTCAGTTTTCCCAAGGATTTACAAAATTACTACTATTTGAAGTACGTATGAAAGAAGATAATTATCACATATGATTGCATATTACACATGATAGATATAAATTGTGACCTAATTTTCTATTTTTTAAATTATATATATATATATATTTAAATTTTTATTAGATAGATTTCTTTACTTGCATTCAAATGTTATTTCCCTTCCCGGTTTCCTGACTATAAGCCCCCATTCCCTCCCCTCCCTCTCCCCCATACGGGTATTTCCCCTATACATCCCCCTTACTGCCTCCCACCCCATATTCCCCTGCACTGGGGGTCCAACCTTGGCAGGACCAAGGGTTTCCCTTTCCCCTGGTGCTCCGACAAGGCTATTCTCTGCTACATATGCAGTTGGAGCCCTGGGTCAGTCTTTCAGTAGTGGTTTAGTCCCTGGAAGCTCTGGTTGGTTGGCATTGTTGTTTATGTGGGGTTGCAAGCTCCTTCAGCTCTTTCAATACTTCCTCCAATTCCCACAAAGGGGGCCACATTCTCAGTTCAGTGGTTTGCTGCTAGCATTGACCTCTGTATTGGACATGCTCTGGATGTGTCTCTCAGGAGAGATCTATATCCGGTCCCTTTCAGCATGCATTTTTTAGCTTCATCAATCTTATCTAGTTTTGGTGGCTGTATATATATGGGCCACATGTGGGGCAGGCTCCGAATGGCCATTCCTTGAGTCGCTGCTCTAAACTTTGCTTCCATATCCCCTCGTATGGATATTTTCCCCCTTTTAAGAAGGAGTGGGAGCATCTGCATTTTGGTTATCCTTCTTCTTGAGCTCTCTGTGGTCTGTGGATTGCCTCTTGGATAATTCGAGCTTTTGGGCTAATATCCACTTATCAATGAGTGCATACCAAGTGTGCTTTTCTGTGATTGAGTCACCTCACTCAGGATCATATTGTCTAATTCATTCCATTTGCCTATGAATTTCATGAAGTCATTGTTTTTGATAGCTGAGTAGTACACCATTGTGTATATGTATCACATTTTTTGGAATCCATTCCTCTGTTGAAGGCCATCTGGGTTCTTTCCAGCTTCTGGCTATTATAAATAAGGCTGCTATGAACATAGTGGAGCATGTGTCTTTGTTGTATGTTGGAGCATCTTTTGGGTATATGCCCAAGAGAGGTATAGCTGGGTCCTCAGGTAGTGCAATGTCCAATTTTCTGGGGAACCTCCAGACAGATTTCCAGAATGGTTGTACCAGTCTGCAATCCCACCAACAATGGAGGAGTGTTCCTCTTTCTCCACATCCTCGCCAGCATCTGCTGTCACCTGAGTTTTTTTTAATCTTAGTCATTCTGACTGGTGTGAGGTGGAATCTCAGGGTTGTTTTGATTTGCATTTCCCTGATGACTAAGGATGTTGAACATTTCTTTAGGTGCTTTTTTGGCCATTCAATATTCCTCATCTGAGAAAGTTTTGTTTAGCTCTGTGCCCCATTTTTTAATAGGGTTATTTGTCTCTCTGGAGTCTAGCTTCTTGAGTTCTTTGTATATTTTGGATATTAGCCCTCTATCAGATGTAGGATTGGTAAAGATATTTTTCCAATCTGTTGGTTGCCGTTTTGTCCTAATGACAGTGTCTTTTGCCTTACAGAAGCTTTGCAGTTTTATGAGGTCCCACTTGTCAATTCTTGATCTTAGAGTATGAGCGATTGGTGTTTCATTCAGGAAATTTTCCCCAATGCTCATGTGTTTGAGACTCTTGCCCACTTTTTCTTCTATTACTTTAAGTGTATCTGGTTTGATGTGGAGTTCCTTGATCCACTTGGACTTTGTACATGGTGATGAGAATGGATAAATTTGCATTCTTTTACATGCTGACCTCCAGCTGAACCAGCACCATTTGTTGAAAATGCTATCCTTCTTCCATTGGGTGATTTTAGCTCCTTTGTCAAAGATCAAGGGACTATAGGTATGTGGGTTCATTTCTGAGTCTTCAAATCTGTTCCACTGATCTATCTGCCTGTCTCTGTACCAATACCATACAGTTTTTATGACTATTGCCTGAAGTCAGGGATGGTGATTCCCCCAGAAGTTCTTTTATTGTTGAGTTTTTCGCTATCCTAGGTTTTTTGTTATTCCAAATGAATTTGCAAATTGCTCTTTCTATCTCTATAAAGAATTGAGTAGGAATTTTGAAGGGAATTGCATTGAATCTATAGATTGCTTTTGGCAAAATGGTCATCTTTATATATTAATCCTGCCAAGCCATGAACATCTTTCCATCTTCTGAGATCTTCCCCAATTTCTTTCTTCAGAGACTTGAAGTTCTTGTCATACAGATCTTTCACTTGCTTGGTTAATGTCATACCAAGATATTTTATATTACTTGGGACTACTGTGAAGGGTGTCATCTCCTTAATTTCTTTTTCAGCCTGTTTATCCTTAGAGTAGAGGAAGGCTACTGATTTCCTTGAGTTAATTTTATACCCCGACACTTTGCTGAAGTTGTTTATCAGGTTAAGTAGTTCTCTGGTGGAACTTTTGGGGTCACTTAAGTACACTATTGTATCATCTGCAAATCGTGATATTTTGATTTCTTCCCTTCCAATTTGTATGCCTTTGACCTCCTCTCACTGTCTGATTGCTCTGACTAGGACTTCGAGTACTATATTGAATAAATAGGGAGAGAGTGGGCAGCCTTCTCTAGTCCCTGATTTTAGTGGGATTGTTTCTCTCCATTTTGTTTGATATTGCTGTATATTGCTTTTAGTATGTTTAGATATGGGCCTTGAATTTCTGATCTTTCCAGGACTTTTATCACGAAGAAGTGTTGAATTTTGTGAAATTCATTCTCAGCATCTAATGAAATGATCATGTGGTTCTTATCTTTGAGTTTGTTTATATAGTGGATTACATTGATGGATTTTCATATATTAAACCATCCCTGCATCCCTGGGATGAAGCCTACTTAATCGTGATGGATGATTATTTTGATGTGTTCTTGGATTTGGTTTGCAAAAATTTTATTGAGTATTTTTGTGTCAATATTCAAAAGGGAAATTGGTCTGAAGTTCTCTTTCTTTGTTGGGTCTTTGTGTGGTTTAGGTATAAGAGTAATTGTGGCTTCATAGAAGGAATTCGGTAGGCTCCATCTGTTTCTATTTTGTGGGATAGTTTGGACAGTATTGGTATGAGGTCTTCTATGGAGTTCTCATAGAATTCTATACTGAACCCATCTGGACCTGGGTTCTTTTTGGTTAGGAGACTTTTAATAACTGCTTGTATTTCTTTAGGAGTTATGGGGTTGTTTAGATGGTTTATTTGTTCCTGATTTAACTTTGGAACCTGGTATCTGTGTAGAAAATTTCTTGCAGATTTTTCAGTTTTGTTGAATATAGGCTTTTGTAGAGGAATCTGATGATTTTTTAAAATTTCTTCAGATTCTGTTGTTATGTCTCCTTTTTCATTTCTGATTTTGTTAATTTGGATACACTTTCTGTGACCTCTGGTTAGTCTGGCTAAGGGTTTATCTATCTTGTTGATTTTCTCAAAGAACCAGCTCCTGGTTTTGTTGATTCTTTGTACAGTCCTTTTCGCTTCTACTTGCTTGATTTCAGCTCTGAGTTTGATTATTTCCTGTCTTCTACTCCTCTTGGGTTTATTTATTTCTTTTTGTTCTAGAGCTTTTAGGTGTGCTGTCAAGCTGCTCACATATGCTCTCTCCTGTTTCTTTTTGCAGGCACTCAGAGCTATGAGTTTTCCTCTTCGTACTGCTTTCATTGTGTCCCAAAAGTTTGGGAATGTTGTATCTTCATTTTCATTAAATTCTAAGAAGTCTTTAATTTGTTTCTTTATTTCTTCCTTGACCAAGTTGTCATTGAGTAGAGCATTGTTCAACTTCCATATATATGTGGGCTTTCTGTCATTATTGTTGTTATTGAAGACCAGTCTTAGTCCGTGGTGATCTGATAGGTGCATGGGATTATTTTTATCTTCATGTATCTGTTGAGGCCTGTTTTATGACCTAGTATATGGTCAATTTTGGAGAAGGTTCCATGAGGTACTGAAAAGAAGGTATATCCTTTTTATTTAGGATGGAATGTTCTATAAATATCTGTTAAATCCATTTGGTTCATAACTTCTGTTAGTTTCTCTATGTCTCTGTTTAATTTCTGTTTCCATGATCTGTCCATTGATGAGAGTGGGGTGTTGAAATCTCCTACTATTACTGTGTGAGGTGCAATGTGTGCTTTGAGCTTTAGTAAGGTTTCTTTTATGAATATAGGTGTCCTTACATTTGGAACATAGATATTTAGGAGTGAGAGCTCATCTTGGTGGATTTTTCCTTTGATGAATATGAAGTGTCCTTCCTTATCTTTTTTAATGACTTTTGGTTGAAATTCAATTTTATTTGATATTAGAATGGCAACTCCAGCTTGTTTCTTTGGGCCATTTGCTTGGGAAGTTGTTTTCCAGCCATTTACTCTGAAGTAGTGTCTGTCTTTGTCTCTGAGTTGTATTTCTTGCATGCAGCAAAATGTTGGGTCCTCTTTACATATCCAGTCTGTTAGTCTATGTCTTTTAATTGGGGATTTGAGTCCGTTGATTTGAGAGAAATAAAGATATAATGATTGTTGCTTTCTGTTATTCTTATTGTTAGAGGTGGAATTATGTTTGTTTGTTTCTCTTTTGGTTTCATTGCCAGGAAATTATATTCTTGCTTTCTCTATGGTGTAGTTTCTCTCCTTGTGTTGGAGTTTTCCATCTATTATCCTTTGTAGGGCTGGATTAGTAGAAAGATATTGTGTAAATTTGGTTTTGTCATGGAATATCTTGGTTTCTCCATCTATGTTAATTGAGAGTTTTGCTGGATTCGGTAACTTGGGCTGGCATTTGTGTTCTCTTAGGGTCTGTATGACATCTGTCCAGGATCTTCTGGCTTTCATAGTCTCTGGTGAGAAGTCTGGTGTAATTCTTAAAGGTCTGCCTTTATATGTCACTTGACATTTTCCCCTTACTGCTTTTAATATTCTTTCTTTGTTTTGTGCATTTGGTGTTTTAACTATTATGTGATGGGAGGAATTTCTCTTCTGGTCCAATCTATTTGGAGTTCTGTAGGCTTCTTTTATGTTTATGGGTTTCTCTTTCTTTAGGTTAGGGAAGTTTTCTTCTATAATTTTGTTGAAGATATTTACTGGCCCTTTAATTTGGCAGTCTTCACTCTCTTCTATACCTTTTATCCTTAGGTTTGATCTTCTCATTGTGTCCTGGATTTCCTGTATGTTTTAGGCTAGGAGCTTTTTGCATATCACATTATCTTTGACAGTTGTATCGACATTTTCTGTGCTATCTTCTGCCCCTGAGATTCTCTCTTTTATCTCTTGTATTCTGTTGGTGATGCTTGTATCTATGGCTCCTTGTCTCTTCCTTAGGTTTTCTATATCCAAGGTTGTCCCCTTTGTGCTTTCTTTATTGTTTCTATTTCCATTTTCAATTCGTTCACCTGTTTGGTTGTGTTTTCCTGTAATTCTTTCAGGGATTTTTGTGTTTCCTCTCTAAGGGCTTCTACTTGTTTACTTGTGCTTTCCTGCATTTCTTTAAGGGAGTTCTTTATGTCTTTCTTAAACTCCTCCATCATTATCAAAAAATGTGATTTTTAAATCTAAATCTTGCTTTTCTGGTGTGTTTGGATATCCAGCATTTTCTTTGGTGGGAGAACTAGGCTTTGATGATGACAAGTAGTCTTTGTTTCTGTTGCTTAGGTTCCTGCACTTGCCTCTAGTCATTGGGCTGTCTCTGGTGTTTGCTTGTCTTGCTGTTACTGAGAATGACTTGACCCTGCTGTAGGCCTCTGTGTCAGCACTCCTGTAGAACTGCTTTCCTGTTTTCTTTCAGCCTTTCCTGAGAACAGGTGTTCTGATTTCAGGTGTAGTGGTGCTTCTGGAGACTGTTCCAGCTCTAGGCATGGGCAGGAATCAAAGGGTCCTTCCTGTCACTGATTGCTCGTGGGTCCTTGCACCCAGCAGGCACAGTTGGCACTATGTGAATCTCTCTTGGGTCTGGACTCTGGGCAGAGGGTATTCTCCTCTGACTTCTCAGGAGTGTCCACACTTCTGAGGGTCCAGCTCTCTCCCCCACGGGATTTGGGTGCAGGGAGCTGTTTGGCCGGTTCAGTTCGGTCCTCAGCGTAGACCAGAACCGCGGGTACCGGCAGTGGCTGCCTGTTCCTATATCCCTGTGTCCAGAGGCACTGTGCAGTTTCCCCTTGGACCCAGGACGTGGGCAGAGGTGTGCAGAGATAGCAGTCTGTTCTGTGGTTCAGGATGTCTGCACTCCTCGGTGGTCAGCTCTCTTTCCCACAGGATTTGGGTGCAGGGAACTCCAATATCCTCCTATAGCTCCTCACTATCCCTGCTGGAATTTTGGCTAGCTTGATCTTGTGCAAATCTTGGGCACATAGTCCCAGTCACCATGAGTTCGTGAATGCAATACCATTCATGCCAGACCGCCCACCCCACCCCCGGTTCTTGGGATCTTTCTTCCCTGTCTTCTATGATGATGCTGAGCTTTTAGGGGAGAAATACTGATGTCTCATTTAGAGCTGAGATTGCTCGTGCTCTCAGCATCTGACTGGTTATATCACTGTATTAATCAGTATCTATTACAAAAAGAGTATGCCAGTGGAAAAGCACTACCTTCTTCCAGCTAGATATTTGTTAAGCATCAAAAATGAATGCTATAAAAATTCATATTATACCCGAAATCTGTGAAATGGAAGAAACATCAAAAATTTTGATAGACAAATAAATACACAACAGGAATACACACAGAGAGTCTTGATGGACTCCTTTAACTATCCAGTGGCAAAACTTACCTGGAAACTAAAAGCTGTGTAGAAGTGTGAGGTCACGACAGCCTCCTGAGGTGAAGGGGCTCTGCTTTCACTGCACTTACCTGCTAGAGTGACAGACTCTTGCCAGCGCTAAAGCATGATATTAAAAAAAGTATCTTTTGTGCCTTCACTTCTAGCATGTAGGATCCTTTCTTGGTTATATATGGCTTAGAAAGCTTATTAAGGATATCAGTAGCAAACAAGCAATTCCCTGTAATTACTAACAGATAGGAATCATGTGTCATGGTATTTATACATCTGAGAACAGAAAACTATGTCTCCTTTTGTCATCAGTCACTTCCAAGTGGACCAATCCGCAAAGCTGTAATGAGCTAGTTAAATAATTGTAGCATCATCCATTAGCCAAGGAGTAGACTGAAAGGTCAGTCCTTCTTGTCTGGCATATCTGAAGGAAAACACTGGAAGGTAGCACTGTCCACACCATGCTCAATTGAAAAGCCTTCGCTCTGATCCAGCTGGTCAGAAATGAAACCTGTATATCAAGTTTGTGTTTGGTACTGAAGTCAAAGTCTAAATAGGAGAGAAACTAATTTGTCTTTAACTGTTCCTTAATTGAGAGTAGTTAAGAAGCTTTGATTTTTGTGGAGCAGTTTTAGGCATAGAATTCAAGGAACAGGAGAACATAAAAAGATAAAGTAAATTGGCATTTCAATTTTCTTTTAAGTGGACTATTTAATAAATTAGTCATTTTGAAAAGGAAAAGTGGGGAAATAATCATACTCCTTATCAAAAATAACTTCCAAATGGATTCAGGAAGTCAGTCAAATATAGAAGCAAGAAAGCACTGGGAAAAATCACAGGCAAGCAATTCGATAACCTTATTAAGTCTTGACAAAATGCAAGAAGACTTAAGCTCTAAAGGAAATATGATTCAAATGTACTGAATAAAAAGGTTAAACTTTCCTGCTGCAAGACACATCGCCATCTAGCTAGCCACACAGCCTATGTGAGGACATCCATAGTCCTAACAATTGATATAGACATGTTGCAGCAGGTGGACGGGGAGAAGCAGCAATTTACAGATCAAATGACATTCTAGGACCACCCCTAAACTGAATTGTTAGAAAAACAGACAAATGACTGGTCTAGCATATGTGACAGTGACTACTTGCTCACATCTAAGTTGCCCCATTCCTTACTGGCTGATGTGTGCTCCTGGCTGGACATGATCCCCCTTCTCAACTTCACAGGTACACGCCTGCAGCCATGAATGGTGGTTGTGCAGAGGTCTTGCAGTTTCCAGTGGGTCCAAAAGCCAGGCGCAGGTTTTAGACCTGTTGATGTAATGTGCATATTTAGCCAATCAGATTTTTACTAACAAAGTAGCATTTCCTGTGTCTCTGTAGATACAGCTACCAGGTATGTTTTTAATTATTAGTTTCCATTGCACAAAATATAATGCTTTGTACTACATTGGCTGAGTGTTCTTGACAGATTTCCTGTGTTTTAAAATATTAGGTATGAATGTTGTATAGTAGCTGGTTAAGGCAAGGTTGTTTATTTTTCTGCGCTCTCAGGAGAAGGATGCCATACTGCAGAGGGCCACATCAGGAAGAGTCACATTGGCCAGGAGAAACCAACACCAAGGTTGCAGCAACTGCTTTGTTAATTTTTTTTGATGGAATTATTCAATCATCCCATCAAGTTCCAGGACTCAAGGCTCACCCCACCTCAGTTGCTTGTCTCCTAGGATGTCAATCATTTGGGGTAAGAACTCAGTAAAGGAGAGGGTGATTATGGCCAGGGCTCTAGGTTGGTGGGTTTATTTTTAATAATTATCCCTGTAATTATTTGCTGTATCTAGAAACAGTCTGACCCCAAGAAGGGTACGTCCTCAGGTGTTAAAATATAAAATGTAAAAGATACAATTAATAATTAATGCACTCTAGTGGTAAACTACCCTTCTGTTTCTGGGGTGAACTCTACCGTGCATGCGGTTGACTCTGTGTGTGTGTGTGTGTGTGTGTGTGTGTGTGTGTGTGTGTGTGTGTGTGTTTGTGCATGCATGTGTGTGTAAAATGTAGAGAAGAATCATGTGTTAATTCTTTCCCAAAGCTATGGAGGTGCTCTAATCTGAACATTTTCTCATGAGATAATGTGCAGCCCTGTCCTGGAAGCTCCCTTCTGTGGTATTGAGAACCGCCACGGTGTCGTGCTTGAGCCTTCACTTCTTGAATTTCATGTCCTCTTCCTCAGTTTATCCTATATTTTGTGGGCATCTGTACAATAGCGTCATAAGAAAAAGGTGAATTCAAAGTAACTTTCTTAAAAGGATTTGCAATCTGAAAAGTGCCTGCACTTCATCCTCAGTCTTACTTGATAGTTAGTTTATGTTATGAGTAATTTCCCCTCCAAGTTGCTAAGCTGTTTTTCTATCCCAGCATCCAGAGCGCTCACTAGTGGCTTGGTGACACTCTGTTTGTGATCTCTCTGTTCTCTGGAAGTTTTGAGCATTTTCTCTGTTTTCAAGGTTCTGAGAGCTCACAGTAAAATTTGCAACACTCTGGGGTTTTTATTCCTTGTCCTAATATCTTCCAAAGTAGAAAGTCAAGTCTTTTCAAATAGGAGAATTTTCAAATGTATCTATTCCTTCTCTGGAGTTTTTGTTATTCTCTTTATAATATAGAGAACTGAATCTAAAAATAGAAAAGGTGAAGGATCAGTTTTTCCACATGAAGATAAATGTTAGATCATGTTTTTTTTTCAGCCTTCTTCCTCCTCTTCTTCCTCCTCTTCTTCCTCCTCCTCTTCTTCCTTCTCTTCTTCCTCCTCCTCTTCCTCCTTCTCTTCTTCCTCTTCCTCCTCCTCTTCCTCCTCCTCTTCCTCCTCTTCTCATCTTCTTCTTCTTCCTCTTCTACTTTCTCCTCCTTCTCCTTTTCTTCTTTAGAATATTACATCAAAGGCCAGAAATTACCCCCAGAGGAATCTGCTCTACTATATTTTTTGATATTTAGTTTTGTTTTAAACTCTGGTCAGTTATTTTCTAATTTCCTTTATAATTTTTTCTTGAAGAATGGATCATTTAAGAATGTATTTCTTTTGTTTTTGAATTTGGAAGTATTTATGGAATACATCATAATTAAATACATGTATACAATATATAATAAATCATGATTAAAACATTCCTATCTTTTCAACTGTTAATTATTTATATGTTAAGAATTTCTTAATTTTCTAGTAATTTTTAAATAGATCCCAAGTTGTTTTAACCAGTAGTTTCTCTACTGAGTCTAGGAGGAATTAGATATGACTTCTCCATTCTGGTTTTGATGTTCCTGACTCACCAGACTTTTGTGATCATCATTCTATTGTGTTGCTCCAAAGAAATTGTAAATGGATGAGAACATATAGCATTTGTTGTTCTGTGTCTGGCTTGCTCAATAACCTATTGACTTCAAGTCTCCTCCATGCTGCCACAAATGGCAACATTTCATCTTTAAAAGAATGGCTGTGTAATAGATTCTTTATATAAATACATGACATTTTCCTTATCCACTCATCCAACGGGGTTCATCATGATTGATGTGCTACTTCAGCTATTGTGAAGTTGGGCATATATTTCTTATTTTCTATATGCATAAAGGCACTTTAGTTTGGTCATATGTTTAATTTATTGCCTTCTATCCAAAGACTCAACATGCTCTGCTTAATTTATAGCCCTTGTGAATAGGAACATTTGATTTTTTTGGCTTACTATATGGAGAAATTTTATAAATGCTTTCTGTATTTGAAAGTAATTGGTATCTTTCACTTTCAATGTTCTGTATAGCCATTACTCCACACTGTTCATCATGGCGTTACACCTTTCTTCAGTTTGGATTTTTGCTTGTTTCTTCTCACTTAATCACTAGGAGAGCTGTCTAATTTTCCCGAGACCCTGGGATGTTAGCAATGCTGAAATGTTAGATGTTTGCTAGGAAAGCTTCAGGGAGCCAACTCAAGAGAGGGTCCCTGTGCACCACAGATACAATAGAAGAGTGGGGCTACCCAAGGCCAACAGAGGACAGATGGGGCCAAATAGAGAGGTGTAGCATTTTCCCTGAGTAGCTTTGATACTGCTTTTGCCTGATCATTCTCACTATGCCATCATTCTTCCCCTGAGGAATGGGACATTTGTGTCATTATATGTTAGATGCATGTAACTATTGTATTTTATGAGGGCTCAAACTCTTTTTTTTTTTAAGCTAAGACAGTAGTTTCTTTTTTTTATTTATTTTTTTTTTATTATCTTGAGTATTTCTTATATACATTTCAAGTGTTATTCCCTTTCCCGGTTTCCGGACAGACATCACCCTCCCCCCTCCCCTTCCTTGTGGGTGTTCCCCTCCCAAACCTCCCCCCATTGCCACCCTCCCCGCATAGTCTAGTTCACTGGGGGTTCAGTCTTAGCAGGACCCAGGGCTTCCCCTTCCACTGGTGCTCTTACTAGGATATTCATTGCTACCTATGGGGACAGAGTCCAGGGTCAGTCCATGTATAGTCTTTAGGTAGTGGCTTAGTCCCTGGAAGCTCTGGTTGCTTGACATTGTTGTACTTTTGGGGTCTCGAGCACCTTCAAGCTCTTCCAGTTCTTTCTCTGATTCCTTCAACGGGGGACCTATTCTCAGTTCAGTGGTTTGCTGCTGGCATTCGCCTCTGTATTTGCTGTATTCTGGCTGTGTCTCTCAGGAGCGATCTACATCCGGCTCCTGTCGGTCTGCACTTCTTTGCTTCATCCATCTTGTCTAATTGGGTGGCTGTATATGTATGGGCCACCTGTGGGGCAGGCTCTGAATGGGTGTTCCTTCAGTCTCTGTTTTAATCTTTGCCTCTCCCTTCCCTGCCAAGGGTATTCTTTTTCCTCATTTAAAGAAGGAGTGAAGCATTCACATTTTGATCATCCGTCTTGAGTTTCCTTTGTTCTAGGGATCTAGGGTAATTCAAGCATTTGGGCTAATAGCCACTTATCAATGAGTGCATACCATGTATGTCTTTCTGTGAGTGGGTTAGCTCACTCAGGATGATGTTTTCCAGTTCCAACCATTTGCCTACGAATTTCATAAACTCGTTGTTTTTGATAGCTGAGTAATATTCCATTGTGTAGATGTACCACATTTTCTGTATCCATTCCTCTGTTGAAGGGCATCTGGGTTCTTTCCAGTTTCTGGCTATTATAAATAAGGCTGCGATGAACATAGTGGAGCACGTGTCTCTTTTATATGTTGAGGCATCTTTTGGGTATATGCCCAAGAGAGGTATGGCTGGATCCTCAGGCAGTTCAATGTCCAATTTTCTGAGGAACCTCCAGACTGATTTCCAGAATGGTTTTACCAGTCTGCAATCCCACCAACAATGGAGGAGTGTTCCTCTTTCTCCACATCCTCGCCAGCATCTGCTGTCACCTGGAGGGCTCAAACTCTTAAGAGATTTTTGAACTGTGGACTTTGGAGAATTCTGGAAGTATATGACTAGTGCAACCTTTGTGGTTGAATGGAATGGATTATTGCATAAGGAAATAGCCATGACTCTATGGGAGCTAGGGGCAGAATTTTATGGCATGAATATACAATATTCTTTCAGGATGATGTCTTTAAATACTTGGTCCCTAGCTGGTGGTGCTATCTTAGGAGGCTGTAGACCCTGTAAGAAATGAGGACTGACTGGTGTAAGTAAGTGACTGGGGATGAACTTACGAGTCACAGACTTTGCTTGGCTCTGGTCTGTGACTTTCCCTGCTTCTGTCTTCTCATTGGGATGACTAGCCACAAACTTCTTCACCAAACTCTTGCTTGACCTATTTTTTCATCAATTGAAATATGTCACCCCTTTCTTAGCATACAAGACTTCTTTTGAGAAGTCCCGGAGTCCAGTGAGAATTTCCCTGTATTTGATACATTGTTTCACTCTTGATCTTCGTTAGCTTGGATCAGTGGTTTGCGGACCTTTGAGATCCATGCATATACAAGTGTAAGAAGACTTCGCACATTTTCCATAACCATTTCATTGAATATTTCCTTTTCCTGTATTTGTATTCTCAAGCTAGAACGGTGGTCATGTAAAAATTTGTTCATTAAATGTATCATATAAATCCCACAGGCTTTAATTTCATTGGTTTTTCTTTTTGTCTGTGTAATTTAAAAGGACTTGTCTTCAAGAACACAGTTCCTTTTCTGCTTTATATAATCTGCCAGCTCTCTAATTTTAATTTTTTGATGCTAAGGTTTCTTTGGTTCTTTTAAAAATCATGTCTGTCTTTGTCGACTTTGTGGAGATTTGAAGTCATCCCTCTGCTCTCTCGAAGTCTTCTCCTTGTACTCCCTTGAATCTCACTGGATTTCTGTAAGATGATCATTTGTACTTCCTTCTCTGGCAAGATGAAACCAGTCTTTCAGGACCTGGTTACTAGAGAATCACTATTTCTTCCATGGAGTCGTCTTTCCTTCCCTCCTTACACATCGCTCACCCTTCACTGATGTCTCCTCTGGCAGAGCAGTAATGCCACTACTTACTGGGATGTGGAGTGCCTTAAAACTTCAGACTCTGAGGGCACCACTGCTCTAGCTCTGATGGGGTGGGGGAACTGTAACTGTTTTGCTTGGAGAGTGGGTGGCATAGTTTATAGGCAAGGCATTGATTCTTGGGTACCAGCTGACCTTGGACTCAGAACTTGTGACTTTTCTGCTTAGCTAACATTCCTGAGAGGTGGTTAATGTGTGCATGGACACCAGGAAGGAAGCAGTATTGCATTAGTAACCAATTCTCTCCATCACTAGGAAACTGATTATGAGGTCTGCTCATATTCTCAAAGGCTGTGTGCGCCACTGACTGGGAGGATGGTTTGGAGTGGTTCTGCGGCGGTTGGTCCCAGGGTTAGGTAATAACAGGACTTATTGCTCAGGTCTAGCACGTCACAGTGATAGAAAAGCCTGGGATTGTAGAAGCACAGTGGTTACATATACTCCTAGAGAACTGTGTACTACCGCATTGGCTCTAGGTCAAGATGTCATACATAGGATAAGGTGTGTGGGAGCAATAGACCTGATACAGATTTAGTAATCGTGTGTGATTCAGGGTTACTTGTGGAGTACACAGAGATGAGGTCTGAAGTGTGACACTGCCTCTGGAATGTGGGCTCTCAGTATGACACTGACTGTGGAATTTGCCTTAAGATTTAGATTTCAGAGTACATAGCTATACAGATTTATTGCTTCTCCGAAGTCTGAATTGCAGATGCATTTGCTATTTATTATTAGCAGTGGCTCTGGTGCCCAAAGCATCAGCTAACTCAGGCATGTATAGAGTAACAGTGGCTCTAAGGTCCAGTGTGGCTAGTTGTGTCTGTCATATTTGAAGTATGTGGAAGCACACTGCTGACATAGCTGGAGTCTGGTGTAATGGTGTCATGGTTTGAATATGCTTGGCCCAGGGATTGGCACTATGTGGAGGTGTGGCCTTGTTGGAGTAGGTGTGTCACTGTGGGTGTGGGCTTTAAGACCCTCACCCTAGCTGCCTAGAAGTCGGTCTTCCACTAACAGCCTTCAGATGAAGATGTAGAACTCTCAGCTTCTCCTGCACCACACTTGCCTGGACACTGCCATGCTCCTGCCTGGATGATAATGGACTGAACCTCTGAACCTATGAGCCCCAATTAAATGTTGTCCTTATAAGAATTGCCTTGGTCATGCTATTCACAGCAGCAAACCCTAACTAAGACAAAAATTGGTATCAGGGATTGGGGCATTGCTGTGATAGGCCTGACCATGCTTTCATCTGGAAGAATGTGGATTTTGGGACTTTGGATTTGGAAAGCCATGGAATGCTTTAAATGGGGCTTAATGGGCCATCCTAATGGGAAGATGGAAGACTGTTGCTGGGAGTGACTTGAATTGTGCAAACCTGGCCCAAGAAGTTTCAGTGGAGAATTTCAATATGTGGCCTGGAGACTGTTTTTGTGGTATTTTGGCGAAGAATGTGGCTACTTTTTGCCCTTGTCTGAAGAGTTTGCATGAGGCTAAGGTGAAGAGACTCAGATTAATTGTACTGACAAAGTCAGTCTTAGAAATGCTTTGATTAAGTCTCATGAAGAGCATTTTAAATAAGCATAGCAAGCTGAGAAAGGAAAAATACAAAATATATGGTCTGAGTATTAAAGGGGCACCAGGAAGTAAACTGGAGCTAAATCTTGTGTTCTAATTAGATAGCAGAGGAGTGGTGACTTTGAGGCAAGATCCCACCCAGCTAAGTTTTGATCCAGGTAAACACTTTTAATCCCAGGAGACAGGCATGCAGATCTTCAGTTCATTAACATCAAGGCAGGAACACGGCAGCATCCAGGCAGGCATGGTGCAGGAGGAGCTGAGAGTTCTACATCTTCATCTGAACGTTGCTAGTGGAAGACTGACTTTTAGGCAGCTAGGGTGAGGGTCTTAAAGCCCACACCCTCAGTGACACACCTACTCCAACAAGGCCACACCTCCACATAGTGCCAATCCCTGGGCCAAGCATATTCAAACCATGACAGGCAGCGAAGGGGTTGGAAAACAGAAAGCTAGCAACCAAGTAAGTAATAAAACAAGGGGCCCAAGTTCCAGCTTCTGCAAGCAGCAGAACTCAGCAGTTTCAGCCATATGGCTCTGGCTTTAGAGTGAAAAATAGAAGGGACTAGAGGGATAATTGATGCTGGGTAACTGGAACTAAGAAATTAGTGGTGATTAAGACCAGCATCACTGAAGTGAAATCATCTAGGAAGTGTTTTCTGAGAGCACAAAGAAGCTGTGTTCCACAAGGTTGTACCTTGTGTTGCAGCTGGACTTGGTAATGTATAAGAGTCACCCAGGTAGTACTGGTTTTGAAGGCATAAAGGGGTCATGAAGAGCAGCTGAGGCTTGGCACTGTGAGAGGGAGGCCATGGAAGGACATTGGTGAAGGTGCAGGCTCAGTGGCAGTTGATGGCTTAGGACGTAGGGGGTAATACAAAGGAGTTGAGGCTTGGCACCATAAAGAGAGCCTAAAAGAGGCTATTGGTGAAGCTTAGTTACAGCAGAAGACACAAAGTATTGGAGATGCCAGTGCCATGGGATGCCCACCAAGAACAACAGTAGCTTTGGAGTAGATTAATCTGAGCTACAGAGGGCAGAGCTGGAGAAGTGATGCCAGCCCTTTGGAGAAGCCCAGAAGCTCATGTGTGGATCCCAGACATTGAAACAAGAAGCTATAACATTGAAGTTGACTTGGAGACCTCAAGATATTAAAGATGCCAGAGCCATGGGATACGTGCTGAGGAAAGTGGCTAACAAGGAGTGGAACCAACCCGGGAAAAAGCAGTTTGCTGCAGTCAACACAGATGAAAAAGGAGTTGGAGATCTTCAGACTACAGCCATGGAGATGCAGAGTATAGAGTTTGGCCAGCTGGTTTCCTGTCTTGCTTTGGGAATTAGAGTAAAGAGATTGCATGAATCTTAGAAAAGACTGAAATTTGGGCTTTTAACACTGTTAAGACTGCTATAGATTATGGGGACTTTTGAAGTTGGACTAAATGTATTTTGCATTATGCTATATTGAGATATGGCCCCCATAGACTCATGTTTGAACAAGTCTATGGGGGCCATGGAGTGGAATGTCATGGTTTGAATATGCTTGGCCCAGGGATTGGCACTATGTGGAGGTGTGGCCTTGTTGAAGTAGGTGTGTCACTGAGGGTGTGGGCTTTGAGACCCTCACTCTAGCTGCCTAAAAGTCAGTCTTCCACTAGCAACCTTCAGATGAAGATGTAGAACTCTCAGCTCCTCCTGCACCATGCCTGCCTGGATGCTACCATGTTCCTGCCTTGATGATAATGGACTGAACCTCTGAACCTGTAAGTCAGCCCTAATTAAATGTTGTTTTTATGAGAGTTGCCTTGGTCATGGTAGTTGTTCACAGCAGTAAAACCCTAATGAAGACAAATGGTGAGCACATGGAGGCATCACGCCAATTTCTAGAGTATGTATGGGTTTGGGGAGGTGGTGTCCAGGGGCAGCACAATAGTGTCTCTTTAGAAATGGCAGCTTAACACAGTCTCAATGGAAAGTCCTTAACAGCCACATGTACATAATGGCAAAAGTCACTAATGTGTCTGTGCAAGAGGCTACTGAGGTCTGCATTGGTGAGTACTAAGGAAGCCCCAGAGAGCTGCTGAGAATATATGGCTGCTACTGAGGTGCTTGGCGGCAGAAGCTGCTCTAGTCCATTGCAAATTAGGTTCCTGGGGACCACAATACTGCCTGCCACATAATGGTTCTGAAGGCTTCCTCCCTTCCCATTGGTTCTTAGTACTCTAATATTTTACATATGCTGACTTCTCAGGCTGCTGCTTCCTCTTCTTTCTCTGCTGTTTTCCTGCAGGTTCTAATGACTCTTACACCTCCCTCAGGTTACTTCTGTTTATGACTGCATAACTGAGCTACTTTGCATTGTTAGATAGCAGCCCCATTTCCTTCCCTACAATCTTGCTACATCATTTCTTCCCTGCCTTCTCATACACATAAATGAGGAAATTCTGTTTTCTATAGTAATTCCACCACTTGAAAATGATTTGGCTTGCCAGGTATGCTGGTGTACACCTTTGATCCCACAGGCAGATCTCTGTGAGCTCTAGGCCAGCTTGGTTTACATAGTAGCTCCAGGACTGTCAGAGCTATGTAGAGAGACCCCATCTCAAACAAACAAAACAAAAAATGGTTTGGCTTATAATGTTAGCAATTTTGATAATGGAAATTTAAAATTAAAGTAATGATTATTTAAAAACAGACATTGGTTTGGCACGTTTTATATGTCATGAATGTTTTGGTTGGAGCAAAATACTGCAATCTAAAAAAAATTTACAATCAAATAATCCATACTTAAATGACATGTGCATACCTGACAACCAAAGAAAAATAGTATTTCCTAGGTCTTCTTTGAAGTTATCATTGAAGAGGCTGCAGGATTCTGGAAATGATTCCTGGAAGGTTGTGTAGACAGCTTGAGCCAACCAGTCGGGATACATCTGCCCAACGGAGCTATGTTAGTGGACTATATCTATATCTATAATATATCTATATATATGTATTTATAATATATATTCATATATAAATATAAAACAAATGTATGTATAACACATGTAATAGGATCAAAGAATGATTAATTTGTGACATATATTTATTTCCTATTTTTGTTACAGCTTTCCTTTAGCCATTTTATTTTTTTATGCTTTTTTTGTGACTCTAATTGAGGAATATGAGCAAAAATCAGTTATAAACTGAGTCTATGTGGTAGCACTTTGCAGACAATCCTGACTAAAGGGTGGGGTTGGCTGGGCAGAGTTTGACTAGCTACTTCTTTTTTTTAGATGTAAATTTTAACATTTTTTTCTAGAATATCACCAGAATAATATATTTGCATAATCTCCATTCCTGTTTCTTCTCCTCCAACTCCTCCTGTCCCCTCCCATTCCCTTTCAAATATACATATTACCTATTGAGTGTGTTTAGTGCTGCTCATATAGTCTTGTGTTGAAGACTAACCACTTGGATGACCTATCAAGGGACTCATCCTTAAGACAACTAGTTCTCCCAACTCAGCAGTCATTGATTATTTGCTGCTAGGGGTAAAGCCTTGTAAGAATGTCCCTGTCCGCACTGGTATGTCTACTTGTATTCTTAATATACAGGCCATGTTTAGGAAACACTATAATTTCCCCTTCTCTGTCATGTATAGAGGATACTGTCTCATAGCAGGTATCCTGGTCTTCTGGCTTTTACAGCCTTCCCTTGTGCCTTAGGTGCAGGGCTGCATTGCAGATGTATCAATTAGGAGTAGATACCATATGATCACTTATTGTCTGTTTTTGATCAATTATCTCTGTAATCATCTCTGTTTACTGCAAAAGCAAACTAATTTGATGAGCAGTGAAATCTACATTTACCTGTGGATATAAGGTATATTTAGGATACAGCTAGAAATTGTTTGGATTTGGGAACATTTAGTAGCTTTGGGGGTCTCTGAGCACTCCAGATATAAGTAACTGTCTTCACTAGCTATTGATTTCATTTAATTTTATGAACATAATGAAGAGCATATTTTAAAATATTTGTTACTCTGATCATTTCATTAGATGCTGAGAAAGCATTTGACAAAATTCAACACCCCTTCATGATAAAAGTCCTGGAAAGAATAGGAATTCAAGGTCCATACCTAAACATAGTAAAAGCAAATATACAGCAAACCAGTAGCAAACATTAAACTAAATGGAGAGAAACTTGAAGCAATCCCACTAAAATCAGGGACTAGACAAGGCTGCCCACTCTCTCCCTACTTATTCAATATAATACTCAAAGTCCTAGCCAGAGCAGTCAGACAACAAAAGGAGGTCAAAGGGATACAAATTGGCAAGGAAGAGGTCAAAATATCACTATTTGCAGATGATATGATAGTATATTTAAGTGACCCCAAAAGTTCCACCAGAGAACAACTAAGCCTGACAAACACCTTCAGTGAAGTGGCTGGGTATAAAACTAACACAAAGAAATCAGTAGCCCTCCTCTCCCCAAAGGACAAACAGGCCGAGAAAGACATTAGGGAAACGACACCCTTCATAATAGTCCCAAGTAATATAAAATACCTCAGTGTGACTTTAACCAAGCAAGAGAAAGATCTGTATGACAAGGACTTCAAGTCTCTGAAGAAAGAAACTGAAGAATCTCAGAAGATGGAAAGACCTCCCATGCTAATGGATTGGCAGGATTAATATAGTAAAGATGGCCATTTTTCCAAAAGCAATCTACAGATTTAATGTAATCCCCTTCAAAATTCCTACTCAATTCCTTATAGAGATAGAAAGAGCAATTTGCAAATTCATTTGGATTAACAAAAAACCCAGGATAGCAAAACTATACTCAACAATAAAAGGACTTCAGGGGGAATCACTATCCCTGAACTCAAGCAGTATTACAGAGCAATAGTGATAAAAACTGCATGGTATTGGTACAGAGACAGACAGGTAGATCAATGGAATAGAATTGAAGACCCAGAAATGAACCCACACACCTATGGTCACTTGATCTTTGACAAAGGAGCTAAAAACCACCCAATGGAAGAAAGATAGCAATTTCAACAAATGGTGCTGGTTCAACTGGAGATCAGCATGTAGAAGAACGTAAATCGATCCATTCTTATCGCTCTGTGCTTAACTATAAGTGGATCAAGGACCTCCACATCAAACCAGATACACTCAAAGTAATAGAAGAAAAAGTGGCAAAGAGTCTCGAACACATGGGCACTGGGGAAAATTTCCTGAACAAAACACCAATGTCTTATGCTTTAAGATCAAGAATCGACAAATGGGACCTCATAAAACTGCAAAGCTTCTGTAAGGCAAAGGACACTGTCATTAGGACAAAACGGCAACCAACAGATTGGGAAAAGATCTTTACCAATCCTACAACAGATAGAGGCCTAATATCCAAAATATACAAAGAACTCAAGAAGCTAGACCCCAGAGAGCCAAATAACCCTATTTAAAAATGGGGTACAGAGATAAACAAAGAATTCTCAGCTGAGGAATATTGAATGGCTGAGAAGTACCTAAAGAAATGCTCAACATCCTTAGTCATCAGGGAAATGCAAATCAAAACAACCCTAAGATTCCACCTCACACAAGTCAAAATGGCCGAGATCAAAAACTCAGGTGACAAAAGATGCTGATGAGGATGTGGAGAAAGAGGAACACTCCTCCATTGTTGGTGGGATTGCAGACTGGTACAACCATTCTGGAAATCAGTCTAGAGGTTCCCCAGAAAATTGGACATTGCACTACCTGAGGACCCAGCTATACTTCTCTTGGGCATATACCCAAATGATGCTCCAGCATATAACAAAGACACATGCTCCACTATGTTCATAACAGCCTTATTTATAATAGCCAGAAGCTAGAAAGAATCCAGATGCCCTTCAACAGAGGAATGGATTAAAAAAACTGTGGTACATCTACACAATGGAATATTACTCAGCTATCAAAAACAATGACTTCATGAAATTCATGGATGAAACTAGAAAATATCATCCTGAGTGGGGTAACCCAATCACAGAAAAACACACATTGTATGCACTCAATAATAAGTGGATATTAGCCCAAAAGCTCTAATTACCCAAGATACAATCTACAGACTACATGAAGCTCAAGAAGAAGGATGACTAAAGTATGGATTCTTCACTTCTTCTTAAAAGGGGGAACAAAAATATTCATAGGAGGGGATATGGAGGCAAAGTTTGGAGCACAAAATGAAGGAATGGCCATTCAGAGCCTGCACCACATGTGGCATACACACACACACACACACACACACACACACACACACACACACACACACCAGCAGCAGCAGCAGCAAACCATTGAACTGAGAATGGGTCCCTCATTGGAGGAGTTAGAGAAAGGATTAAAGGAGCTGAAGGGGCTTGCAACCCCATAAGAATAACAATACCAACCAACCAGAGCTCCCAGGGACTAAACCACCATCCAAAGAGTACACATGGACAGACACATGGTTCCAACTGCATATGTAGCAAAGGATGGCCTTGCTGGGCACCAATGGGAGGAGAAGCCCTTGGTCCTGCCAAGGCTGAACCCCAAGTGTAGGGGAATGTTGGGGGTGGGCAAGAAGGGGGGGTGGAGAGGGGAACACCTTTAAATAAGAAGGGGAGGGGGAGGGAATAGTGGGCTTATGTCCAGGAAACCAGGTAAGGGAATAACATTGGAAATGTAAATAAAATCATATTCAATTAAAAAATCTGTTACTCATTCTTGTAAGATTGTATGTTATAATCAATAATATTTAATATTAAATATTAAAAGTATAATCTGATATCAATAAATCACAGCATTATCAAATTTCCATGGTTATAGGGAGGCCTCCATTTTCCTCTAGTCTCAACCCCAGCTCACTCTTATTTCTTGTGCTCTGGAAGACATCAGAAAGGACATGGTAGTCAACCAGTCAAGGTTTAATTGGAGCAAACCAGAAACCAGAGTACACTCTTCAGAGGATCAGGCTAAGCCGAGTCCAGCAGTTCCACCTGATTCTAGCAAGCATAGAATATGTGGGTTTCTTCCCCATATTATTCCTTCCCTAGTGCCCCCTCTAGGGTAGGCACTTCTAACGAAGGGCTATGTTTTGCTTGGAAGCCTATTTTACCCACAGTTAAGTCTGCTGTAAGTGTAAGTACAGTATGCAAAAATAATTGATTAGTGAAATAGGTGAGTGGGTAAAATCCTGAAAGCCTGTATTTGACCCTTGGAAGCAATGATGGGAGAGATAGCTGATTTCTGAAAGATAGCCTCTCACTTCTTCATGAGCCATGTGCACCCACACTCTTACATGTACATGTAGAATCAAGGTGGTAATGATATATGTTTTTAAAACTGCGAGAATATTATAAAGGCTTAGGCACCCCTCAAGATGAAAAGTTCCTTAGGAAGAAGGATAGCACCAATCCACACTTGCTTCTCCGGAATGGAAGTCTATGGTTGATTTGGTCTGACCTACCTAGCATGGAGTACTATTAGCTATTGTGTCCTTTTCCTGTAGCTGGGGCACCACCAAGCTGGCCTATCCAAAGAGACTAGTACTGTTCTTGTATCTTGTTAATCAGCACTGTTCCCTCTACCTCCTATTTCAGATGGTCGATTGGCCAGCCCCTCTCAAACTATGCTCTTATTTGGCAGTCTAGCTTTCTGATACTTCAGACACTTGCATTATTTCCTTTAGGGGTAAACATCAGGAGAGACCAACTTTTATATTAAAGACACATGATATTGTTATTATGGTACACTGAATTCAAGTAGCTATTGATAATCATAAAGTAAAATTCCATTTGATTATAAAGTTTTAGAAGTCTAGAAGTCCTTAGTGATCACTGCTGTGCACCAACTAATGAACCAAAAGATGCACATGTTCTATTCCTTTGACTTGAAAATGTCAGTTAGTACAAAGCTGAAGATGTGGGGCAGATTAGAGCTTTCTAGATTATCTTGAAGATTCTAACTGTAATTACTAGTATCATTTTGAGGGAGGCTGAGCAGACTGACTCCGAGGGGAAGGCAGTGTGACAGTAGAAGTAAATGTGCAGTGATGGATCTGTAGATCAGAGGGTGTGGTAATGTTCTAACACCAGGAACAAAAAGAAATCAAGATCAATTCCCTGGGGTTTCTAAAGAAAGCAGCATTGCCGACACCTTCATTTTACACTCATATTCTATTCATCTTGAATTGCTGGCCTCTGTAACTAAGAAAATGAATTTCTATTGCTTTCAATAACTAAGTTTATTATAATATATAGTACTTCATAGGAAACTAATATGCTTATTTTAATCAAATAATGCTCAAGTTTGCTGGTACACATTCCTTTTAGGGCATTCTTGACTTGGGTAGTGGTGGCAGGAAGGTGGATGTGTGAGGGGAAGAATTCTGTAACATTGGTGTATCTAATCTTATACAGTGAGCCATGAATATCATTACCCAAATGGTCACATATTATCAGTTTTATTAATAGTTAAAATTAAAATGTTAAACAGATAGAAAAAAAAAGACTTATCCAGTCCCCCCCACTCTGTGTGTGTGTGTGTGTGTGTGTGTGTGTGTGTGTGTGTGTGTGTATAAAATTATGCCACCTCCTAGTGCTTACAAGATTACTTCAGTTTCTTTTCCTGTTGCTATGATAAAATACTCTGACAAAACAACTCAAAGGAAACTAATGGCATCAGAAGTTGAGGGAACTGGTCACATGGCACCTACAATCAGGAAGCAGGAGATGAATGTTGGTCCTTTCTCCATTTTATGGATTCTAGGATAGCAGCCAATGGAATGGTGCTGCCAGTAATGGTCAAGTCTTTCAAACTCAGTTCCCAGTCCACTATAGTTTTCTCCTATCACACTTTATGGACATGTAAGATAAATCAAGATTGAATGTAAATATTTGAAAAATTCTTAAATTTAGAGTTATTTGTATTTTCATTAATGATATTTTGTGTTCTGTCCCACAATGTGAAAACATTTATAAATTCAAAAATGCTTATATACTTCTGATTTACAGACTGCTAAAGCAATAAGATACTTGAACATTACTTACATTTTGAAATACTAGGTATTAATATTTAAAATATCTAAAAAACATCTTTACATTTTGTCCGTTTACCAAAACAGCATTATTTTGATGAACTTTGCTTTTTAATTAATATAATATAAAATTAACGTTTAGCTCATTATGTATGATATAACCTAGTTGGTTTCTCTTAAATGGACTAAAAGATTTATTATAAAGTAAAAGAAAAATGATATCTTATAGGTAAGTAGATCAAAACCAAGACTATTCGAAGAAGTCACTAGTTTCCTAATAAAGTAACTGTAGAACTACTGTGGTTCTAAGAATATGAGTCAAGAGTACACAGTGTTTGGGGTAATGGTCATGGTGGTAAAACTTAGAAATATTTCCGGTATTTACATCAGACAAAGTTTTGTTCAAAGGTAATCAAAATATGCTCATATAAATTTAAATAAAATATATTTTGCATACACTATGAAAATAATTATTGTATCTGTTAAGTTTTTACATTTACCTGAAAGAATATATCCTTTCTCCTTAGAGGTATTCTCATGAAAAGAGTGACATAACTTTCTGCGATTCTGTCAAATAACCAATCTTGATCTCTTTTGTCAGGCTTAAAGAAGACACATGTATAGAATTAGAGCCAATTACAATTTATATTAGGAAGTTATGTATATAATATTATTACATGTAGTATAGTCTGTATATAACATACAAGAATTTAGTATATTCTCAAAGGGTAGTTCAAGTAGTTTAATGTGAGGGCCATTTGTGTCGGCATCACAGAGTGGAGTTTTAATGGCAGCTCTGTCCTTTATTAGTTGTGCTACATTGGACAGGATTATAGCCTAATTTCCTAGATGACAGCCATATATATCTGTCATATCTAAAAGAGAATGGTAAAGTTATACTGGGGCCAAGACCACATTTTTACATCATTCTGTATTTCAAACCCTAGCACGGTGTCTAGGACACAGAGAGCACAGAGACATTTGTAGAAAGAGTGAGGACAGTAGCTACCATGCTGAGAACAATTAACGACTCAGTCACTGTCCCTAGAAATGTAAACGCGGCCCATCAGTAGCAAGAGCATAATTACAGTGACTTAATATCAGCAATACAATAAAATTTTAATGTAGCAGCCTAGCTTCTTACTCTATGAAGTAATGACAATAAGAAGTATCTAAATTCATTGTACAGGAAGATGAATTAGAGAGTTCAAACTCACAAGCTGTGAAAACAACAATATAAAGTAAAGAATGCAAAATTGCTAATTTTCGTGGTAATAGAAAACAAAATAGATTTATAGATACATAGGATCTCAAACCTAAAATGAATTTCTAGATCATCTGTCTTAAAGCTCTCTAGTTCAGTGAACCATTAGTGCCTAGTTTGATTTTGTACAGGCAATCACACTTCCCTGAGTTCATATGTGCAGTGGATGTTGTGTCTAGAAAACACTGTTTCATGGCATCCATTGACTGCCTTTGACTCAAGCAATTTTTTCACAAGCTCTTGTGTGGTATCATTGAGCCTTGAGGGGAGGTGTAACTCGGATGCCCTATTAGGACTGAGCATTCCAAAGTCTTAGTCTCTGTACACAACCAATTGTCGGTCTCTGCATTTGTCATTACTTTTCTATTGCTGTGATAAGACTCCCTGACCTAGGTGACTTATAAAAGAAACTGCTTAATTTGGGGTTCACAGCTTGTGAGGGTTAGAGTTCATGATCATAATGGTAGGGAGCATGGCAGCAGGTAGTAGCTGAGAGCTCACATACTGAAACTCACCCATAAGGAGGAGATAACACTGGGAATGGCACCAGTCTTTTGAAATCCCAAAACACAACCCCAGTAACACACCTCCTCTAACAAGGCCACATCTAATCCTTTCCAAACAGTTCCAGCAACTGGCAACCAAGTATTCAACCATATGAGCCTCTGGGGCTATTCCATTCAAAGTACCAGTCACCTACTGTAAAAAGAAGCTTCTCTGATGATGCTTGAAGGCGTCACTAATCTATGGGCATAAACATATGCATTGTCGGGCAGTTTAATAACGTGTCCATTTAGCAAAGTAATGAAATACCCTAGTTCTCTTCTAGGGTCTATGACACACACAGGCACAGGTACGTGGCCTAGTTAATGGTACTAGGCATGATTTCCAGCTTGTGGAATGGATTAATTTTCTTCTGGGATTTTGTTGGAAATACTTGCTGTGTCTTTGACCTGGATTTCTTTTCCTTCTTCTCTATTTGCACACAATCTTGGTCCTTTTATGTTTCAGAGTATCTGAGTGCCCCTTTCACAGGGCCTTTGATTTTTCATTTTCTTTTGATTGATTGATTTAATTCTTCTATCTTGTTTTCAAGTCCTGATATCGTCTCTTCCACTTAGTTTATACCTTTGATGAGGTGTTCCTCTGAGCTTATTGGACTTAATGAATTGTTCATTTCAAATTTCATTTCAGTTTTCTTCAGGATCTTTTTATTGTGTTCTATTTTCATATCTTGTTTTGTCTTAATTATTTCACTCAACCATTTGTGTTTTCTAGGTCATCATTTTGGCACTTACTCATATCCCTCCTTGAGTTCCTTGAATATATCTAAGATTGCTACTTTCAGTTCCTGATCTTGTGTGTCATCTAAATTGTTTCCTTGGGGAACATTACTATGAGTTATTTTTTGAAGCAATAAATCGTTTTGGTTTTTCATATTTTGTGTATTGGCATTGCATATGTGGAGCAGTGTTATGGCTGTATGGTTTGGATATCTGACCCACCTTTGTTGAGTAGGCAGTAGAATTTTTATTTATTTTCAGCTAAACATCTGTGGACTCACTAGGTGGTTCCTGAGGTTCAGTGTTGAGGACACAAGGGGATGTGTAATTTGGTATCAGACGTGGTTCAGGCTTAGTTAGGGAAAGTTTTTGTAACACATGCTGTGCATACAGTACTTAGATAGCTGTGATTTGGGTTCCCAGGGTGCGGTTAGATGGGGAAGAAGGTGCAACATGTGGTGGGTGACGAACAGGATACCATGCACAGTCCTCTTACGTGAACTTTGGTCCTGGAAGTGGGATGATATTACCAGTGAAGGGCTTATACTGTCATGTACACTGTTCTCAGAAGACGGTGGCTTGTGTGTCACAGTGTGGGCCACATTCTAGCTTTTTGCATCATTTTTTGGGACAAAGCTTTAAGACAACTTTAGGGTATCTATTCTTACTGAAATTATGCTAGTCAAACAGTACTTCCTGTGCTACCACAAGAATTTTACTCTGTCCCCCTAGATTCAGACCCTCATCTTTTTAATCAGATAAAGGCTCTCTGTCTCTCTGACCACCAGGTTCTCTTCTAATTCCTCAATGTTTCTGATTTGTAGTAGGTGTTATGTCCAGGTAACCAACATATAATACACGTAAAGCTACGACTTCATTATTCACTATGCTATTGGATCTCCCTTATCTTTTCTGATTAACAAAGAACCAAATCCTTTGAAATCTTTATTGAAATCTTTATTACTGTGAAAGAAGAAAGTTTAAATAGGATTCAAAAGTTTGTGAGGAATGAAAGCTTAAAATTTCCTCAGTGTAAAAAATTGTATTAACATTACCTGTACTGAAAAAATAGTTGTGCTGCAAATCAATGTTTTACATAGTTTTAAAATGCCATTTACCTTGAATTTATGCAGAAACCACCACCAAAAGCAGTCATGCAAAAGAGCAATGGAGCAGTCTGAGAGAATGTGGGTTTTCCAGACTTTAAATACCTTTTCCTATGGATAATGAATTAAAATACATTATTAAATATATTGACATAAATGTATATACTCAATGGCAACAGACTTGCCTGACAGATATTTATCAATACACATGGAGAATATTAGCTGTTCTAGCAGTTACACAACCAGGAGTGAAGCTAGGCTTGATGACAGACTTTATTTAACCAAGGGTACTTAGACTATTGTCTTATCGACACATAAAGACTATCTACTTTTAATAAAGAAAAACTATTAATAAACTATTGATAAAGCATTAATGAAGTATTTTACATCTTTAGTGCTAAAATTTGAAAACAATGGAAGGTATTTTGTACTGAATCATTTCTAAATTTTCATCAGAAATACTATAATAGTATTTCTAGATTCATAAATATATGTTTACATAAAATAGAATAATATATTGTAATTTTATTCCAAATATAACTATTTTAGTGATTAAATATTAGTTTTATATTTGTATATAAGTCTATTAAAATAAATTGACTAAAAATTTTAAGTTATCAGTCATCCCAGTTACATTTTATTTGCTCACAAACTACACATGGCTAGTACCTTATGCAAGGATAATATAGACAAAACCAAGCATACCAAAAATATAGGAGACATACTATATTTCTCACTTTTTAAAAAATTAAGATAAATATCCACTTAATCGTGGAATTTTAACTTAATAAATCTTCTCATGAAGGAAAATCTAAACACTTTCCTTAAGCAATTCACCAAAGCTGGTACCTAAAGTTAAGCAAATTTACCATAAATACTAGAAACTATAAATTTTTACTTAGTTAAGTAGATTCAATAGACCATTGTATGCTCTTATCCACAAAGCTTTTAAAATTAATTTCTTAGATGATGTACAAAATGCCAGCTTTCATCAATGTTTCCTTATAGCTGTGTCTTGGACATACTCACACATATATAGTATCCCCTCTATCCATTCTCTCCTATCCCATTGTTCCCTTTTCTTTTTCCAAATATATCTATATTCTGCATATGAGAGAAAACAATATTTTATCTGCATCTCTCAGTACCCTCCCTTGTTGCCCTCTTCTCTTACATTTAGAACACTTCTCAACTCATCCATCCTCTCTCTCTCTCTCTCTCTCTCTCTCTCTCTCTCTCTCTCTCCACACACACACACACACACACACACACACACACACACACACACACACACACCGCATATGAGAAACAAATATGGATGAAACGTGACTTGACTTTTTCCCCGATTTTGGTTTTATTTGCTTAGCTTAACATGATGACTTCCAATTCAATCCATTTTCATGCAAATAACTTAAAATCAGTTTTTTACTATTGAATAAAATCCTATAATGTGTGTTATATGTGCACATATAACATTTCATTTATTAATTCATCTGGTGATAGGCACCTAGGCTGGTTATATCTTGGACATTTTGGATAGTACAGTAATAAACATGCGTGGCAAATATCTGTGTGGTAATATAATTGCATCCTTTTGGGATATACCCAGTAGTGGCATAACTAGATTATATGGAAATTTTATTTTATATTTTTGAAGAACACCCATACTGATTTTAGTAGAGTCTACTCTAGCCTAAATTCTCACCAAGAGATGTAAGAGTTCTTTCTTCCCTCATCTATGACTGAACATGCTGCTGTCATTTGCTTTATTTGACAACCATTCTGACTGAAAGGCAATGGAATGTCAAAGTAATTTTAATTTATATTTCCCTCATGACTAAGGATACTGTACATTTTCTCAAATATGTATTGACCACGTATATTTCTTCTTTTGAGACATATTTAATTCATTTGTTTCTTTATTGATTGGATGAATTGAAGACTTTATGTTTAATTTTTGGAGCTAATTATAAATTCTAGATATCACTTTGTTTCAGATGTTGAACTGGCGAAGGTTTTTTGCTATCCTTGAACACTATCTCTTGATTCTAGTATCTGGGTCTTTTGCATGCAGAAGCTTTTCAATGTCATCAAAACCTATGTACCAATTCTCACAAGAATCTTTAAATACTAGACTCAATACAATTCAACATTTCCTTTGGTGAAATCCATAAATACTTGGGGGGGATTTTTCCTCAAATGCAAATCAACAACAAGGAAATCTTGCAAACTTTTAACAAGAAAATCATCATTTCTATGGGAGTGCTTCTTTTCCACAGTCATAACAGCTTCAATGTATACTTTGCACTGTTTAATCACAAAGAACACATATAGTATATATAAACACAAAAAATGGAAATTTAGAAAAAGGGGGAAAATGATCAGCTTTACCAGTAGCTACCCTCAAAGTTTATTCGATCCTTGATGATCACTGGCTGCTTAACTAGTCATACTTTCTGTTTTATATCCAGTTATACATAGGACATAACAAAAGCATGCCAGGACATCTTCAGGCTTTAGAAGAACACACAAGTCACATGTGTTAGAGCTCTCAAAAGTAATTTCAGAGTGAAAACAGCATGCTAAGGTGCCTGAGTAAATGAGAGTGGAGACAGGATAAAAACCTCTGTCATAGTCACACTCCCAGCCAATAGACACTAGCATCAAGACCCTAGAGATGCCAGCACACCAATATACCCTCAGGTCAAGACCCTAGAGATGCCAGCACACCAATATACCCTCAGGTCAAGACCCTAGAGATGCCAGCACACCAATATACCCTCAGGTCAAGACCCTAGAGATGCCAGCACACCAATATACCCTCAGGTCAAGACCCTAGAGATGCCAGCACACCAATATACCCTCAGGTCAAGACCCTAGAGATGCCAGCACACCAATATACCCTCAGGTCAAGACCCTAGAGATGCCAGCACACCAATATACCCTCAGGTCAAGACCCTAGAGATGCCAGCACACCAATATACCCTCAGGTCAAGACCCTAGAGATGCCAGCACACCAATATACCCTCAGGTCCCCAGCTGGTGGAACTGTTTGTGAAGGTTTAAGAGGTTTGGCCTTATTGGAGAAGTGTGTTGCTGGGAGTGGGTTTTGGGTTCAAAAGTTTGGTACCATTGCCAGTAAGTTCTTTCTGCTTCTACTTGGAAATTAAGTTGTGAGCTCTCAGCTTTTCCTGCTGCCAGGCCTTTGCTCTGTCATCATGAAACCTAATCCTCTGAAACCTAAGCCCAATTAAACACTTGAATAATTTGGATTGGTTTTAGTGTTTTGTTACAGAAATAAAAAATTAACTAAGAAACCAACCAATTTTCTTCTGGTAAACAGAGTTAGACATCACTAATGTTTCCTTCCAAATTTAATGTTCAAAAAATCAAGTTTTGTTTAACATCTAACTTATAGTTTTAAATAAAGGCCTGATTCATTAAAATCACATTCTAGTTTTACTATAGGACCAAAATAAATAATGATTACATACCTCAAGGTTATGGGTTCTTAAAACATAAAGATAAATCTGTTTAGCATCCAAATGTCTGGGTAATTGTGTCAGCTCATTTTGTTTGAGTAAAAAGGTGCAACCCTAGGGAAAAAATGAAAATGTTGTTTAACAAAAATTAATTCTCTTCTTAGTATAGTGGTTTCATATGACTTTAAAAGGCAGATGAATATTTAACTATTACTTAACCAACATAACTATGCTATTTTATGTTATTACATTAAAATCATTTATTTCTCTGAGGAAAAATATTTCAACATATTTTGTTTTTGAGAAATTAGATGTCTTTGCCTATTCATGAGCCACTTTTTTAAACAAAACAGAATCAGAACTTATTTTGGCATATAATCAAAAGATCAACTATTTTAGATTGTCCTTGCATAAAGAAACAAAAACAGGGCAGCATAGAAAGGTTTCTAAGCCTGTTCCGAACTCTCTTTCTTAAAGAGAGTTATATCTACATCTTATAGTTATATCTACATCTGTAGCATTATAATCATTCTCTTGGCCCTATGTAGTATACCTGATATATAATCCAGCAATATAGAAAATTGAAATACCTCTATATTCTTCTCTGTCTCCATTTGATCTGAAAGCTGGAAAAATTCAAAACAAATTATTTAAAATTATAAATTTAAGGATTTTTACATCAAAATCCTGATAAATAAACCCAATAAAATATTTATATTTCAAAATCATTAATAAAGCATTGGTTCACATAATTCATTCATTAAATAACCAAAGGAAGGGATATATATATATATACACTAAAATCAATCTCAAATGATTTATGATGATATGACAGTATCAAGTTTCCAATATTGAGTGTCAAAAATACATTTCTAGATTTTCAAGACAGAAATGTTATTCACTGAAGATTAAAAGGACATTTATAAAAATATCAGTTCTTATCTGTAAACTACAGCATTTACATTTTTATGAAAATACATTTTGAGGGATGATAGAAACACAAAACTCATACCACTATCTTCTTTCGCCTATAGTGTTCTTTTAGAAATGCCTTGTAGCGGTCCAGGTTTGTATATGTCCCTTTAAGAGAAAGGAATTGATGACAATGAAAAAGAAACAAAAACCAAGGATATTCTAGATAATTCAAATAAATTATATACAAAACTATTCCGTGAAAATGAACTAGCAATCTTGACAAGCCACACTCCCTTAATAAGTAATGAAACTATTATCATGTTTCCTTTTGTTTTTCCAAAATATCAAGCCCTACCTTACATGTCTGTGATACTTCTGTTACTAATGTTTTACCTCAACCAATATCTAATAAACAAGTCACACTTTCCAATAGTTCAGCTAATTAGATTTATTACTTAAAACAAAACAAAGAGACCTATGAAATGCAGAAATCATTCCAAGACAAGAATAAAGAATTTAATAAAGAGGACAATGCTAATGAAAGCTCAAATTGAAATGGCACTGCAAGTGAAAAACTCCATAGGCCACATACAAACCTACGTGGAAAACTCCACAGGAAAACCAGACAGAGACACCGGGATTAACTGACCTGGGGAATAAAGTGGACCACGGACATCTACAGACCAATTCAGCCAAACACTAGGGAGTACCTCTCCTCAGCAGCCCACACGCTCTCTCTAAGACTGATCAGAAGATAGCACATAAAGCAAGTCAAAACAAAGAGAGGAGTGTTGAAAACCACTTTGCACTTATCTGCCTGTACTGGAGTAAAGCCAGATTTCAACAGCAATACAAACTAGGAAAGTGCACAGACTCAAGAAAACTTTAAAATATACTGCTGAGTGGTAATTAGAAAGAAAGGCATCACAAAGGAAAAAAAAATCCTAGGTATGAATGAATTGAAAATAAAACCTGCCAAAATCTATGGGACACAATGAAGGCAGTCCTAAGAGGAAAGTTAATGCTAAGTGGAGAAAATTTCCTTCAGGAACAGCCTCTACTAGTTTTCTCAGTATTTTCCCATATATCAGCATCTCTAAAACGAACATCCCTGGGCCAATAATCCTGAGACAAAGGTTTCCACTCTACTCAATACAGTGTTTGAAGTGCAATGCAGACAGAGACAAAAATAAAAGTAATAGAAATAGAAAAAAGAGAAATAAAAATCCTTACTTTCAATTAGATAGGGAAATATTATACAAATGCTAAGGATGAGAAAATTACCATTGCTTGATGGTGTGCATCTAACAGTTCGTTTCTTCCACACTGAGTACTCACTGAACACTAAATACACCCATGGGTTAAACTCAACCATGTGGTTCGGCCCTGGACTACTCTGGTTTCTATCTTTGCTACTGACTGAGGCTTGCTCTTATAGGCTGCTTCTCGGAATCTCCATGTTCTGCTACCTCTTTTTCAGTTTAACAAGTTTTAAACTGTCTTAGGCTTGCTCTAATAATGCTTTTGTTCAAACCTCATACTCATGTCTATCTAAAAATATTTACTAGGTCCTGTTGGATGATGGGAGTTTCAAACATTTAGTTTTAAAATATTTAAACTTTGGAATTTATTCTTTATGAGAGCACACATAGAGAAAGCATACATAGACAGACAGGCAGACACACACACACACACACACACACACACACACACACACATCACTGTCCATTTACCTTATTCACATAAAAAATAAATCTTACTTTTCTTGGAGATCAGTCTGTCACTTTCAAATAATCTGGAGGCATGCTGTTGCAAAAGATGTGAACATTCCTTTAACTTTGACTCCATGCTGTCGACGATTTCATATAGTCTAGGAACGTTGGTCCACAGATAAGAATAAACTGAATTATATGAAACAGCCTCTTCTAGTTTTCTCAGAGTGTTTTCCCATATATCACCATCTCTAATGTGAACATCCCTGGGCCAATAATCCTGAAGAAATACACATTTTACATCATCTTGAGTAAATTCAAATTACAGAGTTTAATGATCTAAAATTGAATTTTACTCCACAGTGTGATTTTTATTAAGTGTTTCAAACATAAACTTCAAAATAACCAAAAGCCTCACAAAATTTTATTTGCAAGAGATTTCTAAAAACACATTCGGTGAATCATTTGCATGTAAGTTACAGCTTCGATCGCCCATTATCTTTCAATACTTGAGTATCTGCAAAAAAGACCTGAAAATATTGTCCCATATAATAGCTTTGCAATAATTAGAAAACTAGCTCGCTGATCCCCACCCGCAGCCCACTGCTCCCAAACCCCGTGGGAGAGAGAGCTCACCGCCCAGACAGGTGGGCACTCCTGAGGCTGCAGAGCAGAAGAGACCACCAATACTGCCCACCCCTGCCCACATCCCTGGCCCAAGAGGAAACTGTATACGGCCTCTGGGAACCGGATGATAAGGGCACTGGAGCTGCAGGTCCCCTGCGCCCCAGACACCGCCAAAACCTGAAGGGACCAGTTCAACACTTCTCTGCAACCAAATCCCGTGGGAGGGAGAGCTAAACCTTCAGAGAGGCAGACACGCCTGGGAAGCCAGAAGAGACTACACTCTGCACACATTTCTGACTCCAGAGGAAAACACCAAATGCCATCTGGGACCCTGGTGCATGGGGGCTCCCGGAAAAGGCAGCGCAGGTCCTCCTGGTTGCTGCCCTCGCAGAGAGCTCAAAAGCAACACCCATGAGCAAACTTGAGCCGCGGGACCACAGGTAAGACCAACTTTTCTGCTCCAAGTGACCTGCCTGGTGAACTCAGGACACAGGCCCACAGGAACAGCTGAAGACCAGTAGACAAGAAAAACTACGCCCAAAAGCAGAACACTCTGTTCCCATAACTGGCTGAAAGAAAACAGGAAAACAGGTCTATAGCACTCCTGATACACAGGCCTATAGGACAATCTAGTCACTGTCAGAAATAGCAGAACAAAGAAACACCAGAGATAATCTGCTGGCGAGAGGCAAGCGCCTGAACCCAAGCAACAGAAGCCAAGACTACATGGCATCATCAGAGCCCAATTCTCCCACCAAAGCAAACACTGAATATCCAAACACACCAGAAAAGCAAGATCTAGATTTAAAATCAAATTTAATCATGATGCTGGAGGACTTCAAGAAAGACTTGAAGAACTCCCTTACAGAAATGCAGGAAAACATAAATAAACAAGTAGAAGCCTATAGAAAGGATTCACAAAAATTCCTGAAAGAATTCCAGGAAAACACAATCAAACAGTTGAAGGAATTAAAAATGGAAATAGAAGCAATGAAGAAAGAACACAGGGAAACAGCCCTGGATATAGAAAACCAAAGGAAGAGACAAGGAGCCGTAGATAGAAGAATCACCAACAGAATACAAGAGATAGAAGAATCTCAGGAGCAGAAGATTCCATAGAAATCATCGACACAACTGTCAAAAAAAATGTAAACAGAAAAAGCTACTGGTTGAAAACATACAGGAAATCTAGGACTCAATGAGAAGATCAAACGTAAGGATAATAGGTATAGAAGAGAGTGAAGACTCCCAGCTCAAAGGACCAGTAAATATCTTCAACAAAATCATAGAAGAAAACTTCCCTAACCTAAAGAAAGAGATGCCCATAAGCATACAAGAAGCCTACAGAACTCCAAATAGATTGGACCAGAAAAGAAACTCCTCCCGTCACATAATAGTCAAAACACCAAATGAACAAAACAAAGAAAGAATATTAAAAGCAGTAAGGGAAAAAGGTCAAGGGACATATAAAGGCAGACCTATCAGAATCACACCAGACTTTTCGCCAGAGACTATGAAAGGCAGAAGATCCCGGACAGATGTCATACAGACCCTAAGAGAACACAAATGCCAGCCCAGGTTACTGTATCCTGCAAAACTCTCAATTAACATAGATGGAGAAACCAAGATATTCCATGACAAAACCAAATTTACACAATATTTTTCTACAAATCCAGAGCTACAAAGGATAAAAAATGGTCAAGCCCAACATAAGGAGGCAAGCTACACCCTAGAAAAAAAGCAAGAAACTAATCGATTGTCTTGGCAACAAAACTAAGAGAAGAAAAGCACACAAACATAACCTCACATCCAAATATGAATATAAGAGGAAACAATAATCACTATTCCTTAATATCTCTCAACATCAATGGTCTCAACTCCTCAATAAAAAGACATGGATTAACAAACTGGATACGCAATGAGGACCCTGCAGTTTGCTGCCTAAAGGAAACACACCTCAGAGACAAAGACAGACACTGTCTCAGAGTGAAAGGCTGGAAAACAACTTTCCAAGCAAATGGTCAGAAGAAGCAAGCTGGAGTAGCCATTCTAATATCGAACAAAATCGATTTTCAACTAAAAGTCATCAAAAAAGATAAGGAAGAACACTTCATATTCATCAAAGGAAAAATCCACCAAGATGAACTCTCAATCCGAAATATCTATGCCCCAAATACAAGGGCACCTACATAAGTAAAAGAAACCTTACTAAAGCTCAAAACACACATTGCACCTCACACAATAATAGTAGGCGATTTCAACACCCCACTCTCATCAATGGACAGGTCATGGAAACAGATTTTAACAGAGACGTAGACAGACTAAGAGAAGTCATGAACCAAATAAAGTTAACAGATATTTATAGAACATTCTATCCTAAAGCAAAAAGATATACATTCTTCTCAGCACCTCATGGTACTTTCTCCAAAATTGACCATATAGTTGGTCAAAAAATGGCCTCAACAGATATAGAGAGATAGAAATAATCCCATGCATCCTGTCAGACCACCACGGGCTAAAGCTGGTCTTCAATAACAATAAGGGAAGAACGCCCACATATACATGGAAGTTGAACAATGCTCTGCTCAATGATAACCTGGTCAAGGAAGAAATGAAGAAAGAAATTAAAGACTTCTTAGAATTTAATGAAAATGAAGGTACAATATACCCAAACATATGGGACACAATGAAAGCTGTGCTAAGAGGAAAACTCATAGCTCTGAGTGCCTGCAGAAAGAAACAGGAGAGAGCATATGTCAGCAGCTTGACAGCACACCTAAAAGCTCTAGAACAAAAAGAAGCAAATACACCCAGGAGGAGTAGAAGGCAGGAAATAATCAAACTCAGAGCTGAAATTAGCCAAGTAGAAACAAAAAGGACCATAGAAAGAATCAACAGAACCAAAAGTTGGTTCTTTCAGAAAATCAACAAGATAGATAAACCCTTAGCCAGACTAACGAGAGGACACAGAGAGTGTATCCAAATTAACAAAATCAGAAATGAAAAGGGAGACATAACTACAGAATCAGAGGAAATTAAAAAAATCATCAGATCCTACTACAAAAGTCTATATTCAACAAAACTGGAAAATCTGCAGGAAATGGACAATTTCCTAGACAGATACCAGGTACCGAAGTTAAATCAGGAACAGATAAACCAGTTAAATAACCCCATAACTCCTAAGGAAATAGAAGCAGTCATTAAAGGTCTCCCAACCAAAAAGAGCCCAGGTCCAGACGGGTTTAGTGCAGAATTCTATCAGACCTTCATAGAAGACCTCATACCAATATTATCCAAACTATTCCACAAAATTGAATCAGATGGAGCACTACTGAATTCCTTCTATGAAGCCACAATTACTCTTACACCTAAACCACACAAAGACCCAACGAAGAAAGAGAACTTCAGACCAATTTCCCTTATGAATACGGATGCAAAGATACTCAATAAAATTCTGGCAAACCGAATCCAAGAGCACATCAAAACAATCATCCACCAAGATCAAGTAGGCTTCATCCTAGGCATGCAGGGATGGTTTCATATACGGAAAACCATCAACGTGGTCCATTATATAAACAAACTGAAAGAACAAAACCACATGATCATTTCATTAGATCCTGAGAAAGCATTTGACAAAATTCAATACCTTTTCATGATAAAAGTCCTGGAAAGAATAGGAATTCAAGGCCCATACCTAAACATAGTAAAAGCCATACAGCAAACCAGTCGCTAACATTAAAATAAATGGAGAGAAACTTGAAGCAATCCCACTAAAATCAGGGACTAGACAAGGCTGCCCACTCTCTCCCTACTTATTCAATATAGTTCTTGAAGTTCTAGCCAGAGCAATCAGACAACAAAAGGAGATCCAGGGGATACAGATTGAAAAAGAAGAAGTCAAAATATCACTATTTGCAGATGATATGATAGTATATTTAAGTGATCCCAAAAGTTCCACCAGAGAACTACTAAAGCTGATAAACAACTTCAGCAAAGTGGCTGGGTATAAAATTAACTCATATAAATCAGTAGTCTTCCTCTACACAAAAAAGAAACAAGCCGAGAAAGAAATTAGGGAAATGACACCCTTCATAATAGACCCAAATAATATAAAGTACCTCGGTGTGACTTTAACCAAGCAAGTAAAACATCTGTACAATAAGAACGTCAAGCCTCTGAAGAAAGAAATTGAAGACCTCAGAAGATGGAAAGATCTCCCATGCTCATGGATTGGCAGGATTAATATAGTAAAAATGGCCATTTTACCAAAAGCGATCTACAGATTCAATGCAATCCCCATCAAAACACCAATCCAATTCTTCAAAGAGTTAGACAGAACAACTTGCAAATTCATCTGGAATAACAAAAAACCCAGGAGAACTAAAACTATCCTCAACAATAAAAGGACTTCAGGGGGAATCACTATCCCTGAACTCAAGCAGTATTACAGAGCAATAGTGATAAAAACTGCATGGTATTGGTACAGAGACAGACAGATAGACCAATGGAATAGAATTGAAGACCCAGAAATGAACCCACACACCTATGGTCACTTGATTTTTGACAAAGGAGCCAAAATCACCCAATGGAAAAAAAGATAGCATTTTCAGCAAAAGGTGCTGGTTCAACTGGAGGTCAACATGTAGAAGAATGCAGATCGATCCATGCTTATCACCCTGTACAAAGCTTATGTCCAGTGGATCAAGGACCTCCACATCAAACCAGATACACGTAAACTAATAGAAGAAAAAGTGGGGAAGCATCTCGAACACATGGGCACTGGAGAAAATTTCCTGAACAAAACACCAATGGCTTATGCTCTAAGATCAAGAATCGACAAATGGGATCTCACAAAACTGCAAACCTTCTGTAAGGCAAAGGACACTGTCATTAGGACAAAACGGCAACCAACAGATTGGGAAAAGATCTTTACCAATCCTACAACAGATAGAGGCCTCATATCCAAAATATACAAAGAACTCAAGAAGTTAGACCGCAGGGAGTCAAATAACCCTATTAAAAATGGGGTTCAGAGCTAAACAAAGAATTCACAGCTGAGGAATGCCGAATGGCTGAGAAACACCTAAAGAAATGCTCAACATCTTTAGTCATAAGGGAAATGCAAATCAAAACAACCCTGAGATTTCACCTCACACCAGTGAGAATGGCTAAGATCAAAAACTCAGGTGACAGCAAATGCTGGAGAGGATGTGGAGAAAGAGGAACACTCCTCCATTGTTGGTGGGATTGCAGACTGGTACAACCATTCTAGAAATCAGTCTGGAGGTTCCTCAGAAAATTGGAAATTGAACTACCTGAGGACCCAGCTATACCTCTCTTGGGCATATACCCAAAAGATGCCTCAACATATAACAAAGACACGTGCTCCACTATGTTCATAGCAGCCTTATTTATAATAGCCAGAAGCTGGAAAGAACCCAGATGCCCCTCAAAAGAGGAATGGATACAGAAAATGTGGTACATCTACACAATGGAATATTACTCAGCTATCAAAAACAATGACTTTATGAAATTCGTAGGCAAATGGAGGGAACTGGAAAATATCATCCTGAGTGAGCTAACCCAATCACAGAAAAACACACATGGTATGCACTCATTGATAAGTGGCTATTAGCCCAAATGCTCGAATTACCCAAGATGCACAGAACACATGAAACTCAAGACGGATGATCAAAATGCGAATGCTTCACTCCTCCTTTAAAGGGGGAACAAGAATATCCTTGGGAATAGGGAGGCAAAGATTAAAACAGAGGCAAAAGGAACACCCATTCAGAGCCTGCCCCACATGTGGCCCATACATATACAGCCACCCATTAGACAAGATGGATGAAGCAAAGAAGTGCAGGCTGACAGGAAACAGATGTAGATCTCTCCTGAGAGACACAGCCAGAATACAGCAAATACATAAGCAAATGCCAGCAGCAAACCACTGAACTGAGAACAGGACCCTCGTTGAAGGAATCAGAGAAAGGACTAGAAGAACTTGAAGGGGTTCGAGACCCCATATGAACAACAATGCCAACCAACCAGAGCTTCCAGGGACTAAGCCACTACCCAAAGACTATACATGGACTGACCCTGGACTCTGACCTCATAGGTAGCAACGAATAGCCTAGTAAGATCACCAGTGGGAAGGGGAAGCCCTTGGCCCTGCTAAGACTGAACCCCCAGTGAACGTGATTGTTGGGGGGAGGGCGGTAATGGGGGGAGGATGGGGAGGGGAACACCCATATAGAAGGGTAGGTGGAGGGGTTAGGGGGATGTTGGCCCGGAAACCGGGAAAGGGAACAACATTCAAAATGTAAATAAGAAATACTCAAGTTAATAAAGAAAAAAAGGAAAAAAATAATTAGAAAACTAGTCTTGATGCCATTTCCCTATTTAAATTAAATCCTATTGAAATTTCATCAATTGATCTAGTAATACCTTTTATAGAAAAAAATAACAAAATTTAGAATTATAAATATTCACAATTCATTTCTTTTAGTATGAGTCCACAGTTTAAGACAGTTCCTCAGTGTTTGGCTTGGAAGAAAGAAAAATAGAAGGCACAATAGTTATTTTTACTTCTATTTTTCCAGCTTTTCTGATATGTAATAAGCAAAATTATACATATATATGATAAATAAACATGCTGTTTTAACATCTGTATATGCTATGAAATTTCCAGCCAAGTATAAAGTCAAGAACACATTACATCACATAGGTTTTTGCATGTTTTTTTTTTATGGTGAGAAATCTAATAGTATTGCTTGGCAATTCTAAAATATATATTAACTAGTGTTACCATACATATAGTGTATATTCATATCATATAATAGAAACTTTGTATTTTTCAATGCATTTATGCTCTTCTTACAAGCCTCTGGAAACCATTAGGTTACTGTCTACTACTGAGTCTGACTGCTTTAGATTCCGTGTGTGAATTGAAAATGTAGTAGTGTGGTCTTTCTGGGTCTGGTTTATTTCATTTAGCATTTTTCTAGGTTTATAAACCTAACTGCATATGTTTTACAGGATTTAGGGATGTCTAAAAAATGCCACAAGGAATTATACCATTAGTTATCTACCTAAAAACCCTATAGTACATATACATCTGTGTATAAACATCCATGTATAGTTTAAATGAAAATGCTCCCTCCAAGAACCAAAGACCGTCTACTGAACTCCAACATCAGGCATGAGGTGCCCTCTTTTGAGTTGTTGGCCAGGACTGTCCAAGATTCTTCTAAAACACATAGCCTGATGCCACTGCTCTCAATTCTCCTCCAGAAGAGGAAGATAAGGCCCTATTGCTGAAGACAGTATAGACATCAGAGGCATGACCCAGAGGCCCCAGTGCTACAACTGATCTGAAAGCCTTCTTTCTGAGTAGTCGTTTTCACGGTTCCAGAAAGCACCACACAAGCTTCCACAAAAGAGAAGTAACCACGAGACTTACTCAGCTGTGATACCTATGAACCACAACAACCAGCATGGCAAACTAGCCCTAAGGGTTCAGTAGTGGCACACACACTTTGGTGGTATCTAACAGCTCACTAACCTCACTTAAGATCTGCTTAACAAGAGGAGACTCATGCTTGGTACTGGAAACCTAGCCATCTACCCGGGCTAGTAGTCATGGATCTTGGAGCAGAATCTACACCTTCCACTTTATTAAACCAGCGTAATCCCTAACTACATTCTAAATGTTATTTCTTATACCCACAAGTAAGTGTAGTCCTTACTCTTCATCAAGGAAGCTTCTCTTTGCAACAAGATAGAGATCATTACAGAAAACTACAGCCAGTCAAAGCACATAGTTGTGGAGACCATTTCAAATGGATAGGTCTCCAAAGCAGCTCCCTTACCTAAGGCTTAGGGAAAAATGAAGAAGAGAGGATGGAAAAATTTTAAGACCAAAGTTAATGATGTTTGCAGTGAGATTGTGTCCTGAGACTGTCAGAAGCTACATGCATAGTCACACTAAACCTGAGCTGAACAAGGACAATAGACATGCTAAAGTGGACAGGGCACAAGCTCTTGACTCCTCCAACCTACACAAAGAACTATAAAGAACGCTTAGAGTGGAAAAAAGTCTTTCCCAGGGAAGAGCACAGCAATTGATTATCCAACACCAAATGATCATCCCTAAAGACATACATACAAGTAACATTATATAGACTTGAGTGAGTTATATTTAGGAACAAATACATGGACATATATGTAACAACAATTAATAAAACAAGAGACCATGAGTTTAAACAAGAACAAGGAGAGATATGTGGGACACTTTAGAAGAAGAAAAGAGAAGGGGCACATGATATAATATACTATAATCTAAAAAAATAAAAGAAGTAATAACATAATTGTTCTTTACTTTAGAGTAAAAGAAATAAATGAAATAAAAAGGAAACACACAAAGTGGAAGAGAATCTTTTCCAATCATAAATTTGATATCCAGAATATACAAAGAACTCAAAACAATAGAATCAAGAAAAACAAATGACAGAATTAAAAATAGACTGAGCATCTAAACTGAGTTCTCAAGAGGGGGTGGGAGGAACTAAGGAATAACTTTAAATGTGTTCAATACCCTTAGCAATTAGACAAACACAGCACAAACCCCAGTCAGAATTGCTAGGATAAAGAAAACAACTGATTGAAAACTGGGGCAGTCACTTTGGAAATCAGTATAGAGAGTTCTCTAAAAAGCTATAAGCAGATCTAACCTGGTCTAGCTATACCACTCCTTGGCATATGTCAGAAGGGCATTACCTTATACATTATACTCCATAAATAGTTGCTTAATCATGATCACTGCCACTCTATTAACAATAGCTAGGGCATAGAAACAACTTCAATGTCCTGCACAGATGGGTGATGCAAATGTGGTACATCTACACAATGCAGTACTATTTAGCTATTACACAAAAAATTATGAAATTTGTAGGTAAATGGATGGAGCTAGAAAACTCATCCTGAGTGAGGCAATCCAGACCCCCCCCCAAAAAAAAACAAAAACCAAAAAAACAAATATACGGTATATTTTCTCTTCTATATAGATATTATCATTTAAGTCTTTCATAGGCATGCTACAATCTATATAGTCTCAGAGGTTTCAAATAAGGGACCACCAGGGAGAGGAGTATGCTCCAGGAAAGGGGAAATAGAATATATATTTATGGAAGAGACCTGAGGAAAACTGAAGTGGGAGAATTAATAGGGCAGTGAGATGGGTGAGACGGGTAAGAGAGAATATGGGAGGAACAACTAACACTAAAGGCCATTTTGAGGGGTGATGTCATATGAAACCTACTATTACAGAAGCTTCTCAAAATATATACTTATATGAAAGAAATATAAATGGAGTCACCAAATAATGAGGGAGACAATAACCTAACTGGACATTATTTGATACCATGTGAAACCTCCAGTGCCAGGAATGGGTTTTATCTTGTTAAATGTTTGGCCAAGGAGGCCTCAAACATCTCAGCTTAGTCCCATGGCTACTGGTTGCTCTTTATAAACAAATAGTAAGGCCCAATTGCAGAAGACAACACATATATCTCATCAAATAGGGAAAAGTCAAGAGCTTAACTAGAGCTTTACCACTGCTGACTAGTGTTCGCATTACTAGAAGATATTCTGCACTCTACCAGAGGAGAAAGGTAACCATCAATGCAGCTATAAACCCTGCAATCTACATCAGTGACCTGCCTACAAGATATGCTGGTACAATAGAGGCACAAGTGTTGTGGGAGTATCCTGTAGGCTTTAATTTTTCTCAACCCTACTTTTAGTGATGGTTCTTAAATGTGTTAACCTCCTTTCTAGTCCATCACCCACCAGAGGTAGTGGAAAAGAAAGGTTATTGGGGTGTGCTGAAAGTGGACCTGTTTAGAAATACTTGAGTTTCACTTGGAAGCAGGAATGGAATGGCTATGGAAGGCAGATGGAGGGAGGGAACTGGATGGAGATGGGATTGGGAGGGTTCAGGAACAGGTGTGGGAAGGGCAGAGGAGATGTCCAGATTACCATGAGAACGAATGGAAATCTAAAACCAATGGGGGGGGGTTATCTCCTGAAAGAGATGGAGACCTGGGATAGGGGAGGCACCCAAGAATCCACGAGAATGTCCCTAGCTGTGTCTCTCAGCATTGGGGATATGAAGACTGGGGAGGCTGCCTCCTGTGGCCAGACAGGAACTCTAGTGAATTGATAGGGACACCAACCTACCTACAACTTGACCCAAAATATCCTCTCTACAAGAAATGCATGGATTGGGGATGGAGTAGAGAATGAGGGAATGGCCAACCAATAACTGGTCCAACTTGAGACCTATCCCATGGGTAAGCACCAATCCCTGACTCTATTAATGATACTCTGTTATGCTTGCAGACAGGAGTCTAGTGTGGCTGTCCTTTGAGAGGCCCCACCCACCAACCAACTCAGAAGTAGACACCCTCAGTCAAACAACGAGTGGAGCTTGAGGACTGTTATGGAAGAAGAGGAGGAAGGACTGCAGCCTCCAAGGGGATAGAAACGCCACAAGAAGACCAACAGAGTCAACTATCTTGGACCCCTGGGGCTCTCGGAGACTAAACCACCAACCGAAGAGCCTACATGGGCTGGACTTAGGCCTCCTTGAACATATGTAGCTTGGTCTTCATGTGGGTCTGAACAACTGAACATGGACTGTCCCAGAAGCTGCTGCCTATACCTAGGAGATGTTCTACCTGCTGGGCTGCTGTGTCTGGGCTCAGTGGGAGAGGAAGCCCCTAGCCTCAGAGAGACCTGAAGTGCCAGGGTAGGGGGATACCAGGAGTTGGGGTAGGGGTGGGGGTGGGGTGGGGTCAGGGGTGGTGGTGGCTGTGAGATGGGAGGGCACCCACTCAGAAGGAAAGGGGAGGGGAGATTCAGGAAGGATTGTGGGGGCAGGTGACCAGGAGGGGGGCAGTGAACAGGATGTAAAGTGAATAAGCAAAAAAATAAATAAATGAAATTAACCCTCCCCCCAACTCCTGCCCTAGAACATTGTTTCTATTAAGTGAGTTAATTTAGATCTACAACCAGACACTGGTTTGTTTTTGGATAGCAAACATTTAATAAAGGCTAAAAAAATGCTTTTTTAAAAAAGTCACCTTTCCTGTCTTTTGAACTGTCATCTTTATTCCAACCTTTATCAGACATAGCTTAAAGTACAACGACAAATCTTAGCTTCACATCTGCAAATTAACAAACTTACCCAATTCTCAGGGGACTCTTTAGTGATCCCAGTAACTCCAGAAAGACTCATTATGCATAACAATGAAAACTGGAGTTTTCAATATGAAAACATACCTTGAATATTTGTTTGATTCAATAATGGAGGAATACCAATGTACACTCTCTGTAAACTCTCTGTGAGTATTGTAGTAATGACGAGTGGCTAGCTAAGAGTAATTGTCAGATTTTGAGGTATAAATAAGACAGAAATCTTAGGGAAGTTCACAGAACTGTATGCACAGAGCTAATAGGATTAAATGTCAAACACCACTGTTGCTGAGGTGAACTAAACATGACATTGAGTCCACTGAAAGGAAATAAACATGAGCAAACATTCCCCAGATTGACACACTGTCTCAGATCCCATTCTTCTTTCTATAGCTGATAGTTTTTTTTTCATTTTTAATATTTTAAAAATTTATTCCTCTCTCATACAATACATACCCCTGCAGTTCCCCATTTCTTCCACACTTCCAGTCTCACTATTCCTCACATCTATTCTCCCTCAGAACACTCTTCTGCATTTCCCTTCAGAAAACTTTAGGCTGCCCAGGGATGTCAACTGAACAGGACATAACAAGTTACAAAACTCCAAGCACAAACTCTGATATCAAGGGTGGATAAGGCAACCCAGTAGGAGGAAAAGGTTTCTTAAAACACTCAAAAGAGTCAGAGACACCTCCACTCCCACTGTCAGAAGTCCATAGTGTAGTGGTTATCACGTTCGCCTCACATATCTGATGTTTTAAAGGGTGTGTCAGCAGAGAAACAAGGACACAAAGTCCTACTCACCCAGTTCTGAGACTTTAAGAATTCTTCAAAGCTCTTTGGGGGCTCTTGGACTTTCTGATGAAGCAAAATCAGTCAATTGCATTAATTCTGATTGTACTTAATATACATAGTCCATTAAAGCAAAATATGGTATTTAAGTTAGAACTTTCAGAATTTGTAAGATATTCTAAAACATTCATTTGTGTACTTTGTAAAGTCCATACACTTTGAAAAGGGATAGAGGTAAGAGTTTAGATGCTACTTCTACAAGAAACCCCAACATGAATATTGCTGAATGCTCTCATATCAAATTCTAATAAGAATTCCAAGATATTTTTGAGTTGTTGTGGAATGTATCTATAATAAACCCAGAACCAGAAATTTAATAAATATTCCTCTTGGTGACAGGAAAGCCACAGTAGTGAAATTGTGACTATACTCTAGATGCTCCAGGCTAACAACTCATGATCCCATTTATATTATGCAGGACTTGCTCTGAGCATTGAAAATGTGTACAACCATGGACAAATTGTATCAAGATAAACTTGAGTCCATCTCGTGGAGACTTTGCACACATTCCTCCTTCAGCTTAGATATTTCCCTGTCTAAAACTCTCTCTTTCCAAGCCCTTATTGGCCTATTTAGCACTTAAAAGTATCAAATTAAAAGTTACTTCTAATTGGAAGATTGAAAATTCAAGACTAAACTAGTTACCCAGAAAGACCTGTTTTAAAACAAAGCATACACAAAAACAAAAACTGGCACTGTTTTTCTAAAAGGGCTTCAACCTCCAAGCTTACAAAGTTTTTTCCCTGGTACTAGTGAGCAGATTCATGTCTCCAGGGAGATAGACTATGAACATCAGAGCTGAAGACCGTAAATGATATACAGCATCTGTCCAAGTTCATAAGTACTTGTATTCTTCACTTGATGAACAGATGAGAAGATAAGTAGGAAAGTATCTAGCTATTTGAAGAACATGTCCAGATGATGAAATTTAGTGAGGAGGAACCAAAGAGAGGGAAAGAGAGAAAAAATTGGAAGTCCTTAATATACCTTAATAACCAATTAATATACCTTAATAATGACTGAAAAGAATAAAACCATATTTTAGTTTACTAAAAAACTTATTGTATATTTACCTATTAAATGGTCCAGTCTATAAAATCACAGGGCTATACTCTATAAAACTAATTACACATTTGGAGTTAAATTGAATGTGTCATTCTCTTACTATTATTTAGAATATATTAATATCATTATGTAAAATATCAAGAGCAGATGAACTCAAGTATTAAGGAAACATGGAACTCTGGGGCTAAGCAGACAGAAAAGGACATGAGGAGTAGTGTATACAAAAGGCTTAGAAATAAATGAAATAAATTTCATTATTTTATTATTTTTAATGGCTATCAAACTATTTCAATTAAATTTTTGGTTGTAAACCTAGCCTTTAACATCTTGCCAGCCCACTATTTCAATTATAACATGAAAATAATATCACATTTTCCTGGAAGAAAGAGAAAATAAATCGAAGTCATGAAACATGCATAGAGAACTTTTAGCCAACTTCAAAATAAAATTCACAGTCTGGAATAATATGAAAAGGACTTAAGAAATGAGAGGCAAGCACACATCTCTCCTCATAGAAGGAGAGAGCTGCTCTGTGGAAATATTAAGGAAAAGCCAGGTCATATAGCAAGCATTCTTTTCTAGGTATTAATGAAAGTCAGCAGATACTGCTAACAGTGATGGTCAAGGTTGTAACGCTTCCTTCATTCCAAACTTATCAAAGCTCTAAACTCCATGCCGGGCTTCTCAGCACCAGGCTCAGATCAACAGTGGGCAAGTCATGAAGACAGCCCAGATGATGATCTGAAATTTAGAAAGAAAACATATTTTATAAATAAGTACAAATCCCCAATAGCTTTCTTACCTGAGGGGTAGGCAACTCCATCCACTGAACCTTCCTGTGGCCTGTCATGATGAAATAAATTCAGAGATGAAGAGAGATTCTCTGGGTCTTAGATATAAGTATGGTTTTAGGGAACAAACTGGAAAGATACCCAAATTCAAAGGCAGATGACTTTAAACAACCCTTCTGTGTCACCTTCAAGCCTCATCTAGGAATTTTGCCAACAAAGTCAAAATGGAGGAAGAATGTACACAGAGGAAAACTGGACAGGTTGACTGACTCTTATATGTTTGAATTCCAGAACCTGAACAGAATTTTAAAAAGAACAAACTTCACTTCAAACTTCCCATAGCTCAAATGTCAAGAAAATATTAGAAGTAATTAGAAGAGGTTGGAGATTGAGTAAATCACGAATAAACTCAATCCAATTAAAGTTACAGCTAACTCTAAAACTCAACTCAACTCAAAGATTCTAGAGCAGCCTTTCATTCTAAGAAAGTTACAGATCAGCCCTTTACTCTAAAAAGCCAAAGAAAGAAAAAGGCTGATGCTTGCCAAAACTCAGAACTCTTAAATCTCAGTGTTCTACGTGATTGTTACATAATGTTCAATGGTACAATTACAGAATAACCCCAGAAAGAATTGGAGCCATAATCCAGGGGAAATGTTGTCAATACACATCAGACACCTACAAAAACAGACCAGGGTATACAAGCTTAAATGTATTAAAGATGGTACAGCGTAGGCTGAATAACAGTGTGTGAAGAAATGGCATGTTTAGATGGATCTGGCAGTAAAGAACAAGAATCCCAGCTACTCAGCATGAAGATTCCAAGTTCCAGGTCTTCCTAGGAAATTTAGCAAGACACTGTCTCAAGACAGAGTGGACAGCTTTTGCTCAGGGCTACCACAATATTCCTTAGATAAGGCGTTGCTGAATTAGAACAAGAGCTTAAAGCTCTTCTGAGTAATTCAGGCCCTACTCTTAGGCAAAAGCCTCACAATTAGCCTTTCTTCTTTCATGCAGCATGGCCACACTAATTCCTACCATCCTGAGTAAGCTTCTCCTTAAAGACTTATGGAACTGGAGGAAACAAAATAAACAGTCCTGGGCTTCTGAACTTGACATTATAACCGTAAGAACCATCTATGCTGTCTCATGTAATGAAAGAACATGACTCTTGTTTAACACTGTAGTGTATAATACTTTCAAAGTTTATTTGTCTGTCCTACTTTTGGGGAACTCAAGTCAATTCCCACTCATGTTACTCCTCACATCAACGTGAACGTTCTTGTTATGTCTTCTGGCATACAATCTCTAATTCATCAGGGGATGGCTGGGTCAGCTGTAGTTAAGCAATGCCAAAAAGATTTCCAAATGCTTGTATACTGATTTTCATTTTTGACCGAAGTGTAGAAAGCTTTACAAACCACATTCTTGCTAAGGATCTAACATTTAAAAATATCTCTGTAAATTCAGTAATACCTTTTGCCTTTCTGACTTTTGTTTGGTTTTGGCTTTTGGTTTGTTTGGTTCGTTGGCTTTTTTGTTTTTTTGTTTTGTATTGTTTGAGACAAGGACTTACTATGTCGCCCAAATTGGTCTTCAACTCATGATCCTCCTGTCCCAGCCTCCTGAGTAGCTGAGATTACAGGTATGCATCACCACATGAAAGAACCAGGCATCAATTATTAGTCACTTAATTATGGGGCTCCATTGAGTGAAATGTACCAGAATGTAATTTGTCATGCCAATGGCAACATGTACTCACACAAAGCTAGATAGGATAGCACTTAGCACACATTGTTGCTACACACTTAGCACACATGACTGACTGGAGAAGCGGCACATGTGCATGGCTAATCCATCATCACCACAAATGTGAATAATGCTTGCACTGTGATATAACACAGAATCACAAGTATATAGCCTCTTCACATTGGCTTCCTTCAGCTGATAATGTGCATTAGAGTCTTTTCAAGCCTTGATAGCTCATTTCTAAGTAGAACACTTGAATTACTTTGAGAATCTCATTTTGATCGTATTCACCTCCTTACCCAACTCCTTCCAGACACACCCTCTCCATCCTCAACTTCCTACAAACACAACTTTGAGTTGGCACCATCTTAAAAACAAACAGCAACAAAAACCTCATCCAGCCCAATTTGTGCTGCACAACTACTCTTGGGAGGAAGGCCTATCCTGGAGTATGGTTTTGTGAGTTACTATATTTCTATATTGTCAGATATGCTATGACCCCAATTCCTAGGAAGTGTTCAAAAGACTGAAAAATAAGAAGCCTGTGACCCAGAGCCTACTTTTTCTTTTAACTAGGGACAGTTATAGCAATCTTTTATCAGAAAAGTTTGTCATATTAAGCCACTGATATTTTGTGGTGTCCTGGGATAAGCTGAAAGTTCACTATGATAGTTTATCTTTCAGGCTGCATGCTCTTTGATAAACCTTTTGGAAGTGCGAACTACGTTCCTTTTCCTAATATCTGAATGGGCCTAAAATCTTATTTGCAAGCAAAAGAATAGGAGAGAGGTAACACTGTTATTTTTGATGGGTTAAAAAGGGCATGCAATTTCAGCCTTCTTTGCCACATTCCGTTTGAAGTCTGTCCTGGTTGGGCTTGTTTTCTTTTCTTTGTTTGGGTTTTTTTGTTGTTGCTTTTTGTTTTGGTTTTGGTTGGTTTGGTTTTGTCAGCTTGACACAATCAGAGTTATCTGGGAGAAGGAACATTAACTGAGAAAATGCCTCTATCGGATTGTCTGAAGGCACTTTATTGACTGCTGATTAATGTGGGTGGGCACAGGTGGCACTGCCACCCCTAGATAGGTGGTTCTTGGCTGTATAAGAAAGCAGGTTGAGTAAGCAATGGGGAGCAAGGTAGGAAGCAGTGCCCCTCCATGGCTTCTGTCTTAGTTCCTGCTTTGAGTTCCTGCTTTTGTTTCCATCCATGGACTATGACCTGGAATGTAAGCCAAATAAATTGTTTTCCTCCCTAAGTTGCTTTTAGTCAGGGTATTATCGCAGCAACAGAAACTCTAAGACAGACTCCCAGCCTAAGCTATTAAGTCTGCTACCCCACTGCCTCACTGTAAGTTGAGGCCGCATAGTGAATTTATCAATAGGCATCCTGACAGTATGCTCAGTCTTTCCAACTGAGTTACAAGAGAAAAAGCCATGCGCTAGACCATATGGTTGTGTCAAACTACTGTACTTTGGGGTAATTACACAGACATAGGGATGCTTGCCATATACATATATATCTGCACATAAGTATATCTGTATGCACATGCAACTGAAAGTTCTATTATGTAGTACTTTACTAAGAATATACTAAGTATAATGGCTTTCTGCCCTGTATAATTTCATTATTTAAAAAGTATGGGGTTTTGTCTCATATAGTGTCTTCCCCAGCCCAGACTGGCCTTAAACTTATTATGAATACTAGAGTGGCCTCAATCTCTTGATTCTCCTGGTTCCCCATTACAGATGTGAGGTATCACTGTAGCTCTGCAGTATAGTTGACTTAAGTTTTTATTGCTGTTTATAAATAGGTTAAGATGTAAAACAACATATCCTATGCAATACCCTTTCCAGTTGAAAAGACTTCCCTATACTCTAACTACTCTTCAAGATGTGGCTTCATGAACTCCCTCCCTCTCTCCCTGGGAGGTTGGGGGGCGTTGCATGTGCGTGTCCTCTTTCTGCTGATGCTAATAGCCTCTGATATTTCATCCCCAAAGAGTAGTCTAAAGGAGGGGAAGGGCTGTTATAAGGCTCCCTCCAGTCCCGTTTAAGCTCTATTCATGTATGGCTGCCACTCATGGCCAGGCAACTCCTTTTAACAGCTGGAAATGAGCCCTACTCCCACTTAAGGGTGTGATCCTGAGAATTCATGGTGACTGTTGTCTATTGTTCTAGTAAAACTTTTACATAAATTCTGGCGTGGTAAACATCAGTGTCCTGGCTTGTCATTTGTGATTCCACACAAGGCTGTTCTTTTTCTCCCATTGGCTAATTTCATAATTCTCCGCTCATTAAATAAATTGCTTGATATATGACAGTTTTGTTTCTAATTTAACAACTATTATTTAGGTTTCTTTGAGGTGGGGCATAGAAAAATAATTTAATCATTTATCCACATACATTAGCCTTCAAAGCAGAAAAATACAGTAGGTGCCAACTCTGCGAGTTTTACGCAAAGCAAATAATGAGTAAACGGTTTTCCTAAGAAAACTACCAACCACCTAAAGCTACAAGTCCGAGCTCTCTTAAATATTTGGTGAGGTAAAGCGGAGTTACTAGCTCCTCATTAACTCAAGGAAACTACTTTTGAAAATGCTGTTCCGAATTCGTACCCAGTCCCGGGGGGAGCGGAAAACGGGCATCACAGCAGAGAGCCGACGGTTCCTTTGGGACAGTTCACAGAGGAAAGGAAGGCGGGACTTCCGAACGTGTTCCTCCGGCTCGCCCAGGGGATTCACCCTCTGAGCATGCGCCGCGGTCAGCTTCGCCTTGGCCCTGGCAACCGCCAGGCCCCGCCCTCTGGTGTCCTGCGGAAAGCACTCCGGGCGGGGCGCGTGGAGCGGAGGCCGTACGGACCGAGAGTTCGTCGTGGTGCAGGTTGGCCTTCCCTCAGGTCCGGTAGCTGGGGCCAGACACCGGACAGGCCCAGCGAAGGTCTTACTGCGGGCGAACGCTGCGTGTGGCGTTCCTGTGGGGAAAGACTCGAAAGGTCTGGGGCCTAAATAAGCCTTATTAGGCTCCCCAAGTCGGCGTTGCTCACTCCAGGCACAGCCAACTCCCTGTGAGCGCGGATGTGTAATTCAGGCACTGGAGTGGTTTCAGGGTGGTTGCAGAAGAAGGAAGACAGATGTGTGCTGTTAACATCAGCTGATAAGCAGAAGCTTTTCTTGTGTGTCTATTTCTTGGGCATGTGAGACAAGTATAGTAACACTTTGCGTTGCTAGGTTGGGTAAGGATGGGGATGCCTAAGAAATATTGCAGCATTTCAGGGCTGTTTATGATTGAACTCCAAATGCAAAATTTTACAAGACACTCTGCCTGTCATATAACGTTTCTGTGGGAAGGGATTCTAGTTTTGTGTTAAAAAACGGTATCTTGAATGTTTTTTAAAAATGGGATATTATACCTCATCAAATTATATGGCCAATTCTTAGTACTTCACAAACAACTATTGAAAAGAGTCTTATCTGGTCCTGAATTAGTCCACAATTCAAGATAGGCGAGATTTAAGGAATGTTCCCTTGGAAAGCAAATCGGCTTAGTGTGGTGGAAAAGTTAGCCTTGTGCCGGGCTGTGTAGAGCCCCAAAGAAGAGTAGACAGAGAAATCCTGGATGCCTTTTACAGAACGGTTTTAATTTAGTTGGCAAGTATTTGAATCCATCTAAAAGTATAAAAAAAAATATCAGGAATAGGTAAATCGGAAATAATTGCACTTTTGCCAGAGGAAAACCTCATTGAAAAGTCCCTCTCTGCACGTTTGTTCATATCAAATAGGTGGACCAGAGATAAGTAGTCAGATGTGTAAAAGATTGTCTTTGTCTGTGTGACTTAATAAGGAACCGAGTTAGAATTGGACTTCAAGCCTAAAAATAGATGTTATGTGCAAAGGAGACAGGATGAAACCACATGAATATCATTTTTTTTTGAGAAATTGAGTGGAAGGAGATGTTATAAATTACTCTTTTAGTCTAACTTGCTGAGTAGACTGCCAAGACACTAGTTATTTGTTAGTTCCCTAGGAATTGTCTTTGTTTTCTAATTCTTTCCAACAACCCCCCCCCCAACTCCAGCTGCATCTGCTGGCATGTATTTGATGTTGAGTATAGGTGTACTCACATGCTCCCGTGGCCCCTTTTCTCATTGCTTGTTGTCATACACACATGCACATATATAACCTATACAGAAAGTACTAAGTGGGAAAGTTCTTACACTATTTTATCTTTGTGAACGAATCTGAAGGGTATATACTTTTGAAACATTTAGAAGTCTAAGAGCAAATATTTCACTCCGTGGGATATTTTACAGATGTAATTGTTATTAGCTGTTTCAGCGTTAGCATAGGTATTAGAATCACATATAATCACATATAATCCATAATCACAAAGAATACATGTGACATTTTACCCCTAGCAGGAAGTGAGCGAGTAATTGTATAGTGGACACCAGCTGATGTCCTCTAATAAAATTCAGTGCTGGCACTACTGGAGACAGTGTCAGAATCCGTAGGCTCACAATTCAGTCACCAAGATTGTCCCAGCTTATTCCAAGTCAAACTGAGCCTTCGGAATCCCTTTCCAGCTAGCTACAAGCTGGGATTCCTTCATCCCCTCTGCAGATGCACTTGATTTGCTTGTGTGGCTCACAGATCTCAGGGAACACTATGCTCGCATTTGAAGGTTATCATAAAGGACATTTTAAAAGATGTAAATATACAGGCAGGTAGAAGTAGCGAAGAGACCCAAGCACAGGGGCTTCCTCCCAGTGCAGCCCAGGTGTGCTTTCTTACAGTGTGTGCATGAGTTCCTCTTTGTGTGAGCCGCCGCATAGTCAACTGTCCAGAAGCTCCTGGAAGCCCTGATTCGGGTGTTTATTAGAGTGTTTTATAGGCTTAATTGCTAACAGAATGAAAAGGAATCGTCAGGGCCTGTCAGGTCCTTTGGCTTCCCCCCTTCCAAGGTATAAGGCAAAATCCATTTTGAAATGGGTATTTGTTCATCTTCTATGATATTGGAACAATTTAAAGTTGAACTTTCTATTATCTCTCCTGAAAAAGGAGTTTTAAGTCAGAAATCAGGGGGAAAAGAAAAAAGGTGTGTGTGTGTGTGTGTGTGTGTGTGTGTGTGTGTGTGTGTGTGCGCGCGCGCGCATTCATAATACCCAATGATTTTCCTCATACCACTGCAGCCTTTTATTTATTTAGATTCCCCATGAGAGTTGGTGTCATAGGATGTCAATCAATTTACATAGTTGAATGTATTTCTGTATAATAATAACAGCAAGTCTTATATTCTTAATATTTTTAAATCAAAATTGCTATGTTTGGGACAAAGTGGGTACTGTCAGTGTCTACATTTTATATTTGAAATCATCTTTAATATAGACTTTCCATTTTTTTATGAAAGAATAGTTTGCAAGAGTAACTGAAATTGCTCTTTTGAGTTGGTTTTTAATTTTGTATTTTCAAGCTTATCAACTTAGTGGGTTTTGAACTTAGTAATATCTATTGAAAAATACTAAGCCCAACAGTGTAACTTATATTGGGCAATTTTATTTGTAATAACAGTACAATGTTGATATTTCATTCCTTCTCACTTTAATTTTTACAGTGTACCTATGATACACGCTTTAGAAACAGAATACTTTGGTTCAAAGAAAAAAATGGCTCTCAGTCCATCTGTAGTTCCTCAAGAAAGTGAAGAAAACAATGCAAACTGTGTAGAAACGAAACAGTCACAAACTGCTTCCACTGCATCAGAGGACCCCCTTCAACACTTATGCTTAGCGTCTCAGGAGGTGCTTCATAAGGCTCAGCAAAGTGGGAGGTCACGGTGTCTTCAATGTGGTGGCTCAAGGATGTTCTACTGCTACACATGCTATGTCCCGGTGGAAAATGTGCCCACTGAGCAGATCCCGTTTGTGCAGGTAAGAGGCTCATTTGAAAGTAGAAAAATGCATTTCAAAAAGAGACCATATGTGTATGTTGTGTGTACATACGTGTATGTGTGTGTATATGTATATGTGTATATGTATATGTTTGTGTATATGTGTGTATTTGTATATCTGTGTGTATATGTGTGTATGTATATGTGTGTATATGTGTGTACATGTATATGTGTGTGTGTGTGTGTGTGTATACATAGATACACTGCTCCAGCACCATGCCTGCCTGCCTGCTGTCATGCTCCCTGCTATGATGGTCATGTCCTCTAATGCTCTGAACAAAGGAATGTAGATTGGAAAGAAAAAAGTTATACTTATAGAGCTATTATTTTGATAGAAATTTAACAACAGGATTATTTTACAAATCAGTGTCAATGCCTACTATTTAGTAGAAGTACTTAAGAAAGGATTCCAGCAACTGTATAGTTTTCTAAAGTGCATTTTAGTGCCTACATATAAAATTTGATATGTTAATATGTGTTAAGAGAAACAGAAAATCTAGACAATGTTGTTTCTAGATTTTACTTTGGTTTTAAATAAACTTTCAGTGTTTGCTTTCAGACAGCCTGCTTTTAAATAAACTTTCAGTGTTTGCTCTCAGACAGCCTGCTTGGGAGTAAGGAGTAAGTCCCTCTTAATCCTAAAATTGTCTAGAGTGTTGTGATTTGAATGAAAATGACCCTGTCAACTCATGTATTTGGCTACTTGGTCCCCAGCTGGTGGAACTTTTTGGGAAGGATTAGGAGATGTGGTCTTATCAGAGGAAATGTGTCACTGAGGAGATGGTCTCTGGGGTTTCAAAAGAACAAATACCAGTGCTCCCTTTTGAATCATGGCTATGTCTCAGGATGTAAATGCATAACTACTGCTCCAGCATCATGCCTGCCTGCCTGCTGTCATGCTCCTTGCTATGATAGTCATGGAGTCTAATGCTCTGAAACCGTTATCCCCAGTAAACTTTCTCTCTCCCTTCCTTCCCTTCCTTCTTTCCTGCCTTCCTTCCTTCCTTCCCTCCATCCTTTAAAGATTTATTTCATGTATGAGTACACTGTAGCTGTTTTCAGACACACCAGAAGAGGGCATTGGATTCCATTACAGATGTTGTGAGCCACTATGTGGTTGCTGGGAATTGAACTTAGGACCTATGGAAGAGTAGTCAGTGCTCTTAAAACCACTGAGCCATTTCTCCAACTTTTTCTATAAGTTGCCTAAATCATGGTGTTTTGCTACAGCAATAAAAAGTAACTAAGACAAGAATAAATCAGACATACCTTTATTTGATGCAGAAATTGAAAACTCTAAGACTTGAATAAAGATAAAAAAGAAAACCTCAGAAGGGAAAAGAAACTCTCAGTCTTAGCAGCCCTGTTTGAAAGACTTTGCTTTGGGGCAAGCACTTGTACCTTCCTGCTGGTGGTGCTTTAATATAGCTGAGTCTCTTGTCAGAAACATGGCCATTGGAGGACAAATGGTTATCTGGTGTATATTTCAAAGTAGAATATCTCTTCCAAACTCCCCTCTGGTCTGGTCAGTACTGTAGTGTTTACTCTCCCCTGTCAGTATCTAATGTGGTTTTCCTGTCAGATGTTTATGAACCAGTGCACAAATGTAAATTCCCATTGTTTGGTGTGCCCTGGTATCACACTGCCAGAAGCCTCAGACTTACTCATTGAAAACTGTGATGTTCTGGGCCCTGAGGTCATGGACTTTGTGTAATTGCCTTATAATTAGAGATTTTAGTCCATAAAACTTCCTTTTGATTACACTTTAAATTAGTCTACATGATTTGAAAAATTCATTAATAACATTTGGTTCTGTGTCCTTTGGTCTTGTTTTTTATTCTTTTTTTAAAATCAATTCTGTGTTCTTGATGTAAAGTTGATGAGAAGTTGATGATAGCCTTTACTCTAACTCTACTCATCAACTTGTTAGATAGTTACTTTAGGAGTAGACATCTGTCCTGATCTTTGTCATTCCCCCTTCCTGCTTCCTGGGAACTAAGATAAAGCTGACTGGTATTCAGAGGCCCTGGGGAAGGGGAAGAGAATGATCGCTGAGGCAGTGCTCATTCAGGAGCAGACCTGTGTAAAATAATCCCCGAACTGCCTACTTAAATGGTGACTCTCCTACAACTAGACATTGTCATGTTGGTTTCATGTGATTGGCCCTGTAACCTAAATGATGACTGGGAAAGTGGAAATGAAAAGGGAAAGTAGTGCTTGAAGTCCTAATCGGGGGCTGTTGGAGGTGCCTTTGTGCCTGCATTCCTCTGAGGTATATGCTTTATTACATCTTGTCCTCACCTCACTGTCCAGAAAGAAAAAGGAAGGAAATTTGGTTTACTTTGTGTGCGCAGCAAGTGTTCCTTTAGAAAATAGCCCTGGGGCACCTGAAGGGTCAGTCTCTCCTCTCAGACCCTCAGTCATTCTCCACAGGGCAAACTCTCTCCTCTCAAGACCCCACCCACCATGCTGCCTTGTGTGGTGCTCTATCTCTGCTAATGCTGCCCCACTTCAGAAGCCCAGTCATGGCCTCTGTACCTTGAGGCTGCCTGTCCAAGTACTCTCACCGTAGCAGGAACGTGGTGAACTGCAGAACAAATGACAAGCATTATCTTTAGGCATTTCAAAGTCACCAGGTGGAAAGATATTTTATTTCTCCATTTATAAAAGGCTCCAGAGCAAGTAACTTGAAGGGACAGCTGGCCCGTGGGAAGGAAGTGGATGAGATACTGTAGACCTTTGGACAGTGCTGAACGTTATCTTGATTGGGGCAGTCAGTTCACACATATACTATATACTAGACCCTAGTTCACACGTAACTATATAGTAACTCTCGTTCACACGTATACTATATACTAAACCCCATTAGAATGCAGACTAAGCACATGTGTGGGTCAAAACAACAAAAACAGTTCTACATTCCAGAGTAAAATGGCTGCCCTCTAGGATCTGGTCATAGAGATCTTATTTTCCTTGTATGAAGTGGGGGTCTTGGAGATGGTTGATATACTTACCAAATGAAGAAACTTAAATAGTAAAAAACATTTTAGCCCAAGAAATCCAAGGTAACTTAACTTTGAACAGAAGTAAGACATAATATGTAAGGAAATACTTGGGCAAGTATTTTTGAGATAAAACTTGTATCAAATATAACTTGAGTGGTGCTATTTGTGATAAAGCCCTTTAAGGCTTATTCTGTTGCTGGTTTTTCTATTGGCAGCCTAATTTGTGCTGTGAAAATGTATTGCCAAGGATCACAAAATTTCAGGTAACTTTGACTTGAAAAAATGTTTGGGGAACAGGATTTAAATTTGAATTTTAAGTCTGAAGTATCATTTAAGCTTTCATTTCTTCTGAAAACAGCATAAAGTAAGCTTGATTTGATAGGAATTATTTTTTTAAAATGTCCTTGGCATGGATGCTGAGATGTGAGGAACTGAATACATGTAGGTATTAGGTAAAGGAAGCCTGGATCATTGCTGTGAGAGTGGTTACACGTGTGGGTGAAGCCATTGCTCAGGTACATGGTCCACATTGATGAGCGACTGATGTTTAGCTGTGGGTGTGTTCATAGGAACTCAGTGTGAGCTTGGAATATTTGCCTCAGAGGGCATACTGACAAAATATCACAATTTCATACTCTGTTCATTTGCCTTTTTGTTTTTTTTAGCTTCCACTGAAGATTGATATCATTAAGCATCCGAATGAAACAGACGGCAAAAGCACGGCTGTGCACGCAAAGCTCTTGGCGCCGGACTCTGTGAACATTTACACATATCCCTGCATTCCGGAGTATGAAGGGCAGGACCACGAGGTGGGTGCCTTGGCACTTACACCCTCATGGGAACTCTTAACTCCAACATGATTTAGTGTCCTCTTAGCAATATAGTGTGTGTGTGTTTAGAGGAATTTACCTTTAAATAGGTCTTTACTCTCTGCCAGTATCCTGCGACTCCTTTTCCCCCTCAGAATTCTCCTGTTGGTATTGCTTGTGCATGCTCTAATGTGATACAGACTGGGAAACTGAATTAACTGTCATTGGAACAAGAAAAAGACTGCCTCAGAGTAGTTTTTAGGAATTCTCACCAAATTAAGAGTTTTAGTATATAAATATTGAGATATTTCTTATAGCTGCTTATCTGTCTTCCTTGGGCATACCTAGATACCTAATTCATATTCTAGTTAAAATAGTCATTTTGGTGGGATGTTAGTAGCCTTCCTATCAAAAAAAGTAACTTTGTAATAGATTTTAAAAAAAATAGTCTTTAGGTGCTTCCAAAACAAGCATGTAAACCCTTTTTACTTTTTTTGAGATATATATTTTTTCTTATTTAATATTTCAAAATAAATATATACTTACATGTATACGTTGAGATGTATAACTTTATATCTCTATATAATTTAAATTTATTTAGAAAGTTATATTTACAAGTAATATCTGAGTTTGCTCTAGTTATACGTTTGTGTATCCTTCTCTGGCCAGTTCAATACCATTTATTTAATTAAGTAGAACACACTGTTGCATTCTAGTTTTAGACAGTTTCCCCGTGTGGTCTGCACTGGTCTCAGCTCTATAGATGTGAGGCCATCAAGCATGTCTCACAGCCCTCCCCGCCCCCACAGTGGACTACTTTATCCTACTGTCATCATTTTATTTTCCTTTATACAAGTGGAAATGGTTTTTATTCACTGAACAGTTTTCAGTGGCTGTTTTAAAAAAGTATCGTGTATTTTGTCTTTTGTCTATTTGGATGGCCTGTAACTCTTAGGAAGCCCAGGCTGGCCCCGATCTCATGTCCCTACATCTCTAGTGCTAGAATTAATTACAGGAGTACAGCACCACTTCACAGAAATGAGTCTTTTGTTGTTGTTGTTGTTGTTGTTGTTGTTGTTGTTGTTAGTTTGTTTTTAAATTTGGGATACTGTTAACTTGGCTTTGTCAATTAGTGAGAAACTTGTTTTGAAGCAACTTCTCCAGGTAGTATAATATGATTATATGCTATTAGGAATGAGCTAAAAGCTTTATATATATGGTAAAGCAAATACTAGAGTCAACCTAATGCTTATTTCTTTTCACACTCAGCATCTCTCTTCTTTAGGGTTTAAGGCAGAGTTTGCTGAAGATCACAGTAACATGTAGCTAACCTGAGTTCCTTTGTTTTAGGTTGTACTTGTTTTTCCTGGGCCTCAGTCTATCTCAATAAAAGATGTCTCTTTCCATCTACAAAAACGGATCGAAAGTAAAAGTGGAGACAAAGCTGACGACCTGGATATGCCACCTCGTAAGCTCGTGAGGACTGAGGCACAGGAAGGCTGGCATTTGAATGAGAGCATGGGCAAAGGCCCAGAGCTGAAAAGAGTTGTCTTTATTGACAGCACCTGGAGCCAGACAAACCAGATCACCTCTGATGAGCGGCTTCGGGGTAAGGATTGTGTTCGGGCTTCCTCCCCTGCCAGCTCTTACTTAGAACAACTTTACATCTATGGCTCCCTCAAAAGAAAAGCTCTGTTCGTGCTTGCATGTGCTCCATTTCTCTTCTCCCTTTCTGTATTTGTGTGTGTGTGTGTGTGTGTGTGTGTTTGTATGCGTGTGTGCTTGTGTGTGTGTGTGTGTGTGTGCATGCTCATGTGTGTGTGTCTGTCTGTCTCTGTATGCGTGTGTGTGTGTCTGTCTGTGTTTGTACGCGTGTGTGCTTGTGTGTGTGTGTGTGTGTGTGTGTTTATGCATCTGTGGACATTGCTGGAGAAATCCTTTTAAAGTAAGCAGTAGGCTTTGCAAAACAGCTATCTAAATACTATAGATCTGTTGAAAATAAGAACACTCCTACGTAATAAATAAAATGCCATTGGTTCTCCTATGAGAATTAGCAGAACTTGTATAATATCTAACTTACAGCCTGCTTTCACATCTCTTCAATAAATACAGTAATGGCTTGTGTAGCACATTTCCCTCTGACACAGCATTTAAACTCAGAGTTTTTGATGCTTGTATAAGCTTAGTGTCTTAATCTAGAGCAGTTTCCTTTTTAAAAAATTTAGATTTTGGTAAAGCGGCCAGATTGGTTGACTGAATGTCTTGTCATGATAAACTCAGTCTAGATACTTTGTTTCATATACTTTTTACATTATTTAAAATGTATAAGTATGTATGTGTGTTTGTGTGCACATGTGCATGTAGGAGCACATGGAGGCCAGAAGAGGGCATTGGATCCCTTGGAGTTACAGTTACAGGCAGATAAGAGCTTTCTAACGTGGGTGCTGGAAACCAAATTTGGGTTCTGCACATGAGCAGGAAGTGCTGTTAACTACTGTGCCATTTCCCCAGCCTCATAGTTAGGATACTTTAAGAGGAAATTCAGGTTTGTCTGTAGCTGATCCAGTTTGATCTGTTGTTTGTTGTCATTAATGATAGTTGGGGCTTTCCCTGTCAGTTCATGAATTGTTTGGTTGAGCATGTCATGCATGTTGAATTCAAGTTTTATACTTACTGCTGCGTTCAGGCAGGAGCCATATAAAACAAGCTGTCTCCTTATATAACTACTTAATTTAACAAGAACTGCTCAGTTGGTGGGATTGCCCAATTGCCGGATCTTTGCACCGTGAAAGTCTATATTCCTTTAGTGTACAGGCATAAAGCTTCCAGGCTATAGGCGTTCTCAGCAGAGCTTAGTATTTACGGATCATTGCCTCAGTCAATCGTTAAATTGAGAAGCCAAATAAGGTGACAGTTTAGTCATGTTACTGCTGCATGTGTGAGCTGACCCTTGACACCAGCCTAGGGAGTTACTGCCTCGGTAGATGCAGCAGCATGTCTCAAACCCACTTAACTCCCTTCCTGCCGTAAGCTGGTTCACCATGTTCTTAAAACCTGCGGTTCATTTCACTAGGGTCGGATATTAGAAGCTGAGTCACGTCAGGTGACTACTACATGCCGTGTCTTCATGGACAGAGCCAAGGAAACAAACAGGAGTGCGTACCGGGAGTTCACAGTGGTAGTCTCAACTCGCTTCAGTATTACAGGAGTTTCATTTGTTTTACCTCCATTTCTATGTCTTTTATAAGAAAAACTTCCACATGCCTATGTGTTTATATGTGTATATGATGCCTGTGCATATGTGTATGTACATGTGTTTATGTGTATGTGATACCAGTGCATATGTGTATATACATGTGTTTATGTGTATGTGGTGCGTGTGCATATGTGTATATACATATGTTTATGTGTATGTAGTGCCTATGCATAAGTGTATGTACATGTGTTTGTGTACATGTGTTTATGTGTATGGGATGCCTGTGCATATGTGTATGTACATGTGTTTATGTGTATGTAGGCACATGCCTGGCACTGACTGTATGTAGTGCTCAGAGAATAATGTTGAATGTCATTCCTTGCCTCCCACCATGCGTCAGACAGAGCCTCTTGCTCACCGCACCAGACTGGCCGACTCACAGCTCCCGAGTGTCCTCCAGCCACTACCTCCATCTCATCACAGGCGTAGGGATGTAGCTGTGCCTCTGCCTCTGCCTGGACTGCGCATCTACTCAGGTTCTCAGGCTGTTGTGCAGCAAGTGGGCTGCTGTTCACTGGGCCATCTCCTAGCCCTCGATGCCCTTTCCGCTGGAATGACATGCGGAGCTCCCAGTAACGGTTTCAGTTACTTTACCTGCCCCCCAGTTAACACAGTAGTAGTCTGTAGTCCAGGGGCTCATACTGTTTCTCCTGTTTCTTTGTACCTTCCTCCATACTTCAAGTGCTTTTTTTCTAAAAGCTTTAAGATTTTTCCACGTATTGAATAGCTTTGTGACCAGAAGGCAAGAGAACTACTCAGTTGGTACTGCATGGTTGCCAAAGGCCCCTCAAATAAAGACGCACTACAATCTGTCACCATTTCCAAGCTAAAGGAACCTCCCAGTACCTTTCCCTGACTTAGCTCATTAGCTAATTAGTTAGTCTGCACCTGTGGGCTCTAACACTTTGGAGAGTTCAGTGCTGCAGTTTACTGGATGATCCGTCTTGGCCTCTGCTTTGGATGACTGAGAAGTCACAATCCGCCACAGCCCCTCTGTCCCCTTACTGCAGCAAGTCACTCCTCAGTTTGAAGATTGTCTGGGCTTTTTCTTATTACTTACTACCTTATATGGTAATTACGAGGTTCAAATGAAAGAACACAAGTAAAGGTCCTTGAAAAACCTATAAATAGAATTATTCTGCTACTATCCAAAGTCAGTTTGTTTGGGTTGGCCTAAAATGAGATTTGTATGCATGGTTTGTTACTCCTTCCCAATTCCCATAGAAAACATGCAGTTCACTTCTGTGCTAGTTCATAACCATGGAAAGCATGTCCCTGCAGATCCTAATTCAGTCCCTGCCTCCTCTGCCTCCTCAGGAGTAACTGAGGAACTCTTTCTGAGTCAGCTGACCTCACTTCACATAGTGTTTACCAATTTCATATATTTTTCTGCAGTTTTCAAAATTTTATTATTTCCTTACAGCCAAATAGAAATTCCATGTATTTTCAGTATCCACTGATCTGTTGATAATCGTATAGGCTGACTACATTTCCTCGCTATTGTATAAACAGCAGTGATGAATGTAGAAGATGCCTGCTGGGTTTATTTCCGGGGTGCCATAGTGAGGCTGTGTGTTAGCTCTATTATTAGTATTCTGAGAAACCTCCACAGTGATTTCCACAGTAGCTACACAGTTTACCTTCCCACCAGCAATGAATAAAAGGGTTTCCCCCAACTCCTCACCTTGTAGAGATCTCTTACATCATTGATTAATTTGTTTCTAGTTATCTGGGTTACTTTGGTTTGGTTTGGTTTGGTTTTTGAGACAATTATAGTGGAATATTTTTCCCTGTTTTCCTTCTCTGCAAGTCCATCATTGGTGTACATTAAAGCTACTGGATTTTGTATCCTTTGCTGAGTGTGTTTATCAGACCTAAAAGTTTTCTAGTGAAGTCCATGTGGCGTTTTAAGGTAGAATCACATTGTCTGTAAAAAGCAATAGGTTAATTTCTTCTTTCCAATTTTCATCCTCCCTGCCTTTCTCCAATCTTACTAGCTAAAACTTCCAGAATCATATGGAATAGGAATCAGGAGAATGGGTACCCTTGTCTAAGATTTTAGAGAAAATAGTCTGTTTTCCTTTGTTTAGAACATTGGTTATAGTTTGTCATATGTAGCTTTTATCATAGTGTGGTATATTCTGTCTGTTCTTACTTTCTTATGGAATTTATTTTGGGGGCATGTTGAAAATAGTTAAGGAATATGCTGGGTTAGTAAATAGATTCTCCTCCAAGATCCATGACTTCACCAGCCCTGGAAAGATGGCTATGTTTCAAGTATGAGGCATGATTTCCCACTGTAGTGGGCTTAGTTAAGTCTGGTTAGATAGCTGTTAGTTATCCCCAGGATGGCTGCCACTACCGTTCCCTTGGGATTATTGTGCCATGCTGGTGGTTGCTGTAGTTTCTAGCATCGCAGTTGGGTAGGACTGTTGGTTGCTTCCCTCTTTTGGAAGCTCGCATGGCGTCTTCTAGTCTTCATGAAAGCTAGTCTTCAGGGAAGAAGCTTTTAGGCCTGCTCAGGGCCCTATGTCTGCAGGTGCATGGTGTCTTCAGCAGTAGGGTCTAACCTTCCACCTCTGGGGAGCAACCAAGGATACTAACAACATCTATATTTTTGAGTCTCTTAGACAACATTTACCAACAACAACTCAAAAAGGGGCTTCTCGTGCCTGGTGTTGGGGGTTCTGTTAGATCTTTGGTTCTCAGAGGGAACATTATCAACTCAGACAAGAAACTTTGATATCAAGTATGTATGTATATTTATATACCTACTTATATGTATTATAGTGTGATTCTTTATGTCTTGTTCAGACATCCTCACAGTCATTTCACCTTCCTCCCTCTGCACTTGTCTCCCTCCTCCTCTCTGGTGAGAGCCTGTAACAAAATCTAAAGAAAAAAAAAGAGTGAATCAAAATGGCAACTAGTTGAGGAATAAAATCATTTTATCTAATAAATTAAATCCTTTTTGCAAGTCGATAATCAAGTTCTGTCCACAAATCAAAACATGAAAAGAAGCTGCCAGAAAATAGCAGGCGAGAACAATGAGGTAAAAGGCTCCCCAACACTGTTAGGTTTAAATATGTCATATAAGGTATGAGACTCGGGGAGGTTAGGTATACACAGGCTCCCATTCTGTGCCATGCATGTGTCCTTTCTATATGTATGTGCATTAAAATGATGCCCTTGTTAGAGTTGAATAGAAGGAACTTATGGCACTTAAAAAATTCTTGAAGCAATTAGATCATCGTTTTCAACACATATCATTGTAACAGTTATGGTTCTCAATAATAATGTGATTAAGAAGTATTTATATTTTCCCTTTGTTTGTTTGGCAGAGTTATTACAAGTTGAACTGAAAACAAGAAAAACTTGCTTTTGGCGCCATCAAAAAGGGAAGCCAGATACTTTCCTTTCCACAATTGAAGCCATTTATTACTTCCTGGTGGACTACCATAGAGCCGTGCAGAAGGAGGAGTACAGAGGACAATATGACAACCTTTTGTTCTTCTACTCCTTTATGTACCGCTTGATAAAGGAGGCCAGACGCTCTGGAGAGAAGGCCAAACAGAAGCCCATCCATTAGTTCTGCAAGCCCTCTTGACCTGTGCTCTGCAGTGCTCGCTAGCGTGCAGCCAAGCCTTGTTTCCCCTGGGGTAATAACCATGCGTGATGCCCATGAGAGGACCCCGGGGAGAGTCCAGCCTTGTTCATTTTATTGTATTTTTTTAATGGGAAATTTGAATTTTGGCATTTTTAAGAGATGATCCTGATAGAGAGACAGATCAGAAGCTATTTGCTCATTTTGGGCATATCTCATTATATGAGGCATTTAATATGCTGTGCTACATTTATGTGATGTAATTATATGTGATTAAAGAGTGTCATATCTTTTCACTTATACTTGCCCTTACCTTTGGATTTAAAGGAGGTTAGAATTTGTTGGAGAAAAAAAGAAAAAAGGGGAAAAAAAGAAATGTAGTTTGCTTCAGGTTGGTGACAGAAGGCAGAGGTGAGTGTGCTGTGCTGTCTCTGGAGTCCACACTCCCTCCTGCTGCCCAGCCTCTACTCCAGCAGAGAACTGAAGCACCATGTGGTCCTGCCAGAGGGATGGGCACATGACCCATTTTGGCAAGTCACATGGCCCAACAGGACCAGGTGTGTTTTGATGTATGAGGGATTCTGTAGAAGATGGAATTTATTTTTCAAGCATGATACAGGGTTAAAATAAATCTTTCATTTTTAAAACGTGCCTAGAAGTAAAGGTAGGCTCAGATTAATTTATGTAGAGCAAAGTCTGGGTTGGGGCAGGGTCAGGACTATGCTAAAGTCAGACCGCCCTGAGCTGAATCTGTTGTCATTTACCCAGCTCTTCAAACCATCAAAACGGTTACAAGGTTGAGGGAAAAGGGAGGGAACAGTTTGATCACTCATTTGCCCCTCTCATGGCAGCCTTAAGAAAGAAGGCCCACACACTTCAGATGAAGTGCCCAGCCTGGCAGCCAGAGTGTCTCTAGTCCTCCCTGAATGCGTAGCATGCCTGTAAGAATAATAAGAAATTGGCTGTACTTGTCTTCTTTCTCTTCAGGGTGGTAGACTCCCTGTGTCACGGCCCGGGAGCCCTTCTGTTACTTTGACTCTGCATCATCAGCATTCCCATTCAGACTCTGCTTGCTGTTGACATATGAACATGCGTGGCTATGCTTGCCCGCTGCTGCAGACAAGATGGCTTTACCCATCTGCCCCAGGACTTCTGTGTAGGTCAGCTGACAAGACAGCCACCTCCCTGACTCCTAACATGCAAGCAAGGAGTGCACTATGACACTGGCATTTAACTATTTAACAGCATTACTGTGCCAGTGCACAGCCCCTCTGTGGGCACTGCATCAGATGCAGCTCAAGCATCCAGGAAGGGTTCTAGGCCCATTATTTCTTAGGCTCTGGCCTAGCTCCCTTCTGTACTTGAGGGATTCCGCACAGCAGACTTGCAAGATTCCCTGCAGCTGCTTAAAGGGCTTTGGGAAGTAATCTACAGTGTTAGTGAAACTAACTAGAATGATGGCCTAGAACTGTTCGCAGGCACTAAGCCTGCTCATCCTGACATGACCACTTGGTTAGGCAAGCGTGCTTGCCAAGAGACTGACACTGTCTCTTCATGGCCTCCATTGCCACACCAGCAGATGTTCTCCAGTAATTTGTCAGTTTGCATTTTTTCCCATCCTTGCTAGTTTCTCTTCCTTCCTCCAGCTTTACCACCCAGGAGTATTCTAATAAAGTTGCAAATTTAATCTATCCTCAGACTCTTCCAGGGAAGCCAACTACTTTAGGTGGGATTTCGTCAGAAAAGCAGACATCATTTAAAGTGTTAGCATAATCTTTAAACAAGAGGCGGAGTTACTGGGGGAGTAAGTCCGGTTGGCTGCAGCAAGGAACCCATGACTGACTGTAGACCTGTGAATCTTCAGTTCTGTAAGCCTCTTAATCACTCTTCCCACATATCTTGGCTTAGTGACAGGTCCTTCTCGACCCATTTGGAAGCCTTAACGAAGAATTAAAGTGACTTAGCTTGGCTGTTTCTTTGATGCCATGTTGGTCTTTGTCCCAGGTCTATCTTTAATAATTACATTTTATTTAGTGAAGAATTTTTTTCCGATCCCAAATCCTTCCTGTCCTTCCACTGAGTTCCATCTGTATGCCAACCCATCTCTGTGAACCTCTGTCCTTACAGTGCCTTATCTGATGGAGTGACTAGCAACTGGCTTCCTCTGGATCGCCCCAAATGTCACAAGTACAGTAGATACATTAGGGAAACTAATGTCTTCCACATTATGGAGGGATAATGTATGAGTGTTTGGTTTCCAGATGCTAATTGTTAATTGGTTCCAATGAAAAGTATTGCTAATTATTTGATGAACTTTAATTGAAGACCACAGCTAAAAACAATCACTGCCCACCTATAAGAATCATTTATCCTGCTGGGGATTTAGCTCAGTGGTAGAGCGCTTACCTAGGAAGCGCAAGGCTCTGGGTTCGGTCCCCAGCTCCGAAAAAAAAAAAGAACCAAAAAAAAAAAAAAAAAAAAAAAAAGAATCATTTATCCTCAGACAGTGGATGCAGTCCTCCACATGAAAATGGGAGGAAAAGCATGGATATAGAGGAAAAGGCAAGTATCAAACAAAGGAAAAATGCAGTTGACTATCTTCAGAAAGAATGTATTTGTTCAAAAATACAGTTTGATAGTATGTAATTTCAAAAAAGATCCTAGAAATTAAGGAACTGCTGAAGTAATTCAATAGAGTTGGAAGGTAAAATATCAGAGTAGAAAATTCCCATTTCTAAATATTTAATGTTAGCTTCTTTTGAAGTTGTAATTGAGACCATGGAGTACCTATAGGCTACTGAATGAAGTAGACAAGGAAAAGGAAAAGGAAAGATGTCAGAGCGTTGACATGATTAGCTAGACACTTTGTTGGAAAGGTTTGGGACTACCTACACAGCAGTATAAATTCACAAAAAAATTAAGCAACATCCGGTGGTAGGAAAATCAAATTACTCTGTGAATCAGTTTCTACATCCAGGTTATTTGAGTTTCCTGAGATTGTTGAGAGAACCCAAAGCCCTCAAATTATTTTTAATTAAAAATTGTATGATTATTGTGTGTATGTGTATGATTTGTAGGGGGAGGGCATGTGCCTCAGCATGAGTACTTGGAGGTCAGAGGACACACTTTGGAGTCTGTTCTACTTTTATGTGGATTCTGGGGATCATTGGTTTGAGCTCCAAGCATCTTTACCTGTTGAGGTGTCTCACCAGTCCTCCAAATTGTTTTTAACCATAACATTTTCATATCCTTTGAGACTCTAGAAAACAATTTCATTTTACATGTCAGTTACGGTAAGTACTAGTTGCTACATATTTATGGTGGAATATTGTGTCATGGAGAAATTGACTCGGACGCTATGTTTATACCCTCAGTTGACTAATTAATGTCAATCAGTAGGTATCTTCATTCAGTAATTCTGTCACGAGTTAATTCACTAACTAGCTAGTTAACAAGACGGTTTTGGCTTTCTTTGCTGTAACTGGCTTGTTTGTTTGTTTGTTTGTTTGTTTGTTTGTCTGTTTGTGAGACAGATCTCACTCTAGCCCAAGGTATCCTGGAAATCACTACTCACTATTTAGTCTTGAACTGTCAGCAGTCTCTCTGCATCAGCCTCATGAGTGCTGAGGTTATACGTGTGAGACAGCACACTCAATTCGAAAGGTCATTTCTAAATCCTGCGTAAGGTTGGCTGGTTGGCTATTGTTGTTGTTTTCCTACTTAAGAGATCTCTCAAAAGGACAAAAAGATGGGGGATTAATCTATGAGCTTCATTAGAATAATGGTGTTATAGAGAATGGCATTGTAAGGGACAATTTTTAAATTCCTAAAACACTACACAAATCCTTAAAAGGAAGAAAGGAAAGGGGGAGGAAGAGGAAGAGGAAGAGGAGAAACACAGCAGTAGCAGTTAAGGCAAAGAATTTTAGTCAAGGATTGAGAACATAGTTAATTTACCCAAAAACAAGCAGCAGGCCACAGGTGACGCAAAGTCAACAGCACCGAGGTCCTCAGCACAATCCAAAACACTACAGTGATGTCTTCAGAATGAAAGTGTACAGTGTTTTACCTGGACTTCCTGTTTAGTCATGTGCCTGATTGGGTTGGACATACACGGTCTCAAAGTTTTACTTTTACATATCCTTGAGATGAAGATGCTTAGGAAAATTTGGAGGACATTTTAGAAAGATGAAAGATAAGTCCAGAAAGGAGGAAGAGAATCGGGGCAGTGGAAGGAGGTTTTGAGATTTATTCATGCCACAAAAACTATGCGGTGCCTGCTATGTGCTAAGTTTTGTGTAGGTGATCAGTAGGGGATACCAAATTCTAAGTACTAAAACAAACCGAAGAGGACACGCTGGCTAGTAAGGTGGTACACGAGAGATAGTAATTAAATAGCAATGCCTGTGTGAGAGGTAACATTGACCAGAGACCTGAGTGAAAGGTAGGTGAACCATGCTGCTGCTGAGTAGCCACAGAAAGGGAAACACACACGGTGTCTGGGAGGTATCTGCCAATGTAGCGAATTAAGGAATAGACTTGGAACTACATGTGCCATGGAAAAGTAACAAGACCACAGAAGTCATGGTAGATCAAAGTGGTCTTGGTGGGCAAGTGACTTTCATTGGGGTTATAACAGGAATATGGATGAGGGGTTACCTACAGGATCAGGGATGATTCAAAAGCAGCTGCATCACCAGAAAGCTCATCCTAACACAGGTGACAACTGAAGGAAGCTGCAGCCTGGAGAGTTCTGCAGCTTGCCCATGGCTGGACAGGCGCACATAATATGTTTTCATCATATGTTCCCCTCCTCCTAAAAGCCAACAACAGTAAACAACATGGAACCAGGTTTGTGTTTGCCAATTACTACTGTGCACGAGGCCTGCTCTGTCCTAAAGGCAGAAGTTAGGCCACTTGTGCTGATAATGTTCTCCACCAAGTATGGAAACCTTTCAAATAGTCAAGGTAGTATAAGTGGATCCCCAAACTATAGATCATAGATGTAAGCCTGGATGCCTCCCAGCAGTTAAGGGTGGGCCCCTATTGCTGCTGCTGACATGTCAGAGAGGCCTGAGATGATTAGAGCTGGATCTGACCTGACAGCCTCTTTCCTGCAGTCTAGCTTCCATGGTTCCAGCATCCAACCAACAGAGGAAAGCAATTAAGCAGTCCTGCATGAACCGTGGCCATTACCAGCATGGAGAGCTATGCATAAAGATGCAATAAATAGCGTTTATGCTTACATGGATGTAAGGCATCACTCAACAGGAAGGAGGTTAAACCTGGTCTGGAAACCTAGCCAGCTTCTTGGGCTAGTGGGATCATGGACTTACTAAAGACTATTATCTCTACCTTGCTAGTCAAGCAGAATTCCTGATTACATTTTAAGTCTTATCCTTATACCTACAATTAAGTGTAGCTCTCACGCCCTCATCAAAGAAGCCTCTCTTTATAGCAGGTAGGGCCCATCATCTAAAAACGCAGCTGAGGTCGATGCAGAGATAACAGGTCGTGGGAAGCCCGGTCCAGCAGATATATTTATAACATAGCTCCTGCATCTGTAGTCAGGGAACACAGCAGAAGAGGCAGTAGCCTTGATGGAGGAAGTAAGTCACCACGGAGACGGGCTTCGAGGTATTATATGTTCAAGCTATGTCCAGTGAAGCTCAAGTCCAACTCCGGCTGTTTGTGGATCAAGATGTAGAACTTTCAGCTCCTTCTCTAGCTCCATGTCTGACTGCGTGCTGCCACAATTCTCACCATGACTAAACCCCTGAAACTACGCCAGCCCCAAATAAATGTCCTTTTTAAGAGTTGCTGTGGTCATGGTGTCTCTTCACAGTGATAGAAACCCTAACTAAGACAGAAGTTGGTACCAGGGACTGGTGTATTGCTGTGATAGGCCTGCCTATGCTTTTTTATTTGTTGGAATGTAGATTTGGGACTTTGGGATAGGAAAGTAATGGAATGCTTTCAGTACAGCTTAATGGGTCATACTCGTGAGAACATGGAAGACAGTGCGATGCTAAGGGTGAGTCAAACTATGGGGGCCTGGCTCAAGATGTTTTAGAGGAGAAGAGTTTTAGTATGTGGCCTAGAGACTGTTCTTGTGATATTTTAGCAAAGAATGTGACTGCTTTTTTACCCTTATTCCAAATAATAAATAAATAAATAAATAAATAAATAAATAAATAAATAAATAAAATAAAATCTATCTGCCTGAGGCCAAATAGAAGATTTTTTAAAAAAATAATTTCATTGGCAGAGGAAATTTCAAAACAGCCTGATCTCGTGGTCATTTGTGTTTACTCCTATGAAGATCTATAATGAAAAAAAAAAGCAAGCTGGGGGCAAGTAAACTTACAAAATGTACAGATTGGAGAGAAAAGGGGCACCAGGAAGTGGGATGGAGCCAATCCCTGTGTCCAAGGAGAGAAACAGGTTAAACAGAGGCCGGATGTTAAAGGGAATAAAGGGAGTGGTGATCTCAGGGCAAGACCCCATCTTTGAACTGTGCACAGTGCAAGGGCTTGATCTCAAAGGAAACTCACTTTTGCTAGACAGCAGGCAAAACTCTGAAAAACAAAAGCTGCAAGCTGCATCAGATGCCTGGATACTTGTTGTTCTGTGTGTCCAGAGAGCAGCAGACAAGAAAAGAAGACATACCACCACCACCACCACCACCACCACCACCACCACCACCACCACCACCACCACCACCACCACGTGATGATTTCTTGCTTGTCTACTTGACTGCATCTGAAACTAACTCAAACCCAGAAAACGGGGTCCACACCTCTGAGGGACTTTTGCTTAATTTGAAGTAGAAACATCTACTAATCTGGATCTTTGAGATAGGAAGTCTGTAATCCATATGTTTTGAGCTGGGAACAGACACATCTTTAGTCTGAATCTTGAAGCAGGAAGAAACGCCTTTAATCCAGATTATTTGAGCTGGTAAAACCCACCTCTAACGTGGACCACACCTTCTGCTGGAAAGCCTATATAACGACATGGAAAAAAAGAAGCTTTTGCTCTTTGCCTGTTTGCTCTAACCTCAGTAGCAAGTTCAACCCTTCACTGGCATTAGAGAGCACTTCCTCAGGATTCCAGCATACAGTGAAGACCAGCTGAGACATCCAACCTCATAGACTGAGAAACTTATTGGACTTCCATTTAGAGCCAGCCATTATTGGACCACAACCTACAAGTCATTCTAATAAATTCCCTTTCTATATATACACAGAGAGATTCACTCTATAAATTCTGTTACTTTAGAGAGCCCTGACTAATACAACAGGGATGGTTGAACCTCAACACAAGGAAGGTAGAGTCTTGTTCATAATGGGGACAGTAAGAAATGAAGGTTGCCCTTAAGCAGGGATTATAATACGTTGGCATGACAGCCCCATCCTGAGAAGGATGAGAGAGTCTGACACTCAGGCCTTTGCGGGAGGGTGGGTGTGATTTACATGGTGACCACTGAAGAAGCTAACAACTGATGGTGGAGTGAGGGACCGCCTGCCTCGCTGCGCCTGACTGCAGCAGTAACACTGGAGTCGCCCTCTACATCCTCTACTGTGTTTCTAATCCTGACTGTGGCATCCAGCATGGAAACTGGTCCCTGGAACCCCCTTTTAGGTCCCTCTCGAGAAAAAAAAAGCCTTTTAAATTCTTTAGAAACTGCTTTCCAAACATAAGGAGAAACAAATCTACATTTATGAGGCGTGGATTGTGGTAAGCAAAACTGTACTTCGTTTTCAAGAAAGGGCTCACTGCCCAGGAATAATACCAACAGCTTCCAGCCACTGGCTCCTAGAGCCCCACATATAGTTTTAAGGTTCTGAGGGGGGAGGTACCCTGCGTAGGTGGCTTCTCTCAGAATGCTCCTCCCCCAAACGAAGCATTATTAAATGAAAATCCCAGTGCCAGGGGTTTAACTCATTGGTCAGGGAGAACCAAGAGGCCCCAAAACATGATAAACAATTGTCAGTGCTCCTGGTTGCCCACCAGAATGGGGTCATAAGAACCTTATGGCTGAAGACACTACACACTTGAGCTTCAAAACATTGAGAAATAAAACCGGATCTGAACTCTGCTCACTGCTCCCCAGTTTGCCTGGTGCCAGGAGGTGCCAGGTGAGCTGCTGGGGGTGAGGAATCTTCCACCCAGCTGTGCACCGCCTGAGCTGCAGGACAACGGTGGTGTGAATTATGAGGATAACCAAGCACCTTCTGACGGACTTGGGGATCTGTTCCAGAAAAGCAATCTCATGCCTGGCCTGTGACTGGAAAGGTCAAAGGCCCTGGGGGAGATGCTACTGGCTTTAACATTTTTTGTAATGGATATGACGTAGAACTGTCTGAATATTTACATCTACACCCAGTACTGACATTAACCGTCATCAAAGAAATTTCTTTTTGCAACAGATGGAGGTTAACCCCGAGACTCACAGCTAAGGGGTGAAAACTGGTGAATGAGTAAATGGCTGGGGATTTCTTGGCCTTACGTGGGAAATATATTGAGAGTCCATTTCTCATGTCCCATTTTTATCTCCACCCAGTCACCGGGCCATGGACCATTTGCTGTCTATCCTGGGTGAGAGGTACTCTGCTTCTGCAGTTCTGTGCTGATGTGCCTGACTGAGTGGTTTAAGGCTGGCTTCTGCAGCCTCCAGTTAGCATCTCAAAGTGACACGGTGGGAGGCTAGTAACCCCCTGCTCGAATTGTGCTTCTCTGAGTTGAAAAGGGGAGGTGAACTTATCTCCGCCCTTTGTTGTCAGAGCGCGTGTTCACAGGTAAAAAACTCACTGCTTGTCTGCACATAAATTTAGTCATAAACTGAATAAGAGGTTATAACCGAGAATGCCTACATGCATATACACTAGGAGCAATTATCTGGCTTAGCTTTCACCATTTGTTACTAGCTTGCAGGGTCACGGAAAGTTTAAGACTGTAACTAAGCTGACCTTGAAGTTCTGACAAACTCGGTCAATATCTTTATCTCCTGCGTTTGCACCTGGGGTCCTGTGGTATCTATCTTCTGTGTGACCTCTGGTTCATGGTTTCTGTAACCCCCTGGAATGTGCCCTAAGTTCTAGAAGTCTGCGGTTATCTCAGAAGCAATTAAGCAGTCTTGTTTAAAAGGAACCCTCTGTGGGTGTTGCCATTTGGAAACAATGCTAACCCTTGCATTCTAGATCCTTCTGCAGCAGCATAAACAAATGTCCTTTGTCTTTACGTACTGAGTCTGGGGTCTTCCTTCAGCAGACCCTTACAATCCCCACTCAGGGGACACCAGGAGAGGGATGGGTACAAACAATGTAAGATCCAGAGTTCGATCTGGAAGAAATGCTGCAAAACTAATCTTTTTATTTGATTTATTTTCAGGGGTTTCCCACCCAGTGGTGTGCACATTTATTGTGCCATTAAACATTTGCCGTTGTAATATTTTTCTTCCTTAGTTTCTATTTATCGTGGTTTATTTATTTATATCATATGTACCTACGAGTGTAGGGATTATGCATTTGCTATGTGGAGGTCAGCGGGCAACTTTCGGGAATGAGTTCTCTTCTTCCACCATGGAGGCCTGAGGATATGATCCAGGTTTCGTAAGCCCGTATTGGCAACTTTACACTCTGAACCATTTCTCAGGTCCGTCCCGCAGTTTCTAAAGCAAATATTTCACAAACATTTTACGATAGTTTAACTCTAGAGAATTGTTTAGTTTTCAATTCATTAAATTCATTCAATTCATTAGACTGCTTTGTCTACAGAAAGGGAAGGAGGGAGAGAGGGAGGGAAGAAGGAAGGGAAGGGTGAAGGATGAAGGAAGGAAGATAGAAGAGAGAGTGAAGAAAATATGGAAGACGGGAGGAAAAAAGAAGGAGAGACAGGCAGGAAATCAACTTACAGAACCAAGTGGCCTGCTATTTCATATTCTTAGATGGAGCAGGGTTTTTTTTTTTTTTATTTGTTTTTTGTTTTTGTTTTTATGGGTTTTCAAAACACATTTCCCTGAAAACATGTTGTTTGGATTTAAAAAACAGAAGTCTTTGTTACTTTTGTTAAATTATTTTATAAAGTTAAAAAAAATGTTTTCCAGATTTAAGCCCAGGCACCTTCATTTATTTTAACAATAGCAGCTAAGAAGCTATTGCAAAAGTAAATTCATTTCCAGTTCTAGGATAAAAATCAACATACAGAGGTATGTAAGTTGGGGCATAGGGTCTTCAGAACTCCCCAAGGTTGCTCTAAGGGAAGAATGTCTGTACTGGATTAGCATGAGTACCCTGGCCTTAGTTCTAGAGCCCAGGCAAGCAGATTCCTTCCTTGAATTTACAGTTTAGCATCTGTATGAGGCAAATGCAACCCCAAGAGTTACCCTACCTAATATCATCTCAAGTAATTCTTGAAATAGTTGAGCCTTTTATCACTTAAACCTCATCAAGCATCCAGATAGGTGACAGAGTTTTTTCTTTATTTAGTAGATAATTGTGTCTTACATGAAAGCAGCCAGACGTAATATCTTTTACTATGTTCAAGAACACTGAATACTTTCCAGTTACGATTTTCCTCCTTAAAGTAGTTGATGTTAGATTCAAATGTGACATAGATATACCAACCAAAGAATAGCATAGCTCATTAAAGTAGGTTGAAAAGTTGCTTCAAGCCATCATGTATCAACAGTAATAGGGGACACCCTAAAAACCATAGCACGGTACGTATTCTCTGCTGAAGGCTTCGATTATAAGCTATTAAGCAACCGACTAGTTCAGTGAATGCTAATCACAACCTGTTATAGGCAAGTGAGTGGATAAAAAGTTACTTCTTCATCTTCATTTGAAACATTTTCAAATCTCAATCCTTGTGCTTATTAGTCTCTGAGTTTTAATTTCTACTATGTTCTTGGTACAAATAACAATTCCTGTGTTTATCCAGATTTTCTATTCCTCCATCTCCACCTCTAAGTGGCTGTATGTACTAATTGTCTGCTGGACTCCTTTCCAGTGACTGCCCACCGTAGAGGCAGCTACTATTCATTGTTAATCTTGTTTGTATTTTAAACTGTGTGTGCATGTATCTATGTATGTATCTATGTGTATGTATATATATATGTGTATATGTATATGAATATATGTGTTAATGAAGGATAAAAAGCCAAAATCCTCTTTGGATTGATGGTCTTTGGTCACCTGTCTTTTTAAACTTTTGTGTTTTTAAGTTGATGCATAAGTTCATATATGCTTAACAGTTGTTTTGAATTGCATATGCACAGTAAAATGGGTGAATCAAACTATTGGCAAGAATCATTTTATATACTTACCTTTTGTCATGAGAACTGTTTAAAACTAATCAAGAGTGTGATATATTTTCACCAGATCATACAATAAATGTAATCTGTCTCCTGTCTAACTGAAACTTTGTAAGCTCTAGTCAATGTCTCCCTGGACCAATGTCATCAGCTATGGATCAACTGTTCAGAGATTAACCCTATAGGGGACATTTATGCCCAAACCATACCATCTAGTACATTGCATTTTCAAGTGCATGCCATTCAGACTATTTTAAAAGATAAAGGCTTTGAAGTCAAAAAGTTCATTTTCCTTAACTGTAGGAAGAAAGTTTGGGGCATAAGGAAAGAAAGAAAATTAAATAAAAATTTAAAACAAAAATTTGTTTGGCACAGGGTCTCAATACATAGCCTAGGCTCACACAGAGCTTGCTATTCTCCCCTTCAGCCTCCCCAGTGCTGGATTCCAGGCACCTTCCACCAAAGCTGGTGCTGCCACAGCTGGTGAGAAGACGTCTGTGCAGTGACTGGCCAAGCAATGGTTTGAGCTGTGTCCTCTTGCTGCCCACCTCTTCTTGCTTCCTTCTACTCACAGAAAATAAGCAGGCTAGGGATTAGGACAGTGTTTCTTAGTCTTAAGAAAACATACTAAAGCCCACCCCCCCCCCTCTCTCTCTCTCTCTCTCACACACACACACACACACACACACACACCTGCTTCTCTCCTTCTGTATGTATCTGGGATTTAAAATAATTTTAGATTTTTTCCAAATATTTTATGTCTTCTCTTTTGAAATTTCCCCAAATTCCCTCAGATGGATACTAAATGTTGGAGGAGCAAGTCCTTTCTCCCCACAAGAGTCACCTGCCTGTTGGTGATCCACTGGTAATCCAGCCTTCTCATGGTTTCTTCTTTTCTAACTGGTCAGACTGTAGCTTATCTCTGTTCAGAGATGGAAAAGTTTTACCACCATAGATGATCTTTCTTTCTCCCTCTAAGTCCATACCAGAACAAACAAACAAACAAAAAACAAAAGCAGCTAACCTGGATTGAAACGTCCAGAGGCATTACCTGTGCACAGCCCACAAGTTTTGGGTCATTTTGTCACCTGTATCCAACACTGTGCTGGATACAGTGTAGGGTCTTAAGAAATGTTGGTTGATATACATCAAACAGCTCAAATAAGAAATCACCCCACAGTCTTCGTTGTGTGGACTCATATTGACAATACTGCTGTGTGGTGGCTACTATGACATATAGTTTATCAACCCCAAGGGGGAAAATGAGGCAGATAGACGAGTCACATAGTCACAGTCTTTTTCCATGGGAATAGGAAAATGTAATGAATGGAAGACTTTTAATCCGTCTTTTGTATTTGGAGAAAAGGCTTTGCAACTTTTTCACAAGGTAGTTAGCAAAATTAAGGCTCCCAAGCAATGTGATATGTTGGGAAACAATGCCAGAGGAAGAGTGGTTTGAGAGAGTCTGATCCAAGCAACTTCCTGTTGGAGCAACCGCAGTTGTGGCAGCCCATCAGACAATGGAACGCAGTTGAGGGTTTGACATGAGGGAAAGGAAAGGAAACTAGATTTCCCGCCCTGAGGTGGTCGCTGCACAGTCCCTCCCCTCACCACACTTCCTTTCTTTAACACTCTTCATTACCATCAGGAAGTACATAGGGGACAAGGACAAGACCTGCCATTTGGTTTTTGTTTATACACTTGGCAACATCTTGGTAAAGGGTCTTTAAAAATCAAAGATGACAAAACCATTTTGCATCTCCCCAATTCTCTTCAAGTTTGGGCAAGTACTAAGCTAAGCCACAAAGAAACACTTTCCTTTAAAAAAAAAACTTTTTTTGTAAGTGGTATTTTGCAATAGAGCAGAGACAAAGGAAACACAATAGTTCTAACTTTGTTAGGCTCTCCTTTCACAAAGATATTATAAAAATCCCATGTCCACTGGAAATGACACGCTAGGCTCCACTAACAAATGTTCTGCGGAGGATTTCCAGGCCTGTGTTCTGTGGCTGTCCTGGCTCCCCCACCACTTCTGCAGCCTTTATTAAATCATCAACCCACATTTTTAGTGAAAGCAAATATTTGATCTGTAACAATTTAAGAGCTATTAGCTACTGGTTAGATGTGGTAGACCCTGCTAAAGTCAAGTCAGGAAAACAAATGATCTATAACTGGGGAAGCCTGAATAGAGGTCACCTTTGGGAGAGAGGATGGGCGGAAATTAGAAATGTGACCTTCCGGCATGCTGCTCATTTTGTCCCTTGATCTGCACTTGGTATCTTATAGATAATTATCAAGCCCTCATGATTAATGTGTCTTTATGTATGTTTTAATTAACGCCTTAATCACAGTGACTATGAAAATCAAGGTATGGATATAAACTAGTTCAAAACACCAGTTAAATACTCAGTGAGCACAAAGGACATTATACAGACCAATAACAACTCTTGGCCCATGCTATCAACTCAGAGTCTGCTCGGAAGAATTGTGTGACATAGACTTTTAGTAAGTGGTCACATGTTTGCTTTGGGGATAGGAGGTCCAGAAGCCAGCTGAACGAAGCCTGCTGCCAGAGAGTACAGGCAGGGGGTTGGTCCAGCATTGTTGTCACACTCATTGTCCTTCTTTAATCATAAGCACATTGTTGCAGAACAATTCTTTGCGATGAAAGTGACACGTGATCGACCCAGCTATTAAAAAGAAGAGAGTGGGGCACATATAAATTAAACAATCTGTTCAAGACAAGGGAGGGCCAGTGGTGGTGCGATGGTGTAAACCCAGATCTCTGGCTCCCAGTTTACAGTATCTCTATTGTTTGAGGCAGCAAAGGCAGCAAACGCTGTCTAGTTCCCATTTGGGGGCCATTAAAAAAAGGACACGACGGCTATTGAGACAGCCTCGTTTAAACTCTGCTGGCCTTGATAAAAGTGTTCTTGGGTTATTTGTTTGTTTGTTTGTTTGATTGATTGATTGATTGATTGATTTAGACTTATCCTGCATAAAATAAAACCCATCTCTTTCATGTAGGACTCTTTCTGGTAAAGAATTCATGGCATTTCTCAGCCTTTCCCAAACAGCACAGAAAACTGACAGGTATGTGAGAGGGATGTTTTACGAAAGCAAATGGCAATTTCTGGTGATGCTGCCACTGTAGGGTTTGACATTTACATGAGATCCCAGCAGTGGTTTCCCAAAGTGGGCTGGAGGCAGTAGAGGCTGTGGGGAATGGGCTGTCCATGTTCAGACAGAAGAGGATAGATACAACGACTGTAAAGAACGGCTGGAAACATGGTAAAGCCAGCTAAGAGTTGTGGGTCGGCTTTGTAAATGTCGTTACCATGCACCTGAAGGTCCCCAGGAGTCCCTGCAGATGGCGCCAGGTCAGACTAGGAGCGCAGCTGCCCTGTCCCCGCCACTGCTTCAGTAGCATGTTTTGATACCAGTAAAACGTGTCACAGTGGATAGTGCCATTGGGGTCATGGGCTGTTCCGCTCTAGGCCTGAAGGGTTAAGGCGAGTCTCTGTGAAGACTGCTTTAAGGGCCTGCTCTGTGCCTGCATTTGCACCTGAAGGGAATGTTTCCTTATTTCCTCACAAGTCAGCACCCACAGTCCCTCAGTCTGAAGCTGATAACCTACAGCTGGAGCTAGGTTCCAGGACCTATGCCTAGTGAGCCTCTCAAGTTCAGCCTTTCCAGGGTGCTGCAACCTCCTTCACTGTCAGGTAGCTTCACCTCCCCACCTCTATTCCTACCCAACCACCATAGGCGTCCTCCTCCCCACCTTATTCCTACCCCACCACCATAGGCTTTTTCTCTTTCTTTGTTTGCATACCCAGGAGAAGTATACCATTTTTTTTCCTTCCAGCGTCCATCACTTCACTGAAAAAGAGTTAAAAGCTCCAAAACAGAGGAATAAAAACTGTAGCTGTCACGCCATGGTTACTCGGCCATGGAGGGAAGGGAGAGAGGCAAGAAGGGTTGGCAAATGTGTTTCCTTCCAGCTGAGCTCCAGTGTCTGTATGGGGGAGTGTGTGTTTGTAAAACCTGTCTGAGTAACGGACTCTAATTCTACTCCTCAAACTGGAAAAATAAAAGACAGACCGAGTTCAACATAGCAAGGAGATCACTCAAAGAAAGCAAAAGTAATCTTAAATAGAATTTTAAAACGTTTTTCTTATATATTAATTACTCAGGACATGTTATTTATGAGATGTTCATACACGTGCATAAAGTATTTAAGTCATATTCACCGCCTTGGCACCCTCACTGGTCCCCGTCCCCCTCCCGTGCCTTTCCACACTACCTCACTTCTACTTTCCTATCTTTTGGATGAGCCAATGAGTTTCATTAGGGTTATCTGTAGGAACATGGGTGGGAGGTTGTTTACAGGAGCTTGGGTGCCTTATTAGTCGCTACACCACTACAGAAAATGTCTCTCCACGTTGCAATCAGCTATTAAATATAGATCGTCAAGGAGGGCTGGCTCATTGTGAGCCTTGCCCACATGACAAGAGGATGATGGCCCAATCTTGTACAGATCTTGTGCAGGTAACCACAGCTCCCCCAGGATGAATAGTTTAACAGCCATACCATGTCTGGAAGTCAACATGCAGCCACCACCAAGTCTTCAGCCTCTTGTGTTCTTCCACTCTGCTCTTTCTTCCACAGTATTTCTTGAGCTTGGGAAGAGGTGATTTAGATGTCCTGTACATAGCCAAGTATCCGACAGTCATTTACTCTCAGCAGCCTGAGTAGTTATGAGTCTCCTCGAATTACTGCTGACTGCTGCAAAATAGAAGCTGACCACAGCCAACAGGAACCTTGCACTTTGGGCTTGTAAATAACATGTAAACATGGTTATTTAGAGGATAGTTTGATAGTCATGCATGTACATTTAGTAAATTACAGCAGAAGTTAAAATAGAATTTTTAGTTAAAATAGCAAAGCTATAATGAGCGTAAGTTGTCAATGGGCCAGACACCAACCACACAATTTGTACGGCAAATGTGTGTATGGCATGGGACATTTACCAAAGATCAAACTTCAGGTTCCTCACGTTGGCCTTTACACATTCTTTTCAGAAACTGATAAATCAAGCAGACAAAATAATTACCGAACATATGAAAAAAATAAGCAATGACAGATACAGCTGCATAATGGAAAGATGAAAGAAGCATTCTTCAAATACTTTAAATATCTCACTAGTTAGGCCAAAAGAGAAATCATAATAAATTCACCAAAGAAATGATGATGTTGGTGGTGGTGGCCCACCACCTCCTCTGACACACCCTCCTGTCCCTCCCTCTCACAACCTCCCTCCCCGTTATCCCCCCTTTCCCTTTCATATCGCTGTGCTCTTCCTCCCTGCAGATTCTCTCCTCTTTCCCTACCAATGGTCCCTTTCTAGTTTCTTGAATTCTACAGGCACTCTAAATTAAACAGACAAACCTAAAATTGTGATGCTGTGATCTTCACGTGTGTGAAAATGTGACATTTTTCTTTCTGGGTCTGGGCACCTCAATATAATGTTTTCCCTACCCACCCATTTACCCACCAATTTATCCATTGTTGTGTATGTAAGTTGTTTCCATACCTCAGCTATGTGACGTACAGCAACAATGGACTTTGACGGTCATGTGTCTCTGAGGTAGGTAATAGAGTCCTTTGAGTATATGGACAGGAAAGGTATGGTTGGGTGACAACGGTAGATTTATTTAGAGTTTTCTGAGGAACCATCACACTGGGACTTTCGCTCCATGTTTTTCAGCTCTTATGGAAATAGAATGGGTGAGTTATGAAAAATAAAAAGCTTAATATTTTCTTATGATCCTTTCTCTCTTTTTTTTTTCTTTTTTTTTTTTCGGAGCTGGGGACCGAACCCAGGGCCTTGTGCTTGCTAGGCAAGTGCTCTACCGCTGAGCTAAATCCCCAACCCCATGATCCTTTCTCAATATCCAAGTACTATGTATATTTACGTATTGTTTAAAAACACCAGTGTTATGTAGATTATATCCATATAGAAGGATTATAAATCCCTTTGTGATTATCAGTACAGGCTTGACTGGTACTCCTATTTAATACATCAACCTACCTGGTACAAAATTCTCCAGGTGAAAGGGGCCGTGCATAGGAAAACCTACGCAGCTCCGATTAGCCCATTACTGCTTAACTCCACCTCCCACAAACACTTAGGGAAGGGAGGAATGTGCACAAGTCCTGTAGAGTAACACAGCAGCCTGTAATTAACTGCTGTCTGCATTTCCACCGGAAAGCAGATGAACAGCATTGGCCTTCTGCATAACAGGGGCCCCGACTCTCTGCAACAGATTTTAATATCAGAGGTAGGTAGAGACTGTCTAGCAGAGTTACAGGCTGCTTGATCTCCCTTTCCCATGTCTACTCCAAACCTCTCCTTTTATTCTTCCCTTTTTCTCATCCACAAAGGGTTCCAAGAAAGAATTGATAGAAAAGGTAAATATTAAAGGCATTTCTATTGGATTTTAATGTATGAAAACTTAGACTTAATTGATTTTAGACTGATCTGGAGTACAATTCTCTGATCTTTTCATGTGACAATCTCTCAAATGTTATTCACCCTATGTCTCAAATGATTACTAATAAAGCCATGGTGTGTACTAGGATGAAAACTACGATTTCCAGCTATTTAGTCACAAGTACTTATTAAACAAGGACCCTTTCGCTAAGTCAGATTCAATTACAAGTGAAAAGTCAGGAGTGCAATTCGAGAATGAGTTACTCAAAGGAAAGAATGAATACTGGGTAGAAAACACGTGAACACGGAGAACACACCTGCCTCCTTATGAACATTTGACTGAATACACTTCTCAGAAATGACCCAGTGAAATAGCTGTTAGCAAGAAATCCGGATAAAATTAACACGGCATTAGCTTTTCAAAGGTCAGAGGGCAGGGCAGGAGCACGGGCAGGGGCAGGAGCAGGGGTAGGGGTAGGGACAGGAGCAGGGGAGGGGAAGGGGTAGGGAGGGGCAGGGGAGGAGCAGGGACAGGGGAGGGGTAGGGGCAGGGCAGGAGCAGGGGCAAGGGTAGGGGTACAGCAGGAGCAGGGGAGGAGCAGGGACAGGGTAGGGATGGGGTAGGGGAGGGGCAGGGAAGGGGGAGGGGAGGGGCAGGGAAACCTGCCTTTTTTCTCTCTTGACTACTTCTGAGAGCCCTTCCTTTCCAGAAGTCCCTGGTAAGGAAGCCAACAGAGGGAGTTCTTTGTTTTTTAGGCTTAAGGAAAGAAAGGTCACAAATATCTTTCAACAGATTAAAAAAGTTCTGACCCATGATTTCTGAAGCTGGGAAAATGCCATGGCTGTAAGAAGAAAAAGTAGAACAGATTTTCTGATTGTGTTCCAAAATTAACATTGCCAAAGCGGGTTCTGTTTCAATTAGGTAGGTGAAAACCACAGCACAACCGGCTAGAATGGTTGCTGCTGTGGTGGGTAACAGAATTCTGATTTAAGTGTGATGTTACTGCTTAGTGAGACCCCCCTCCCTTTACCTTAACTTAACCCCCACTTTCACACTCAGGTATCATCTGAAGACTTGAAAAACTCTGTCCTTCCAACATTGTTTTCATCGGACTCAAATGAAGCAGTCTTCTAGTCTAGGCTCTCTCCATGTACTTGAGACAATTCTCATTGCTGTAGATGAAAGGCCTTTCTTCCCTAAAGACAGAGGGAGCCTCAGAGGTGATCACTCCCCAGTGCACTAAAATGCAGCTTGGTGCAGTGAGGAATCTCAGGTTGCTAGCCACACTGGCGGGAGAAGGTTATGTGTGCAAAGTATATGCAGGTGAGGGCCTCCATTGTCCAGTGCATTGTAAGAAGAGGGCTGTGTGCATAGCCTACCCAAGAGGAGGTCGCTAAGCTATCTGCTATGCTTGGCTGGTCTCAGGACCAGGGTTGTTTTTGTCTCTGGTTGTTTTCTGTTGCTTAAAGGAGAACAAGCAGTAAGACCTCTTTGAGATATGAATCCTCGAAAATATTTTTTTATTATTTTTTAATCTTTTCAAAGACTCATGAACCCACTATAATTTTTAAGCTCTAATGTTCCTTAGAGGTGAATTCTGATAATAAATAATTATCAGGATTGTTATTAATAAGACAGAGTTCCCCATAGCATCAGAGTTAGGAGGTTAGAACAGATACAGTTATGGTTGGATTCTTTCTCATCTCCACATGTCTAGGATGCAAAGGACATAGTTCCCACTACAACTCCCTGTAACTGTCCAGGTCTTATACTTTTGGTAAGATACAAAGGACACAGAAATGGTCCTTGCTAATGATGTGGACAAATCTAGTGGAGGAGAAATTACAGATGGCAAGAATGCAAAGAAACAGTGACACACTGTTAACGATTCCTATTGCACACATAAATGCAATTATTTTAGGAATATCACAGTTCTAGAATAAAATGTAAATGAATTTGTATGTAATTTTAGGATTTAATATGTGTGTGTGTCTTTTTGAAGTTTGTGATACAATGTCAATTAAAAAATTTTACCAGGGGTTGGGGATTTAGCTCAGTGGTAGAGCGCTTGCCTAGGGAGCACAAGGCCCTGGGTTCGGTCCCCAGCTCCGAAAAAAAAAAAAAAAAGAACCAAAAAAAAAAAAAAGTCTACCACATAACCCCCCTGTCCATGCCAAGTGGTATAATTTTAAAAAGAGTTTTATTTTTGTTATTTTAAATTATGTGAGGGGGGTTGGCAGTATATGCACGTGCACATGAATGTCTTCGGAGAACAGAGACTCAGTCCTCCCTCCCCAACTCCTGGAACTAAAGTCACAGGCAGTGTGAGTATCCAACACGATGCTGAGAGCTGAACTCAGGTCCTTTCCAGAAAGGACCATTTATTTTTATTTTTATTTGTGGATATGCTTATGTGTCTCTGGAGTATGTATACATGAGTATAGGTGCCCATAGAAGCCAGAAGAGGGCAGCAGATCCCCTGAAGCTGAAGTTGTGGGCAGTTCTGAGCCTCCCAGATATGGGTGCTGGAAACTGAACTCAGGTCCTCTGGAAGAGGAGCAGTCCCTCTTAACTGTTGAGCTCCTTTATCAAATATTTAAAATGATATTGTTCTTGATTATTCCCTCCATACAAACACGTTCATTTCTAAATCGTGTCAAACAAGGGATTCTAACAAATTGTCTAAACAAAAAAAGACTATTGGGTTTTTGTTTTTAAAAATTAATTTCATTTATTTTTATTATTATTAAAATATAACTACATAATTACCTTCATTCTCTTTCCTCCCTCCATCTCCTCCCATGCCCCCATCCCTCTCAAATCCCAAGTCTCCTTTCTTATGGTTGTTGCTATACACGTGTATAATGACCACGTGCCCAGTCTGTGTAGTGTTGCTTGTATGTATATGATTTCAGACCTGACCACTTGATACCAGATAACCTATTCTCCACATCTCTCAATTGCCTATAGCTCTTCATCTCGGAGCGGGGCACCTTGAGATTCTTCCTTTCACGTTAGCATCCTTCCTGGTTATCTTGTACAGACCTTCCTTGGCAGCCATATTGCAGTTCTTCATGGGCATAGCTTCTCCCACATTTCTAGGAGACACAATCTCACAACGAACTTCCTGGTCCTCATACTCTTAACTCCCACCTCTTTTTAAGCAATGTTCCCTGAACTTTAGGCACAGGAGCTGTGTTATAGAAGTAGACATCCTTAACGTGCTTACCATGCAGAAGGCAGACAGACCTTGGAGAATGACAGTTGATTCTTGTAAGCTCCATCAAGTAGTGACTCAGGTTGCAGCTATTGGACCACATACACCTCCCATACTTGTGTAGATTAACATGTCCCCTGATACCTGGCATGCTGCTATTGATCTTACAAAAGGTTTTTCCATTCATAAAGACCATCAGAACAATGTGCTTTCAGTTGATAAGAACAACAGTTCATATTCAGGAGTCTACAGTTTTAACACACACATACAAAAAAAAAAAAGCTTTAGATGAACAGTCTTAACCAATGATAGTTCAGTTGATTGTTGTCTCAACTTTGATTTTACAAGTAATCTAAGTCTCTATTGCTTAAAGCAAGCACGCAAGCAAAGTGGCTTTCGGGACATGATGGCTCCTTCTCCAGGATATCCCCATATACAATTACCCAAAATATGCTCCTTGTCATAGATTCTACGTCACCACAGCCCAGAAACAATGCAACCAAATGACCATGGACCGAACCCTCTAATATGCTGTGCAAAACCTTCCTCCTTGTTTGGTTTTCTCAGTGTTTTGTCACTACCATGGGAATCTACCATAATAGTCCCACCAACTGTCCCCAAATCTGACTTTTTCAACTTTTGAGTGAGATCATTATCTCCCAATTTTTCTTGCCAGCCTCACTGAAGACGCTATTTATAAGGAACACATCTAAAAGCAAGATGGTAACAGTGGGCTGTGCAATAAAGTTAGAGCCTACACAAAGTAAGCAGCAGGCTGGATTTTAAACCCTGTGACCTTGGAAGCTTCCATCCACACTTACACTCTGTGCACTGATGGTGCAAAGCATCTTACTCTGGAGCAAGTGGATATGACAGAGACTAACATGGGTTAGAGAGCTTTGCTGAGGTGTCTCATTTCTCTCTCAGCATATTGACTGAAGAGATACGTGAAATGGTTAACAAATCTTGGTTGGCTATGGATATGATTTGCTGAAAATTGACTTCTATGTAATTGGGAAAAGCACATTTCCACACATTGCTCTTTTCAGACTTTTTTTTTAATATATCAGAAAACCCAAACCAACTAAGAACTAATGAATTTCAAATGCTTGAGTGGAATAATCTATGAGATGATCAAAATGAGAGACGAGTCAAGGTCTTAAAAACAAATAACCCAGTGACTCAGAGTCTTTGTAACTAAACACGAATCTAGACAGGTAGCAAAGGAAGGAAGGGTTTGTCATGCAATGCTTTCTGTGGGAGCGCATGATACCTCTTGATTTTATTTGATAAGAAGCGGAGGTTTAATGATGCAGAGAGTGCCTAGCATAAGTTATACTGATCCTTAAAGTGGGCATTGATTTATTTTACTTGGAAGTAGAGTGTCAGCATGTTGTCCAGGCTGGCCTCATGCACACTTCTATCTGTGTTAGCCTGTAAGCACATAGAGTGTGCCTGTGAGCCACCATGCTCAGCTCCAAGCACTTCTGAAGCATTTGCTTCAGGTGGTCCACATCAACATTTCTTTGGGAAAAAAATAGCTATAGGTGTCATTTAGCTGAAGTAAAACAAAAAAATCCCCAATCTTGAATACTCTCCTATACTAAAAATAAAGTTTTGAATCATAATTGCAGGAGCAAGTAAGCAAACAGACCCAAACTCCACTGGAGGCAGGCTGGGAAACCACAATGTAAATGATTTTTTTTCTTACAATAACCAGATATTTTTGGTTGAGCACATTGCTTGGCCAAAGCTTTATGGAAATTTACACAGGAAAATCACAGTTCTCTGAACTGTAAAATATTTGTTTTATGAAAAATCCAAAGAACCCTGAGACAAAATAAAAGAGGTTGGTAACAAAGAAACATTGGACCCTTAGATTGATTCCCAGGGGCTTTTGTTTTTACATGTTTTACTGCTATATTTTTAAAATCTAAAGGAAACATCGGTTACACAGCTGAATGTTATTGAAGCAGAAAGACCACACAGACATCTAAACGAGCCCTATGTGGGATCGTCTCCGTCAGCTTATCACTCTGAGGTTTTGACCCATTTGTTTTTATTCTTACAAGAAAATTATAAGACCAAACATTTTCCAAGGAAAGAAAATATATATTATTTTTTCTGTATCAATCTTACAAGCACTCCTGCAGCTACCCTGGCATTTTGCTAGGCAATGTGCAATAGTAATACAGGCTTTCTCACGGAATTAAAGACAGAAGTTGCAGTGGTTTGAGGGAGAAGGGCCCCTGTAGGCTCATGTGTTTGACTAATTGGTCTCAAGTTGGTGCCACTATTTGGGAGGGATTAGGAGGTGTGGTCTTATTAGCCGAGATATGTCACTTGGGACAGGCTTTGAAGTTTTAGAAGACTCACAGCATTTCCTCCCTCCCTCTCTCTTTCTACCTCTCTCCCTTTCTTTCTCTCTCCTCTGTCTCACACACTGGTACATCGACGTGTAAACTCTTTTCATTTTCCTGCTTCTACCCCTTTCTTCTGCCATCATGGATGCTCTAACACCCTAAAACCATAAGCACAAATCTAAATTCTCTCACTTATAAGTTGTCTTGTCATGGTGTCTAATCACAGCAATAGAAAATAACTAAGGCCGAAGTTCTGGGGGATCTGAAAATCACTGGCTTTCTTTCTCTGTGCTCTATAAGCTGCTATCTTTTATCATTCAAAAATGTAGTTTGATGGCTTTTGTGTGTTGAGTCCAAGAACACTTTGCAGCTGAGTAAACAAAATTTAATCTCTCATGGATAGGCTTAACCAATAAGATCAAAATATTTAGCCAGTGTTAAATTTATCTCCACATACTATTTTCTTGTCCCAAAGGATCAGTGGAAGATGTGAATATCCGGCTTCATCCGGAGATAGAAATCAATGCTCTCTCCTTACAGTAGTTCTGTGTGGTAGTGTTAGGGAACATGGAGAAAGTGGTGTTGTTTTAACAAGTACAGATCAAAGGGAAGTTGTCATCTAAAGTTTCTATAAAATGTACTTCTCAAGACCCCTGAGTTATAAAATTTTGAATATTAATTTTAATTTGTTAAAAATCTTGGAGTTAGAAGAGAAAAGGTAGGGTTATTTTCTTAAAATTATTGTTGATAGTTTCTTACTAGGTTGACTATTCTTTTGACCCAGTTGGTGATAGAAAAAAAATGTAAAGTGAAGTAAAGTTATATAAAAATGTAGTTTATCTCTGTCTGAGTTACCATTAACTAGAGAGAAGTTATCATTAAGATATTTCCTTCATGTTGGGGAGAGGGCAGTAATGGGGGGAGGATGGGGAGAGGAACACCCATAGAGTAGGGGGAGAGGGGTTAGGGGGATGTTGGCCCGGAAACTGGGAAAGGGAATAACAATCGAAATGTAAATAAGAAATATCCAAGTTAATAAAGATGAAAAAAAACACAAAAAAGATAAAGTCTATTGAAGTGTTCATATAAAAAAAAGATGTTTCCTTCATGTATGTTCAGTAATCAAACATCTGTATGAACTGAAATATGGAGCAAATGGGACAGAAGCCAGTTTTAGAAGAATATAATTATTGACTTCGGTTATAGCTAAATTTGATTTATATATCTTTGTGGAAATATCCAGCAGAGAGAAGGAAATTTCAAACTGGGTTTTGGGATGCTTGGTGGACTAGAAACACTATCGGCTCATCCAAGAGAAGTGAAGAGAGCATGTGTCTGCCATAGATGTGTCTATGCAGTTGTAACTATTGAGGGAACCTACCTACCACAATGATGTTTTAGATGCTTTCAAATAGTAGCCATTGAATGAACTCAACTGGAGGCCTCATCCCTAAAATATAAAGTAAGGCAGGAACATAGTTTGGTAAAGAAACATAGATTCAGAACTGTCTAAGCGACTCCCCAAATGATAGAGACTATCATTGCCTTTGGTTACCTCTCAAAGTTGAAAGTAAGCCCCAGTGCACCATGGGAGTCTTGGATCCACAGATGCATCTACACCACAGCTCTGCACCTATAGCTCAGACAAAATGGTGGAAGGGGTGGATGCAGAAGGACTGTAAGAGCCAGACTATCAGGAAGCCATCTGCGAAACCGTTTTCTCTTAAAATGGCTGAAAACCAAGATCTGAACAATAGCACTAGAAATACTAACTGCGGGGAGAAATCTCACAGCATCTCACCCGTACCCAAAGAACTACAGGCAACTAAGGTCTGACTAGAAAGGGAGAATTATTAGCCTGTCCCAAGAATGAGCCCCCTAATTGGCTACCCAATACAAAGTGTTTGGCCATGAGATTATACACACATAAACAACAAAAACAGACTGAACAGGTTGCGTGCGCGCGTGCGTGTGTGTGTGTGTGTATCATAAATTCCGTTATGATCACATCATAGTAAAAGAAAAAGAAGCTATCAATTTGAAGGGAATGTCTATCAAAAAGGTTAGAAAGAAAGGACTTGAGATGGGTCAGAGGGAAGAAAGGGAAGGGGGAAATAATATGATTGCATTTTAATTAAAATGTAGTTTTTTGGTTTTTGTTTTTTTTTTTCCGGAGCTGGGGACCGAACTCAGGGCCTTGCGCTTGCTAGGAAAGTGCTCTACCACTGAGCTAAATCCCCAACCCCTAAAATGTAGTTTTTAAAAGAAGAATTCAGCACACTTTATGGAAAAAAAATCACAGAAACAGAAAACTGTTATGTTTCCTTCTCAGAGAGCTGGGGGTCATATGATAAATTCAGAGACATTTCCTAAGACCGCGCCTCTAACGGAGCAACACCACTCACATACGGAACATCTTGTTATTTCCTGCGAAGTCCCCAGTTACATGACAGTGTACAATGGCAAGACTTACCTACTTGTGGAAAACTGGAATTGAGAAGAATTTCTCTCCTATTCTAGGCCAAGAATATTAAGGAATGGAATTCAATCACCAGCAAAGATTTGAAAACTGTTCCAAAAATTTGTTTTATCTTGTAGTCAGTTTTAAACCTTGGCCAGTGGAGTAAAAACCAACAAGGAGCAGCACACAGACCGCGCTGGCACGGTGGTGCATCGCAGACCTGATTCCCTCTTCAAAATATTCTTGGTAATTCCAAGTGACAGCAATGAAAGCTGAACGTGAGGATTTGGGCAGAATGTTGGCTGAGTTTAATTCTCATAAACAGATACTATTTTCATTGCCTTGTCTTAACTGAGTTAATGTCTTCTAGAGTTCAATCATTTGATGGTCTTGTCACAGTAACTCTAAATCATGACCTCTGGGTTATAGCTATTGTTTAGAGCATGCTCAATCAAATGCAATAATCGTGTGTGTGTGTGTGTGTGTGTGTGTGTGTGTGTGTGTGTGTGTGTGTGTGCGCGCGCGCGCGCGTACCTTCCACCGAACCTCAAAACTTTAATGCCAACCCCCCAAAACAGTAAAGATATTACATTTAAATCTTAGAGTTCCTATGTTATCCTAGTAGATCACAAAATATCATTTATATTTTAGTATTAGTAAAAATTTTTATGAAAGTCAAATTTCACCTAATCAAAACTTTCCCACTTCCTATTGCTATCACACCACACCACACACACACACACACACACACACACACACACACACACACACACACTTTTATGTAGCCCAGACTTTCCACAAACTCCTTGTGAAACCAAGGCCAATCTTGAACTCCCAATCTTCTTTCTTCCACCTAAGAAGGTCTTACATTTCTACATTAAGATCTGAAGAGGAGAGACGTGGATTCTTAGACGTCCCACTGAATATACTGTTTAATTCCAGTGATTTTTCTCATGTCAGGGTCTGACTTGGGGGAGTTGAGTAGCAGGAAACAAGGCAATAGACGAATGCATCCCACTAGCTTCCTCAGGGCAACACTGCTTTAACCTTGCAGACACCCAGTTCCCAGGGAGCTTTAGACCATCACTGGCATCGACATAGCCCTGCCTTTCATAGCTACTTTATAAAATGTGCGAAGTGTGGCTTGCTAAGACTTACTCCTACAACGAAACTGGCACTTGTTGAGTAGTTTACATAATTCTACATGCAGACTTGGGTAGATCTTCCTGTAAAGTGTAGAAATCAGAACAGTTAGTTATAAAGAATGAATTTGAGACTAACGTTACTTTTATAAAGAAGCTTCACTAGGGATAGAACAATGGGAATATAAACAAAAAAACCTGAGGAGTATTTTTTGAATTTTTTATTTTCTGAAATTAAAATTTAAATATATCATTTCCCCTCTTCTCTTTTCTCTCTCCAGCCCCTCCAATGTACTCCCTTGTGCGCGCTCTCTCTCTCTCTCTCTCTCTCTCTCTCTCTCTCTCTCTCTCTCCCTCATTTTATGGCCTTTTTATCTTTCTTGTATTAATAAATAATATAAATATAAATAAATATCAATATAAAATACTGTTTGGCCCATATAATGTTACTTGTAAGCATTTGATTCTGTGCTAAGTATTCTTTAAACTAAGTAGTATCCCCCTGCTGAAAGCAATCTTTCCGGGGACTCAGCAAAGTTTGGCCTCTTCCCCCAGGGGAGAGAGTTTGTATTTGCACAGGTTGCTCTTAGCCTTGGTCAGAGAAGCTTCTTTGTGCTGTGGACAGCAGTCAGTGGAAAGACTCATAATTGGTCAAAGGTGCAGACAAGAGACTAAATGCTCATCCCTAAATGGGACATCTGTACTAAGCCTGCCGTCATCACAACTCTTCGTGTGTCAGAAGACTCAGAAAGAACCCACGAGCTGAAGGAGGTGGAGGTGCCGTGAAATGCTGTGCTTTCGATACAACATGACTATCACACTCGTGAACTCTCAGCAGCTGTGGTTCCCGCCACAAGGTTTCCCATGCTCCAGTAGAAGGTCAAACACCCATGCGCAGATGGCTGCTACTGACTGGACTTCATGGGTTATCACACAAAAAAGCCATAAAGTTGGAAGGAGTGTGATGGGGAAACATGGGGGAATAGGAGGGAGGACATGGGGTTAGATATGATTGTAGTTCATTGTATACATTAATGAGATTCTCAAAACATAAACACAAATTTTAAAATGAATTCATCAATAGCCCATTAGACCTGACTTTTCAGGACATCACTAAGAGAAATGTTACACTAGGACACAAGTATTGATTGTTGATGAATCTCTAAAAGCACAAAATTGAGTGCTATAAGATAAATGCTAAATGTTGCATTCAAATGCCCTTCTCTCACTACTGAGGCAACAGTCTGTGTATGTTCAGTCATCAGCTGTGGCCAAACCAGTTTCCTGACTCCTTTGGAACATTCTCCTGGCCGTTCTTTAAAAGACCCTCAACTAGGCTTTACAAAAAAGAGTGCTCTGTATGAAAGATGCTCCAAAGGGGTTAGAGACCCTGGCTTTCTTTCTCAGGAGGAAAAAATGAGTTTCTACTTTGGTTTCTAATGAGGCTTTTCAGTCCCTCACTGACTCCAAATTTTCAGATTTCCTGTTGTCCTCAGTAGTTACAAAACTCTTCAACCCAAGTATTCTTTTTCTGAATATTAGTACTTAGCATGGTGTATTTATTAGCGTAGTCATCCGGTCCAGCTGGTGTATTTTCCTTTCTTCAGAACCTTTTCTAACTCACTACTTGTCTATTCTCTGCGGTGAATAAACTGTTTTTAATCAGGTAGCCCTCCACCCCTCCATCAGCAACATCTATGTCTGTACTTCTTTCTATATCTGCTAATAGTTTCATTTAGTATTTCAAAGTTTAAGTATCTATTCCCAAATGGAACATTTCTTGCTTTTGTGCCTATCACATGTTGACAATCAGATATAGACTCTCCCATCTTGAAAAGAAACTTTTTAGGGCTGTCGAGACAGCTCCATGGTAAAGGTGCTTGCCGCCAAGCCTAACAACCTGAGTTTAACCCTCAGGAGCCACACAGCAGAAGGAGAGAACCAACTAAGTACATAAGGGGTCCTCTGACCTCCACATATGTACCGAAGCACACATATATGTTAGTGGGTACACACACACACACACACACACACACACACACACACACACACACATGTTCACAGAGTCCTCCTCCCTTCTCTTCCAGATCTACTCCCTTTCTGTCTCTCATTAGAAAGTTGAGTTTTGTTGTTATCTCTTTGAAATATTTCAATTTTCAACATTGATTTACTTATTCAGTAACCATCTTTTTGGTCTCTCAGAATCATTGCCCATTTCTTTGGGAACTGACAAACATGACTGTTACTTTGTTTCCACTTTCCGCACCATTATTTCTGTGGTGATTTGATCACATCCCTTAAACTCATCCTCTGACTCAGGGCGGAGGAAAAACTGTTGCAAAGAGAAATAGCTTTTAATCAATTCAAGAGGCATCTAGAATGAATCCTACTGGCTTGAGCAGTCATTGTTCTTGGCAGAGCCCTCTAAGCAATGAACAAGGAACCCCACCCTCCTGAGAAGGGGGAAAGGTATAAGGATGGTCATTGTTTTCACATCACATTACTAAATGCCATTCTGGTCTATTTGCATGCCATGGGAACTGAGATGTAATGTACTAGGCGAACACAGTTCGGGAGTGAGACGTTGCTGGAGGTAAATACTACAGATGCTTGCTTTAATAAGCTCTGTATAGTGCATGAAACCAAAGCTCACTGTGGAATGTACTGAAAGGCAAACCGCATTATCAGTCCACCAGTAACAACCGATTGGAAGCGAGTCAACAACCGAGCTTTAGATCCATATGGCATTTATTTGGAGAGAAAGCAGTAAATTCTTTGTAAGCGTGAAAACATTCGTGCCTTTTCCAGTTCCCCTCACTCACAGCTCCAAGCGCCCCCTGGTTGTGTTTTCATTCTGTCACTGAATGGCTCCAGAAAGCAACGCCTTTTATAATGAAACATCACATTCCTGGAAATGTTAAAAATTAGTATTTGTGGTTCAGTGAGGTGTGAGATCCATTTCCCCAAGTACTGCATGGTGTTATTAGTCAAGGTAGAGAACCTTGACTAATAGAACTGAACTGACTAAAAGAACCTTGACTAAAAGATCAGAACTGATAGGAAGAATATATAAGAATATAATATGTTAAACTGCCATGCAGGTGTTGTGTGTGTGTGTGTGGTATGATACAGGTAGACCAAAAATGGCTATCTTACAACAGAAGGGTAGAGGATCCAATTCTGTACAAGAGGCTGGATGTCTCTGCTGTTTGGTGCTGAAGTCTGGGAGGATTTCTGGAGCGACGATGCTTTTCAGTCTATCTTGGAATCTTGAAGAAGTCAGACTTAGTACCAGCTGCTGCCACAGTACAAGCATATATGTCAGTCAGAGGGCCAGCAGGCAAAAAAGCAGTTTCCTTCTTCCGTGTTTTCTCATCTGGGCTACCATGAGAAGGTGCAGGTTGAGGAGGGGTCGTCCAGCTTCAAATAATCTGAGGAAGAAAATCCCTTACGAGTGTCCATATTTATTCCAAGTCAAGTTGATAGTCTAGATCAGCCATCATCTAGGCTGAACTTTGGAGCCTGTATGTTTAATTCAGAATTTAGTATATTTGTAATTTCAAAATCCATACCTGGGCCCTTTCATAGTCATATGCAAACATGAATGGAACAGTGGAAAATGTGTTTCCCCAACACATATACTCTTAGTGAGTAAAAAATAAACATTGGAGCTTCACTCAGTTCTTAGACCATAAAGAAGGGTCCCCCGTATTGAGTGCCACATTTCACTCTTTTGAGCTTACGTGTTGACAGCGTGCTCATTACATAATGGTCTCCACTCTCAGGACTGAGTGCCTAGCTAGTGATCACAAAGCAGAAGATAGTACCTTCTGGCTTATGGAGAAAATCCATGTGGAAGATATGTTTAATTCAAGCTGACATATAGTGCTGCTGGCCTTGAGTTTGATAATCATAAATCAATAATATCTTTTGAATAAGGAGCCTTAAATAAAGCATCTGGAAGACAGAGTTTTATATATATATATATATATATATATATATATATATATATGCTGGTTGACAAAAATGTTTTGATGACAGGACTTGACCCCACATTCACAGAAGCCATGGGCCATCTTTCACTATTTCAATGTTTCCACTGACTTAGTGGGTTTATTAGTAATTATCATAAGTCATGAGATGAAGGTTTCATATATTTGTACATGTACAGAAATAAAACTCATGTTTTTTTTTTATTCCTACCTGATTAGTATTGGCGTTTTGCTTGCATGCCTGTTTGTGAAGGTGCCAGATTTGGAATTGGAATTGGAGACACAGATAGTTGTGAGCTGCCATGTGGGTGCTGGCATCCTCTGTAAGAGCAGCCAGTGCTCTTAACCTCTGAGCCATCTCTTCAGTCCCTAACTCTGATTATTTTAATATATTATTGCATGGTATATCTCACTATTCTTATATATAATGTTCTTTGTACTATACGCACTGTGTTCCAGGAAAGGACACATATTACTAAGGACATTTAAAAAATATAAAACAAGTATAGACTGGGTTTTAAGGTATTCTGGTGCATGCGTCTTGGGAGAGGCTGAAAAATAGGGGTTTTGTAAACCTCTCCTGGAAGTGTCTGATGAAGAGCTTTGAGAACCATGAAAGCATCTCATCTTAGTTCTAAACTTTAAGACCATCCATGAAAGTCAAGAGTGCAGGTCCCCTCCAATTCATCACGTAGGGGATGTGTTTGTGGAAAGGAGGTCATGGCACTTCCCCTTTGTAACCTTGAAATTGTCATTCAAACTAGGGCCTCTAGGAACCACACATAAGCCAGAACAGCTAACAGATTGATTTTTCTTTTTTTTCTTTTTTTCGGAGCTGGGGACTGAACCCAGGGCCTTGTGCTTGCTAGGCAAGCGCTCTACCGCTGAGCTAAATCCCCAACCCAACAGATTGATTTTTATGTCTCTCTATGCCACTGGATGATTTCATTCTTCTCAACTGATACTATATCAAATATTAATTAAAACTGATGCTATCTTCCTATAAGATGAAAATGCATACAATCCAAAATCTTCCAATTTATGCTGCACACAGGAGGCCATGCAGCTTAGAGCCTGCATGATTTCATAGTCTTTTTCTCTATTTCAGATGCTCTTTACTGAAGACAGTCACTTTTCTTTAGGACTCAATTTAGCTGTCACCACCTAAGAGAAAACGCCCCTCACCATCTAATCCAAAGCAGTAATCCTTGTTGCAGTAATCTTGATCTTACCACAAGCTGACTTTCCTCTTCAGACTTTTAGAAACCTGATTCATTGTTGTAGACGCTTCTACTTCAGCATCAAGGTTCCATCAGGGCAAAGACTCACAATTCTTTGCTTACTAGTTTTTGTTTAATTCATTTTAGCTTCGTGCATTGCAGTATCAGGCCCAGCTCCATTCCTCCACCCTTGGCACCTCTGTACCTGACTGTCTCGGCCCATCATTGATACCTAGCATCTACTCACATAACCATTCGACTGTCCTGATATTGTCCTTCCCCAACTTACAGCAGACTCTGTAGAGTGGGGTCGAGCCTGTTCAAGCACTGTGTGTCCCAGTGCCCCAATCCAGATCAGACTTTACACTTACTTGGTGTCCAGACATTTGTGCTTGAGTGACCACAGCTGCTTGTTGCTGCCCAAAGGCAGAGCCAGCTCCACTCTCCTCACTTGTCACAGTTTTTGCCTCCTGGAGTTCCATAAGTAGGCAGAACTGTGAGACAAGAAAAGTGCCCTTTCCTTAGCCCTATCTATCTATCTATCTATCTATCTATCTATCTATCTATCTATCTATCTATGTATCTATCTATCTAAGGTTGTAGTTTTATTTACTCTTTGAGAACTTTACACTTGTAAAGAGGTCTTCTGACCATATCCACCCCTCTTCCCTTCACAACTCCTCCCAGATCACCCCAACCATGTTCCCCTTCCTAACTTCAGATCCTCCTCTTCTTTCTTTCTATAATTCACTAAATCCAATTAATGCTTGCTATATGCACATGGGTATAGAGCCATCTTTTGGTGCATGAGGAACCAACCAGAGGCTACTCTTTGAAGAAGTCTGACTCTCCCTCTCTTGTAAGTGCCGGAATGCTAATGTAGATGAACTTGTGCAGACAACTGAAGCTGGGGTTGGGATCATGAGTACAAATACTCTGTCATTCCTCAAAGACACTGCTCCATGGCAACCCTCTCTAACCTCTGGTTCTTAAAATCCTCCCACCTGTTCTGCAATTATGCTCCATGAGCCTTGGAAAGGGACATGCTCTTAGGAAGCAACACCCCCCAGGATATATGGTCTGGTTTGTCAAAGCAGTACTGCTGAAAGCTAGTCTACTTTCCAGTGTTGGAGTGAAAAGATGTGATTGTTCCTTAACCAGCTCCACCCAGTCTGCTCTCTGGCTTTTGGTGATCATCCTTAAACTTCAACTCGACCCCCTTTTTCTGAAGGAGGGGTTGACGACAGTGATGCAACAGAAGATGAGCATCCATTAGCATTGCTGTATCAAAGCACTTGCAGCTTAAAACAATACAGATTTATTATGGTAGTTTCTAAAACTCATGTGTCTGGACAAAGGTTAGGTAGATCATCCAACATAGAAGGCCTCTGGTCAGAAGTCTGAGGTGTCAGAAGGGCTGTAGGCTTACAGTTTTCCAAACCTACTTTAATAAGTGTACTTAAATGCTTCAGCCTTCATTCTCACCTACCACCCACCAGAGGCAGTGGAAAGGGAAGGTTAATAGGGCAAGGGGGACGTGAACCTATTCAGAAATACTTCTTTGGGGAGACTCCCATCTGCTGTGTCCTGATACCAGCAGCTCTGTTCCTAGGACTCAGCAGCAGGAGCTCCATTCACTTGCAAACACCATTCACAAATCAGCAGAGAGACTGCCAAACGGCTGAGTCTTGGAAGCAGCAAGAAGCCACCAGAGCACCACCAGAAGTTCTTCACTAGGAATCCATGAATTCTTGACAAACAATGGTCAGCATAGAAGGCAAGGCAAACCAATACCACACAGCATCATCCACTGTCTGTTGGGCTATACTTATAATCTTTCCAAACATCATGGGTTCTCTCAACTGTCCACTCTATGAAAACATCACATGCCCCCTTTCCAGGCAACTTCCAGAAAAACACCATGTGTCTGTTCTCAGCAAAACATCCTCCCATGAGTCTGCTTCAACAAAAACATCCTCTCATAAGATAGTTTCCATAAAAACATCACATGACACAACTGAGTCTCCAAAGAAATCAGAAATTTCTACTTCAAAGAGTATACGCCCTCTTTGAAGGGACGGCCTGAACAGCCCTTCCAGGATTCTCTTTTCTTAACTGGGAATCAAACTGATCAGAAATTTTGACTTTGTGTTATTCTGGTTTTTTATCATTATAATGAAATGCCTGAGGCAGGCATTACCAAAGAGAAAAACTCGATTTACTTTACAGTTTAGGAGGTTGAAAGAATAACTAGCAGGAGAATAAAGCATGCACCACTGGGAAAACATCATTGTAGCCATAGCAAATGTTATCTACAAAGGAGGGATATGATGTCATTCTTGCCATGTTCTATTGTTTAGACAAGTCATTGATCTGCCTATAATTAGGGGAAGGTGATTTCATAAAGGCATATACACCAGGAAGCAGGGACCCCTCAGGTCATTTTTCAGTGATGCTCTCATAAAAGATTACTACAAAATGAACAAGTTAATTCAGGGTGATGCAACTGATACTCAGAGAATACTTTACTCAGAGCTACTGCATCATTTCTAATCAGGAAAGTCTTATCTTGGGCCTTACCCCTTAATCTCAACTGTCTAACTATCTATTTGAACATCAAGTGACTTAAAGTCAAGGAAGTTATATAGGCAACCGGGAAGCTACTTCAGTTTTTTAAAAATACATTTAAAAATTTTAATTATGTTTACTTGTATGTTAGCACAGGTGTGCATATAAGACGGCACACATGTGTAGATCAGAAGAGAGCTTGTAAAAGTCTTTTCTCTCCTTCACCACGTAGGCCTTAGGGATCGAAGATCAAGCGCAAGTCATCAGGTTTGGCAGTAAGTACCTTTACCTACTAAGCCATCTCACTGGCCACAGACTTTCCCCCAGTGTTTATCCTGGTGGCTGGGGATAACTTTAGATAGTGCCTTATTTCTCCCAACCCAGTAATTCCACCTGAGTTTTTATGAAGATCCGTTTTTAGAAAACCACAACACCTTCTATGCAATAGCTGAATACTCATACCACTGAAGTGGTAGCTAGAAGCAGTGGGCCCATTCAATCTGATCTTCCTTCTGCCGAATTTGTCCTAGAGTGCTAGAGGCATTGGTGAGATTGAAGGAAGGCAGGAAATGGCTGGAAGGGTAAATGAGGTCCTTGGAGACACTGCCATCTTTTTGTCCTATCTGCTGAAGACCTAGGAACACAGTATTAGGTTAAGGTTTCTGATTCAGAAAATTGGATCGTCTAATGAATTGAAACTGCCTGGAAAATGGTTATAAACTCTAAGTGGAAACTACTACAGATGCTGGAGGAAAGACAGTGGTCCCTCAAGTTGAGTGAGAACAGGAACTGTGTGGTCATTGTAGGAGGCTAAAATTAATGAGCCTCAAGAAAAGTCTGAGATCGCCACCAACGTGATAAGAATAAAAGCAAAGCGCCCAGGTAGAAGATGACAACACCCGTCATTTTCATCTCCACTTGCCTCCTACTGGGTCAGGGTAGCAGAAGGCTTGGCAAGTGAAGAGGTAGCAGGGAGACTGAGGCTGGGTCCTAGGCAGCCGCTGTTCTCAGCACCCTGGAACGCAACAGGAGCATCACTTGAAACTCCTGAGAACATGTGTCCTTCCAGGTGTACGGAATTAGAAGTGGGGTGCAGCCCAGTGGTCTGTATTTTAATATGCTTTCCTGGTGTTTCCATTCGCAATAACATTTGAAAATTTCTCTGGACAAAACACTGTGGTTCCAAAAAAAAAAAAAAAGAGATTCATTCATAAAATGCATTCCAAAAACTGGGCAGTGAGACGATGGGGCGTCTAAAAGGCCAGTACTAAAGTTGACGTGTAATTGGCAGGACATATGAGAATTCAACAAGGAAATGGCCCACTTTTCACCACCCAAAAACGTCAAGCAAAACCTTCCAAGTGCTTAAAGAAAGAACTCTCTGATGCACGCTCTGATGGCCTTTGCGTCTCACCCAAAAATATTGTCTAAAGAAAAAATAATAGAAGAAAATTGGGGAAGGTAAGGCCATCCCATTCGCATCTCTCCTCTGAACCCTGCCCCTGATGCCTAACCCTGCTTTCCAGTTACTACTCCAGAGCTTCCTCAAAGATCTTATATCCAGAAGTCCTCTGGTATTTCAGTCTACAGAGCAAGACTGTAAGTAGAGCTATGTATGAGAACCCCAGACGTTGCCTCTCATATTTTATAAGCCGAGTAATTATACCAGAAAGACAAATGAAGACAGTCATGGCTTCCTCATGGCTGTAGCAAGGAAAGAGACTACACCCAGGAAAGGTCTGGTGTACTGTCTGTAGAGGAGGCTCCAGGGTAAGTTCTAACGTTCAGTCCCGTCTCCAAGATCCACCCCTTGATCTTCAAGATGAACTCATCTAAATGGCCTACCCAGCAGTTCAATTTTACTTACTCCTTCATGCAGGAACTCCTGGCTCTACATGTGTTGTCAATGGAGTTTTCCAGGTGACAGTAAGTGCCAGTCACTTGAGTTACTGTTCTAGAAAAACCTTTGGCATTTTCAGAACTGTTTTGATTTTCCTGAGGCACAACCAAGCCAAACCCACATTCTCTTACAGGATTCCGTGCTGTTGTTGTTTATCTAGAAGTGCTATTTTTGATGCTATTAAATGTCCATTGGCAGAAAGATTTGAAATAAGCCCATGAAGGTGGTTTCTCCAGTCTTAGAATCGGTGGATGAGGGAGCGCCCTCTCAGAAGCAAAGGGGAGGGGGAAGGGATGAAGAACTTGTGGGAGGGGACCGGGAAGGGGGGCAACATAAATAAATAATTAACAAGAAAAAGAGAATTATTTCTGAAGGAAAGTTATAAAACCTCTCAAATGCTGTTGGGGAACAGAAAAGGGTACATTTTTTAAAGCCTTAAAACCTTCCACCTCAAAGAGTAGCACTAAATAGAGTGATGATTTGAATGTGAATTCCCTGCATAGGTTCACATATTTGAATGCTTGTCAGAAGGGACCTCGTAGGAGGAAGTATGGCCTGGGAGTGAACTTTCAGGTTTCAAAAGCTCAGTGTCTCTCTTTTTCCACCTGCTGCCTGAGGAACAGGACTTAAAGCTCTCAGCTACTGCTCCAACACCATGCCTGTCTTCTTCCCACTACGGTGGTCATGGACTAATCCCCTAAAATTGTAAGCAAGCCCCTAATTAACTGTTTTCTATTATAAGTTGCCTTGGTCATGGTGCCTCTTTGTAATAACAGAATACAAACTAAGACAAATATATTTGATATTTTAAAGAATAGTTTCTTTATGATGCGGGATTAGCCCAGAGCATCTTCTTTATGATGCGGGGTTAGCCCAGAGCATCCACAGTTTCATTTTTGCTTCTGTATAAAACTCATTCCTTGACTTCTAGTGTTTTTCCTACATTCTTCCCCTTTTTTCCTACATTCTTCCCCTTTTTTCCATTTGAGCAAAAAAAAATTGAACCAAACTCAAAGGCAAACCAAGATGTGAGTCAGAGGCAGTTTGTTTCTCTAAAATATCTAGATGGCTCCCCTTAGCAGCTTCAGGTGAAGTGGGAAGGTTAGGCTTTCCTCACTGCGCATGATCATGGCTCACCACGAAGCTGTTAGCTTGAGTTATGGCTCATTTTAGAAGGTTGAACATCCTCTTTGTCCTGCTTCCAGAAAAGTATGTGAGTGGATGCATTTTCAGAACCAAACATAACAAAAAAGTTTGCACAAAACGTCCTGGAAGAAAAATAATCTGTTGATTTCAAGTAACCATGGAAATATCTTATCTCACCTCGACCCAAAGTACTGGCTGGCTCCTGAATCAAAATGGACTTCCTGGTTGCCTCTCACACACAGACCCTTGCATAGTTTTGCTTCACACATAGTTCTTCCCTGTAACTTTGTAGTATCATAAACAAATTTCCAGATTTACTTTGAAAGTCAAATGATTCCTCATAACAGTTCTAAAAACATAATAGGACAGAGGTTGGTGTTCAGGTCCAGGTAAAATGTTAAGGCCTGGGTAACTGTTATTTGCCTAGCCTGCCATTTTGTGCTGTTACTAAAGAACTTTCTCATATGCTGTTACTAGGATGTTCTGTGCTTTGGTGTTCTTGGAAACCAATCACAATAGAGGTCAATTAGAATTGCTTGGTATCGTTAGCCACAATAAGCTTGGACCAGAGTCAACCACCAGGAGGCAATTCCTGCACCTGTAGATAAACAATTATGTTTTTTGCTACTATAAACTCTCCCTAGGATGGACTCCAACATAACAGACATCTGAGACTTCCATTTTGAGTAGTGTCTTAGTTAGGGTTTTACTGCTGTGAACAGACACCGTGACCAAAGCAACTCTTAGAAAAACAACATTTAACTGGAGCCGGTTTACAGGTCAGAGGTTCAGTCCATTATCATACAGGCAGGAACATGGCAGTGTCCAGGCAGATGTGAGGCTGGAGGAGTTGAGAGTTCCACCTCTTGTTCCAAAGTCAGCTTGCAGAAGACTGAATTCCAGGCAACTAGGATGAAGATTTCAAAATCCACGCCCACAGTGACACACCTTCTCCAACAAGGGCTCGTAATAGTGCCACCCCCTGGGTCAAGCATATACAAACTATCAAAAAAATTTATATTTCCAAGACCTTCTTGGAAATTGAAATCCTACTTGGCAGAAAAAGACATATACACGGGTAACTGACATCCTGGTTGGCAAGTTAGGTAAGGTAAGTCCCCTACCACAGTTGAATACACCAACCAGTGGGAGCAGGATACGTGTACAACAAAGACATGTTCCTAAGGAAATCCCCTGTCCCTGAATCCTGATTGGTGGAATAACTTGGCACAGATATTTGTGGATTTTAGGCTTAAAAGCCCTATAGGATCCTAACTCAGTGTCCTAGGCAGCTCTCCAGTTTGTTCTGTGGCTCTGATTGATCAGTTTTGAGGTGTGGCATTCAATGAACCATCTCTATTTGACTGAGGTTAGTGTCTGAGTGGTTTGTGTGGCAATTCCCAGGCCCCAACATTTGGAATAACCAGTTTTTAACAAAAAGAAACAAATGTTTGTGTGAAGAACTGAGACAACACAGAAATAAACATTTAGTAACACTCTCATATTAATCTAAAATTTCAAATATTAAAGTAAATTTATCATGTTTGGCCTTATCCCCCATGTGGCTTTTATTTGTTTCTTAATTGGTTATTTCATTTATTTACATTTCAAATGTCCCCTTTCCCAGTTTCCCCTCCATAAATCCCCTATTCCATCCCCTTCCCCCTACCTCTATGAGGGTGTTCCCCCACCCACCCACCTACCCACTCCTGCCTCATCACTCTATCATCCTCCTACACTGAGACATCGAGCCTCTACAGGACCAAGGACCTCCCCTCCCATCGATGCCAGATAAGGCAACCCTCTGCTACATAGGCAGCTAGAACCATGGGTCCTTACATGGGTGATTTGATACCTGGAGCTCTGGGGGGTCTGGTTAGTTAGTATTATTGTTCTTCCTGTGGGGTTGCAAACCCTTTCCTTCAGTCCTTTCCCTAACTCCTCCATTGGGGTCCCCATGCTCAGTCCAATGATTGACTGCAAGCATCCATATCTGTATTGGTCAGGCTCTGGCAGAGCCTCTCAGGAGACAGCTATAACAGGTTCCTGTCAGCAAGTATTTCTTGGCATCAGTAATAGTAGTTAGGTTTGGTGTCTGCAGATAGGATGGGTGGGGTGGTCTCTGTATGGTTTTTCCTTCAGTCTCTGCTCCACCCTTTGTTCCTACATTTTCTTTTGACAGGAGGAATTCTGGATTAATATTTTTGGGGTGAGTTGGCAGCCCCATCCCTCAATAGGGGCCCATACCTATCTACTGGATATGGTCTCTATAGGTTCTATCTCCCCTTCGTTGGTTATTTCCACTAATGTCCTTCCTGTTGGGTTCTAGGAACCTCTTGCTTCCCTGGAATCTGGAACTTTCTAGTGGCTACCCCCAGTTTTCCATCCCCCACTGCTCTAACCTCCTTGTACAGAGCTCAAGTCCAAATAGAAAAAAGACCTCCACATAAAGCCAGATACATTCAAACTAATAGAAGAGAAAATGGGGAAGAGCTTTGAACACATCGGCACAGGGGAAAATTTCCTGAACAGAACACAATGGCTCTAAGATCAACTTGTGTAGGAACAAGCATGTAAAGCAGGTAGGCAGGTTTAAGGTCTAGGGTACGGAGTCCAGTTGTTTGGTACCTAGCCCTCTGGTGTTTATTGAGATCTTTGGTTAAGGAGTTGGTTGGGTCATGACCCTGGTTTGTGTCTTATTCATTAACCCTGTTGCCAGTGTGTCTCAGGCAAAATGTTTGCTATCTCTAGGAACTGACTGGTTCTAGACTAATCAGAGCCTATAGGGTCAGAGAGATTGGGGTTTCTGGATTTTCCAGATTAGGTTAAGTATCATAATAGTTCTAAGAAAAGGCTTCCTTTGGTTTTCTGGAAACCATGTTCTCCTAAAGCTCAATGTTTCTCCTTCTTGAATTCTTAAACAAAATTGGGAGTTCAAAGGAAATTTCCAACCTATTGATAACTCTCAAAGTAATGAACAATTTAGACACTTTAAGTCCTTCCACAGAACCATGGATGGATGCCAAATGACCAGAAGCAAAGGCAAACCTCTGACAGAACTTTCCTTTAATGTGCTTACAGTTTCATTCCCTTGTAGAGACTTTCCCACCACACTCACCACCTTCTGGAGCCTCACTGCCTGCATTCTCCAAGCAAGATGCCATGGCTTCCACACTTAGGACCTTCAACATCACGTGTCATCCTCAAACCTACTCAAACTATTAGCTAATAGATTATGGCATGTTACTGTGGTCTATGAGCATTATACTGTCTGAAGAGAACACAGCTTTCTCACAGCAATCCAGTAAGCTCCATACATCTGTAATTATAGACATTAACAGCACAATAGATCAAAAGGGACAAGACCATAATGAAAATAGAAGAGCAGGGAACTTGGTATGAGTGTCCACTGCCACTCTCTGGGGTAGGTTAGCAGAATTAGAGTGTAGACTTCCTTAAGAAAAGAATATCTTGGGACTGGAGAGATGACTCTGTGGTTAACAACACTGGCTACTCTTCTATAGGATCCAGGTTCTCTTCCCTGCACCCACATGATAGCTCACAACTATCTCTAGGTCCAGTTGCAGAGGATCTGACACCTTCTTCTGGACTCCTCAGGCTCTGACGTGTACATCATGCATAAACGTAGTTAGGCACACACATAGACACTTAAAAATGAAATGTTTTAAGTAAAATGTTTAAGAAAATAATTTTTCAAGAGAAACATGGGTTGCTGTACTTTGGGACATCTTTCTTTCTGGAAAGAAATATATGCAAAGCCACTGGGCAGGGTTGTACACACCAAGAGCAGTGAACAGTAGAGATGCTTTACACAATGGAAGATGCCACCCAAAGACCACTCTTACAGAGCAACATTAAACATCAATAGAAGAATGTTCTGGCAAGTTATTTGTCTGACTGAAGCAACAGAATCCTGGTACATATTCACATGAGGGTGAAAATGATGGCTTTTGCCATTTTGCCTGATTTTTATAAGTCATTTTATTCTGTGAGAATAGTTTCTGAATTTGGACTTGTTCTGGCTTATGACTGACCTTTGGCTGAATCTCTAGTTGTTCCTGTAATTTATACCCTAGGGATTCCCTTTCTGTCCTTACATAATCACTCACCATATCACTCACAAATGCAAGGGCAAGCTAGACAAACTTATAAATTAGTTTCAGAAGGACACATATGCTGGAAAATATTTTAGCTGTATTCATCTTGCATTTTTTAATCTAACTTAAGCATTCTTTCATAATTTCACCATCTTGATAAGTTATTGCTTAAAATCCTGGGGTTTATTGTGCTCTCTCGACAGTGCTGGTGGCTGTGTAACAAGCATTCTCTTGACTGCAGTCTTTCACTCCAAGGCTCAGGACACACGTCATGTGGAAACTCACTGCTGAGATCTGAGTGCCTGAGACAGCGAAATTCCACACCAATGAAATATTGATTTCTGAGATCAGCCAGGATGATTGGAAATGTTTTAAGAGATACTAAGTTAAAAGAAGTTATTTCCAGAATTATGCATGTTTATCTCTCTAGTTACCTGAATAACAGTTGTGGACAGGATTGTAATTGGAAAGCAGTGCCTCAGGATTATCTGAAGCTATCCCTCCTGTGGGCACCAGTTACACTGCACCTAAAACCCGTGGAAGGGAATATATTAACATGTGCCCAGGATCCATGAGTACGTTACCTCACTGTCTAAAATTAGCATTACTATTGCTGTGATGAAACACCATGACCAAAGCAACTTGGGGAGGAAAGGGTTTATTTGACTTACACTTCCACATCACTGTTCGTTATCAAAGGAAGTCAAGCAAGGACTTGAACAGGGCAGGAACCTGGAGACAGAAGCTAATGCAGAAGCCATGGCAGAGTACTGCTTGCTGGGTTGCTCCTTGTGGCTTGCTCAGCCTGCTCTCTTATAGAACCCAGGACTACATGCCCAGGGATGGCCCCACCCACACTGGGCTGGGCCCTCCCACATCATTCACTAACTAAGAAAATGCCTTACAAGCTTGCCTATATACAGTCCCATCTTACAGAGGCATTTTCTCAACCGACGTTCCCTCCTCTCAGATGACTCTAGGCTGTGTCAACATGACATAAAATTAGCCAGCACATTTTTCATAGCAAATGGCTCTTTTTATAGTGTGATTAAAGCACAAGACTGTGAGATAGGAAGATTATTTTCGACTACCAAGGTGGAACTAATGGAATTACATGAATTGTTAAAAACAGAGGAACTTTTCTCAGGAAAGGTTGCACTGGAAAGAGATGGGGGAGGGGAGAGTGAGAACGTGATTGGCAACAGAATCAGGTCAAGTAGGATGCTAAGATCAAAGGAGTGATTTATAGCTTAACCCATTGCTACTGTCTTGTGGTCCTCCAAATCCACCCTTCCTAGCACCATGCCTTTCTCCCAGTGTATTCTTCTTCCTCCTGAAGTGAAGTAATCTGTGGCCATAACCCAACAAGGCCAACTTCACCCTCAATGTCTTTTACCCTTCAACTCCCCTGTAATCTACTGCTTTATTAAATTGTTTATCCAACACAAAAATCTTCAAAGTTATTGTCCCAAGAATTTCTCTATACTCTTGAAAATTATCAAAGTACTCAAGGTATATTTTCCATATGATTTATACCTATGATTACTGACTTTGAAATTAAAACAAATAAATATTAAATGAGTATTTATTTTTAAACAATAATATTGAAAATTAACAATTTCTAGGAAACCAGGTTTAGTCTCTATAAAATAATGCACAAGTAAAAATTCCATTCAAAGTACAGGGCATACAGTAGATTTTTAGTGGAAACACCATCAGTTCGACCTCATTTAATTAAAAAATAAGTAATATATTTTAAGAAAAACAAGCCGGATTTTCTAGAACAACAAAGTTTAGTGAGAAGTCTGGCTTTGTTTTAAATTTGTAAATCCCTTTGTCTTCATGAAAGTTAACTGTGTTCTCAATCTGTGTTCTAGCTATTATCTTGTATTATTTGGGCTGAAGTATTTGGAAAATAAATCGGTCCTCAAATTGGTTGCAATCGTAGGAGGCAAATTATGTTCAAGCTTTTCAGATAATCTTAGTTTTCTTTGGCATCCCTATGAAGACTAAACAAATGCTAGTTTCTTAATTGTTACCTAAAAAGTGAAATCTAGAACTACAGTGAAAAATCAATTAGTACTCCATTGATCAGATATGCTGCATTTTGATTGAGTGTATTGATGCATTATTTCATAATATTGACACAGTTTACTTATTATTTTATGAATATTTATATAAAATATATACATATTTACTAGTTCCATATGTTTTTTTCATTCTTATTGTTAGTTGCTCCCACCCAATCCTCTGCCTTAACCTCTGTGCCCTCCCTACTTAAAGTTCTATCCTGGTTATTTCTAGTTCTCCTTGAATATCCTTGAATACTGTTCTCACTACAGAAGATTATAGTCAAATTCATTCCATGTTGTAGAATGATAAGAATGAAGAGCACGTCATTGTCATCACTGTGGGCAAGACTGAATCCTATTTAGTTCTTTGAGCTTGCTTTTACTATAGAAGCATATTTGGGCTTCACCCCAGAAGGTCATTGGTCAAATTCAAGATATATAGAGATTTAATATTCTCTTAATCCAGAAAAGGATAGGTGCAAATGAAGAAATGATTTTCTTTGTGATTGCAGTATTACTCAAGAGCTGTAAGCAGAATAATTGAAGATTTTTTTTCTTGGTTTTGTTTATGTTTTTACCAGTGGTTGTCATTCTTTCCTACTGAGCTGTGTTCTAATTGGACACATGAGGGTGATTCATAGGAACATTCTTATAACAACCAAAGCAGAACACAGCATATGAGCGCATGTGGTATAATTTGGCTAGAGAAACATATAAATATAAGTATAAAATTACAATAAAAGATATAATTTCCAATCTGCAAGCAATTCCAAATAATATACACAAGGCCATTGTCATATCATGCCGTAGACACAGCTCAGGGGAAGCACAGATGGATGGGCTTGGTCATCTGTCTAGATCTCACTTCAGAAATGCAACAGAGCTGAAAGAGCGTGGTGCTGGCATCAAATAAACTTGTTTTGAAAACTTGGCACTGCCTTTTATTTTCTTCCTCTTTTAATAAATTGGACACTTCAAATTTACCAAGATGGGAGTTTAGAAGACATTTCAGTTGGGAAAGCATCTGCTATAAAAGCACCAGGACCTGAGTTCAGATCCCAAGCGCCCACATAATAGCTAGATATTGTGGTGTGCATCTGTGAGCACAGCAGGGCAGGAGGGGAGGAGCAGAGACCCCTGGATCTTACTTCTCACTCACTCTGACTGAAACAATGAGCTCCAAGTCCAGTGAGAAACTCTGTCAAAAAAAAAAAAAAACAGTAGAAGGGGCTCTGTGTACACAAATCATAAGGGGGAGAGAGCCGGACTCTCAGAAGTATAGACAATACTGAGAGCTCAGGGTAGACTGCTAATTCTGCCCACATTTCTGTCCCAAGAGGAACCTGCCTACAGGAAGGTTTCTGGATACAGGAATCTAGGAACAATCAGGGGTAGGACCCTTGCAGCTTCTGCTTGCGCCCACAGCTCACAGCCAGTCACCAAGAGTGCTTACACATCTGAGAGCAGATGTAAGGACAACTCTTCTTCTCCAAGCAACCTGCCTGGAGGCTTCAGGACACACAAATCCAGGAGCAGCTCTCTGTTCCCAGATCTAGCTGAAAGAAAACAGGTATAAAAAAGTGCTGACACACAGGCTTACAGGAGGGTCAAGCCACTGTCAGAAACAGTAAGACAAGCTAACACCAGAGACAACCTGATGGCAAGAGGCAAGCAGAGGACCTAAACAACAGAAGCCAAAACTACTTGGCATCATCAGAGCTCAGTTCTCCCACCAAAACAAATACTGGATATCCAAACACACCGGAAAAGCAAGATTTGAATTTAAAATCGCATCTCATGATTATGATAGAGGACTTTACAAAGGACATAAATAACTCCCTTAAAGAAATAAAGGACAGCACAGGCAAACAAGTAGAAGTCCTTAAAAAGGAAACATAAAAATCCCTTAAAGAATTACAGGAAAACACAACCAAACAGGTGAAGGAATTGAACAAAACTATCCAGGATTTAAAATTGGAAATAGAAACAGTGAAGAAATCACAAAGAGAAACAACCCTGGAGATAGAAAACCCAGGAAAGAGATCAGGAGTCATAAACGCAATAAAATACAAGAGATAAAGGGGACAATCTCAGGGGCAGAAGATACCATAAAAAACATTGACACAATCACCAAAGAAAATATAAAATGCAAAAAAATCTCCTAACTCTAAACATCTGGAAATTCTGGACACAATGAGAAGGTCAAACCTAAGGATAAGAGGTATGGAAGAGAAGGAAGACACCCAACTTAAAGGGCCAGTAAATATCTTCAACAAAATTATAGGAGACTTCCCTACACTAAAGAAAGAGATGTCCCTAATCATACAAGAAGCCTACAGAACTCCAAATAGATTGGACCAGAAAAGAAATTCCTCCCATTACCTAATAGTCAAAACACGAAATGCATAAAACAAAGAAAGAATTTAAAAATCAGTAAGGGAAAAAGGTCAAGTAACATATAAAGGCAGACCTATCAGAATTACACTAGACTTATCACCAGAGACTATGAAAGCTAGAGGATCCTGGGTAGATGTCATACAGACCCTACAAGAACAAAAATGCCAGTCCAGGCTACTATATCCAGCAAAACTCTCAATTAACATAGATGGAGAAACCAAGATATTCCATAACAAAACCAAATTTATACAATATCTTTCCACATATCCAGTCCTAGAAAGGATAATAGATGGAAAACTCCAACACAAGGAGGGGAACTACACTGTAGAAAAAGCAAGAAATGTAATCTCCTTGCAACAAAACCAAAAGAAGAGAGCCACACACATAATTCCACCTCTAACAACAAAAATAACAAGAAACAACAATCATTATTTCTTAATATTTCTTGACATCAATGGACTCAATTGCCCAATAAAAAGACATAGATTAACAGACTGGATACATAAAGAGGACCCAGCATTTTGCTGCATACAGGAAACACACCTAAGTGAAAAAGACAGACACTACCTCAGAGTAAAAGTCTGGAAAACAATTTTCCAAGTAAATGGTCCCAAGAAACAAGCTGGAGTAGCCATTCTAATATCAAATACAATCGACTTTCAACCAAAACTTATCAGAAAAGATAAGGAAGGACACTTCATATTCATTAAAGAAAAAATACACGAAGATGAACTCTCACCCATGAATATGTATGCTTCAAATGCAAGAGCACCTATATTAATAAAAGAAACCTTAATAAAGCCCAAAGCACACATTGCTCCTCACAGAATAATAGTGGAAGATTTCAACACCCCACTCTCATCAATGGACAGATCATGGAAGCAAACTAAACAGAGACATAGAGAAACTAATAGAAGTTATGAACCAAATGTATTTAATGGATATTTATAGAACATATCATCCTAAAACAAAAGAATATACCTTCTTCCCAGCACTTCCTGGTACCTTCTCCAAAATTGACCATATAATCAGTCACAAAACAAGCCTAACAGATACAAGAAGATTGAAATAATCCCATGCACCCTATCAGATCACCACGGACTAAGGCTGGTCCTCAAAAACAACAGAAACAACAGAAAGCCATATATACATGAAAGTTGAACAACGCTCAACTCAATGATGAAAATAAAGGCACAACATTCTGAATCTTATGAGACACAACTGGCGAGAACATGCATTAGCAGCGTGATAGCACACCTAAAAGCTCTAGAACAAAAAGAAGCAAATACACCCAACAGGAGTAGATAACAGGAAATAATCAAACTCAGGGCTGAAATCAGCAAAGTAAAAACAAAAAGAACTATACAAAGAATCAACAAAAGTAGGAGCTGGTTCTTTAAGAAAATCAACAAGATAGATAAACCCTTAGCCAGAATAACCAGAGGGCACAGACAGTGTATCCAAATTAACAAAATCAGAAATGAAAAGGGAGACATAACAATGAATCTGAGGAAATTCAAAAAAATCATCAGATCCTACTGCAAAAGCCCATATTCAATAAAACTGGAAAATCTGGATGAAATTGACAATTTTCTTGACAGATACCAGGTACAAAAGTTAAATCAGGATCCGATAAACCATTTAAACAGTGCCATAACTCCTAAAGAAATAGAAGCAGTTATTAAAAGTCTCCCAACCAGAAAGAGCTCAGGACGAAATGGGTTCAGTGCAGAATTCTATCAGACCTTCATAGAAGACCTAATACCAATACTGTCCAAAATATTCCTCAAAATAGAAACAGAAGGAACACTACCCAATTTCCTCTATGAAGCCACAATTACACTTAAACCAAACAAAGACCCAACAAAGAAGGAGAACTTCAGACCAATTTCTCTTATGAATATGGACAGAAAAATACTCAATAAAATTCTTGCAAACCGAATCCAAGAGCACATCAAAACAATCATCCATCATGATCAAGTAGGCTTCATCCCAGGGATGCAGGAATGGTTCAATATACAGAAATCAAACAACATAATCCACTATGTAAAATATCTCAAAGTAAAAATCCACATGATCATCTCATTAGATGCTGAGAAAGTATTTGACAAAATTCAACACCCCTTTCATGTTAAAAGTCTTGGAAAGACCAGGAATTCAAGGCCCATACCTAAAAATATAAAAAGCAGTATACTGCAAACCAGTAGTCAACATCAAACTAAATGGAGAGAAATTTGAAGCAATCCCACTAAAATCATGGACTACACAAGGCTGCCCACTCTCTTCCTATTTATTCAATATAATACATGAAGTCCTAACCAGAGCAGACAACAAAAGGAAGTCAAAGGGATACAAATTGGAAGGGAAGAAATCAAAATATTACTATTTGCAGATGATTGATAGTGTACTTAAGTGACCCCAAAAGTTCCACCAGAGAACTATTTAACCTGATAAACAACTTCAGCAAAGTGTCAGGGTATAAAATTAACTCAAACAAATCAGTATCCTTCCTCTACTGAAAGGATAAAGAGGCTGAGAAAGAAATTAGAGAAATGACCCCCTTCATAATGGTCACAAATAACATAAAATATCTCGGTGTGACTTTAACCAAGCAAGTGAAAGATCTGTATGACACGAACTTCAAGTTTCTGAAGAAAGAAATTGAAGAAGATCTCAGAAGATGGAAAGACCTACCATGCTCATGGATTGGCAGGATTAATATAGTAAAAATGGCCATTTTGCCAAAGCAATCTACAGATTCAATGCAATCCCCATCAAAATTCCAACTCAATTCTTCATAGAGCTAGAAGTCGCAATTCTCAAATTCATTTGGAATAACAAAAAACCCCAAGATAGTGAAAACTATCCTCAACAATAAAAGAACTTCTGGGGGAATCACCATCCCTGACTTCAAGCTGTAATACAGAGCAATAGTGATTAACAACAACAACAACAACAACAACAACAACAACTGTATGGTATTGATACAGAGGCAGGCAGATAGATCAGTGGAATAGAATCGAAGAACCAAAAATGAACCCACACACCTATGGTCACTTGATTTTTGACAAAGGAGCTAAAACCATCCATTGGAAAAAAGCATTTTTCAACAAATGGTGCTGGTTCAACTGGAGGTCAACATGTAGAAGAATGCAGATCGATCGATGCTTATCACCCTGTACAAAGCTTAAGTCCAAGTGGATCAAGGACTTCCACATCAAACCAGATACACTCAAACTAATAGGAGAAAAACTGGGGAAGCATCTTGAACACATGGGCACTGGAGAAAATTTCCTGAACAAAACACCAATGGCTTATGCTCTAAGATCAAGAATTGACAAATGGGATCTCATAAAACTGCAAAGCTTCTGTAAGGCAAAGGACACTGTCATTAGGACAAAAAGGCAACCAACAGATTGGGAAAAGATCTTTACCAATCCTACATCTGATAGAGGGCTAATATCCAAAATATACAAAGAACTCAAGAAGCTAGACTACAGAGAGCCAAATAACCCTATTAAAAATGGGGTTCAGAGCTAAACAAAAAATTCCCCGCTGAGGAATATCGAATGGCTGAGAAGTACCTAAAGAAATGTTCAACATCCTTAGTCATCAGGGAAATGCAAATCAAAACAATCCTGAGATTCTACCTCACACCAGTCACAACGGCTAAGATCAGAAACTCAGGTGACAACAGATTCTGTTGAGGATGTGGAGAAAGAAGAACACTCCTCCATTGTTGGTGGGATTGTACACTCATACAACTACTATGGAAATCAGTCTAAATGTTCCTCAGAAAATTTGTCATTGCACTACCTGAGGACTCAGCTATACTACTCCTGGGCATATACCGAAATGATGCTCCAAAATACAATAAAGACATATTCTCCACTATGTTCATAACAGCCTTATTTATAATAGTCAGAAGCTGGAAAGAACCCAGATGTCCTTCAACAGAGGAAATGGTTACAGAAAACGTGGTACATCTATACAATGGAGTACTACTCAGCTATCAAAAACAATGACTTTATGAAATTCATAGGCAAATCGAATGAACTAGAAAATATCATCCTGAGTGAATTAACCCAATCACACACACACACACACACACACACACACACACACACACACACACACACACGGTATGCATTCACTGATAAGTGGATATTAGCCCAAAACCTCAAATTACCCAAGGTACAATCCACAGACCACATGAAGCTCAAGAAGAAGGACAACCAAACTGCAGATGCTTCAGTCCTTCCTAAAAAGGAGAACAAAAATATTCATAGGACGGATATGGTGACAAAGTTTGGAGCAGAGACTGAAGGAATGGATGGCCACTCAGAGCCTGCATACAACCTGAGAATTCCACCTGGGAATCCAGCCGATATATATGTATACCAAAACTAGACAATATTGATGAAGCCAAGAAGTGCATGCTCACAGGAGCCTGATATACACATTTCCTGAGGGTGTGACAAATACAGAGGTGAATGCTAGCAGCAAACCATTGAACTGAGAATGGGGTCCCCATTGGAGGAATTAGAGAAAGGATGAAAGGAGCTGAAGGGAATTGCAACCCCATAAGAACAACAATATCAACCTATTAGAACTCCCAGGGACTAAACCACTACCCAAAGTCTACACATGGACAGACCCATGGCCCCAGCTGCATATGTAGCAGAGGATGGCCTTGCTGGGCACCAATGAAAGGAGAAGCCCTTGGTCCTGCCAAGGCTGGACTCCCCAGTGTAGGGGAATTTTATTGCGGGGAGATGGGAAGGAAGGATAGTTGGGGAGGGTAACACCCTTATAGAAGAAGTGAGAGGGGGATGGGATAGGGGGCTTATGGATGGGAAACTGGAAAGGGAATAGCATTTGAAATGTAAATAATAAATATCCAATAAAAAATAGAAGGGTAAAAAATAGAGCTCAGAGTGCTAGCTCAGCATATATTATGGCTCTATATTTAAATCCCAGCACTCTGAAGCAGTAATCAAGTAATTAATCTGCAATCTATAAGCAATCTGCAATTGATTTTCTAATTTATTAAATAAAATAGCCAGAGAAGACATTTTACATTGAGTTTGACCTCTGCATGCACCCTTATGTACATATGTTCAAACACACATGAACACATCCACCCAAACACTGCACACTCACATCACACATACACACTCTACTAAAATGGTAGCTCTCTCATTTGTAATAGCATTAGTAACAACATGTCCTAAGCAGTTACTATGGTAACTGGTAAGATAACAGGTAATAAATCTCTTATAGTGCATAGGAGGACAAATTCTCAACAAAAGACAGTGAGATACATAAATGTTGATTTTATTTCCTCAGATGAAGTGATGAGAATCATATCCAGGCTGTGTAAGTACACAGCTTAGGCTGAGCCCAGAGTGTTTTCTTCTCTGTTCCCCCTCTATGCCTAGGCCTGGAAGCATCTAGCTTCCTTACAATCTAATCTTCCAAGATGATTGATTGAATCCAGTTCTCTCCTCTTCTGACTGGATCGCTTTACCTGGCCTCTGACTGGATCGCTTTACCTGGCCTCTGACTGGATCGCTTTACCTGGCCTCTAACTTTGGTTCCTTCTTACTCTCTGGCTCCTTCTGATTTCACCTGTGCCTAGCTTGTTCTCTCTGCAGCCTGACTCTGTAAAACTGTCCTAGTAAAACTACAATACCTCCTCCACCCCACCCCTCCCTTTCCCAAGTCACCGTCCCTTCTTGTTCTGTTCTAGTTTGAGTTAAGTGTATCTGATCTCTGACTCATTCTGTCAAATCTTTCTCTGATTCATCACTTTGTCTGCTCCTCAATCAGATGTCGCTTTCAAACATGGCTGCTTCCTTCTACAAACTGAATTTATCTTCATTGTTAGAAATTAAAGATTTGCACTAAGAGTATGTCTGCATTCCCGCTGGATCATATAGACCTAGAAGGTCTTAGGATGTGATGATCCCTTGCCAGAGCAGCCATGATGTTGGATTAAAATTCTTCTATAGAGATACAGCCAACTAGATTTAGAGGGCAGTTCTGGGATGTTTCTGACGGGCTACCAAGGGCTACAGGTCCCTTTCCATTTCATGTTACAGAAGTTTTAACCCAATGGGAGTCTTGACACTCACTGTAGATCAGCATGCTTCATGGCCCTAGACAAACAATTTAACTGCTTTGCAATTTATTTTCCTCAGCCATCTGACCCTCTGTCATTAGGATCAAGAGAATGTCTGTACTTTTTTTCTTCTTTCATTCTGTTACTTTTAAAAGAACTTTTGTTTTTAAAGATTTTATTTTTATTGTTTTAAAAATTATGAGTATATGTGTGTCTGTCTGTAGGTATAGGCATGTAAGTGCAGGTGCCTTAAACAGAGGTATCCAGTCCTCTGGAGCTGGACTTATAGGCAGCTGTACACTACCTGGGATCCGAATTTAAATCCTCAGGAGGAACTTACCCACTTTTAACCACTGAGCCATATCTCCAATACTCTGTTATTTCCCTTAAATTTAGGAGCGAAGAAGCTTGGTTTTACCTGTTGATGCTATGTCTGTCCTCTTCTTTATTTCACAAAAGGTCCTGTGTATCTGCTAAAACTCAGGGTAAATGTCAGTGCTATGTAACCTCTACCCTGTCTATTCATCTGTGTTTTCACAGTTCGGTGTCTCTTGTGACTTTGCAAAATAGAACCTACGGTTGAGTGGCAAGGCGGATGGAGAGGACCATCTACTCCTTTATTATTGTTACTATGGAGAAGAAAGATGGCAGCTGGAGACGGTGGGATCAGGATAGTAGTGGATGCTAATGTGGACATAGCTGCTGAAGAGGCAGTAAATCTGCTGCTGTACTAGAACTGAGACATGAACTGGGATTTAGGGTGATTTGGGGATGATGGCTTAAGCAAATATGGAGAAGCTATTCATGAAGTGGGAAAGGTTTAGGGAAAAAAAGAATACATCTCCAAAGGAGAAGAAGGGCTTGGTTTGGATATATTAAGTTGGAGATGAATTTGTTGACTAAGCAGTGTGTGTGGTGTGTGTGTGTGTGTGTGTGTGTGTGTGTGTGTGTGTGTGTGTGCGTGCAAATGCCAGATATCCTCACTTTTGCAATATACTGAACAGTCCAGCATCCCAGTACCTGAGATCTTCCCACCTCAGAGTACTCACGACAAAGCCACTTTGGATCTGCGAGGGGAGGAGCAACAGAGCTGTAGGATGGCTTTCTCATTTGATTCTGGTAACTCCCACTCCTTTCCAGCTCAGTAGAGTCTGGGTCTTAATTAAGTGACCACACTCTGGTGTTCAGTAAAGAAAATTTCTTTTCTTTGGGACCTCTTCTTTTTCCTCCCAAGACCCCAGCTTCATAGATTTTTTTTAACTTGGTAACTTATCCAATCTTAATTAACTCCTCCTATCTGTTTGAGCCGGCACGGTCTTGGATACTATGAGAAAAAGGGAAACAGATCATAATGTCTGAATTACCTCTGGAAGAATGGTCTCAGTATATTGTCATGCTAAAAGTGTATCTGTCTCCTTCCCTCTGTTCTAGCCTCAAAATGTGCCAAACCACAGAAAGGCATGGGATTCTGGAATCTGCAGAACAAAACAGGGAAATGAAACCTGGCAAGCCATACCCAAACTGCACCAAAGTTCCCAAAGTGAGTCTATTCGGCAGTTAGTTACACACTCCCCAACACTATCTCCATCCGTATTCTCTTCCCATCCAGTTACAGGTAAGGACCCTGGAGTCCATGTGAATTAAGTGACTTAGACCAAGGGCATACAACATGTTTTGTGATCAGACACCGAGTGACTGGCTTCTCAGCCTGGAACCAGAGACTTAAATTGTGTAATGACCAAATAAGAAGATCTTGTGATAGTCACCAGGACACCAAACCCAGGTCTGTATCCTGAATCCATCATAGAGCCTTGGACATTGTATGTAGCCTTGGACCACAAAGCATTCTGATGTCTAGATAGGTTTAGAGGGCTTCAGCATAAAGCAAAAAGCTGAATTCAATTATTGGAGCCTTAAGAGCCCCAGTTGGCTTTCCTATGAGAAGCTATATGCTAAAATAAAATTAATACAAGCAGAGATGAAGAAATACATAGGGTATTTGCAGTGTCTTCGCCTGGTGAGAGGATACCATACTGAACTCACCTGTCTCCAACTGTCTCATCTTAAAGCCCAGCTGAGGACTTTAGGTTCCACAGACTACCTAGAAACATCAAATAAAAGCACAAGGCAGAAAGAGTGGCTCCGGAGAACAGTAGAAGGACATGGAGCCTCTGTAGAGGCTTTTGGCTTCTCCAGTGTCTGGCCTGTATCTAGCTCATGCTGGGAGGCACTGTCAGTCATGAGCATGGCTTGGATTTCCTGTGGTAATGGTGAACTCAGGCCTGGATTTGCTCCAGTTCCTAGGAAACCAGTCTCAGCTGGCCCTGGAGATCCTGGAAGACTGAAATAAAGAGAAAGTAGGAGGGGACGTACGGGACTTCCCGGCTCCTGATTTGGAAAAGAAGCACCTGCGATTGAAAAGCCTTCAGAACAGTCTCTCAGCATTCTGCAGCTGCAGGATTAACTTCCAAAGCACAGGAAAAGATTTCTAACATAGCCAGTAAGGTAAGTCAATACCCTGTTAGAATTAGGAATATATAATTCCCCTTTCATTTGAATAATTTATTGGGCCATGTCCCCTACTGCTGCCCCTACCCCTGCCTGACACCATCTCATCCCTTCCTAGCTCCATATATAGTGGCTCCAAAGGTTTTTTGCATGTCGTTTCTGTGTTAGACTGAGGCTTGCACAAATCAATGGAATACTGAGTTACAACTTTGGAGTGCAGGCAGAGCCAGCCAGCAAGCAGGTAAGGAACCTAAGCCTATCTCTAAGGAAACCATATCACTAACCTTCCCAGCTGGATGTGCCACAGCTTCTGGACAAATCACCACTAGGCAGGATTAGCAGTCGGATTTCTACCCTAATGGAGCACATTGAGAACAGCAGCACAGCTGTCTTTGTAATGGTCCATGTTGCTATAGTGAACCTACTCCGTCTTTTCTGGGCGTGAAGGATTGAGGCCGTCTTTTCTGTCTGGGAAGTTTGTTGTTACTTGACCCAGCATCTCACACTGTAGCCCAGAGTGACCTCAGACCTCACTGTGGAGTCAGGTTGTAGTTGAACTTGGGGTCCTTTTTCTCAGTCTCTTCACTGCACAGATTATGCACCTGGGTGACCGTATCTGCCTCTTCTCTGAATATTGTGTCCTCTTGCCCTGTACACCCATGCTTGGAAGACGTAGTTTCTTGGTCTTACTGAGCATTCAGTTGTAGTGTAGTTTAACATACTTGTTTATGTTCAACTGATAAGACAAAGTCAGAGGAGAGGAGGACGGGAGGTACTGAGAAAGGCTGTGTAAGCCTTTCTTGCTCATAGTCTTCGGAGCATGAGTGACCACAGACAGCACTAGGGATATGGAGTGAGAATATTGGTTTCTTTAAAAAAAAATACAGAAATTGAAACATGCTTCCATTTTAATCCCAGGTGTGGGACATGAGGCTGCTTCAGATTGCCCAGAGCAGCTGATTGTGATTTGCCTCGTGCTTGAGCAGAGGAGTGATTTTTGCCAGCTGCAGATAGTTTCTGTGAGTGTGTGACATTTGGAATTCTGGGGACTCCTCAGAGGGTGTATAAATGCTAGGGACCCGAGTGGCGGAGGGTGGGGATGAGGTGTTGTTCTTGGCTGTTGTTGGTCACTGTTTAGTTAAGTAGTCCTGTGCAAAGAATCAACAAGAAGTTAGATATCCTGGCAGTGAAGATCAGACTTGCCCCATGGAACTCCATGCCCCTAATCCATAGGAAGTAGTCTAACGATATTGGTACCTCTCTTCCCCTCTATCTTTTTTTTCTCTCTCATATCTGGTGTTAGGGAGTTGAAAGGGTAGAAAATGGGCAGAGAATGATGGAAGAAAAGAGAACCCACAAAGTAGCCAAAATTGGATATGGTAGTAAAAGGTACTGGGGAGAAAGTTAAGGAGATGGAAAGGATGTGCCTTGCATAAACATTTCCTTATGCTCCCACAGACAGCTTAGAATCACATGAGGGGCACTTTAAAGACCCAAATGTTAGGACTCTCCCCAAGGTATCAGGTGCCAGCAAGGTCTGAGGGACACCACCCTCAGGTACTTGTGATGCACGTCATGATTTTACTTGACTTCAGCGTCAGAAAGTCTTCTCCTTACAAAACTTTTCACTCGCAGGTAAACATGGTCTGCCTTATCTTAGCCAACAACAGTATTTAGCAGGAAAAGTGGATTAAAGAGGAAAGGTCTCCTAGGTGTGAGGCCAACAAGGTAAGCCCCTCTCCCACGTCTGTACTTCACTAGGGAGCCTTGCTTCTTGAAGTGGCTTCAGGTTCTAGTGGCTGAGACCCAGACTCTTCTTGACCCTTGTCATATTTTAAGCTTTGGGATCCTCATATCCCCTGAAAATACACATACACAAAAATAAGCAAAGAAAGCCAACTTTCAATCTGGTGCCTTCCAGTAAGAAAAGCTTGTGAGAGCCAGCAGAGGATACAGGCTTCTTGTGCCTCGTTAGTGGCAGGGCGTGGCTGATATTCTGGGGTGTGGCCAGATCAGCCAAAAGTCCCAGTGTCCAAAGTGTCCCAGAGATGATACAAACATGCTGATCTCCAGGAGAGATGGGATGGTAGGGGCAGCAGGAAGAGACGCCTCTTTATAGCTCTTCCAATATTTAGTTGGTTTTTTTTTTTTCTGAATTGCATCTGCTCAGTGGCTAAAGGGATTCAAATCTGAAACCATTTAGACATGTAGCTTGTATCAGCCTATAATTGGTTTAATATTTGAGCCAGTTTGGGTTTATTTTAATGATTTCCTTTTCCATAATCCAAAGACTCTGGACTCATCCCCAAACTTGAACTGAATCAGTGTGGCTGTGTCTGAGTGATGATGGGTTGGGCAGATGTTTTCATGGAAGCCTGGCTCAAGGACAGTGGTCGGACCCTTACAATCCAGTGCTCAGCAGCTGCAAGATCCTGAGGCTGGACAAGGCAGTGCCCCCAGGAGAGCACACAGAGCTAGCCCTGATTCTTTCTGAGGCTGGCTTAATGCCTGTGGCTTAAAATAAATCACACGAACGTCTCCAAGAGAAGCTGGCCTGTCTCTCTCCCCTCCTTACACTTTTTATATGTAAGGAGGAAAGCAAGTCCAGGTTCCCCCTTTCTACACACACACACACACACACACACACACACACACACACCCATACATACTCATACACACACACAGACCCTCACACACACATTCACACAACATACACTCACACACACACACTCACAGATACACAGACACACACTGAGTTCTGAATATTTGCAAGTGATCAGAAAAAGTTTGGTATCCCAGTGCTGCTCCATGCTTTAACCAACTCTAATCCTATATAAAACAGATAGTTTCCTACAGTTATGATAAATTCTGAACAATAGAAACTTCCTTAACAGAGGAACATAGGACTAATTAGAATTCGAAGACCACAATCAATTTGGACAGGCACCAGGTAATTAGATATAACTTGATCCGAGGAATTGTTTTTTAATCAGAAAATGAGGCTCACATTTCACAAACAAGGTAAACCACTTAATGTCTCAATAAGTCATTAAAAGTGTAGGAGGAATTCCCCTATTTTGTTTTTATTGACAGTGTCAAAGTGAGTTATATGTGTTGCCAAGGCCAAGACAACCAACGTTAGGTATCTGAATGGTCTTAAGTCTATAGCAGGTTTAATTCTCTGCACAGGAAGTGGCTCTCCCCAGAACCTGCATCTAGGAGGAAGCTTTTGGGATGACAGTCCTCAAATAAGGTGGGTTTTATTGATGCCTTAAACGTATTGTAAATATCTTCACAAAAATTAAAGGCCTATTTTTACTACCTTTTTCTCATTCCTCTGAAACATAGTAAACCAAATCTCAGGTAAAAGGAATGTCCTACCCAGGAGCTAGGTCTGTGGATATTTGCTTGTTTTTGTTTGTTTAGTGTTTGATCTTCTATTCTTTTTAATAATTTATTTTGGGAGGCTGAGGAGACCCAGAAAGACATGTATGGTATGCACTCACTTATAAGTGGACATTAGCCATAAAATGCAGGATAGCCTTATTACAATCCACAGACCCAAAGCAACTGAGTAATAAAGACATCCCAAGGGAGGACACACACATCTCACTCAGATGGGGAAACTAAATAGCCACTGGAGGTGGATAGCAGAGGGAACTTGGTGGGAGAGAGGGTGAGGAGGGGAATGGGGATGTTGATCAGGAGTGGGGAGGGGAATGGGGATGTCGATCAGGCATGGGGAAGGGATGTTGGGAGAATGCTGGGAGTGAGAATAGAAATCAGTGTAAGGGTCCTCCCTGGTGACTCGCTGGAGTCCTGGGGTGGGGGAGGATACAGTGAGTCTATGGTGTGACCCTAGCTGAGATTCCTACCAGCAGGGGATATAGAGACTGAAGGAGTGGCTACCTCATGTAGCCAGGCAAGACTTCCAGTGGAGCTTCTATTCCCCCCATTAATTTATTTATTCACTTTACATTGATGCTCCCCTCTTCCCATCCCCCCACAGTCCTCTCCCTGCCCCCTCCCCCTTTTCTTCCCTTGCATATCCCCCTACCCTGGCACATCGAGTCTCTGCAGGGGTAGGTGCAACCTGTCCCACTGAGGCCAGACAAGACATCCCAGTTAGGAGAATGGGATCCACATACAGACAACAGCTTTAGGGACAGCCTCTACTCCAGCTGTCTGGACCCACATGAAGACCGAGCTGCACAGCATACGTACAGGGAGCCTAGGTCTAGTCTGTGAATGATCTTTGGTTGGTGGTTCAGTTTCTGAGACACCTTCTCCCCTACCACTCCCACTGCCCACGGCCAGGTTAGTTGACTCTGCTGGTCTTCCTGTGGCACTCCTATCCCCTCCAGGGCCCTTGGTCTTTCCCCCAACTCTTCTATAAGATTCCCTGAACTCTGTCCATTGTTTGACTGTGGGCTTCTGTATCTGTTTCAGTCAGCTGCTGGGTAGAGCCTCTCAGAGGACAGTTATGGTAGGCAAGCATAACAGAGTATCATTAATAGTGTCAGGGATGGTGCTTGCTCATGGCTTAGGTCTTAAATTGGGCTGCTTATTGATTGTCCATTCCCTAAGTATCTGTTCCTTCTTTGTCTCTGCATTTCTTGTAGACAGGACAAATTACCAGGGCTGCCTGTCCCCTTGGAGGCCTGATATGACCCAAGACAACCAGAGGCTAGTGGCTGTACTAGGGACAATCATCTCTACCTGCAGTCCCAAAGGCCTGCTACCACCAGGGACTAGCAGGCCAGCCAACTCCAACAGAGACAATCAGATGGACAAAGACCAGCACAAGAGCATTTTCAGCAAAAGCCAGGGCAAAACGGCGCCACGAGAACCCAGCTCTCCTACTACAGCAGCCTCTGGACATCCTAACACACCTGGAGAGTAAGACAGTGACCTACAATCAGATCTATGAAGATGATAGAGGCCTTTAAAGAGGAATTAAGTAAATCCTTTAAAGAAATACAGGAAAATATCATCAAACATGTGAAGGAGAATTCTATTCTTAAAGTCAGGGTCTCACTATGTAGCCCTGGCTGGCCTGGAATTCACTGTATAAATCAGGCTAATCTTGAATTCAGAGAACCACCTGCTTCTGCCTTCTGAGTCCTGAAATTAAAGAAGTATGTCAGCATGTACAACTGCAATTTCACTTTTTAATTATTACACAAATAGCATTTTGCAGTTAATATTAAAAAATGCCTAACCTCCCGTGGACCAAGAAGCTGCCTCAGCACCTGTCCCCGGTGGGCACCGGCGTGCCGCCGCCCGCTCAGGACTCCCCGGAGGCCGAGCTCAGTTCCCCCAAAATTATAAAAGCGGGAAAACTCAAGACAAAGAAATCCAACAAGGCTAGTGACTTCAGTGATATGGCAAACTGGCCAACACCAGGTGAATTGGTTAACACGGGGTCTCAGAGTGTTATCAGCCAAGGAAATAAAAAGCCACAAATTAGAAAAGAAAAAGAAGAGAAGATTGAAAAAAGAAGCAACAGTGAGAGCAAAGAGAACCGGGAAGCAAAACTAGATGGTCCTATTGAAAACGTCAGCGAGGATGAAGCTCAGTCAAGCAGCCAGCGGAAGAGAGCTAATAAGCACAAATGGGTACCACTCCACTTAGATGATGTGAGACCAGACAGCCAGGAAAGACCTGGGTCCCGGAACAGCTCTAGAGTCAACCTGAAGCAAATAAACCAGCGCACAACAATAGAAAAAGTGATACACGAAGTTGGAGACGGGATAGAGAAAAGAGAGATGATCAAGATGAAGTATCCAGTGTGAGAAGTGAGGGTGGTACCATCCGAGGTTCCACTAGAGGCCGGGGAAGAGGCCGGGGCCGAGGAAGAGGCCGAGGTCGAGGAAACCCTAGATTGAACTTTGATTATTCATATGGTTATCGAGAGCCAGGGGAAAGGACTGAGCAGCCATTTCCTACAGAGCTTAACACCAGCATGATGTATTACTATGATGATGGCACAGGTGTGCAGGTGTATCCTGTGGAAGAAACACTGCTTAAAGAGTACATTAAGCGCCAAATTGAGTATTACTTCAGCATAGAGAACTTGGAACGGGACTTCTTTCTTCGAAGAAAGATGGATGAGCAGGGATTTCTGCCCATTTCCCTGATTGCTGGTTTTCACCGTGTGCAGGCTCTCACCACAAACCTTAATCTCATCTTGGAGGCACTTAAGGATAGCACAGAAGTAGAAATTGTGGATGAGAAAATGAGGAAAAAGATAGAACCAGAAAAATGGCCAATTCCAGGCCCTCCTCCACGAAATGTGCCACAGACAGACTTCTCTCAGTTGATTGATTGTCCGGAGTTCATACCTGGCCAGGCCTTTGGCTCCCATACAGTCAGGGTGATGATCTACTGATGCTCTTGGATGTCATGTGATCGGAATATACAGTGGAGTAGGTGACTCCCTGAAATACCATGTAAATATGAGAGCAAATCGTGCTGCAGAAGTGAGAGTGACCATACTGTCTTCTGTGCAAGAATGTCTACGCCCACCCCCTTGTGGAGAAGGTTGGGCCAGCCTGCAGTGGAGAAAACCACCTTTACGATAATGATGTGAGACAGACCAGAGGACTGCTGTTACTGTAGGAGCTTCTCCTTTCTATGTCATTAGCTTAGGCTGCACGGGCTACTTCATGGTGGGAAAGTTAATTGTTATCATTGGGGAAATACTGCAAATTCTATCTTTTGTTTCCAGGCATTTATACTTTGCCCAGATCAATAAAGCAGAAAAAGAGAGGATTGAGTAGCATTTCCAAAATTGTTAGGTCCTTTGCTATTTGACTTGCTCTTTAATATAGTATACTTTGCATAACTCACATGTTGTCATATTTCACATGTACTATAAGATGTATTAATGTGAATACTTAAGGGGTAAGAAATTTAAGTTAAATAAATAAGGGCATTTTTCCTTTATGCTTCAAAATTGTTTTAAAGGGCTTTTCTTTTTATTATTTTATTTATTATTGTGCACATATGTGTGTTTTTTGCGTGTGGGCATATGTGTGCCATGGTATGTATGTGTGGAGGTAAGAGGACAACTTTACAGAGTTGGTTCTTTATTTCCACTGTGGGACTCAGGTATTAAACTCAGGTGGTTAGATTTGCCCAGTAAGTGCCCTTACCTTCTGAGCCATGTCTCTGGCTTCAAAATTGTATCTCATACATTGGCATAAAAAAACTGCCTGCCTATCTATGTTCCTCAAACTGTAAACTGGAATAAATCCTTCTTGTCAAGAATTTGGGCACAGCAATGAAAAAAATAACTAATAAAGTTAGTACCAAGAAGTCGAAGTGTTGCTGTAGTAACCTATGTGGTATGTAGGCTGTTGGACCTGGTCCTCAGAAGGAATGTGAAAGAAGGATGCAGAGCTCAGTAGTCATTCTGAGTGGCTTATAGGAGACCAGCACACCAATGAGAACCTAGCAAGTGACCATTGTGCTCAGGAGAGGGGCAGGTAACACTGGAGAGTTGAGCTAAAGGCTATTTGTGTTTCCTACTGATGGAGAATATGGATGTATTCTGCCCATTCCTGAGAATGTAAGTCATAGAGCGATTTGCAGTTTGTTTGGCAGTGGCAGTTTCAAAACAGAATTATGTTTAGGCAAAGGCATGTTTACTACTCACTGTGCTTATTCAGATCTATAGCAAGAGAAAGCAGAGAGTGAAAAATGTTCAGTGTGGGGAAGAAAGGAGTGCACCCAGCAGAGTGCACAGAGAGCTTTTTATACTTAAGGAAATTAGTGCCAAAGTGAGAAATTAAACATTACTACTAAGGCAGGGCAAGTGCCCGTAGTCTCAAATTGATTTGAAAGAAGAGAAACTAAACTGAGACTGGCTAATTTCTGCTATGTAAACAGACTTCTATGAGAAATGTTTAACAGGTTTGGAAGCCCAAGTATGTTGAAAGGCTAGTTATAGCTCTCTTAAGCTACTTACAGGTAATAGGGGCCAGACAGCATCTCAGGCTGGCAGTAGAACTTGAATGCTTCATCAGCATGTAAAATGCAAGTTACAGGGTCATGGAAGCTTGCATCAGAAGCCACTGAAAAACTGTGTGGCAAAGGAGATTCTGAAACACCATTGTTTAAAGCTCTGTAAGGTCAAGTTGTAAACTAGACATCCAGGCTATTTATTGGAAGTTCCAGAATTGTGGAACACCTGCCAATGGAAACTGTAGTAGAATCATCCCATGAGAGAAGCTATATATATAGTACAGGTGACAACATTGGAGGGGTGTTGCTGTCCATGGTTTTTGGATCCCAGATGATAGTACCACAAGCCCCAGATGCTGATCATGGTATAGTGTTTCCCTGCTAGGTTTAGGTGTTACTTTGATCCAATCTTCCCTTGCTATACCCCATTCCTCTCTGTTGGAATGGAAATGTTTACACTATGCCTTTGTACATTGGAAGTATGTATCTTGTTTTCTGAAATTATAGAAACTCACGTTAAGACCTTGCCTTGCATCTCAGAGCCTTTGGGCTTTTGAACAATGTTGGGACAATTAAAGACTATGGTGACTTTTGAAAAAAAAAATGCCTAACCTTTTATCCTGTGCTAGGGCTGGCACCCATGGAGCCGCATGGTACTGTAGGGTACTTTTATGTCAGCGGCTCCACGCTGCCCCAAGTACTCTCAGACCCAGGCGGTCTACAAGCTGTTCATGGCAAGGTGCCACGATGGTCCCTAGAGTTAGTTCTGGCACCCGTGGGGCCATGTGGAACTCACCATAATTTATCTCTGGTTACTATCTCTCCCAGCAGCTCTCTACTAGCCGCGAACTCTCAGGTTCTAACTACCCAGGTAAAATCAGGGCTTTAGAAGTCCAGCATGGGCCGGCCTATCACGGCTCCTTGCCACGGACTCTGTTCACATTCCTAACTACCCAGTGAAATCAGTACTTGATAAACTGTAATTTATCAATCAGATTTATATGCTAAATTCTCAGTCCAGTACATTCACACGATAAGCTCACAACCAATTGATAAAGATATAAACCACCCGCCTAGATAAGATAAATTGAACTACAGAAATCCATCCCTTCATAAATATTCATATCAACCTGTATCTATGTAGAGATGCACGGCAAGGATTGTTTACATCTGCCCCCATGTTGCTTCTCCCCCCATTCAGCCTCTCCCTTTCCTTCTAAAACCTCTGTTCCCACCTTCCTCCCCTCTCGTCCAATGACAGGCCTTGTTTTATCTTGCGTCTGCCTTCACCTGCATAATGACATCAACCTACACTAACATCACCTTGCTGGCATCTTCTTATGAAGATTCTTATGATGCTTAGCTTTAATAGACCCCCTTGTTCTTCTCCCTTTCTTCTTATAGCCCCCGAACCTCTTTCACTTTCATATCACATGTGTTCTAATATTCTCCTTAGCACCCACTCTTAAAGCCTCTTTCCCCCTCTTCATGGATATGGGCTCCTTCATGGTTTCCACAGAGAAAAAAAATGTGGGTCTAGGTCTGTCTTTTAAAAGCACACAGATACTAACTGTGATGTCTCTACAGCATGTTCTGATTCATTCTGAGGACTTCGGAGAAACACTACCCTCAGAGGGATTGTAGGTTTGGGTAGCATCCCAACCAAACAAAGCCTAGCACTTGCGACAGTACCTGAGGCCTAGAGATCCCTTTTTATCACTCAAGTCAGAAAGAGACTTGCCATTCACTTAATCTGGCTGATAATGCTCAACACTTAAGAACCAGGGTGGATAATACACTTTCATTTTTAAAGTCACTTTCCCCCCACAATCAACAGCAACAAGTTTTGCTGCCAGTAATATGAATCACAGAGTCTGGAGTTATATAAGCACCCCAGAGGAAGCACAGACAGAAATGTACCAGCTCTTCCTGGAGTCTACTGAACTTATCTTGTAAAGAATGATACTAGTCCCAATTGCCCTATGCCCAGTGTCAACACCTGGAAAATGGAGGTTATCTACCCACCAAGGACCCTGGCCCAATTATATATATATTAAACATACATATGTACGTACATACGTACATACATACATATATACACATGCATACATACATACGTACACACATATAATACAGCATTTTTAAGTGCAGGTTGCTCACATGTAACCTGCATGAAGAATGCCCTCAGGCCAGTCCCGACATATATGTCACTTAGTACTGCTTGGAAAACACACAAATTTAAGATATGAAGGCAACATTTAATAGGTAATAGATTTGTATCCAGGTCTTCTAGTCTTACCTGTGACTAGAACCAAATAAAGTCTTAGAGAAACAGAAACAGATGTTGCAGTATCTCCTTCTAAAATGCTTTTGCAATAAATATTTTCTGGCACATTCTAAACAATAAAGATTAGACTGAATTAACTGAAATGAGTCCAGGTACTTGCTTAAAAGTCCGACTTTTAAGCAAGAGCAAGAGTATTATCTGCAGCAAAGAGAAAGCAGGGTTTGAGAATACTAGATACCCATAATGAATATTGAGATAAATCTACTAGTAGCTTCTTCATGTATGTATACACTGTTTCTTTTAAGATTTGTGGTAAAGGTCAAAAGTTAAAATAACTTTGCCTGTCTGCATATTTGGTATTAATTCAGAAGTGTCTAGAGGCTGGAAGAAGAGGGGATGTGGGAGAGACGTGCTTTATACAGTCATTATGAGAGCAGTATATCCAGTGAGTGACAGTGACAGCTAGCCAGAAGTCTTCCAACTACCCGAGGGAATGCAATGCACTGTGTTTTGTGCTTCAATAGAGACCAAAAAAGCAAAGTCCTTATTCAGTTAAGACAGAAGAATCTGGCAAAAGAGAAGTCTGTAGCAAGATGGTGATTAGAAGCCCAAATCTGTGAGATCAGACAGAGAAAACCATAAATCACAATGAAAAGCCACCAAAGCAGAAAAGGGGGGAGAGGGAGAGGAAACAAGCTGCTTCTGCAGAGCTGCATCTCACCAATGGAGAAACCCTCAAGGTCTGTGATCACCACTGACCAGGAAAGCTAAAGGAAACCAAAGTACCCACCTACCAAAGAGAGGAAAATAGAGCAAGCTATGGATACAGCAATAGAAAGACGGTATGTGAGTGCAGAGCTAAGAGTTCTACAATGTCCTGAGCTTCTCCATTGCCCTGAGAATGAAGATAGAGAACTCATCAGGATTTGGAAACCTGCAACATCCTGACGGGAGCAATAGACTCCAAGGCAGCACTGATGATGGACACAGCAGCAAAGGTGCAGCAAGGGAGTCCAGCAAAGAGTCTCAGTACCTACACCATCCCACCCACCACTTCCAGGACCCACTATACAGGATGAGATTGTAGGAAACTGATGGCAAAAAAATTGCTGCCACATCCACAGGGAATTTTTTAAAAAAGGGTTAAATAGCATGGACTGATTCTTCACACTCCCTCAGAACCTTAGGCACAAAAGCCCTGCACAAACTTACTGACCCACAAAACATCAGAAAAGGGTTGTGCTTTGCAATTTGAGAGAAAGCAATTTGGGACCAGAGAGAAATCCTTCTCTCTGGAAAGGCATACTGACCTAACTTTACTTGAATTAAAGATATTAGATAATCTCACCACATACAGGGTGTGAATTTCTTCTTCAAAACAATAAAATGGGTAAGAGAAACTGTCCTCTATTCGGTAGAAAAATAGACTTAAGGCAAAAATACCTTCTATTTCATTTAATGTTCATTTTATCTTAATCATTTTAATGCTTAAGTTTAATTATGATTTCAAATTTTTTATTTTTGTTTATACTTGAGTATTTTAATTGCTCACCTGTTCTATAACTTACATTTCAATTATGTCTGTCATGTCTCTAAAATTAATGTACAGTATTATCTCTTGGGCCTGGAGAGATGGCTCAGTGATTAAGAGTTCATATTGATCTGAAGAGGACCCAAGTTTGGTTCCTAGGAACCTTGTTAGGCTTACAACCTTCTGTAATCCTAACTCTAAGGCACTAAGCACCCTCTCCTGCCCTCCACAGGCACCCACAGTCATGTGTATATATCCATACACAAGTACATATAATTAAACCTTTTTAAATGAAAATTGTACAGTAGATATTTTCTCAGGGTTAGAGCAATAGCTCAGAGATTGAGAGTGCTTATTGCTCTTGCAGAGGACTGGGGTTCCCAGCACCTGGTGGTTCACACTGTAACTCCAAGGGATCTGATACCTTTTCTGACTGCCGCAAGCTCTTGTGTACATGTGGTAGAGACATATTCCTGCAAACAAATGAATAAATATTTTTAAAAATAATCTGTTTGCTCTACCTCTTTCTTACTTATAATCAATATACTTTTCTTTTCCTTTTTGCTTTATCTCCCCTACCCCTTTCCCATTCCCTCCTTGAGAAGCCTACTTTATAAAGAGCCATTTTTTATATAGAGAACTTAGATAATGAAAAGTAGAAAAAGCTTCAACTGGAAAGTTAGGTGAAGTTAAATTATTATAAGGTCCTCCCAGTGTTTGGAAAGTCAGAAAATAATTTAAATAAAACTCTAAGGTCAAATATTCCTGTTGTAATTCTTGGGATATATATAAAAACTGAAATAATAATGCCAAAAAAATACAAGGAAAATACCATAGTTTTAAAACTCTTCAATAGCCGGTATAACTAATAAACAGTGTAACTTTGTCTGTATGTAACTTTAGAGTTGAATATAAAAAATATTCTAACTAAATAAATAGGATTAAAACATGTAAGTACTATATCATTTTAGTATTCTCATAGGTAACGGATGACTATTATTTTGTGTTAGTGAATAAGAAGCATTTCAAAGAGACAATAGGATCAATTTAAAGGCCAATGAAGATCTAATAAATTTGTATGTACCAATAAAATAGCTTTAACAATTCCAAAGTGTAAACTATCCGAAATAAACGGGAGGGGGTCCTCAAAATACATTGTATACTTGTATAAATTTTTCAAATAATAAATAATTAACAATTCAATATTAATGATCACAAATCCACACACATATATAGTAATGAAGTAATCAGACCAAACTAATAAGGACTTATGAGATCTAATAACTCAACAAACTGAACTTAAAGGACTTGTGTACAATATTTCCTCCAACTATAGTAAGACACAACATTATCAAATGTCCATGCAGGATTAACAAAGTAGATCGATCATATTCTGGCAATAAATGCAAGTTCCTATAAGAAGTAAATAGCTGAAATCATTGCAAATCAAATTCAAAAGCACATCAAAAGTATCATTTGCTTCTGTAAATAAATGCATCTGGGTGATCACAAAATCAGATCCAAGACCAATTGTTGACACAGGTTGTTAAGTCCTGCTTATTTAGTGCTGACGGATGCTGAAAAGTATCATATCTCCATAATAAATTCCCATACCATATGTCATTGTTTAGCATTCAAACTGGAAAACAATTCTTTCTTATTTTCTGATTCTTTCCTTAAATTTTATATTGTGTTTATATGTCTTTTGTAATTAAAATTTATTTTAAAATTTGTAAAAAAAAAAAAAAGTATCATTTGCCATGATCAACTTGGCTTTATGCCAGAGGTGAAGGGATAGTGCAGTGTACGTAAATCGTTAAGTGTTGTACATTATACGAGTGGACATACAGACAGAAAACTTACCATCATCTCAATAGACTCTGAAGGGCTTTTAACAAGATCCAAAATTCCTTCATAATGAAAGTCATGAAGGACCAGCATGACACGATGACCCCAAGAGGCAGAAGTGGCACACACACCTTAGCAATAACCAACACTTCTGCAGTTGAACTTAGGGCCACTCAATAAGAGGGGAATCATGCCTGGCACTAGAACCTAGCCAACTACCATAGGCTAGTAAAGTCATATATCCAGGAGAGGAATTTACAGCCATCCCTTTACTAAACCATCATAATCTCTAATTACACTCTAAATATTTATCGTATACCCACAGATAAGTGTCATTCTCTCCCTTTACAGCAATCTGAGACCATTGTAAAACAAACAAATGTACTGGTCAAAATGCAGAGTTGCAGAACCCACTCCCAACTGATATATCTACAATACCCAAGGCTCAAGGATCACTGTGGAAGAGAGGGCTGGAAAGACTGTGAGAGCCAAAGGAAAAGGAAGTTTAGTATGAGAGTATATCACCTAGAAATGTCAGAGGAGCCACCTAAGTAAAGTCTCACCAACAGGGCTGCCTAAACGTCATCTGAACAAGGATGACACTAATAGTCATGCTACTGTGGAAGGAGTAAATCTCAAGAGGCCTCAGCCCTGGAAAAGAACTACAGGCAACTAAGGAATGTTGAGGGCAGGAGAAAGTCTTTCATGAGGAATAACACATCAGTTGGTTACCCAATACCAATCAGTTCTGAAAACATAGACATACAAGTAACATTGTGCAGAATGAGAATGAACAGGTTGCATATAAATGTGTACACACACACACACACACACACACACACACACACACACACTCACACAGAAAGGAAAACATACCATCAATTTGAATGAGAGCAGGGGTTAGATACATGGCAGAGTCTATAGAGAGGAAAATAAACAAAGGGAAATGGTATAATTATAATCTCAAAAACAAGTTAAAAATCCTGAAGAAACTCAGAATAGAAAGAACATATCTTAAAACACACACACACACACACACACACACACACACAGACAGAGAGAGAGAACATATCTCAACATAACAAAGACTATACAACAAGCCTATAGTATGTTAAATAGGAAAAACAAAAAGTATTTATAATCCATAAGGCCTGTGTCCACTGTCTCCACTCTTATTATTCAAGACAGTGCTGAGAGTCTTCACTAGAGCGATAAGACAAGAGAAGTAAATCAAGGGGATGCAAATAGGAAAGGAAGAAGACACAGTTTCTCTATTTGCAGATGACATGATTCCAGGCCCCACCCCTTGCTAAGGAGACATTGGCAATTGATAGTTGCCAAGGGAGGAAGAATCATTCTCTTTGGATGACGTGGTCACTGGTAGAATTCCCAGTGAATAGCCCCACCCATGCACAGATGGCCAGCACTAACTGGACTTAGTGGATTACATTTTATCAAGTCATGAATCTGGGAGTGGGGAAGCTGGAAAGGTGCTATATTCTAGGTGGGACATACTACTATTGTTTTGTTAAGTGGAACACATTGGCCAAAATATCTAATGTTTATGATTATGCTGCTATATCAATGCTGCTGTCATCCTTGGTCAGAGAACAGCCTTTTAGGTAGGCAGTGGTTAGCACAAAAACACACAACTATAAATATATCTATATATCAACATTGATACAGAGATAGATAGATCGATCAATCATTAGACAGACAGACAGACAGACAGGCAGATAGATAGATAGATAAATAGATAGATAGATAGATAGATAGATAGATAGATAGATAGATAGATAGATAGATAGATTTTTTTAAAAGGAGTTCTTGTGAACTCTTTGTCCAGTAATTATATACATCTGTTTCTTTGGGGTTGGCTTCTGGGGATTTAATATGTTTCTCTCTTAGGCCAAGTTACCATATCTGTTTCTCTTTCTAAAAACTCTCGTTTCTTAGAGTTTGTACTTCTGATAAAATAGTTACTGATAAAATGGCTTCCTGCAGGAGATGACTCTCATCCTTGAGACTAGCTAAGAGATTATCATCCTGAAGCTGGTAGTTAAGAGCTGCAAAGTCTTGGTTGTCATGCTGATTTTTCAAGTTGGTCTGTTTCTTTTTCATGGATTCTCAATCTCTTGCTCCCCCTTGTGTCTCTTGAGGTTCTGCAGGGGTTTTCATTATGGAATAGCAAACTTTCTTGCTCTCCCTTGTTCTCAGTGATAATCATGCTTCTAATTTAAGTCAGTTTACTATCACTGGCTAATGTCAAGCTAGAGAAATAAAAGCCCTTTGTGTGGGCCTCCAAAGAGTCAGAATGACAGGCCTACACTCTGATCCCTTCCCTCCCTCCTGATGGAGAAGCAACATGCTGAACCATGTATTACCCTACTATTTTTTATCTTATGTACCCCCTTATATCTGTATGCCTCTTCTTCAGCACTCCAATGATGCACAATTAAATTAGTTCCACAGAAATCCTCCAAAAGTCAAAATCCTGACCCGATGCTGCCAAGACATTGCCGTTCCAGTGCTGATCTCTGCTGGTTTGGGGGATGGAACACCGTTTAAGCCATTTCAGTGTAGCTGTTCTCGTACCCATGCTTTCTCTGGGTACTACAAATCTTCAGATTCTAGAATTCCCATAAAAGTACCTTCACCCATGTATCACAAAGTCAGTATTCCAGGGAGACCATGAACTGGCCATTACGAGCCTGTCATTTTTACTGACATTTGTGTGTGTGTGTGTGTGTGTGTGTGTGTGTGTGTGTGTGTGTGTGTGTATTAAAGACTCCAAACTGCAAGTATGTATCCTACTAATGACGATGAAAGCAAAGGATTATTGGAACCCATTAAGTTCTTGCTTCTAGGAATGTTCAGGAAGAGGGGTAAAAGCAGAATTGGCCACCAAACTTCAGCATTGAACAACAGACTATGAATGGGAAGTCTATGTGACGTAGTAATACAGCTTACCAAAACCAAACCAAACCAAAATAAGACAACAACAACAACAACAACAACAACAACAACAACAACAACACACCCCCAGGAAGGACCCACCCTTGGACTGCTGCAGAAAGTCAGTGTCCTTGTCCGTCCTGATGGCACGTCCTGACAACTAAAATGACATTGTGGATTACAGCCCAGAAACATTTGATCTCTCTTGGTGCATTCAAAGACTAATTGCTGGACGTAGGTGTGGCCATGAAGAAGAATTGCCGGTACTTTCACAGTCAATTCAGGATTCTTCCAATAATCCTATTTCATAAGCTTTCGTACCTCTTCCAGTAATGAATTGTCTTGTTTTCCAGTCATCGGCACTTGAACAATTGTCCTAGCTAGCTTTCAACTTGACACAGCCTAGAATCATCTGAGAGGAAAGCCTCAACTAAGATCAAATTTAGACTTGTGAGGAATTGTTTTGGGTGGTTGTTGATGTATCCAGGCCCATCCCTCTTCAGGCAGCAGTATCCCTTGGTAGGTAGTCCTGGGCTGTGTAAGAGAATGAACCAATCATCAGTATTCTTCCATGGTTTCTGTTTCCAGCTTCCGGCCTTGACTTCTTTCAACCAGGGACTGTGACCCGGAAGTTTAAGCCAGATCAACCCTTTCCTCCCCATGTTCCCTTTGGTCAGAATGTTTCATCTCAGCAACAGAGTGAAGCTAGAACAGTCAGGGTAATATTTGAGCCATGACGTAGGTGGAACACCATGTCAAGAAAGAGGCCAGCATCACAGCAGTAGGGCTATCCTCGAGTGACTGCTGGCCTCCTCTCCTAAAGACTCTTTTGTGGAGCAGAAATGATGAGATCATCCTTTTGTATTTGAAAGACTGCAAGGACTCATGTTAAGCCTATGTACAGGATGCCAAGGTGGGTCTGTCTTCCCTACATAAAAGTCTCTCTCAGAGCACTAGAAGAACAAATGCAGAGGAATTCCCAGATGATATTGTGCAATTTTTTTTTTTGCTTTGCTGATTTTCCCCCATCTCAGCTTAGTCAAAAATTTAGAGCATTGATTTCATTTCCCAGAAAATGCATGCTTCTTTCCCCAAACACTCGTCCCTTGGCAGGAGAGAGACTTGACGCAGACACAAAACCTGAAGCAAACTTTGTGTTCTGTTTTGCTTTTCCCTTTATCCACACTCGACACCCATTCCTTCATTTAAGTTAAGGAATTTAGGGAGAGGGAACTTACTCTCCTTTCTGAGTACAGTTTACCTCTGCATCCTCAGTGTCAGGAACATGACCAAGGAGCAAATTTTCTTTACCAGTTCACCAGCTCCCTTAACTTGGAGTGTTCACTGTGGACAGCACTATTCTAGTGATTCACATTCATGGTGCATAATTATGCAGACTCAGGCTTTTAGTGCTGTCTGGGACAGAAGTGAAATCCAAAGGCATTGTTAAGACCCCTTGCCCACAATGTAAGAAGGAGTCCAAGTCCCAGAAATATGTACAATAGTACTCAGACCTCTTGGATTCGTCCTAATTAGCATTTCATCTTAACAGCAAGGCCCCTAATGGTGACTGCTCGTCAGCCAACAAGGAACAGAAATGGAAGAAAACTTAGTTCAAAAGTAATTTTACTCTTAATTAAAAAAAATTCATGTAGTTACAAGAGTAGTGGTTCTCAACCTTCCTAATGCTATGACCCTTTAATACAGTTCTTCACATTGTAATGACCCCCTCAACCATGGAATTATTTCCATTGCTACTTCATAACTACAATTATTCTACTGTTATGAATCCTGATGTAAATATCTGTGTTTTCCAATGGTCTCAGGCAAGTCCTGTGAAAGAGCGGGTTGTCTTCCCAAAGGGTTGTGCACACAGGTTGAGACCCACTGTACTAGTTTTTCAAGTGCCTGGAGCCTGGTTCGAGGTCAGTCCCCTCGAGTTAAGTTCCCTTTCCACTGGTTCATTTTTCTCCAAACCCATTCCAACACCATCCTCCATCTCCCTTCATATTTCAAAAGGCTAACTCCTGGCTACAGTCACCAGCAGTTTCTTTTCTATTAAACATGGTTCTCATTTCCTTATTTTTATAAACTGGTAACCATCCAAGTTTCCTCTAGGGTCACATTGGGCAATGCAAAAACAAGCCATTTAGAGCACTGCTTTTGGGGTTGTGGACCATTCTTGAACACCAAATGGGTGGAGTCAGGAATTGGCAATAAACTTTCAAGCCATACTTGGCGAGCTGAGTGAAAGGATGTCCTTATAGAAGGTAAGGTTGTCTGATTGGCTACATTTGTGTCTAGAAGATTGCCTGTGATCTACAATCCTAGCTGCTCTCAATGTTGTCACATTCCTCAAAGTGACAATAAGAAATAAGAATGTCTCTCTGTGTTGGGAAATGACAAGTGAGAATGAAACGGGGTCTGGGGTCTAGAGTCCTCAGAGCAACAGACTGTGTGCCATTTCTGTCTCTGTGACCTGGAAGAGTCCCTTGGCTTCATTAAGCCCACTCTGAGTGTGGGCAGTGCAATCCCCCATCTGGTGCCCTGGAATAAAGAAGAACAGATCTGAGCTCCAGCACTGTCTGTCTGCTTCACTGAGCCCCAGCACTGTCTGTCTATCTGCCTTACTGAAGCTTCCAGCACTGTCTGTCTGCCTCACTGGATACCAGTGAGTGAGATCAGATGCTTCACAATCTGACTGACACCCTCCCTTTAGTGAACTAAAAGATACCATTCCTTTCTTGTGTTTTGGTGGTTGGTTGGTTTGTAGGTTTTTTTGTCTGACAAATGAGAAAAGTGACTAACATATCACAAACATGGAAATCTTTTTTTTTTTTTTTTTTTTTTGAGCTGGAGACCGAACCCAGGGCCTTGCGCTTGCTAGGCAAGCACTCTACCGCTGAGCTAAATCCCCAACCCACAAACATGGAAATCTTAATTCAACCTTCCTCATAGGATACATTGTCACAGATGTAAGGCACTTAGTCTAGGCAATGTATTTATACAATGGTCACTTGAGTACTACATGTGCAATGAAATTATTTTTACATCAACCATTGGGGACACTCTCATCTGACCTTTGAAATACAGGTCAGTTTACCTAATATTCTGAGGTCAGAGAAATGGAGGTTTATGGGTGTCTGCTGAGTTGCTTGGGAACTGTAATGGCAACAGACAATGGGATGCTTTCTGTCCTGTCTCCACCAACACCCTCACCACATGCCCCCGACACATGTAAACTCAACGGAAACCCAAGGACAGTCTTAGATCCTCCAAGGAGATTTGGTTGTTACTAACTCTGTACCTAAACTTTCTGAATGTGGGTCTGAATTTTGACTACTTCTACTAGCTCCATTTTAAGCAACTTATTAAAATTTTCTCTGTTTCTTTTCTTTCTTCTTCTTTTTTTGTCTTTGTTAAGTGGGAATATACTGGTCTCTGTATAAAAATTGCTTTGAATTGTACAGTGCTTGCAACATATCTAGCATGCAGTGGGCAGCATTCATGAATATCAGCAACCAGCCTCACTTTTGTTTTCCTTTTAGAACAGAAAAACTTATCACACATCTAATCTGGAACCCCAAGGCAAAGCTCCTTTTGTTCAAAGACAAAGATAATCATATTTCGTTCAGAGACCTGCTTCAAAGTATCTGTGAGATATTAGCAAAAGTCAAAATATACTCAAGTGACCGAAAAAAAACAAGTTCAAATGTCTTTCTCCAATAGCAGGCTCATGAAAAGTTATTTTTTTCTTTCTCAAAACTATACAGTTTCTGTAATTGTACATGATATAGTCAAGAAACATGATTATTTTTACAAATGGTCGCGCATCTAAACTCATCAGTTGAAAAGCATGTATCACAGTCTTTCTCCTTCAATCCCTTATTCTTACCAAGTTAGCTCCAGTGTGGTGCTGGAGTCTCTGTTTAAAGACTGTGTCTAATGATTGGAAGATCAGTAAAAGCTTGTGTGTGTGTGTGTGTGTGTGTGTGTGTGTGTGTGTGTGTGTGTATGTGTGTGCCTGTATGTGCATGTGTATACATGTGTGTTACTTTAATTTTAATGTATTGCTCTTTCAAATTTTTGAAATATTTAAGCGAAATAACAAAGTGTACAACTATCCACTCTTGAGAATAAACTAATAAAAATCACTTTTATTCTATATATCTATATATATCTATATATATCTATATATATATCTATATATATATAATGTTTACTTGTCTTTGGGATTCCTCTCCAGCTTCAATCTCATATCTCTTTCCAGGAAATTATTATTATGACTTTGGAGGGTAGCATTTTGTTCTGCTTTTATGAGTGGTACCTGAGATTGAACCCAGAGTCTCAAACATGCAAGGCAAGCATTCTACTACAGAGCTATATTTCCAGTTCTTTGTCAAAATGTTCATATTTTATTTTGTAATTGTTTTGATTGGCTGTTCAGAGTGGTGTTTGTGGTGGTTTCAATGAGAATGGCCTCCATTGGCTCATATGCTTGAATGCTTAGTCCCCAGTTTGTGAACTGGGAAGGATTAGGAGATGTGGCCTTGGTGGAGGAGGTGTGTCATTGGGGACAGGCTCACCACCCTTCCCTTCTTCCTTCAACTTGTAGATCAAGATATAATGTCTCCGTTGTTCTTGCTTTTCTATCACAGACTCTAACCCTGTCTTAGTTATGGTTTTATTGCTGTGAAGACATGCTATAACCATGGCAAATCTTAGGAAGGAAAGCTTTTAATTAAGGGTTGCTACAGTTCAAAGATGTAATCTATTATCATCCTGGCAGGAAGCATGGTGGCACACAGGCAGACATAGTGCTGGAAACGCAGCTGATAGTTCTATAACAGGAACAGCAAACAGGGCTACTGGACCTGACTTAAGTTGCAGTACATTTTTTTTAAATAGGTAACCTTTATCCTGCCCTAGTGCCGGCACCCACAGAACTACTTGGCACTGTGGGGTACTTTTCGCAGAGACTCCACGCTGCCCCTAAATACTCTCAGATCCAGGCAACCGGCGAGCTGTTCCAGCGTGGCACCTTGCCACACTGATCCCTAGAGTCAGTTCTGGCACCGGAGGGCCATATGGAAATAACCATAATTTATCTCTGGTGAGTTTCTCTCCTGGCGGCTCTCTACTGGCCGCGAACTCTCTGGTTCCAGCTACCCAGTAAAATTAGGGCTCTAAAAGTCCAGCATGTGATTGGCCTATTGTGGCTCCCTGACACTGATTCTGTCCACACTCCTAACAAATGTCCCATGGTAGTTAAAGTATAAACTCCCAACTACCTGGCGAAATCATGACTCAATAAGCTGTAATTTATCAATCAGACTTATATGTTAAATCATCAATCCACACTACACCTACAAAATAAACTCACCACCAAATAATAAAGACATAAACTGCCCACCTAAATAAGATAAATCAACCTATAGAAATCCATCCCTTAAGAAATATTCATAACTACCTAGGGTCATTCAAGACCACCCAGATCTGGGTCATCCTTCTCTGTCTCCATCTTGATTCTTCTCTTCCTTCCCCTTCTCTCTTGCTTTAAAAAAGCTTTGTCCCTGCCTTATTTTTTTTACTGTCCAATCATGCCCTTGACCTAACTTGTGCCAGCCCTCACCTCATATAGACATCAACCTACAGGCGTAGGCTTCTGAAACCCCAAAGCTCACCCCAGCAACACACTTTCTCCAGTGAGGCCACACCTTCCAATAGTGCCACTCCCTGTGAGCCTATGGGTGTCATTCTCATCCAAACCACAATAAACCCTCTAAAACCAGAACAGCCAAATTAAATGTTTCCTTTTATAAGTGGCCTTACTCACGGTGTCTTATCTCAACAATAAAAAAGGACTTAAGACAGAGGTGACGCAAGTGATGAATTCATAGTCTTGGCTGCTGAATAGCAAAGTTCCTAGCCCTAACCATCTGGTCATTCATGATTTTTCTGTACTTACAATCAAACTCTGAGCCTCATTCATCCAATATTTGATTTCCTATGTATTAGTGTTGTGCCTGCATTATGTATGCATGCTGTGTGCTTGCCTGGCACCTTTGGAAGTCAGAAGAGAGTGTCTGGTTTCCTGAAGCTGGTTATAGATGGTTGTGAGCCACTGTAGGTTCTGGGAACTGAACCTGGATCCTCTCTGAAAGACCAACAAATGCTCTTTACAACTGAGCCAAGTCTACAGCCATGAACTGCAGATGGTTCTGCTTTGAAAGCTTGGTAGTGTTTATAGATTCTTCTGAAGTGTATCATTTTAAAGCTTGATAATTTTAACTGAAACTATACTTTCTGGATGAGTGTGGCTCGATAAGAGTACAAAGTAAGTAATATAACAAAAATTTTAGCAGCCAACATTTTTAAATATAAAATTAAATTTAATGTATACTCTATTTAGCTAAATGTATCCCCTAACCAAGATGTTCTTTAGTTCATTTTGTATTAGCCATGTACTGCCAAGCATGGGGGTCATCTAATTTCAAAATATAACTTAAAAACCGAAGAGTTTTAACATGAGTTAGCTGCCTGGGTGGACAATGTCACTACTAAAGACCACAAGGAAAAAGCACAGGCTCTCTTCCTATGGATTATTGATTAGGGAGACCCCTGATGGCTCCAAAATAACACAAGCTACTATTATTGCCCTTGGTTACTGAACCTGGCCACATAGTAGAGCCCTATTGGTGAAGACTTTGCACGCTTTGGCTGCATGGCATAGAGAAAACAATCTGAAACCGACCAGGAAGTGTCATCCCTACTCATCAGCTTCCTCAGTAAAAGAGGGGCATGCAGGCTGCATGTGCTCAATGCTCATGGTATCTAACTCTTTTTATGTGCTTTTGGTTATATCCCTGGACCCAGGATACGCTTAACATTGGACAGTAGTAGATTGACTAAGTGATGGGTTAATACATTAAAGCTTGTATTTGCAATAGACAGAAGTCAGTGAAGCGATGCATAGTGGTCAGACAGCTGGGAATATGACACTGGGTACTGAGTCATAAGTGGGACATGTACATTTAGATTTCCATCAACAAGATGCTGTAATTTCACACATTTCAGTTAACTTGTACGGAATTCTCAACAATATCCCCATAAGGTTTTAGCAATATTTCAAGCATTAAATAACTTCATGGGCCCAGAGATTCTCATAAAGGGTGGTATAATGCTGTCTAGTCAACACGCAATCATCTATACATTGTAAATTACTAAACTCCGCCCCTTACACACTTACCAACTGATTTGCCAGTTCTGTTATTGATAGAGCTTTCACTTAATGATGTCACTGGGACTTTTCTCCTCACCACCAATAATCATTTTATGGACATTTGAGTCATCTTGTTGCCTGTTATACATATTCAAGAGTTTCTCTCCATGAATCTGAGAGGACAGAATTCCTACTGCACAGCAGGTATAAGAGTCTAATTATGAGACTGTCATACATTGTGTTCCACCCTCCTTGTACCCGTTATCATTCTTTACAACAAGGAGTAGGGAGCACGATTCTACACATCTTTATTCCGGGCTGAAAAGAAGACTCATTTCAACAAGGCAAATTAACTCATTTCTTTTCTTTTTTTTTTAAACATGAAGTTGGTATTATAAAAATAGTGCCTGACAAACACCAAACGCCATCTGAAACCCTGGTGCACGGAGGCTCCTGGAAAGAGCGGCGCAGATCTTCCCGGTTGCTGCCACAGCGGAGAGGACTTAGGCAGTACCCCACGAGCAAACTTGAGCCTTGGAACTGCAGGTAGGACCAACTTTTCCCCTGCAAGAAACCTGCCTGGTGAACTCAGGACACACAGAGGCAAAATTCCTCTAAGGCCGGGCACTTCCTGTGTTTACCGGAAGTCCCACATCGGCGGATCCCGGACCGCAGCAGCTCTCTGCTCCCAAACCCCGTGGGAGAGAGACCTCACCGCCTGATCAGGTGGGCACTCCTGAGGCTGCAGAGCGGAGGAGACCACCAACACTGCCCACCCCTGCCCACATCCCTGGCCCAAGAGGCAACTGTATAAGGCCTCTGGGTTCCCATAGGGGAGGGCCCGGGAGCGGCAGGACCCCTGCGTCTGAGACACTGCCGGAACCTGAAGGAAACAGACCGGATAAACAGTTCTCTGCAACCAAATCCCGTGGGAGGGAGAGCTGAACCTTCAGACAGGCGGACACGCCTGGGAAACCAGAAGAGACTGCACTCTGTGCACATCCAGGCGCCAGAGGAAAACACCAAACATCATCTGAAACCCTGGTGCACGGAGGCTCCCGGAAGGAGCGGCACAGATTTTCCCGGTTGCTGCCACAGCGGAGAGGACTTAGGCAGTACCCCACGAGCAAACTTGAGCCTTGGAACCACAGGTAGGACCAACTTTTCCCCTGCAAGAAACCTGCCTGGTGAACTCAAGACACAGGCCCACAGGAACAGCTGAAGACCTGTAGAGAGGAAAAACTACACGCCCGAAAGCAGAACACTCTGTCCCCATAACTGGCTGAAAGAAAACAGGAAAACAGGTCTACAGCACTCCTGACACACAGGTTATAGGACAGTCTAGCCACTGTCAGAAATAGCAGAACAAAGTAACACTAGAGATAATCTGATGGCGAGAGGCAAGCGCAGGAACCCAAGCAACAGAAACCAAGACTACATGGCATCATCAGAGCCCAATTCTCCCACCAAAGCAAACACACCAGAAAAGCAAGACCTAGTTTCAAAATCATATTTGATCATGATGCTGGAGGACTTCAAGAAAGACATAAAGAACTCCCTTAGAGAACAAGTAGAAGCCTACAGAGAGGAATCGCAAAAATCCCTGAAAGAATTCCAGGAAAACACAATCAAACAGTTGAAGGAATTAAAAATGGAAATAGAAGCAATCAAGAAAGAACACATGGAAACAACCCTGGATATAGAAAACCAAAAGAAGAGACAAGGAGCTGTAGATACAAGCTTCACCAACAGAATACAAGAGATGGAAGAGAGAATCTCAGGAGCAGAAGATTCCATAGAAATCATCGACTCAACTGTCAAAGATAATGTAAAGCGGAAAAAGCTACTGGTCCAAAACATACAGGAAATCCAGGACTCAATGAGAAGATCAAACCTAAGGATAATAGGTATAGAAGAGAGTGAAGACTCCCAGCTCAAAGGACCAGTAAATATCTTCAACAAAATCATAGAAGAAAACTTCCCTAACCTAAAAAAAGAGATACCCATAGGCATACAAGAAGCCTACAGAACTCCAAATAGATTGGACCAGAAAAGAAACACCTCCCGTCACATAATTGTCAAAACACCAAACGCACAAAATAAAGAAAGAATATTAAAAGCAGTAAGGGAAAAGGTCAAGTAACATATAAAGGCAGACCTATCAGAATCACACCAGACTTTTCGCCAGAAACTATGAAGGCCAGAAGATCCTGGACAGATGTCATACAGACCCTAAGAGAACACAAATGCCAGCCCAGGTTACTGTATCCTGCAAAACTCTCAATTAACATAGATGGAGAAACCAAGATATTCCATGACAAAACCAAATTTACACAATATCTTTCTACAAGTCCAGCACTACAAAAGATAATAAAGGGTAAAGCCCAACATAAGGAGGCAAGCTATACCCTAGAAGCAAGAAACTAATCATCTTGGCAACAAAACAAAGAGAATGAAAGCACACAAACATAACCTCACTTCCAAATATGAATATAACGGGAAGCAATAATCACTATTCCTTAATATCTCTCAATATCAATGGCCTCAACTCCCCAATAAAAAGACATAGATTAACAAACTGGATACGCAACGAGGACCCTGCATTCTGCTGCCTACAGGAAACACACCTCAGAGACAAAGACAGACATTACCTCAGAGTAAAAGGCTGGAAAACAATTTTCCAAGCAAATGGTCAGAAGAAGCAAGCTGGAGTAGCCATTCTAATATCAAATAAAATCAATTTTCAACTAAAAGTCATCAAAAAAGATAAGGAAGGACACTTCATATTCATCAAAGGAAAAATCCACCAAGATGAACTCTCAATCCTAAATATCTATGCCCCAAATACAAGGGCACCTACATATGTAAAAGAAACCTTACTAAAGCTCAAAACACACATTGCACCTCACACAATAATAGTGGGAGATTTCAACACCCCACTCTCATCAATGGACAGATCATGGAAACAGAAATTAAACAGAGATGTAGACAGACTAAGAGAAGTCATGAGCCAAATGGACTTAACGGATATTTATAGAACATTCTATCCTAAAGCAAAAGGATATACCTTCTTCTCAGCTCCTCATGGTACTTTCTCCAAAATTGACCATATAATTGGTCAAAAAACGGGCCTCAACAGGTACAGAAAGATAGAAATAATCCCATGCGTGCTATCGGACCACCACGGCCTAAAACTGGTCTTCAATAACAATAAGGGAAGAATGCCCACATACACGTGGAAATTGAACAATGCTCTACTCAATGATAACCTGGTCAAGGAAGAAATAAAGAAAGAAATTAAAAACTTTTTAGAATTTAATGAAAATGAAGGTACAACATACCCAAACTTATGGGACACAATGAAAGCTGTGCTAAGAGGAAAACTCATAGCGCTGAGTGCCTGCAGAAAGAAACAGGAAAGAGCATATGTCAGCAGCTTGACAGCACACCTAAAAGCTCTAGAACAAAAAGAAGCAAATACACCCAGGAGGAGTAGAAGGCAGGAAATAATCAAACTCAGAGCTGAAATCAACCAAGTAGAAACAAAAAGGACCATAGAAAGAATCAACAGAACCAAAAGTTGGTTCTTTGAGAAAATCAACAAGATAGATAAACCCTTAGCCAGACTAACGAGAGGACACAGAGAGTGCGTCCAAATTAACAAAATCAGAAATGAAAAGGGAGACATAACTACAGATTCAGAGGAAATTCAAAAAATCATCAGATCTTACTATAAAAACCTATATTCAACAAAACTTGAAAATCTGCAGGAAATGGACAAGCTCCTAGACAGATACCAGGTATCGAAGTTAAATCAGGAACAGATAAACCAGTTAAACAACCCCATAACTCCTAAGGAAATAGAAGCAGTCATTAAAGGTCTCCCAACCAAAAAGAGCCCAGGTCCAGACGGGTTTAGTGCAGAATTCTATCAAACCTTCATAGAAGACCTTATACCAATATTATCCAAACTATTCCACAAAATTGAAACAGATGGAGCCCTACCGAATTCCTTCTACGAAGCCACAATTACTCTTATACCTAAACCACACAAAGACCCAACAAAGAAAGAGAACTTCAGACCAATTTCCCTTATGAATATCGACGCAAAAATACTCAATAAAATTCTGGCAAACCGAATTCAAGAGCACATCAAAACAATCATCCACCATGATCAAGTAGGCTTCATCCCAGGCATGCAGGGATGGTTTAATATAAGGAAAACCATCAACGTGATCCATCATATAAACAAACTGAAAGAACAGAACCACATGATCATTTCATTAGATGCTGAGAAAGCATTTGACAAAATTCAACACCCCTTCATGATAAAAGTCCTGGAAAGAATAGGTATTCAAGGCCCATACCTGAACATAGTAAAAGCCATATACAGCAAACCAGTTGCTAACATTAAACTAAATGGAGAGAAACTTGAAGCAATCCCACTAAAATCAGGGACTAGACAAGGCTGCCCACTCTCTCCCTACTTATTCAATATAGTTCTTGAAGTTCTAGCCAGAGCAATCAGACAACAAAAGGAGATCAAGGGGATACAGATCGGAAAAGAAGAGGTCAAAATATCACTATTTGCAGACGACATGATAGTATATTTAAGTGATCCCAAAAGTTCCACCAGAGAACTACTAAAGCTGATAAACAACTTCAGCAAAGTGGCTGGGTATAAAATTAACTCAAATAAATCAGTTGCCTTCCTCTATACAAAAGAGAAACAAGCCGAGAAAGAAATTAGGGAAACGACACCCTTCATAATAGACCCAAATAATATAAAGTACCTCGGTGTGACTTTAACCAAGCAAGTAAAAGATCTGTACAATAAGAACTTCAAGACACTGAGGAAAGAAATTGAAGAAGACCTCAGAAGATGGAAAGATCTCCCATGCTCATGGATTGGCAGGATTAATATAGTAAAAATGGCCATTTTACCAAAAGCAATCTACAGATTCAATGCAATCCCCATCAAAATACCAATCCAATTCTTCAAAGAGTTAGACAGAACAATTTGCAAATTCATCTGGAATAACAAAAAACCCAGTATAGCTAAAGCTATCCTCAACAATAAGAGGACTTCAGGGGGAATCACTATCCCTGAACTCAAGCAGTATTACAGAGCAATAGTGATAAAAACTGCATGGTATTGGTACAGAGACAGACAGATAGACCAATGGAATAGAATTGAAGACCCAGAAATGAACCCACACACCTATGGTCACTTGATTTTTGACAAAGGAGCCAAAACCATCCAATGGAAAAAAGATAGCATTTTCAGCAAATGGTGCTGGTTCAACTGGAGGGCAACATGTAGAAGAATGCAGATCGATCCATGCTTATCACCCTGTACAAAGCTTAAGTCCAAGTGGATCAAGGACCTCCACATCAAACCAGACACACTCAAACTAATAGAAGAAAAACTAGGGAAGCATCTGGAACACATGGGCACTGGAAAAAATTTCCTGAACAAAACACCAATGGCTTATGCTCTAAGATCAAGAATCGACAAATGGGATCTCATAAAACTGCAAAGCTTCTGTAAGGCAAAGGACACTGTGGTTAGGACAAAACGACAACCAACAGATTGGGAAAAGATCTTTACCAATCCTACAACAGATAGAGGCCTCATATCCAAAATATACAAAGAACTCAAGAAGTTAGACCGCAGGGAAACAAATAACCCTATTAAAAAATGGGGTTCAGAGCTGAACAAAGAATTCACAGCTGAGGAATGCCGAATGGCTGAGAAACACCTAAAGAAATGTTCAACATCTTTAGTCATAAGGGAAATGCAAATCAAAACAACCCTGAGATTTCACCTCACACCAGTGAGAATGGCTAAGATCAAAAACTCAGGTGACAGCAGATGCTGGCGAGGATGTGGAGAAAGAGGAACACTCCTCCATTGTTGGTGGGATTGCAGACTGGTAAAACCATTCTGGAAATCAGTCTGGAGGTTCCTCAGAAAATTGGACATTGAACTGCCTGAGGATCCAGCCATACCTCTCTTGGGCATATACCCAAAAGATGCCTCAACATATAAAAGAGACACGTGCTCCACTATGTTCATCGCAGCCTTATTTATAATAGCCAGAAACTGGAAAGAACCCAGATGCCCTTCAACAGAGGAATGGATTCAGAAAATGTGGTACATCTACACAATGGAATATTACTCAGCTATCAAAAACAACGAGTTTATGAAATTCGTAGGCAAATGGTTGGAACTGGAAAATATCATCCTGAGTGAGCTAACCCATTCACAGAAAGACATACATGGTATGCACTCATTGATAAGTGGCTATTAGCCCAAATGCTTGAATTACCCTAGATCCCTAGAACAAACGAAACTCAAGACGGATGATCAAAATGTGAATGCTTCACTCCTTCTTTAAATGAGGAAAAAGAATACCCTAGGCAGGGAAGGGAGAGGCAAAGATTAAAACAGAGACTGAAGGAACACCCATTCAGAGCCTGCCCCACATATGACCCATACATATACAGCCACCCAATTAGAGAAGATGGACGAAGCAAATAAGTGCAGGCCTACAGGAACCAGATGTAGATCGCTCCTGAGAGACACAGCCAGAATACAGCAAATACAGAGGCGAATGCCAGCAGCAAACCACTGAACTGAGAATAGGCCCCCGTTGAAGGAATCAGAGAAAGAACTGGAAGAGCTTGAAGGGGCTCGAGACCCCAAAAGTACAGCAATGTCAAGCAACCAGAGCTTCCAGGGACTAAGCCACTACCTAAAGACTATACATGGACTGACCCTGGACTCTGTCCCTATAGGTAGCAATGAATATCCTAGTAAGAGCACCAGTGGAAGGGGAAGCCCTGGGTCCTGCTAAGACTGAACCCCCAGTGAACTAGACTATGCGGGGAGGGTGGCAATGGGGGGAGGTTTGGGAGGGGAACACCCACAAGGAAGGGGAGGGGGGAGGGTGATGTCTGTCCGGAAACCGGGAAAGGGAATAACACTTGAAATGTATATAAGAAATACTCAAGATAATAAAAAATAAAATAAAATAAAAAAAAATAGTGCCTGACTTGTTGTTGGTGCTAGATGATGTGTGGAAAGCACTTAGACCTCTGAAGCAGGATCTCCTCAGATGTGAGCTGTTGTGTCATTATTCTACTTGTTCTTCATAATGTCTCTGTGGAGCACACAGTGTAGATATTATTACTAGGAAAAAATATTACTAAATAAGGCCTAAAACAGGCTTAGCATCAATCAAACGCAAATCATAACTATAAGAGATTATTTTCGGGGTTGGGGATTTAGCTCAGCGGTAGAGCACTTGCCTAGCAAGCTCAAGGCCCTGGGTTCGGTCCCCAGCTCCGAAAAAAAGAAAAAAAAAGAAAAAAGAAAAAAAGAGATTATTTTCCCATCTACTTCTTATTTTAGAAGTTAAAACATTTCCTAGGGTATTAATTTAATCCCAAATTTCTTAGAATGTCGAAGTCTGAGACCAAGTTTTCTTATTTGTAGCCATTACTAGTTGTGAGTATCCAAGTATTTCTCAACAAATCTGGAAGGAAACATGTAATTAAGGCCATGATCAAATTCCATCATTCGGGGGGGGGGGGCGGTGATAACCTGGATATGGGAGAAGCTCAACCGGATAGAGCAGAGACAGAAGACTTCCTCCTATAACCATACAGTGCTGTCTGGGTCATTATCACCTAGACACCAATACACCATATAACATTCCAAGATCATGTCACATCCATTTCAACTAGAGCATGGGATTAATTATGGGATAATAATAATTATTAATACCAGTATTAATTATGTCTCTACAGTGCCTAGAAGATCTTTAGTAAATTAGGTACTAGTTCCTTAGAGGCAATTCTCAAGCTCGGTCACAAGGAAAAGAAACTGGGACTAGGTAGGACCTTGATTTTGGCTAAAATACTCCTTAATATTCTTTCACTGTGTGTATATTTTCTTTTAACTTTTTAGATAAACTTATGATGGCCATTTAAAATACTTGTCTATAATTCCCAATCCCTGGCTCCTTTCCAGGGTTGGTTAATGTTGGATGCTTTACTAAACTTTTTATAAGTTTCGTTGTCTTAAAGTTGTAGACTTTGCATAACCAGAAATCTTTGATTGGCAACTGGACATTATTAATCACAAACTGTAATGCGTGAGGATCCTGCTTTGTTCTTCTGAGACGTAATTTTCCTTTTAGCAGGTATTACAGGTAGTTCTATTAAAAGCCTCAACTCTATCTTTGCTGGGTAGCAGATAAACTCTCCATGCAGGTCATTTCTCGGCCAGATTTTGTTCTTTGCCAAGATAATCCAGTATTTATCTTCTCTATACATGGATAATATATCTAAGGCGTTTAAGTAAAATTTACATGTAGCTCCTCATTGCGTCTGCCTCCCGCAGCATCACCCCTTTAACTTCCAGTTCTACCTTTGCTAAACCATGTCTGAAGCCTCAAACCAATGCGACTGTGGTTCCCTGCTAATCCCTCTGTGCACAGAAGAGCCTGGGAGCATTCAAGTGTCATTCAAGACAATTCCCCATTTAAGGAGAGTTTCCCTAGTTTTACTTGACCACTCTCTGGTTCTTTAATAGGATGAAATATTAGGCTTTTTATCACTGCTGTCCAAGGGAAACATAACTATGTAAAAATACCAACCATTATTAAATGCTTTTTGCTCTAAGGAGTTTTAGCATTCCCTTAAGGAATGAGCTCATTGAAGAAAATGCTAATTAGAAGGCAAGTAAAGCCTCACACACACCCCTTTTATTTTGAATGTATTTTCAATGCTTTTTAAATAAAAACTTAAAAGTAGAAAGATTGATTCATGGGTCATGTTACATCCCATCATTTAACAAGAGGAGGAGTATAGTTAAATCTAAAATAAAACCCTTCCACCTCACACCTCATGTCGTCTGTGAAGAAACTTGAGTCTTCACAGAAGTATCACTTCCTCAGAGAAGTCACATCTGACATTCAAGCTAAAGAATGCGCCTCACCAGCAAACCTGCCAATCACTCCAATATACCACTTTGTGACCATTGAACAATTATCAGTTTCTGAAAATACCTTATTGTTTACATATTTCTTTCTTCTTCCCTCTACTAAGGATATATATTTTACAAGCAAGCTCTATTCTACAAGAATGAACAACAAGCTGAAATTAGATCTGCTGGAATTTTTTTTAAGGGTCTATGCCTGAGGGAGAAAGCCAGGAAGGAGGAGAAGTTTGAAAGAGACATCAGAATGTAAACAAAGTGGGCCCTAAGTGAGAAGGAAGAAGAGTTATGGGAAGTCAACTAGGTCCAGCCTCAGGGATGTTCGAGAAGACCACCATGGTCTTAAGGCCACGCCTCACAAGACTTTCCCTACCTTCATCAGTGTCTTATAAAGAAGAAATAGCTTTGGCAAACTTTCAGTGGATTTCAGAGCACAGAATCTGAGACCCAATCACATTGGCCACAACAGTTCAAGATAAATAGGTCACAGCTCATGCAATTCACACTTTATTAAAACGGAGTTCTGCTCTCAACAAGTTCTACAAGAAGATCCTCAAGACTTACTTGCGGGATGTGAGGATGAACAAACATGGGCAGGAAGAACATTGCCCAAGGTCACATTGTTATACTAGCAGGATATGGGAAGTGGGCCCATCACCCAGGGCAGTTGATGATTCTACTGCTTCCTGACAACACCCACTCTTTTGAACTCTGACTTTGATTATAAACCAAGAAATTTTAAATAAATTATGAATCACTAATTAGACTTTGGAGCTGTATTTGAGTACCTTCCACAAGAGACTATCCATTGACACGCTCTCTCTTAGACCTAACATAAAGGTCAGGAAAGTTGGGACTAGAAAGATGACATAGTAGTTAAGAATGCTTAATGCTCTTTGAGAGAACTCAGGTTCAATTCCCCAAACCCACATAACTGCCTAAAGCTGCCTGCAACTCCAGTTCCATGTGATCAGGTGCCCTATTCTGACCTCTTGGGGGATCAGGCACAAGCATGGTATGCACACATACATGCAGGCAAAACTCATACATCCCTACCTCTACCTCTATTTCTATATTTAATCTATATCTATATAGCCCATATATATATATATATACACACACACACACACACACACACACACACACACACACACATATATATATATATATATATATATATATATATATATATATAACTAGAAATGTTTTAAAAGAATGTAGACAGTGGAAGGATGGGGACATCAACCCACGTACAAAACTTTCTACCCACAATTGCTCCTATCTAAAAGAAATGCAGGGACAAAAATGGAACAGAGACTGAAGGAATGTCCAAATCAGTGACTAGCCGAACTTGAGGTCTGTCCCATGGTGTGCACCAAATCCTAACACTATTACTGATACTATTTTGTGCCTGTAGATGGAGACTAGCATGGCGATTCTCTGAAAGGCTCTATCCAGCAGCTGATTGAGACAGATCCAGATGCTCACAGCCAAGCCTTGGATGGAGGTCAGGGACTGGTATAGAAGAGTTAGGGAAAGGAATGAAGGAACTGAAGGGGATGGCGACCCCATAGGAAGACTAAGAGTGTCAACTAATCTGAACCCTGTGAGCTCCCAGAGACTGAGCCACCAACCCAAGAACATACACAGCATACATTGATTAGTCTGAGACCCCTGGCACATATGTAGCAGAGGGCTGCTTTGTCTGCCTCAGTGTGAGCAGATGTGCCCAATCCTGTAGAGACTTAAGGCCCTAGGATGGGGGTTTACTCGGAGGGGTCCTCTGGCAGAGGGGAGGGGATGTGGGGGGAAGAATTCTGTGAGCAGCAACTGGGAGGGGAGCAACATTTGGGATGTAAGCAGTAAATAAATAAAATAATTAATTAATAAAAGTAATAAAGAAAAGCATTTTTAAATTAAGGAAAAGTTTACCCATCATCACAAAAAATTGTTAAACATTTCAAGTCCAGTCAAACACACACACACACACACACACACACACACACACATACACACACACACACACACACTCACACTCACACACTCACTTCAAGAGTGCTCATAATGAAGAGAGAAAATTCTATGCCCATTGAGGAACACTATATGCACTTCCTCCAGTTCTCTGTAGTAAATCTTATGGAGAAAGGACAGTGCTGTGATCAATAAAATCATACACACACACACACACACACACACACACACACACGAATGCTATCACAAAGGACAAACATAGACATTGACCATCTTATAAAAATGCTCAAAACCAAAGACACATCCCCAAATAAGCCTCCTTGCAAGCAAAACAGTCAGAATAGCAGGCACCACAGAGAATTGTTTTTGAGTTTTATTCTTTGAAATTGATGGCTAAGATCAAAGACAGCAGTGAACCGCTTATCTAAAACATCTTTTCAGAAATTTGGATGATGAAAACAACTCTGTCCTACGTCGAGATCATTTTTCTGAAACCAAAACAAGGTGGTACTAGTTGTCCATAGATGGAGTCAAATTCAGTGAGAAAGTAGGGGGACAGGGTTAGTGAGTCCACCAGAGCCTTACAGATAGACCAGCCGTCTTTCCACAAATAAGTCTTCACTGTGAAACCCTGGGACCCTCCTGCCATGCAGTTAACGTCTTCTCTTCTGTGTCCTTGACCTGGTTCCAAGACTAGGAGGAAGATCTCTTTGTCTGGGATCTCCACATTGTTTTGATATCAGAGACCAAATGCACTACGGAGGTTTAGGACATGTAAGGAAAAAGGGGGGAGAGATGTTTAATAATAAAAAAGATGGAAATTAGGGTCCATGGGTCATGGAATACTAGCCTGCTTGGCAGAGGCGAAAATTAGGAGAGAGTGAGGTTGTCAGGAATGATTGGAAGTGGTTGAGTGTTCCTACAGACAAGGGAGGAAGCGTGGTTTTGCCTAATACTGGTTCATGATAAATCTCCCAACATCCGCCTCCGATATTCTACGTCAGTGTTCTCTAGGAATAGGGGCTGTCTTTCGGCTCATCTACATCGGGCTGTTGGCTCAATCTCAACCCTAGGCCATCAATCACTAATAAATTAATGTGAGTTTCTGCATTGACTTTAAAAGTATTTTTAAGACTTATTTTATATGTATAAGGGTTTTGCTTACTTGTGTGTATGCATACGATATGTGTGTTTGTTGTCCAGAGAAGTCAAAGACATGTTTAAATCATCTCAAACTGGAGTCACAGACGATTGTAAACCACCCTGCAGCGTTGGAATTGAACCCAAGGCCTCTGCCAGAGCAGCAAATTCACTGAGCCCACCCCCTCCTGTAGTTACTTAACAAGGTTTTCTCTTTATTACTGGTTTTTAATAATGTTTTTATTTATTCTTTGAGAATGTCACACCACTTATTTTGATCATATTCTTTTTCCTCCCCAACTCTTACCAGCCCCCCTACCCATCCAACTTCATATTATTTTTCTCTTTCAAAAACAACAAACAAATGAACAAACAAGCAAAAAGTTGGAGTCCAGGTTGTGCAGCCACTCCTGAGTGTGGGGCCTGTCCTGAAGTGTGGTTGATATACTCAATGTTACTTCATTGAAGAGAACTGCTTTTCCCTCCAGTAGCTGTCAGTCACGAGAGGCTTCTTGGCTAAAGGTAGGACTCAGGGCTGTTTCTGGTTTTGAGTTGTTTGGTTCTGATGTCTCTCGGTATTATGTTCATCCTGTTGATGTGCTTGGGGAAAACTGGGCTTCTTGGGTCTGTAGATGACAGACTTTAGCAAATCTGGGCAGTTTTGAGTCATAATTGACACCAAGATGTCCCTGTGTCCTCCTTCCTCTCCTTGGGCAATCTACTCTCAAATATTGGATCATTTAAAATGTCCCACAGAACATGTGAACTCCATTCACTTCACCATGTTCTTTTCCTTCTGCTTGGTTTTTAATAGTTTGTATTAAATTGCATTAAACTGGGATGCCTGTGAGTCCACGTGTCTGCCCTTTGATTTCTGATTTGTAGTTAATCCTTGTCCGTGTGTTTTTAATCTCAGAGGCTGCAGTTTTCCTTTCTAAGCCTTTATATTTCTTACTTGTCTAACTTTGGGAACATAGGAAACACATCACAAAACCTGCTTTCATGCGCTCACTGTTTTTATTCTAATGCCAATGTAACTTCTTGATTTGCTTGGGTTTTGTTTTCTTGTCTTTGTTTCCCTGATTATCCTGATGCCTGGTAAGTATAATTATATTAATGTCTCTGGAAGTTTCTTTTCTTAGATTCTGGATATTTCTGTAACTCTGTAAATATTATTGAACTTCATGGAACATTTAGATTACATGGAAATTAATCTTTGGGGTGTGTTTCTCATTTTTATAACGAACCAGTTAGAACCAGAGCAATGCTGATCACATGGTTAAGTATTCTTCACTACGGAGGCAAGTCTCTTCTTAGCTCATTCTCTATGAATTATTCAATATTCTCAATGTGTCTATATTTGTGTGAGCACTGGGCATTCTTTCTGCTGGTACATTTGGTGGACATTTCCCTAACACTGAGCATTTTCCTAAAGTAGATATGGTGATGAGTTCATCTGAAGATAGCCAGGGTTGGGCTACAACCACATGCTGAATCCATTCCAAACGTCTCTAATTCCACATCAACTTTAAATATGGATTAATAGTAGGTACCCATTCGTAAGTGTGACAATTCTAACAGAAATAACTGGGGCTGAGGGAGAATATATTTTGGCTTATGATTTCAAAAGACTCCATCCACTATTGCTTGACCCATGAACTTGCATAGAGCATCAGGATGGACAATCACGTGGCAAATAATCTTTGTTGTCTAATGTGGTCAGAAAGCAAAGGAAGTCAGGTAGGAGTCAGCATAAGGTAACCATGGACTCTCCATCAGTGACTTACTTCCTTGAGAGCTTGTTGGGGGTCTTAGCAAGAGAGCAAAGTCATTAGTGTACTCTTGACAGAACAACAGTTTTCCACTTAGGAAGGGCATCATCATCCCTGAGCATCCAAGTTTGGAAGGAATGTACAAGGAGTGGTGAGGGGGGAAGGGCACCTGCCTGTCCGTCAAAGTCAGCCAAATCAGTGACCAGAGTGACCAGAGTGTCAGAGGTGATAGCCAAATTAACCTCACACACCCCAGTAATCTACTACCTCCAGCTAGATCCTGGAACCCCAAAACATCACCACCACTACCACCCGAAGCCCCAGTACACAAGTGTTTTAGGAGGTACACTTCATATTCAAACCACAAGACTCTTCACTGATGCAATGGTTTATGACTATATTATTGACTACAGATTCTCAATTTACTGATGTATTTCTTGGTATAACTTGAAATACCAGAGAAATTCTTTGTTTTCAGGTGAAAGATTGTCCTATTAGGCCTCTTCTGCCTGGATTTCAAGAACAATTTTGTGCTGCTAGTTTGTGAGGTCTTTCAAGCTGTAGTTAAGGTTTGGAACTGAAGATCTTGGTGACATTGAAGGATTTGGTAAGATCTGAATTGCAAAAAAGAATGGCCAGAGATAAGGAAGCTATCAGAAGGGGACGTTCTAGACGTATAATGGCAATTGTCATGGATGTCTGAATTATCTCACTCGCCAAACCTTAGGGTCTTCAGTTTAAGCTTTGCTACCAATCCTATTTCCATTTCAGAAATTCACTTTTGTTTTCAGTATATGAATGTGAACAGTCAATGGCGCGTGTTGAAAATAAAGGCTTTCCAAGGAGGATCAATTACATTCTGATTTAATATTTCTGGAGAATGTAAAAAACAGAAGTACTTTTTTTGTAAAAATTGAATATCGAATATGAGGGGACCTAGACACTAAAAGAACAAGAGAGGCTCAGGAGTTTAAAACAGGAAACATCTGGTTACTCAATAGACTGTGCTTCACTTCTAAAATATTCTAGATCATTGTACTCATGTGTTTCTGAAGGATTCAAAGATTGTCTCTCTCTGAAAACAAATGGAGGTCCCAGAGGAATCCTCTACAGACATCTATGTGGTTCCTGAGGTAGTTTTTACCTCCCTACTACAAGGATCATGGTTTGACATACCTCCATGAGCACAAAGAAGACTCATCTAGCTTCATAGATCTTCTGAAGTATGAGGGACAGTCAAATAATTTCAGCATAAAATATAAATAAAAATTAAAGCAAAAAC